>NC_138788.1:19606735-20282411 GCF_965178545.1 Coloeus monedula
GGAAGACAGAGGGGAGATTGTTTGTCAGGGATGTGTCTTTGCGAGGGAGGAGCAGCAATATCTGCAGGAGGGACTGAGGTGAAACCCAACATCAAAGGCAAGAGGCTGTCAGCACATTTAACTTTACAGAAAACCTTCTCCTAATAAAAAAGGAATGACCTCATTACTGTGGACACTAACAGTTCCCAGGGGAATACCAGGAGACTGCTGCCTGCACTTTTAATATTCACTTTACAAACAAATGGGAAACCTTGAAAGAATTTCGGTGTTGTTCTTGGCAAGTCGTTACAATGCTGTGTCCTTATAAAAATCATTTAAGCATTTATGTAGTGTGAGTTTACTTTTCATCTGCTGCTTTTCGTTGCTATCAATCTCCCTCCCTCTCATTGCCTGAGTCCCTGTAGGAAAGACCAGGATGCCCATGGAGCAAGGTGCTGGCCACGCCAGCAGGTTCAGCAGGAGGCACTGTTAAGCTTGGCTCTGAATGCTGAGAGGACCCCTTTCTGGAGGAGATGCTCGAAAACTCTGTCTGGACCTGGGCCAAAGACAGCAAGCCAAGTCCTATCAGGAGGGTGAAGGGCAGGGGAAGCTTTGAGTTGGCTGCAGAACTGGGGCGGGGGTGCGGAGGGGAGAGCTGGGCCGGTGAAGGCTGGAAGGACCCTGTGACTGTGACAGCCCTGCAGGCAGCCTGGTGTGAAGCAGTGTGGGGATGCAGGGTGGGCCAGTTCAGAGCTCTGCTCCTCTCAGCTTCTCCTGGCAGGAGTCACCAGATGCAATAATGCCAGGAAAGCTAGAGTGGAACAAATCTGTGTATCTTCCAAGATTCTGTGAAAGAATCAGGGAGAAAATGCTGCTGCAAACTGAAAGAATACTTGCAAAGTGTGAGGCTGTTCAGTCAGCCAAATATCTCTGCAAATTACACGAGTGGTTTCTTTTCATGGGCTAGGCTTTCTCCTCAAGTTACCACAGTCCGAGTGACCAGAAATCTTCCCTGATGTTTCCTTGGTGTTACGTTTGCTGTGTGGCACCTGAGGGAGGTTTGCAGAAATGGTTTCATTAGTGGGGGAAAATACTCTGTACTGGAAATAAGCCCTTACAGCAGATGCCTCAAGCTATTCAGTAGCTATCCACAAACTCTTACCCACACTTATCTGCTGTGCAGCCTGGGGAGTAGCCCTTCCCCTCCAAGCATGTGCCCACAGTTATGGGCAGAGTCAGGCACACCCCAACACACTCATGAACATGCAAACAAAATACACATGTGTAATTTAATGCCCACGTGCCTATCCACACACACCATGCCTCTGTGCATGTCAGTATGTTCCTCTTTTCTCATTTCCATTTGCTCATACAGAGCCGTCCATCCCTGGTGCAGATTTGCTTACAATTCTGACAGTCATGTAAAACACAACTTTATGCTTTGGGTTCATCCTCTATACAACCAGCTCTGACACCAAACTGTGGGAAAGGCAGCTCATATTTGAATATCATATCTGTAATTCATACTTTACCTGTTTCTCTAGACATTTGCTTAGCATCCTTTCATCCCAGATTCTGTCTGAGCTCAGGTTTCCTGACTACTGCTGCAAGGTAAAAGGCAGATGCCTGCTGCTATTCCAGGCTTTCTAGTGGAAGGAAGATGTACAGAAGAGGAAAATGTATGATGGTAAGTAGGTTGTGGGAATGACACCATTCATTGGTACTCTAGGTATCAAAGTAGTCACTAACGGGCAATTTACAAAAGACACTTTTGAGCCATTTTGAAGGAAATCACTGACTGCTGTGAGCAGGAGAGTGCAGGCGGCTTCATGCAAGCGTGAGCTATTGCCCAGGAGCTGCCCTTCGCAGTTGTGAGCTACGCAAGAAATGCAAGCAGCTCTTTCCACTTCCACACTCCTCTGTGGATGTCTGGGAGCAGATGTTTACCCTCTGTGGAATCCTACCAGTTGCCCATGTCATGTGGGCACAGCAAGGCCGCACACAGGTTTAAACAAACCGTCTTCTACAGCCAGGAAAAGGAGAGGCATCTTTTCTTATTCCAGTTGAATATCTCTAATAGGCACATGGATCTAGCATTTTATTATCCTTACCTTGTTTATTCCCAAATATTAGAGTGGTAGTGGGTAAAATTTGTTCTGAAGGTTTGTCGTTGTCAATTTGTTATTGAAAACTTTGAAGTGCCAAGAAGATGCTCTTTAAAGCATTATAATGAGATCCAGGGAGACTCTGGTCCACTGCTACTTCTTTGAAACCCAAATAAAGTGGAGCTGGAAGTTTTATGTACTTTATAAAGACCTTAGAAATCTGTGTACCAATCACTATAGGAAAAGCCATATGTTAATATAGAAAGATGGGCCAGATTTCCCTTTGCTTGAATGATGTAAATAAGCTGTTCTGGGAAAGTGCAAAGGGAGTTATCATGGCATTTCTATAAAGTTGGACTTCAGTGGGGTTTTCTCTTCACTTGTTCTGGCATGTTTGCTTATTCTGATTATCTGTTACGTCAAGTTTTATCTAAACATTAAGAGAAATTTGAAGTTTCTGATTAAAGAGGAAGATACTTCAAAGTGCAAGTGCCCATTTGTGCACATGCCCAATATTTGTAAATAATCCCACATGCACTGGTGGTCATTTTGACTTTGGTGGGAAACACCAGCACGGCTCAACCTCTAGGTTCATATTATGGCTAGCATGTGAAAAGTAGGAGGATGGACTTCCAAAGACCATCCTCATCAACTTCACTGAGTTCCCAGATAGACTTTTACATGCATATCCTTATAGCACCTTCCAGTACCTAAAAGCACCTACAGGGAAGCTGGAGACGGATTTTACTTTTTACAAGAGCATGTAGTGGTAGGACAAGGGGGAATTGCTTCATACCAAAAGAGGTCAGGTTTGGATTAGATAGCAGGAAAAAATTCTTTACTGTGAGGATGGTGAGGCACTGGAATGGATTGTCCAAAGAAGTTGTGGGTGACTCACCCCAGGTTGGATGGGGCTCTGAGCAACCTGGTCTAGTGGAAGGTGTCCCTGCCCATGGTGGGGGATTGGATCAAGATGACCTTTAAGGTCCCTTCCAACCCAAAATATTTTATGATCTAACCTTAAGCAAAGATACAGTGCAGCAGTGAATTAAAACCCAGTGAGGTGTGTGCCCAGAACTGCAAGTGCAAGTGGTCATACAAATGCTGGACCACAAGGAAGGATGGCTTGTAACTAGTGGTTCAAAGAAAACTAGCAGGAAATCTGGGGTCACTGCCTGGCTCTGCCACTGATTTCCTTTATGTCCTTGCCTCATTCACTTACTTTAGCTGTTCTCCAGCTAAAGCAGACAACAGTACCTCCCTAATGGTCTTGGGAAAGTCTCTTGAGACTGTGAAGAGGGAGGATTTGATTCTCTCTTTGTGAATATACTCCTGAGCAAAAGGGATTCCAGATTAGAACTGCCTGGGTCTGCTGCTGCTCCCCAATGTAATTATATCAAATATCTGGAACAATAATAGAACTTCACAATGTTTTCCCATTTGGGGTTGAAGGGCATAGTTTGTTCAATAACCTGGAATGCAAAGTTTGGCTATAGTTTTGAGCCCTAGTTTCTCGGTGTGTTTTTTTGGTTTTTGGTTTTTAATTATTTTTGGTCATCGAAGTCAAATTCAAAGTGCTTACCACCTCCTTGTTTTAAACCATGACAGTATTCCTTTAAGAAACAATTAACAACTCGCTCAGATTTTCTTCTGGATCATTTTTGTGTCTTTCTTCATCTGACTGAAAGCTTGCAGTGCAGCCACACACCTGGCAGAAGTTCTTTAGCTCTGTCAGCTGCAATTTTCCAGGAAAATCTCCTTGCTAGATAATTCCTGATGAGGCTGCAGGAAAGGACAGGTCTGTGTAGCTGCATTGGAGTGGAATATTACCCTCTTCCTGCACCTGTCTGTTGGCTTTAGAAGTGTGGGACATGGAATAATCCAGCAGAGAGGTATCACCTGCGAGTAAGGAGGTAAGAGCAAATCCTCTTGGTGAGATGCTGTTATTCTCTGGATGGGTCTTCTGCCTTTCTAGGTGGGACAATGTGGCCTCTTTAACCCCATCACTGGATCAGCACTCCCAAATTACACTAGTGTAACCATCCCACTTGAACTAAGCAAGTAGCTCCTGGCTTCTGACTCTACCATCCAGCCTTGGGTATCCCCTCTCAGGCTGATGCCTGCACCCCCCTCTTCCTCCCTCTCCCCTGAAGCCCCCTGCTTGCGGGTTCCTTGATATTTTCCAGTCCTTCCCTAATGAGCACTGCAGAATTACATCTAATTAAGGATGTAAATGATGCTGGAGAGGGAGAGAGAGGGAGAGGATGGGAAGGGGCGGGGGGGGGGGGGGAGGGCAGCTACTTGCTGTGTGCAACTCTGCAGTAAAGTGTCTCCTACCTCAGCAGAAAAGTTATCACGGGAGACAATGTCAACTTTACGGAGGGGGAGGGCCCTTCACACGGCTCCGTTCCCGCCTGCAACAGCCTCCGCCTCTCTTTTATGTGTCAGCGCTGCAGATGCTGATGTCCTTCCTCCCAAATGCTGCTTTGTCAGCCGGAGCTGTCAGCGAGCCCTGGTCTCCCCCTCTGACACTTGCCACCACCCTTACCTGTGTGTCGCCGGAGGGTTGAAGGGCTCAGAAGACATCAAAACCTGCTGTTGCTCTGGATGAGCGACCTGTTGTGTTCCTCTTGCTTGCAAAGGGATTTTGTCCCTCTGGTATGGGCCAGGTCCACCTCCACAGTCAGAGGGTGAGAAAGGACACCATTGCTCAGGGGGAGGGTGGATTTTGGCCATTTCTTCCGGGCACTGGGACACCTGCGTCTCTTGCCTGTCACCTGCCAGCGCTGGCCCTCAGCCCCTGCTGCCGTGGGGGAGGATTAGGGCAAAGTCCCTTGTCTCTGCAGCAGTGGTTGGGACAACGTGTGCAGGGTGACAGGCACCCGGGGCAGCCGGAGCTCCCGCCACGTGAACCTGAGATATGTGGTTGCTCACACATGTGAGCTGGTCTGGTTTGCTTTAGGAAATGCTCCTAAAGGGAGCAGTGAGGGCACTGGAGGAAAGGAGGGTTCATTCAGCAAGGGGCTGCAACCCCTCCATCCCACCACCAGCCTTGGCTGGCAGCCCCTGCCTGCACCAGGGAGCCAGGAGTCAGCCGGCTGGCAGCCCTGCTTTGGGGGGTGATGATTCTGCTGGCGACGAGCAGCTGTTTGAACCCATTCCAGTCTCGCTGGGTCCTCCCGAGCGCGTTTCCAAGCACTCCAGGTCCCTGTTGGCGTATTTCTCTGCACATTGCCCGGATCAATGAATTGCGAAGGGATGCCTGCCCTGGCACCACAGCCGGACCGTCTGTCTGTCCCCTGCCCAGCTGAAGCAGGGCACACACCCCGGGTCAAGGGGACATGGCATTGGGTGGCAGCGACGGCAGCAGTGGTTTTTGTTGTTGTTTCCCCAGAACGCTGTGCAATATATTCCGATTTTTTTTCTTGTCATTAAGCCAGTGCCTCGGAGATGATGATGTAGTCCCTATGTGGGCCGCAGAAAGCACTTCGAGCCGTGCTGGAGTCGTGCTGGGTGGCTCTGATAGCAGAGCTAATGGGAGCGAATGGGATGCAACGAACTGTTCTAATGACACCAGCCAGGGAAGAGACAACAGTAAGAATAAATAAATGTTAACTATTTTCCTCTTCCAGACATTTGCATCTATTGCCATTAAGTTCATTTAAATAAGAGAGAGAGCGAGAGAGAAGGGGAAACTTACTACTACTCTTAATAACCAGTGTCTAAAAATAAATTAGGATGCTGGGATGCACTTAAGGCATTTTAAAAATAAGTCTGATTTTCCCCCCTTTTCCTCTTTTTTTTTTTGAAATGTTGGAGGGTTTTAATTTGGGCCAAGTAATTTTGGTGCAAACGCTTGGGCGCCTTTCGTTGGGAAATTGGGAGGAATGCAAACAAGATTTCACTTCATTAAACAGGGGCAAACAGTAGAGAAATTGCACTTACTTATGGAAATGACTTTTAAACATGAACAGCATTTACTTGCATTGCCTTGTGCTGAATTTTTTTTTTAAAAGATTATACATGTGAATAATTCACTGCAGGCCAATTAGATGATGATTTCATTTTTAACCTCTCTTCCTTGCCATCTTGCTGGTTATCCCTTTCATTACAATTTCCACCCTCTTCTTTCCCTTCAGTAAATCAATAAATATCAAATAATCCCTCTTCCTGAAGTGCCATGAGATAGCTTCTTGGAAAGTGTGCAAGGTGAGAAATCGGAGGATCCCCATCTCTACTGAACTACCCTGGGATGCAGCAGGAATAACTCCACGGGATTTCTACAAGCAGAGCTGCACCCATGTGTTCAGGAATAAGGAATGGGAGAAATGAAAAATGGACAGGAATGAAATGGGGAGATGGAGAAAAAAAGATCTTCATGTTCTCCGTGCTGGAGAGGGGCTGCGCATGCAGGACTCACCCTCTGTGAGGCTCCACTGATCCTGACAGGATCACACTGCTGTGATTTTGCTCTGACCAAGCTAAAAGCAGCATCTGGGTGACTCTGTGACATTGCTGGGGATAAAGTGATGCCCTGAAACTCTTCAGCATCCCTTGGCCAAGATGCAGGCAACAAAGATGTGGGGCCACTGCTCAAACAAGAGAAGAAGGGACTGTAAGAGGAAGCCAGAGGAGGGTGATGCTGACTTTTGCCAGCGGCCTGTGGTAAGTGGACCTTATAGCAAGTGGACAGAGTTCTCCATGGGGCCTCACTGTTTTTCCCCATCCGACAGATGATAGAGATTCTTGCTGTCATTAACACATTTGTCAGGGTTTCTTCCCAGCTCACTGTGGAAAGCAGTCTGTGGGGTTTCATGCCAGCAGGGTCTGCCAAAACTTTCAGGGTACTGGGAAGAAGGAGCTCCAGAAGACACTGGCTCCCTCTGGGCCCCAGTTTTCTGCTTCTGTATTTCATCAGATGCCTGTCGGCTTAAAGGGGCATTGACAGACTCTGTCCATACAAATCCCAGTCGTGCTTATAGGAAGGCAACACCTGTCCTCAAAATAGTATTTTTCCCAAATACTTAACTCCTGGAGCTCTTTTCAGTAATTAAGTTATGCAATACAGAGCCTAAAAGCCTATAAAAACAACAAATTATATAATTAGTTCATTGTAAAAAATCAGCTGATCTGCCTGTTTAGTTTCTTATGTGACCTTTACCTGTATATGAGACTGCTATCTTCCTTTCATCTGCCATAAAATGAAGGAGAAACTCTGGTGCCTTCTCAGTGAAACTTCCAGTCCCCTGTCATTTCAAGGGCAAGGATAAATTGGAATATCTTCCCTCCTTGCATCACCAACAGTACACCTTTCTTCTTTGCTAAGCAAGAGGTTTTTCCTTGATGTCAGTGGAGTCGCACTGCAGAAGAGCCATTGCTGATGGGGTCTGTTCCAGCCCGTGGGGTGAGTGTCTGTCCTTTCTAGTGGTGAAACAGAAGCATGGAGCAGGTAGGACACCTGTTTACTCCTGTATACCCTGGCAGTAGTGGGACAGCTGGGACCCTGATCAGAAGTAGGACTCTCCATAATTTCATTTCTTCTTCATCTCTCATTTAAAAGTTTATCTTAATGAAAAAGATCTTCTTGGGAAACTCCCCTCCACATCGCTGGTAGCTGTCACAGCACCATGACACCGCTTCTTTCACCCCCATCTCTGCTGCTTCTGAAGCCGTCACCATCTTCCTCCGGGAGCTCTTATCTTGCACTGTCCCAGCCTGATCCCTCCAAACTGCTTCCCAGGATGTTTCATGGTCATTTTGTCAGTGTGTCCTTTCTCACCAGATCAGATTCCCAGCCTTTCTGTGCTTCAGTGTTTTTATGGCTCTTCACTGGTTACAGTTTTATTGGGAAAGAGGTGGCTGCAAGCAATGACCTGTGATTTCCAAGGAAGGGGAGAGCAAAGAAACTTCAAGCAGCATGGCCTCCTGCTGGGAGCTGTCCCTTTTAGAGCCCTTGTGTCAATTATGACTTCCCCACTCTATTTGTTTACCCTGGGGAAGCCCAGCATGCTCCCTTCAGGGCTCAAGGCAGGCAAATTCCCTGTCCCAGCAATGGCACAAAGGTCTTTCAGCCTTGGCTCAGGAACTTTGCATTGCCTATTTCTCATTCTACCTACAGCATCAGGACCTAAGCGCCACGAAACAGGTTCCCTAAGGAAAAGGCTTTCACTTTCACTCTGGCATCTCTGTGGTACCTGGCATCCTCCAGCTGGGGCTGGAGTTGAGGAACACAGAGAGCAGTGACCCCACGTTACGACAGTCACTGATGCCTTAGCTCTGTGACTGATGCTGCTGCCTGTAGTGTAGAGTACAGGACATTTTCTAGCCCCACAGAACTGTTCCTGACAACTATTCCAAACAAACTCCAGCATAGACTCTTTTATCCTGGAATATCCATGCTTGGAGTCATTCAGAGACATCCTCCTGAGAATCTTTGTGGAGAGATAAGCCCAGAAACACCAGCTGTGAAACAGCATTTTGTGTGCTGAGCTCTCTCTGTAGGAGAGGTGCTTCCATCTGCCACACACCTCCTGAACTCAGGAATAGGACCCTTCAGGCTGTGTGGTACCTCTCTTGACCTCAGCAGGTTTATCACCAGGGACAAGTTTAGCTCCATGCACTCATTAACCTGCTTCCCTGAAGGACCTTTGAGGCCGAGGGCTATGTGGGGTGGGCACCCACAGCAGCCCTTTGCCATGGGCACCCTCTTGCTGATCTGTTTGTGCAGCACCTGGAATCAGGAAATGGTCATGGGTCCTGACTATACCCCTGTCCACGAGAGCCATGAAGGTCATCTGCTGGGAAAACAAGGCAAGACAAGGCAAGACAAGGCAAAGCAAACATCCTCTGTGCAGTCAAGAAATCTTGGGCTGAGGAGGACTTCAGAGGTTATTGGTGTATCTGACTCTGAAATGAGCTTTGCTCCTTTCTTTAGCCTCTAATGACAGAGACTCTGGGCAGTGAATCAACAACCTCAGGAAGAGGTGAGCAAGTGTAGGCACCATTATTGACATTCCTGCTGACACCCTCTCTTCAGAGAGCACATCCCTGGGGGCTGGAGAGGGCAGGGCTGGGCTCCCTGAACAAGGGTCAGAAAAGACGCTGGACTGACACCTCCCAGCAGGATTTCTACCCACAGTTGCAGCTCTCAAGATCCACCCTTGTTTCCTATATGGGCTCTACAGAGAATTAGCAGTGGCAGAGTGCTGATGGCACTGGAGAGCTGCTGGTCATGCTGTCAAATACCATCAGGGCTTGAAAAGCAATGTCAGCTGCATCCCCTGGGCGTTATATATTTCTTTTCTAAGGCCAGCAGGTGTTAGCCTTAAAGTGGGGTGAGCACATCCATTTCACCCAATCATTGCTGGAAACCATACTATTGAGGACTGGCTGAAACATGACGTTTTCCACAGTGAACTTCAAATGATGTACCATTTGGGCAGAGCAGGGACAGTTTCCTCTCACCAATATTTCTATGAGAGTATATTTTTGATAGCAGATGAAAAATCCTTCCATTAAAGAGAAAAACCCCTTTTATTTAGCTTTTAAAATAGTTTGAACTATTGGTAGGTAAGAAAAAAATTAATCTGGACATCTTTTCCAATTTATTGTGTTTAAAATATAAATGCAGGGTATGTTTCTGGAAATTATCTTCCATTGGAGAAAAAACTGCAGGGCTTGTAGGTCTTTGTAATGATAGGAGAAATATTTAGAAGAAAGAAGAAAAAAACCCCAGTGTTTCTGGAGGAGTTTTGGAAGGAAACATGTCAAGTGTAAATTGGAAAATGTAGAAATACTCCCTGCCTTTCAGTTCTCAAAGTCTAAGGAGACTTTTGATATTAGTGACTCTTGCTTTGTATAAATGATGGTGCCATACTGGTACTGTGCCCTCACAGTGTGTATCAATTCACATTAGAGGAATACACAGACTTTTACAAATGTATTTTCTTCTCCTTCTTCTCCTTCCAAAATACAGATTGATTTCTTTATCTGCTTTGCACGAGTGTGAAGACACCAAGACACAGAGATGGGAGTGGCCTCACTCAAGGTCACACTGCACAAATTATCATGGCAAGAGTCACTCATCAGTTGCTGTGAGGAATAGCAGAGGAAGATGTGGTCCAGCATTATATGTTGCACTACCATCATGGCACTGTCTTTCAAATCCACTCCGAGATCACCAAATCCTCTTGTCATCTCTGACAAGCAGAAGAAACAGAGGCTGGTCCAAACTGACTTCTGGTTCTACAGACACTGAAGTCCTTGCAAAGGGAGAAACTTGGGATGTCACTGGCTGAAGATACCCCAGGTTACCGTGAAGATATTAGAAATCGAGGCACATGCATATTGTGGCTGTTTTTCCTGACCTTGGGGTCACATGTAAGGAAACAATTGGTGGGAAAGCAAAGGGGAAAAGAAAAGTTATTCCTCTGGGGCCCTGACAGAAGGAATAAGAATGTGGGGGTACCTGGGGTGGCCATGGAACAAAAAACCTGAAACATCTTTTCGCCCATTTGTTCTGCATTTTCCACTCTGTGGGTCCTGCTCCCCTCTTTCCTCGCCCTCCCCCAGCTTGCCTGGTGATTCAGGAAGAAGAGGCCAAGGAGAGTAATATTGTGCTGGAGATAGGACTGGAAGGGCAGTAATTTAGACTCAGAGGCTTATAGTATTATTGCCTGCAAAGCCATTCATGGGAAATGATTCCACCCATCCCCATTCCGCTCCCCCCCCATCCCGCTCTCCTTGCTCTGCAATAACAATAACAGAAATGCCTTCAGGAGGCTTTTCTACTCAAAATGCAGGCAAAGGAGCACTTTTCTCCACCACCCCTCTTCTTTCCCTTCTCTTCTCCCTGCACTCACTTGTCCCCCCTGCCTCTAAGCCTAACTGCTGCTCCCTCCCTTCTCACTCCCCCCCCACGGGATAAAAAAATAAAAATAATAATAGGGGTAATAAGAGAGGAGGTAATGGAACGTTCTCCAACTGGGCACATGTCAGAAGCCATTATATGTGGTGCAGATTTGCATAATTCAAGAAGCATCAAATTAAATTTGCATAATTCCTTTGATTACACTTGTTATTAAATGTAAGTGACATTGATTTACAAAATGGCCCAATATAAGGTTAATAGCAAATGTCACCTTCCAGCAGGGTGAATAGGGTGCGTGTGTGGTGGTGGTGGTGATGGAGGAGGGGGAGAGGGGGGCCTGGGGAGGAAGGCGAGCAGACAATTGATTTCTGCTCCTCTCTCTTCCTTAAAGGGCTCAGGTCTCCTTTGCAGAGGAGCTCTCGGCTCTCCGAGGGCTGCACTTGGCTCTCACGGGGATGCAGTGTCATCAGGATGCCCTGCCAAGCGGCATTGGTGCCGTGACTCTGCTACCTCCTGCTCTGCACAGAGACATGGCATGGCCCCTGAGCCAGTTCCCAATGGGAGCCAGGCAGGGTGGAAGGAGCAGGGAAAGCCAAAATGTGTCTCTCCCAGGCCCAGGCATGCTTGGTGGGCAGGAAAAGCAGCTTGGATGGCATCTTTGTAGGAAGGTCTCATTGAGGCAAGTTTTTTAAAATAATATGTGAGCTGGACCTGGGCTGTGTCCAACTGGCAGGACACCCTGTACATCTGCCAGGACAACACTGGGAGGGAGTGAGAGCAATGGTAGGAGCAGTGCCTGAAATGCCAGCTCTGATGGCAGAGATTACATGGTAAAAACACATCTGTGATTATGGCAAGACCTGATTTTTGCATTCTCATAAGCCCTCTGAAGCTCTAGAAGTCCGTGCCCAGGATGAAATCAGTGCACCCACCTTTCAGATCCCAACATAATCACATGAAGCCAGGTCTAATAATCTAGATGATTATCTACTGCATGAGAGACATGAAATTTTACAGGCCTTTGGGCAATCTAAAAGGAAGCTGCAGTATGAACATTTCTAATGCCCTACACAGTGTCCCACATCAATTGAAGAGCATTGCCTTGTTGCATCCCAAATACCCAATGCTTGCTCCACAGCAGGATTTATTATGACCCTCCTGAACCCAGATTCTCAAAGGTGCCCAGCAATTTGGAGTGCCAAACTTCAGACAGTTGAAGAGAATATTTGTAGTGGCTAATGGCTCAGGCCTGGTTTCCATTCCTGTTGTGAGGAAAGAAGATGAGTGTCTGGATTTGGGGGACAGGCTTAAAAGGGTGAATGGAATATGCAGGACCATTGTGTACACCCCAGATTTCTTGGGAGTGTGCAGGAGGTGTCTTTGTGCAATGTCAAGGGATTGGTCTTTACTTTGAATATTTGTGTCTTTTGAGCAGGTGTTGTGCTTCCCTCTGCAAAGCAGCATTCCCCTGCGGCCTGATGACAGGCCCCTTAATGCAGAAGATGTAGGTTGTATTCCCAGACCTGTCAATCCTGTGCTCTCTACTGCATCCCTCCCACACCCAGGCACATCTTGGCTGGTGAGCCTGCAAACTCTTTGGAGCTCTGCTTCAGATGCCTCTATGTGGTCTCACAGACTGCTCCACACAGTGGTTCCCAAATGTGTGCCTCTTGCCTCCCTTCCGAGGCTGGCGGGGATGTTTGAGCAGGTCCTGACCCAGACCCCATCAGGCTGCATCAACCCTTAATGCATTACCTGAAAACCAGCTGCTGGCAGTACAGTTTTGCAGGGTGTTGTGGAGGGTGTTCCTCTGCAACAGCTCTGTCTTGAAACTCTGTGTCAATCACACCCTCTGGCCATCACGCCCACTCAGACATGGGGATGCTGACTTGAATGAGGAGAGTGAGAGGCTTGTTTTTAACATGGATTAGGGCCTGTGAAATTTCCTGCCGGTTTTGGAGGTGCAAGGGATCCCAGCCCAGGCATGGCTGGTGCTCACGTGTGCAATTGCATCCTGAGCTATTTTCGTGCCAGCATAAGCCGTAACTCTCCCAGGTCAAAGTTGGCATGGGCAGAGGCAGTTAGCACTGGCAGCTGCTCCTGCTGCTTTGCCAGGGGAGAGGGTCATTTCTTTTCCCTTCCTCTTGCTACTTTGGCAGCTGCCAGGCTGGTACAGAGCTCCCCTCGCCGTTAGAAGGATGGGGAGCCGGTCTGGAGCCCCTGGAAGCTGGCAACAGGCAATCAGGCAGCGGTGAGAGAGACTCTTATTAAGGGTAACCCTGGCTCTGGCTGACAATTGCTGACATCGTCATATTTAGCACCCGCATGCAGCGAGCCTGAGAGACACTCACGCACTGGGTGAGCCAACTGCAAATTAATCGTCAGTTCATTACTGCTCTGTGCCTTTCATCCTGACAGCAGCCTTTCAAACGTGGATATAATTGGAAGGGTCCATGTGGCAGGAATTTGGTGAGGGCTGGGAGGGAGAGACCTCAGCTCCCCCTCTCCTTTCCTCTCTTTCCCTTTCTCAGGCTGAGATCTGGGAACAAACAGCGAGCTTAGGACAGGCTGATGAAGGAAATTAATCTCTCCTTCCCCTGTATCTTGTCCATGCCACCTACACCCCTTGACATACGTTGAGGTCTTTGTACCAGGAGATCTGTTTGCTTCCAGGAGGTTCCCTCAAGCTATAATTACCCTCAGCTTGCAAACAAAGTGTGCAGAGTAGCAGGATTGCCTGTGAGAACTTGAATATGTGCATCGTTGTTATTGCCAGTGGTGGGTGTTTCTGCTGTGGTTATTACTGTGCTGCTGGGAGGCCCTGTCTACACAGGCACAGTGGAAAGTGAATCTGCAGCCAGGAAGGTTTTACAGGCAAAGGCCAAGGCTGAGGAGCAGAGTTTGGAGGGGGGGCAGGGGTACAGAAATTACTCCCATCATCCTTGGGCACTCATTCTCTGAAAAAAGACACAAACCCTTGGATTTTATTCATTGTGGCATGGCATGGAGCACTATTTTGTGCCTCAGTTTCCCTGATGGTCAGAGTGATATGAGTATGCTCAACCCTGTCATGGGAACAGCCACTCCCAGGACACTGTGAAGTTATAGCTGCTTCTCTAGAGTGCATGGCAGGAGGGGGCTGCTCTGACAAAGCCACAGGGAATGAAATTACCCCAGGGGTGGACATCTATGGCACTAGGAGTGTGGGGTAGGATTCAGATTTTGTTTGGGTTTTGACTGATATTAGAAAATGGTATTAAAAGAAATTGTTGATACAATCCCAATGTCCTGTTTGCCACACTTGAAAACAAAGGGAAGGGGTTTGTCAAAACTCTGGTTTTGTAATAGGAAGCCACAGCTGTGAAGTTATGGAGCTGGCTAGGGGTGATCAGGGAAAAATGCTCTCTTTAGAAACCCCTTTAGAGGGAAACAGCTTTGGAGCACTTCTGGGAAATTGTTTTCCTCATTTTTACAACTTTTGCAAGTTGAAGTGCAGGGACCTTCCCAATGGCCTGTTTTGATGGGCCCATCCTCTCCAAGCTCCCTCTGCACAAGGCTTCAGTTCTGCCCTGAGGGGGCAACAGCTGAAAGTCTAAGGAGGGGACCCAGTCCCAGAGAAAGGCTGGGGGTCTGTGCTGACCAGGTGCCTACTGGAAAGGACGTGGGAAGGGTTAAGCACTTCCAACAACCTGTTTTGTGACTTCCTGAGTTGTGTTAATTTGCTTCCCTGAGTGGTCTAAAGGATGAGGCTGTGGTGCTTTTCTATGAGACAGAGGGAGTCATGCCATGGGGACTCTGGCCCCCCTTCACCGTGTCCCCCCCTGCTCCTCCTGTGCAAAAGTTATTGTCGTATTCGGTGGAGTCTCAGGTAGGCAGATGAATGGGAAATGTTCCTCTCCATTACTAGCTGCACTTGACTGGAGTCTCATTACATTACGATGGCGCTTTAGCAGGCGAATGGGCCTTGCGTCTGGGTTCCCAGCACCCCTCATACCTCCCTGATAACGTAAATTACCCTCCGCCTCATTGCCTCAAATGATCAAACATCAAATTGCTAGTAAAAAAAAAAAAAAAGGAAAAAAGAGAGGAAAAAAGAGAGAGAGGAGGGAAAGGAGAAAAGCTGAACAGAACCATGGGTTGAATCTAGATGGTTTGTCAGCAACAAGAGACGAGTCAGTGGCTCTTAAACACTCGCTAAAGATGAATCCATTGAAGGTTCTGAGCACAGTAATTTTTCCAACATTAAAGTACACCTGTAAAATCCAAACAATGCCTTAAAATTCCAAATTACACCAGTCAAGACCTGCTACTTCATTCTTTTGATCCAGGGAGGGGGGACCCACACTTAATCTGTGTTTCTCCATCAACAGACTTCAGCAAATGCTGAGAGAGATGGAGAGGCAGAAATACGCACACAGTATAGATTTGTTGTTGATTTTGTGGTTGAACAATGTGCCAAATCCTCTGACTCCCTTTTATCCCTGGCTTCCTGGCCCCTGAAAAATTTTCCAAGCTAGAAGAATAGGTCCAGGATGAACAAAACATGAAAGAGGAGAAAAAGAGAGGGAGAGGCTTTGGGAGGGGAGGGAACAGAGCAGGTACATGCAGGGCTGGTCGACTCCGCGCAGAAAAATATGGATCTCGGCAGGGTAACGAGGCGCACTGGAAAGAGGAGGCTATACATCTTTTCTCAGTATTTAAACGTGTGCTTAATATGGCGCTCAGTGGAATGGTTAATCTGCTAATGCTGGTAGTGTTTGCTGTAGTACTCAGAGAAATGTTTACTGCAGTATTTCATGGGGATTGTGTTCTGGATGGCACAAAAGGAGGAACCGCTCTAGCGTACCGGGAAAATGTTCATTGCAAAATATACTGGAATATTAAGAGGTTTATTTAGTGGCGTACTTAGTATAATATGAAAAGAGTTAAGTACAGAGTGTTTTATTAATATTTTTGGGGTGTGGATGAATTTCAGTGCTCAGGAAGGTTATGGAGAAGCAATTCCAGCAAAGGCTGGTTTTATTCATAGATTTATAGATCTTAAGACCATAAAGGATTCTTGGATCAGCTAATCTGACCTTCTGTATAACACAGGTATATACAGTGTGGACATACCTCCTGATTCAGCAAAGCACTTTAAGCACTTGCTTAAATTTAAGTATTTGAGTTGCCCCATGGAAGGCAGAGAAAATAACCCTATTGAATCAATGGGACTATTCATGCTCTTAATGGGAAGTGGGTGTTTAGACATTTGCTGAATTTGGACCACGAGAAGATAATGCAGCTAAATGAGTAATTCATAGCCACCCATTTATTCAACTGCTTATGCTTTCTTTTCTGCTTGTGGATTGCTCTGGAGCCAATCGCCATTTCCTGCAATGTATTCATTGTTTGAAGTCATTCACTGAATAATTTCAGTGAAAACTCTTTCTTGATAGCTTGCTCATAAACAGTTCATTGTGAATATAGGAATATATGCACATACATTTTAAGAATGTGTGAGTGCCCGCACTTGTGTGTGTTTGCATTAAATATGTGAACACCCATGAATGTATGTGCACAAATGCAGGGTTAGGATCTTCAGCTACAATAAAAGACACAGTTCCCTGACACTGGTGAGGTTGCACTGACTCTGACCACTTCCTAGTTTCAAGTTGCCTTTGTTTTGAGTGGACCTGTAATGTTTCTGACCCCTGGCTGCAGGCAGTGAATCTTGAGGTCCAGTTTCCAATGCAAATATTTACCCAGGGAATTTTTTAAATGTGTTGTTGTGATTTTTCTCCTCTGTCTATTCATTACACTTTGGTTTGCAACACATCCCTCACCGTAAAGTGATTTGCTGGGAATTTTGCAGAAGTGAAATGGAAGAAGGTACAAAATTAGTTGGAGTGAACTCAGCAAATTCTAACTAACCACAGCCTGTGCCAGGCTCTTCATTCCCTCTATTTGCTCAACTTGTCATGAATCAGTTCTGAATTATTTTGAACGCACTGCATAGGGATTTTCCAAATCAGCCAGGGCATATCTTCTTCAAACAAGTGTGTTTGCAAACGGCTTGTGGCATGGAATCTGTCATTAAGTGACATGGCATGTTTTAAACAGGAACAAAACTGAAGAGCAGGTACTATGAATGAGGCTGGAAGCTTCACCGGTGGAATTGTGTTTGTGCAGTGGCCAGCTCCAGTTCTCACGCAGACCTTACTGTGCATTATGCATTACAACATGGGAATAATTTGTTTCTGGTGCAGGATGCCAAAAAGTCACACAGCTTTTTAGGATCCACTTACGTTTTCAGAAAATCAAAGGAATTACCATGATATTTAGGAGTAGAGTATGAATGACTATTAATTAAGAACTGAACTTGGCATTTCCTGCATCCAGTTTATTTTTCTTTTATATATTCCCCTCAACACCAGAGAGGGATGTGATGGAAACTAGATGTGAGCTGGGCAATGGCAGCACTGGGACAGTTCATTTAAGTGTGGTTGACGAGCGGGATAAGCAAGAGTTTGATATTTTCCAGCAATGACGTGCGGAGAGCAGGGGCACCGAAGCCACTGTAGGACACACGTGCTGGTGATGCTGCAGAGCTGATGGGATGTTCCACACTCTCCTTTTGGGCTCCCAGCAACTGTGGCATCCGAAATTGCTACTGAATATCCCTATCATTCATTTTCTTTCATTTGTCCAACTGAAAATAAAGAGAGTTTGGTTTTCCCTGGTTAACCTAAGGTGGAAGTTTTGCTAGATATTCCAGTAGAACAGAAGGACGTACTTTTTCCAGACTCAATGAGACGTGTTTTTACAGACAGCCACTGTCCTTTCTGGAAAAACAGCTGTGTTTCACAATGGGAAGACATTTCAACACAAAAAAACAATTGTAATGATTCTTTTTCCAAAATACAAAATGAAATATTTTGACTTTTCAAAATTACCTTTTCATTTTCTATTCTTCCCTTGCAGGGGATGATTGGCCAAATTCAGCAAGACCTAGCACAGCTTGAGGCAGCTAAAAACACAATTCAGTCTGCAGATAAATTTCATTTGGTGAAGTAAAAAGAGAAACTTCTAGTCCTGGTGTTGCTATCCAAAAAAGTTCGGTTGGTATGGCTGTATCTGAGGTATCTTTAAAAGAGAGCGTGCGCCCTTCTGCCAATATTTACATAGCATTCAAAACAACAGGGAGCATTTGGAGCTATTTCGTGCTAAGGGAATAGGTTGCAAGCATGGGAGGGATGGCGTTTCTACGGGCCCTGGTAGAGGTTTATTTACACTGTGGCTCAGTTGTAGCCCAGTCTGCCTCTGTCAATGTAGTTCTCTTTTTAATGAAGAGTTTACCACTTGTACATGCAAAGAGACATTTAGGTGTTAGTTTTGTTTGCCAATAAAGACTGTCCATTAGCTATCTTAATCCTCTGTGTGTCCTAACAGGCTGAATCACAAAAACAAAACCTAAAAAAAAAACGAAGTTCCATATAAGATACTATTGTAAATGAAAGAAATCTCCTTCCCCCTTTTCTTTTTGCTTTCAAATGGAAATATCTTGTTTTACTCAAGCTTCTCCTTCTGAAAGTTGATGTATTTTTAATTGAAAAAAAAGAAAACTGGTGGCAAATAATTTGCAAGGAGAATAAAACCACTGACTGCTTTCAATATTTTGCACAGAAATTAATTTCAGGAGCCATTCTGGGCTGAGCTTTCAGTAGATGCAGAGATAAGTAGGACTAGTTTTTTCTTATCCTACTCTTGTTTTGGATGAAATGCAAAATCAAATCCTGCAAGACGTGATCATTTAGGGTACTGTGGCATATTTTGAAACAGTAGGACTGTTAGCCCCAGCATTTTGGCCAAATTCCAGCCTGGATAATTGCATTCTGCCGGCCTATATTCAAGCCCGCAGTTTGAATGGAAAAAAAAAAATCATCAAAACCTAAAAAGAACCCCCCCCCAAAAAAGGGGTTATCATTTCTCCTCCAAGAAGTCCTGCTGTGTGATGACTGATGCTTTTTCACCCTAGAAGTAGCTGCATTTTGGGAAACATTGCCTATATCATCCTACTTCTTTTGCCCTTTGGATAAAAACTGCTGTGGAGATGACCAGCCCCTTCGTGGGAATAAAGCAGCAGAGCTGACAGGATGGAGCTGTGGTGCTTTATGCCAGCCCTGTCATACCTACACAACCTTCACTCTATAAAGCCCAGAGTTCTATGTAAGGGCTGGATCCCCTGTGATCTACTGGGGTCTTTGTCTTTCCAGCAGCCATGGGCTGGGGGTACTGGGAGGATGCACAGAGAGAGGAGAGGGCAGGCTGGCATCAGATGGGAAGAGGGAGGACTCACTGGCGGGCTTGACCTGTGTCTGTAATTTGTAAAGAGCATTTTTACACCAGATCAATGCTTTCCTCAGCATTTTAATGCACCCCATTGGTGTCCTTAAACTCTAATGATGCAGTCTGTGAGAAGCTGCCATTTATTACCCACAGATGGGGTGATAATTATTGACAAGATTGTAACTAATAATTAAACCCATTTGCTCCTTTAAACAAGTTGGTGTGAATTATTTGCAGGGAGTTCTTTAGCAGGCCTGTGGTCACTCCCGCCGCGCGTGGGGTGATGTTGCCCAGGAGCAATCCCACCACCAGGGAGGAGGGAAGGCTGCCTGCAAAGCTGGGCTGTTCAAACCTGTGGCGGGAGTCCTTCCACTCACCTTCCGTGGTGCCTGTGCTCCTGGCTGGGTTAGTGAGAGGTGTGTGAGCACCACCGTGCTCCTCCCAGTCTCTGGGGCTGTGCCTTCTGAGTCTCAGCTCCTTCCAGGGCTAGAGCTGGGGTCTAGCGCTGGGTCTGCTCAAGGAACTTGGGCCAAACATGGAGCGATGATGGAAAAATGTATCCATGAGAACTTTTCTGATGGTTTGTCTTTCTCTTCCTGAGTATCTTTAGCTTGCCTCCTCTGCAAGCTGAAGATCAATAGTTACACATTCCCTGTTGTTAGGTTCATTATTCCTCAGGTGAAAATCCCATTCCCATCCCAAAGCAAAGATGCTGGAAGGAAAGGGGAAGGATACTTTGTCCCTGCTTTTGTTCCTTGGGTGAGCTGAGATTATCAAAGAACTGTTTAACCCTCTGCAGTATGGTGTGGTGTTCCCATGGTGCTGGGGACTGCAGCACCAGCTGCTGCCCGGCATCCATGGTGGGCTGCTGAGTACATGCACAGGAGTGAGCTGGGGGCTCCCATGGGACCGTGCAGGGGGACAAGTGCTGCCCTGCTCACTGCTGCCACAGGGTACTTGCCAGAGGAAAACGTGAGCAGTCCTTCTCTGCAAACCCAGGCATTGCAGATGTGGGGAGCAGGACTTGGACAGTGTGGAGGCCAGTGGGGACAAGGCAGGGTGAGCAGAGAGCAGTTCCTGCAGCACCACACTGTTGGGAAGGCAGCCTGGGGGAGCTGCCTTCCCCTGGTGTACATTTAGAGGGAGGGTGTAAATCTAATCTCAGTGCTAGGGTCCATTAGCATTAGAGGGGAGTACTGTCTATGCATTCATTCCCTGCTCTCACCTCTGGATGACAGAGTACCCCCCTCCGTTGTCTGCTTTAGCACAGGGAAAAGGCTGCCCATTAATTCTCCAGTGGCGGTGGATAATGCCATCATAAGTCTTAGGTGCCTATGAATTTTGTGAGCATTTTACAGTAATAAATACCCCACACTTGTGCATATAATTAGTTGTGTATCCCTCGGTTGTTCCATCTGCACTATGATCTATCTGTCCTTTTACAGAGGTGGGCCTGGTTCCTCCCCTTGCACTCCTGGTTTAGTATTGGTGTGGCATGACCCAGCGGCAGGAACTCAGCACCTGGCAAAGCGATTTGTGTTAAGGGAAGGAGAGATGCAATCCCGGGCTCAGGGATTTATTGTGCTTGAAGTGGAAACCTGAACTGAGAAGCTGAATGCAAAGCAACCAATTTGTCCCTACTAAGTCTCAGTATATCTGTATTGTCAGTGCCATCTCACACCCCCTTCCCATGTATACCAGTTTGTGCAAGCAATGAAAACACTGTAAAAATGTACATCTACCAAAGTTTATCTGCTTATTTGTCTTCAGTATCATGTGCTTTCCCCTTCTTCAGTGAAAAAGACTATGGAAAGACTAATAGCCCCACACCTATACATTACAGGATTTTATCTCCCTTTTTAAAAAACTCCACTAAAGCCTCACACTAGCAGAACTTACCGTGCAAAGGTAAGCAATCACCCTGCTGTCTTAAACCTACTGAAGCCTGGATTCAACAGGCAAGAAAGTCAGGCTTTAGGGCTCCAAGTACTGGGTCAGAAAGACTGTGGCCACATGACACAAATACTGATCTGATGTGAAGCTGATCTACTAATGCAGATCCTTTCAGGGCGTGCTGACAGGTTAGCTTCTCCTGACAGACTCAATGTGCATTCGGTGTTATTTGTCTGTGACTCTGGCTTTATACCTTAAAATATCGCCTGTCATCCCCTTGTAGCTTGCAGAAAGCTGGAATAAAATTGAAGCTGGCACAAAAACTGCGCAGTGTGTGCTCTGGCTAACTTGGTAAGATGCAATGCTGCAAGGATGCTTGACTTAGGCCAGGTCTGTGCAGCTGGCTGATCTCCCAAACTGTGCACATCTGGCAGCAGCACCCACAATAGTGGGGCTGAGGCAGCCTCAGCCCCATCAGAGGATGCTCACACTGTTAACTGAAATCATCAGAGGGGCTAGTTACATGCTTAAAGTTAATCACAAGCATAAATCTCTGTAGGATCAAGGCTGCAGAGGAAACTAAGAGAAGACAATGACGAGGCATATGTCAAATGGGGCTGTGGTCGAGAGCTCACTGAGACTTAAACATAACATTTGAGAAAATGAGTCCATTTGTTTCAGAGGCATCCTGAACATTGGCATATAGTAATTCTGTAATGGATCCATTTAACTAGTCCTATAACTGAAGTACCCTTAACAAATATTTCCTATAATAGCACTTAAAGGGGGAGTGCAAGGAGAGAAATTTTAAAACATTATTGCTGAGTTCCAGTTTTGAGGGCTTTCAAAGTACCGAGGTAATTTTTCTCCAAATTTGGCTCAATATTTAACAAATCGAGTGAGATCAGGAAGTAACCTGAGGTCAACGTTTCTAACCTGACTTGTTTGTTAAATTGTTGCAGCTCTGCAGCAGCACCAAGAACAAGTACATGTTGCATTCAAAGGTAATTCAAACAATCTCTGGAAACTTTATAAAAAAATCACTAACGAGGGAGCAAGACTGAAACAATGGAAACAAGGAAGAAACCTTTCTGTGGGAGATGGGAAAAGCTCGCAGACCTGGGATCTGGAATCAGAAGAAAAGTCAGATTTCAGCCTTAGCTGTAGTGATTAACTACCTTAACTCTAGTAATTGTTAATGAGTGTTCAGCATGAGCCAGGCCAAATTGGCAGTTGTAGAGAAGCAAGATGGTCAAGTTGCATCCAACCAGAAGCAGTCCAGAAAAGGTGGATGTAAACCATGTAGTGTGGAAGTAGCAGTCTTCAAAGAATTTCCCATCCTTATGGCAACCTGCACAGTGGTTGCTGGATCACTGGTGTTAAAGAGAGGTCTTCAGGTATGGTTGGATGCCAGCTTTGATGGAAAGCAGCTCTTTGCAGCCCCCCTCTTGTCAGAGCCACCTGCACTTCTGGCCCTCCAGGATATGAGAGTGAACATTGTCCCTCAGGTGACTGCAACAATCGCTCATCGTGGTTTAGCAGGTAGATGTTAATCGGGCTGTCCACATCACCCAGTCCTTTGCAGATCACCAGCAAGGGCTCTCTAGGCCACTGGTGGCACACAGCCCCGTTTCAGAGGCAACGTGCTATAATAATGTATCCCTAACCATGCTTTATACCAATAAGTAGGCTATAACCCTGTCAAGGTGTGCTGGTGACTCTATAAACCATGAGACCTGAATGGTCAATGGTCGAGTGGTTTAAAGCTGTCACCAGAATACTGAGATAGCCTTATAAGCCTTGTGCTGCATGGCTGGGGATACATTATTCACTATAATATATGGTAAGAAATACCTGCACAGGGTCTGAAATGAACTGCTTTAGCCACTAGCCAGCATGGCTAGTGATCAGGGAAATCCGTCAGCATTTTCATGTGCAGTGGGAGGCAAAAAGACACTGGGGGAGGAGAACTCATTTTCTCTATGTATAGAAATTGGGTTTGGGTCAGGGGATGGAGGTGAGCAGAACCAAGCATGGCGAAGCCTCTCACCTGTACTTTCTGCCATAGGGGAGCGCCCAGGGCTGGCGGCCTTCAGGGCTGTGTGGCTGCACATGCCTTCAAAGCCCTTCTTCTGTTTTGTGGAGAACCCAGGAGCACGAGGGTTGTCAGTTCAGTGCTGCTCAGGGAAAGCAAGTGGGCACCTGGTGTGAGGCCCAGCCTGAAGGCAGGAGAGCGTGGGCAGTCACCAGGGATGTTGTGAGAAGGACCACAGTCTAGTTGTTTGCCAGGAGCCTCTGCTTTCTGTCCTGCCTCAGTACAGTACCACAAGCATTACAGGGAGAGGTCTAACTAGGGGCAGCTACACCCATGGGGACACAGAGGTGGGTTGCCCCATCCATGCCAAGCACGCCTCAGGTAGCCCCAAGAGGCAGGGGATGGAGGTATCTGTATATATATGTACATGCAGGCAGGGCCTGGGGCTCTGGGAGGATATCCAGCAATTTTACACCTTCATCCCTCCAGCCATGGCCAGGCTTGGTGTACATGTGTACATGAGGTAGGAGAAGACAGGGGTAGGTCTGGGTGAAATGGGGTGAAGGGATGCCCCGAATCAAATGGCCAGCATATGAAGAGAGCAATGAGGACTTTGGAGGGGCTCTGGAGGAGTTTACAGCTAAGCCTCTGTCACCAACAACCTTAGCAAATAAAAGATTCCCCCGTTCTGAAAGCCTGTCCTGCTCCAGCTACAGGAGACAAAATCCCTGAGAGCATGCCTGTGTGAGTACCCTTTGGCCGCAGGGGGTGAGGGGGGAGAAACCAGGAGGGCTTGGGGGATTTCATTAGGAGATGGGAGGGGAGGGAGGAAACCCCTCCTCCCGAACAATACATGGAGCTAAAATTGCCTGAAGGGCTTGGCTGGCTTGCTTTATTTATTGCATATGCATATATGCATACATATATACGTATGGTTATATATGTATTTTTCTCCCCCAGGCTTTACTGGTCTTTCTCAGGAAAGGACCCAGGGCATCCTTTCCCACTCTAGCAGCTGGGAGACAATAGTGCCGCCCAGGAAGCAGGGAAGAGCCTAGCGCTTCCTGGGATCAGTAGCTGGGAGACAGGGGTCTGGGCGGAGGAATCCGGGGGTGCCGAGCACAGGGCTGGCCGCCCCCTCGGCTCACTTGTTATGTTAAGAATTCGTCGGCGGAGAAGGGGCTGTGGGGCGCAGGGAGGAGAGAGGGACAGGCTCTGAATGCGGCCGCCCTGGCATCCTTCTGTTCTCCATATGGGTACATTGTCTGTCCCCCTCCCTCCGCACTGCCTCTCCTCTCCCTACTGTGCTCACGTCAAATGTTGGTTTCTCTTTTTATTAAAACCCTCGGAGCGGACAACGGGGTGACAGGCACCAGGAATTTGTGAAGGATGGAAGAGGATGAGAAACAAGTTTGTGTTTGTTGAGCGGAAGCTGTGTCCGTTTGTCGCCCGCCCCAACGTCCCTCATGGCTCCCCATCTGGGTTGGACTGTGCCTGGGGACGAGCAGGCTTGGAAGCTGGGGCTCACAAGGCAGCGGGAGACACAGCGCTGGGGAGGGCACTTTCCCAGGGAAGTCTGCCCCATCCCACTCACCCCATCCCAAAACCACAGCCGTCTGTCACACCCTTGTCCCCTACGGTGACGTACTGCTTCCTACCGTCCCCCACCACATACCAAAACCCTCATCAAATAAAGGTTCCCCCTGTAACATCCATTTGCTCCATCGTGCTAGTATGGGCAGGTCAGTGGGCTCTCAAGACCGGGGAGGGACTCTTTGTCTCCCTCTGTCCAGCTCTGGGCGGGCCCCATAGTTTCTAGGTTCTCAACATATTTTGAATCCCAGTTTCTTCTAAAACTTGCACTAAGATCTCACTTCAACGCCATGCTTTTCTGTCCTACCTGATTTCGTTTTTAGCAAGTATTGTTTTAAGGAGCTACCATGCCCCAGAAAATACTTCTTGTTATCACCCACCCAAAAGTAGTACAAAAGACATTAGAAAGTCTCTTCCCTAATGATTTTTTATATTTTATGTCAGTTAAGATAAAACTAATGGTGTCAAGCAATATAAGGAAGGGGAAGATTAAACAAAATCTATCCTCTGCAAAAACAAAGCAATCAATATAACATTATCCTGCTGTAGTGTCTTTCAACTTGCTTTGATTTGTGGATCCCTAGAAAACCTCTCAAGAAGGCTCAGCAACCCCCTAGAAAATTCACAAGCCCTAACCACTGGAGAGCACTGGTGAAATCACTTTTTTCACCTTCCTTGCAAGGAGTCCATGTTCTTCCAGGAATCTGCAGACCACAGGTTGAAAAATACCATTCTACACGATACCAGTTCAAATGTAACTAAGACTAAATAAGGACTAAGTAAATATAATACTATTGTTATTGTAATACTCAGATCTTACCTGGAGAATCCGTTTTGCCACCTCTGGGAAGCACACACAGGAGTTTCATCACTCTGGTCCCATCCTGCAGCCTTATCTGCTGCTGATATTACCTAGTTCCTCTGTTCACCACATAAGAAAAATGCAACATATTATAGATAGCTGGAAAATTTCTGAACATGTTTCGCTCTTGCAGAAAAGAAGGATTTTGATTTTAAAGGTGCTCTCCCCTCTCCCTCAACAACCATAAAAACAAATTAATGATCCAACCCATTATTCACTTTTATTTCCTGTTTTGGATGCTGCTTTGTGTTGTCTGTTTCATTTTGCATCTCTGGCTGAAGCTAAACATTTCTGGACAGGGGAACATCACCTGTTATTAACTGACCTAGTACAAGAAAAATAGGAAAACATGAATAAAAACGGCTTGATATTTAGGTTACAAAACATTTTTGTTCTGTAGGGCATATGCTGATACTGTCAACATAACACTCACAAGACCTTGAAAAATTCGAGGTGAGAAGTTTAAACAACTAAACAACTACAAAACTTCTTCAGAATTTCCTTTTCATGAGAAGAAATGGAAATACAGAAGTAGCTATGCTTGAAACTAGGGCAGACAGCATTCAGAAATATTGCAAAAAATGTCAAAACAGAAAAGCTGGGTTTTTTCCAAGTTGTTCTACAGATCTTTAGAGATGCTGCTCCATGAAATAACGAGTGGTTCATTCACCAACCCATCAGCTTGGGAAATATATGCAACACAAATTCATTTGTTTCCAGCTAATTGCACTTTCATTTCCTCCTCCCATCGTTGCGAGGCTGTGCAGGCTGGGGCTCGAAGCGATGCTTCCCAGGCTGTGTTTCATGTGCCATCCCCCATACCCAATCCCCACCACAGTGGTACCCAGCCCAGCTAGGAAGCACGGCTGCCTTCTTTGCTTGTGATGTTCTGGGAAAAAAATATTTGGAACCCACAGTTTTAGAGCAGGAAGGGACCAACAATCAGTCCTCTTATGTTTTATTTCTGGCTCCTGTCATTGGCACGCTGTACAGCTGTAGTCAAACAATGAACTTCTCTACATCTTAGTTACCCTTTCTGTAAAATGAAGGTAATAATATTTATCCAGCTGGGATGCTGCAAGGAGTAATTAATGTGTACAAATCACTGTGAGTTCCTTAACAAAGTGCAAATTGCATTAGTCCCCACAGAAACTGGTAATAGGTTTGCATCTTCCTTCACTGAAAGTCTGACCTCAATCCCCTGGGGTAATCTTGAGCAAAAACTCTTCCTACTATTTGTATTACAGCAGCTCATAGGACTCCTCCAACACCAGAATCCCCATCATGCTCAGGGCTGCATATTCACACAGTAACACACACCCCACACTCTGAGACCTGATATGTAAACTGAGGAAAGCTGGGAGAAGGGAAGCCTTAACCCTATTTCAAAGATAAACAAACAAGGCACAGAGAGGAAGCCTTTTCCTGGTAATAAGCACCAATATAAGTCTTTTCAGAAGATTTACCTCACACTGCCTTCCTGACTGAAGCTGAATTTTCACTTTGTTTTGCTGGACATCAATCTTTCTCATTCTGGTGAGTGACTGACCAGACAGATGGCAATGGATGGAGCTCGCTTCTTAAGGGATGCTCAGAGATAGCAGTGTTTGGGCAAGTCAAAGCTTGGATAGGGAGGACATTAAGTGGCCTTGGGTAGAATAGGTGGCCACTGGTCTGGTTCTTCTTTTCATGCTCTTTTGGAGACCTGGATAGATTTGATGTTCTAATTTCTTAGCATTTTCAGGCGTCCTTCTGCTATGGGAAAAGAGAGCAAGAGAATCCCAGAAAGACTGGTTAAACTGGTTTTGTAAATCTTTGTGCATAAATACATGGGGAAATGTGGATCTCCAACAGCTCTTCTAGAATTTGTCATGTTCTTTTTTTTTGCTGATGTAACTTAATTTCTTGTTGCTGCATCCATAACTTGAAGAGAGAGTGAGTTGTTTCACTACCAGTGTATTGGTATTTTTCATTTTCAGACTGGAACTCACAGAATCACAGAGTGGGTGAAGTTAGAAGGGACACAGTGGACCATCTGATCCAACCTCCCTACTCCAGCAGGTTCATCCTAGAGCACATGGCATGGATGTTTCTGGACAGTTCTTGAATATCTCTAGCGAGGGAGACCCCACACCCTCTCTGGGCAACCTGTTCCACACAGTAAAAAAATTCTTCCTCACATTCAAGTGTAACTTCCTGTGAATCTGTTTCTGCCCATTGCCTCTTGTCCTATTGCTTGGCACCACCGGGAAGAGCCTGGATCCGTCCTCTTAACACCCTCTCTTCTGATACTTAGTAAGGTAGACAATATCCACTGCTCTCCTCTCATCCAGCCAGGTAGCTGTTTCATCATAGAAGGCAATCAGGCTGGTCAAGCGTGATTTACCTTTAGTGAATCCATGCTGACTACTCCTGATCACCTTCTTGTCATCCATGTGGATAGAGCTGGCCTCCCAAAGGAGGTTCTCCATCACCTTCCCAGGGACTGAGCTGAGGCTTGACTGGCTGTAGTTCCCTGAGTCTTCCTTCTTGCCCGTCTTTGGAGACTGGGATGACATTTTCTTTCTTCCAGTCCTCAGGCACCTCTCCTGATCACCATGGCCTTTCTAAGATGATCATGAGCAGCATCACTATTGTGTCCGCCAGCTCTCTGAGCACTTGTGGATGCATCCCATCAGGGCCCATGGACTCATGGATGGTCCAAAACTTGATTCCATTTTTCCCATGACATTAGAAATCAGTTTAAATTGTGCCAGGGCTGATGATCTCATTCAAATTCTGTGTTTAACAATAAAACAGTGTTCTGGGAAAAGCTGCATGTTTCACAGGCACTGTTGATGTTTCATGGAGGAGACCAGAGTCCATGATTACCTTCCTGGTCTGCTGGCCCTCAAGTACATCGCTACTAAACCCCTTCTAATGCCAGGACCCAGATGGGTCAGCAGACGTTTTTGGTGAAGATACCACGACTGTTACTTCCCCTGCTCTCTGAAAGCTCCACAGACACTCGTCGTATGGAAGTCCAACCAGCAAGGGGAGCACCTAATTCTCAGAGGCTACTCCCACTGGTTTTAGCACCAGGAGGCAAGATAAGGAGGTATGGCCCATGTCATCTCACCACCACTGGGATGAGATAAAGGATAAAACTCGGCATGGTCAAACATCTGGGGAGATAAAGACAGGATTAAAGGCTCTGGTAATGCAAGTAATGCCCATTTCATGGAATTTAGAGGGCCATGTTGCTGTGCACCAGCAGAAGACCTCAGCCTCTAGTGCCATTAAGTCATAGACTGTTTTAGTGGCCAAGCAAACACGTTGGAAAGGAGCCACCAAGAGAATGGGCACCTTTCCTTGGGAGATCCTTCCAGGGCAGCCAGCAGAAGCTGAGAAGGATTTCCCTTCCTCCCCTTTCTTCACCTACCTGCTAAGTGCCCACACAGCACACCTCTCCGAGCTGGGGTTCCTTCTGCACTGGTCAACCTCTGGCCAGAGGACCAGGAACTATACTGTTTATAGGCGGTATCAAAAGGCGCCTTTTTGAACATTGCATGTGCAAGGATGGGAGGAGGAGGGGAGGGGAGTGGGGGAAGAGGAGAGGTACAGACACAGCACTCCTTGGCAGTGATTTATAGACTGGGTCAGGCACAAATTGACTCGTATGCAAGAAATGTAAATGGAATCGAGACTTTTGATGGAGAAGCTCATTTTCAGACTTAAACGCTTTAGATTAAACACACTCACACACAAATGCTGGCGGGGAGGGTGTTTTATATAATTTACATTACAAATCAATTCATTATCCACAGAGGCAGGTTGCACTGATTTTCAAGGATCGGAGATTTGATGAAGAGGATTCATTTCAAGAAATAAACCTTTTAAATTAACCGCAAGATGAGGGAAATTTCTTTATTTAAAAAATGCGCCAGCCCCTTCTTTGTTTCTTTTATTATTATTAATATTATTTTCCATCCGGCTCTGGGTCATTAAGGAGGGTCCAGAAGTCACAAATTGCCTTTCTGAGGGAGGAGAGCTGAGAACTTCGAATGTCACACATTTTGTCTGGCTCCAAACCTTTCATTTATTGGAACACAATTTCTTACCTGTGGTTGGCTCTGCACACCATTGTGTGCTGTGCGCCACGACTGATTTAGCAGGGAATGTCCTCTCCACCTTGAACCTGAAAGGAG
Organism: Coloeus monedula; assembly: GCF_965178545.1. Taxonomy (NCBI): domain Eukaryota; kingdom Metazoa; phylum Chordata; class Aves; order Passeriformes; family Corvidae; genus Coloeus; species Coloeus monedula. The sequence goes on from NC_138788.1 coordinate 19,636,587, forward strand.
AAAAATCCCTTGAGAGTGGATGTGGGAGAATCATAAAAGACAGGCTTTCAGCAGCCTCAGAAGGGAAATGCCCCTTAATCTTTGGGTGAAGTCCCCTAAAGCTTTAGCAGAGTGTGGGATTTGGAAAACCGACCTATAACAAAGGCAGATGGCTTTGTAAGGGAAGATTTGAGAAACAGGGGTAAAGAAATGGAACCAAAGGAAACTCCAGAACCAAGTCCTCACACCCCATCCTGCTCTAGCGGTGTGCAGATCACAGGGCAACAGCCACACTGGAGGCAAAGCAGGAGTGAAGACGACTGAAGGATGAGTAACACATTACCCTGTTCTTCCTTGGCAAGGCTGCTCTGTACCACCTTTGAGGAAGACTCTTTCTCACTTCCTAAACCACCTAATTTGTTCCCCTCTAGTCATTCCTGGCTACAACTCTCTCATAACTCCCAACAACTGCTCCTATAACCTGGCTGCAAACATAGCCTCCCAGTTCCCCAGCATTCTGCCTGCAAGAGAGAGGCAAAGCAAGAGTGCTGGATGGAGCAAAAGCATGGCTTGTCTTCCTTGAGAATTTTTTTTAAAGATACTTTCATATCAAAAACCAAATGGTTGGGCATCTTTCCTATTTGAACAAGAGTTAATCCTCTAGAAAGACAATTGCTCACCTGGCTGTAGAGAACCACCTCAGTTGTGTGTAATGGACCTGGGCCAGAGGTTTGTAACAGGTAATGGCTGGGAATGGGCAGCTTTTGCGTCCTGGAGGTACCTGCATCCCCAGGGCTCCAGCACGCCTTCCAAGGCCCTGGTGTGGGGCCTTCCTGAAGCCATTCTCCTTGTAGGAGTCTCCATGGCTGGCACACCACTGTCCCAGGAGGGGAAGAGCAGTGCCTGCCCCACCTGAGAGTCCCAACACAGGGCCAGGGGAAGGCAGCAGTACCTGGGCTGGAGGGGAGCCAAAACACTGGGGTTAACAACCCTGATCATGGGAAAAAAGAGGCACAGGATCCTTAATGACCACAAATGACTAAGACTTTTGCTTTATATCTCTTCCAAAAAGCAATTATGCACATTTTAGCTGGGGAGCTTTTATTCTCATGCAGATGGGGTAGACAGCACAGTGTCCTCTCCCAAGCACATCCAGACCTGGTCAGTACAAGTGCACAGAAAAACATGAGGCATGTTTGACCTTCACAACTTTCCTTTACAGACCAGCAAGCTAAAACCCTGAAGGAATTTTCCTGGGTGAGTTTGTCCAAAGCAACATTCACCACCTCATTCAATATTTGCCTGCAAAAAAAATGCCAATTATTAAGAGACAGTCCTGGCTGGGCATCAATAGGCAGCCAGGTGTGAGAAGTTGAAGAGAAATACATCTCATTAATGTGGAATTGTTTTTAGGTTAATAATCTTGCGTTAATTTTCCTTTAAAATATTGTCTTTGACCGTTAAACGCTCGCACTGTTATAAAAAGAACGTAATAAATGATCTTGAAGCAAATTCTCCTGCCAAATGTCATAATTTATTTGCATAATTAGCTCTTAATTTTAATTCAATATGCAAATCCATGCTTCCTTTAAATTGCAGCAGCCTGTTTCCCGGCCCTGGCTGCCATGAATTTATTGTGAGGCGGCTGTTTGAAAAGGCAGCTTCACTGCCTTCTGGGGATGGCTGCCTGGGGGAGGGGGTGCCCACCGCCAATTCCAGTCACTTTTTGTTTGGGTTTTGTTTTGGTTCGCTTCTTATTAAGTTGGATCCCAGCCTGCTTCAATCCCTGAGCGTCCCCATTTTCCTCCCAACAAGTCCTGTTTCCCTTTGTCTTCCTTCTGCATTCTCTCTTTTTTTTTTTTCTTTTCTTCTTTGGAGAAGACAATGTTGATCCTCCATGTTCCCATCCCCTTGCACCTCCATGAAAAGCTCGGGCTCAAGGCAGCCTGGCAACTGCTCTGCTCTCCTCTCCTCTTCAGCTCTTTTTCCCCAGCCCTTCCTTGCTGCACAAAGCCCCTTGCTCAACACCTTTTCCAGTGGCCTCTTCCTCGTGGAAGAAGCTGAGGGGGAAAGGCTTGACTTCCCTGTGTGGTTTTATCCTCAAGTGCCCATCCATGGCCAGAGCAGCTGCAGATCACCAGAATGCCATCTCACCTCCATGGCACACTGGACTGTGCCCCGCACTGAGCTATCCTGAACCCCTGGGCTCATGGCAGGGGACCCGCAGCGGGGCGGTCGTGGCTGTTCCCCTACAGCGTCATGCGTTGGCTGCGGAGCCAGAGCCACAGCCCGAGCAGGGATGCTCCCCTGCCTCACACCCTCCCTATCACACCATCCCTCAGTGATTACTCCAAGCCTCTGCATCTGAGAGGAGAGGGGGAGCACAGGAAGCTCAGGCGTCAGGCCACACCCAGGCACAGGGCACAGCTCGTTCCCACTGCCCTGGGGTATGCAGCCATCTGGCACCAGGCAGCACTCCTCTGCCACGAGGAAAATATCCAGATAAAACAGCTTACAGGTTTCCGCTCCTTCCCCCTCTTCCCAATCCAAAACTGAAACAGAGTTTCAGCAACCACCAAGTCCCTCCAGGTGAAGAGAGAGACCTGTGGACAGGTGACTTTGAGAGCAGGGCAGAGACGTGTTGGAGAGATGAATCCTGCTCCCCTCTGTCCTCCTCCCCAGCTGCCCCAGGTTGTGAAACCACGCTTGGGGTGGTGAGGAGCACAGACACTGCTCCTTGGGCAGCTCTCTCAGGTAGGCATGGAGCCATGGGAGCCAAACCTCCAGATGTTTTTAGGCACCTTGCCTCCTTGACAAAGGCTGATCAATGAGGGCTGAGGGTGCTGCATGCTTCAGGTCCCTCTGGCTTCACATCCCAGGATTTGACCCTGGGCATAGGGAGCAAGAAGGACACCCAGAGACTCTTGCCCTTGCATTTCACAGCACTGGGAGAAGACTGGGAGAGATGGGTGATAGAATAACGTGACCAGAGTTTTGCACACAGGTTAAGGAATTAAATAAAAGGGACAAACTAGCCTAGACAATAGAAGATCTTTTTCACTGTGGAAGAACTTGGAGGAGAGGGAGATAATGAAATGTTGCTCCATCAAAGCGGAGGCAGTTTGCAAGCTGCTCTCCCTTGTAACTCTATCGTGTTCACCTCCCAGGACGGACTGCAAGGGCCGGCAGCCCTGCACTGGTATCGGGTGCCCTCCCTCTCCTGGGAGCATGGGAGGGGATGCTGGAGCCTTTGCAGAGGGAGGGGCTGGCGGGGCGGAGGGTTTGTTTTGGGGGCTGTAGGAAGGAGAGGGTGTTGGTATCTCATTACAGGCCTTAGATCTCTGGAGGGGAAAAGAAAATGGAAAAAAAACCCCTCAAACTCAAACCACAGGCCTTTGTTAGAAATGCTGTCCGGGAAGGAAGGAAGAAGACAGGAACAGCTCAAATTCAGTCCTTCGATAATTAAAGGTTGCAAAAGAATAAAAAGGGAGGGCAAAAAAATAAATAAAAAGGTCCTTCCCTCCTCCCACCTGCTCCCAAAACAGGGCTGCCATGACTTCCCCGGGGAACAAAGAGATGTGGTGAGAATGGGCTTTTGCTTGATCCTGCAATGTCTGGGAGGGAGCAGGGGGACAAACGTGTGGCCCTGCAGATGGGAGCTCCTCATCAAAGCTGGGGAAAAATAGGGGGGAAATGTGTTTTTCTGTTTCACTGATCATCAGAGCAGGACTAGGACTTCCTGATCCGAGGAAAATTTGGAAACTGAAGACAAAAACATTTCCATTCCAAAACTGAGCAGAAAGAAGTCAAAGCTTTGTGTTTTCTGCTAAGCAAAAGAAGAAAATTCAGCCACTGGGCAACCCACAGACCCCTACTGTCCTGGTTTGGCTGATCAGAGCATCTTTAGAAACACATATAAACCCAGCACAATTTGGGATTTGTTTCTGTGACACAGCAAGGGTCTGGGGTGTGTGTGGGGTGGCTCCCAGGAGCTCTGTGGGGGCAGGTAAAAGGGATTGGTGCATGACATGTAAAATACTTACCATTGCCTTCAGCCAAGGATACCCCTTTCTCCTGCACCCACCTGCTGTGTGTCTTGGGAGCTCATGTATGTCCCTGGGTATAGTTACACTTTTGTGTCCAAGAATTTGGGGTTTTTTCATTCCCTCTACTGCCTCTATTACTTCTTACAGCTTCAGACCTCAAATAATGTTTTTTCCCCAAGTGGACTCTGCTATTTTCCAGATAAGGATGATGATGCTGCTGAAGCCTGGGCTGCAAACAGGCATGTGGAAGTTAAGGCAGAAAGGTGTTACTTCAGTTTCCCCTGAGGCATTGAGCAATGCATATCAGTCACTCTCCTGTGCCTCAGTTTCTTCACCTAATAACTGGGGATAATACGCTCTCAGAGTCTGGGCAGTCTGGTGTAGGAACCAGCTCCTTGCTGACAGGCTGTAACAATGTGCAGAGCACTCTTGCCAGTTGTGTGCTTTACCAGACACCAGGGCAGCACGGATGCTGCTCTGTTGTATGGCTCCACAGCTGTGTGGCTTTCTGATTCCCTCTCCATTCCCAGGCACAGCTCTGCAATCCTAGTGTTTGCACCTCAAAACTCAAGAGACCAGAACCTTCACGCTGTGTGTTGCACATCACAGAGATGGGACACACGGCCAAATACAGGTGGCTGGGAGCCACCATGATCCAAATGTGGGGCTGCAGGCAGAGCAAGCATTGCTCTGCATTCCTGTCTGCTGGAATGGAGCTTTTTCAAGATGAAGAAATATAAAAACCCCTTAAGAGTTCAAGAAATAGAAAATAAAAGTGATACAATGAGACCATTTTAAAACAGCTGATGCCATGACTCCTGGAGGCTGGTTTTGCAAGGCCAGCATCGCCAGTTTTGCAGTGCTGCTGTGGGGTGACACCAGCTGAGTGCTGCACTGGACTAGGGAGAGATCAGAGCCTGATTTCTGCCCCTGGCACAGGCCCACTGAGTGATTTAGGGCTCAAGGCCTTACTTTCACCTGCTTGGTTTATCTAAATCAGAGTGGTTAGGTGGAGATGATCTCTCACTTGCCTGGGCTGGCTGCAGTGGGATCTGTGTGTCATCTGGCACCTTGAGCCTCTTTGGGAGTGCAGCGATGGGCAGGATTCCCAATGCTGATGGAGTTGTGTGCTTTGGTTGCACTCCCTAAACAAGCAGCCTTATTATGCTCCCAAACTGTGTACCCGCTCCTAGGGACCAGGAATATTTGCATCCTCTAAGGCTAAAGGAGTTAAAAGTACCCCAAATCTCTCTTCCCATCCTGCCTGATCCCCACAGGCCAGCCTGGTGGTTCCCTGGTGCTCAGTGCCCTCCCAATCTTCACACTAAGAGGGCTCAGGACACGAGGCCAATCAAGCAGTTGGATTGCCTTAGCACGCCTTACTGCTCTATAATACCTGCTATTCTCCATGGTTGAGTCTGTTTGTGATGCTAGCCATATTCAGGGGTTATACTGCTGCACTTTTCATAGTCCATGCTGCCCTTCTGCTAAATGCTGCCTTCTGTCTTGCTTAGTTAATGGTTGAAGTGCTTGCCACATCCAGCTGAGGCTGGCCCTTTGGCTACCTCCTTGGCTGGCCTAGCAGAAGGGAGCTGGCAGGACTCCCCACAGCCACCCCAGCTCCTCAGGAACGTTCCACACAACGGCTGTGGAAGTGTACAAAGTGTCAACCTCAGCGTAGTTTTTAACCTGGAGTGATAGCTTTACTGATTTGCCACTTTACTACTCTTGTTAATGAATTTTTAATCTTCTTAATGACATTAAACACGGAAAGTAATTAAGGAAAACAAGTTTGAAACTGCTGACTTAAACCCTTTATTCAGAACTATTTAATGTAGAATTAATTTGATTTTGCCCATTATTCAAATGAACACATTACCTTCCTGTGCATTGGCCTCTATTCCTTTTTTTTTCCCTCTCTGTGTGTGTGTATGTGTTTCGTTTTATTAAATATATCTTATAATGCTTTGTCCTTTTTGCTTAGAGGTAACCAGAAAGTTCCTCCCTCCCAATGACAGCAAGGGTCAGCCTTTGGTATCTCTCATGGGTCTTGTAAAGTCTCCTTGCATCAGGAGTTCAGCTGTGGTTGGGAATGGAGGTAGCACGCCTGAAATACCAGGTTGCTACCACCTGCTCGATTAGGAGAGAAACGAGCTCTGCTTCTCGGTGAGATCTGCTGGACTGCATCCTTAGCACAGGATGGCACAGCTACTGCAGGGAGCGAGGCCACACTGGTTTACACTAGACTGCCTGGCCCCTGCGAAGGAGAGAGTCTGATGTGAACCCCTCATCAGGGAAAAGTAGATGCTCCACTTTGTCTTAAAGTGAAAGAGGGGTCCTTGAAACTCATAAATACCCCTTCACTGGCATCATAAGCTAGACCCTTTCTTTCCACCTTTCTTAGACATTTTTGGCTCTGACCCACAAGTACAAAGACAGCAGACATTCACTTGGCATTGCCCCCCAAGCTGATCTTTCCTTTCTCCAATCGAGCTATAAACCCTGCTACCACTTGGAGCCCGAGCATCTGGCCTTGTGGACCTGTTTCCATTTGGACAGGGACTCAATGCTATGAATCAGTTACATTCCTGCTGGGATTTTGCTAACTTTACTGTACACTGTCTCCCAAATCCTGCTACTCCAAAATGCTGGGAAACTTTCAACAGTCAGTAAGTTTTCAACTGCCAGAGGTCTCTGGCTCTGCCCCACCAGCAGCTTCGGTTCTTGAGAAGCTCTCCTTGCACTCTGTGATGTTATTACAACCCTGAGGTTCTTCATCTGATTTTCTGCCTCATCCCCTGTATTTGGAAGCAGTGGAACCCCTACAAGTACCCTGAATTCAACCTCCAGTCAGTTCAAAATCCAGCTCTGCCCCAGGCAGATGCGGTGTTGATTTGATAGCAGGAGCAGACTAGATTCCACTGCCAGTTGGGCTGAAAAGGGCAACTGGTCCTTGTATCCAGAAGTCTCTCATCATCTTTGCTATCAAGAATCCACTTCTGTCATTCCAATGTATTGTACAAATAAGCTGTTTTCTCTGCAGCCACCTGCCTGGCAGAGTAGGTAATGTCAGTGGAGCCACACAGGCTAGTCTGCTTCTGAAACAATGAGAGTTGTCCAAATATTTGTGTGCACAGGAAGGATTACTGGATGACAGAGCCAATTTGGGGCCATAAATCCAGCAGATGTGGTGAGAGTCTCAGCTACAAAGAAGTGCAGCAAAAGCACACATCTGAATCTCTCTCTCAGACCTGAATTGGGGAATGCCAAGGTTTTGTGCAAAAAACTTTGTATACCTTTCCCTGAGCAGAAAAAAAAACCTTACTGAGCATTGCAGGGGGAAAAAGTACTCAATAAAGCTGCATAGAGCGCCCAGGTGCTCCCTTCTTCTTGCATCTGTATGACACAGTGACTACAGGAGAGCAAGCCCCGAATCCAAAGCTCAGTATTCTGTTGGAGCAATGGCTTTGTTTTGTGGGTCAGTGGTGAGCAGCAAGGTCCTTTGTGACCTGTTTGCTTCTCTTTGCAAAGACACTGATTCAGTGTGCACTGGAAGTAATGACATCCTTTCCCTTGGCTCCAGTACATAACTGGATCATTCCTCAAGCTGGAATATTAAACATGCCGGCAGATTGTCATTAAAACCCTCTTTACTTTATTATGTGTTTTTGCTTCAACAGCCAAAACTAGAGGAAAGAAAGAGAGCAAACAATTTCCCTGCAAGCTGCGCTGGAAGACAGTCCATGAGCGCTGAGCTGACTTTAGCAGGACCTTTTCCCATCAGACAAAACAATGCTGTAGAGCACCACGTGGGATGGGAGCATTGTTTCAGACTGTAAATGGTCCCACCATGGTACCTGACCTCGTCATACTCAAGACCGTGCTTAATGTGACAACAGATGTCATAATCCCTTTGGGCTTTTTACAGGCAGCAAACTGAGGCATTGGATAAATGAAATGACATGAAAAAAAATCAGCTGGAGAGCAGAAGAGAGCTCAGGTCCCCAGAGAAACTGGTGACTGATCTCTCACCTTCAGTCTCTAGTGCTCTTTTACTGACATACCTGGATGTCACAGACTCAGCATGTCAGAGCTGGATCCTGGAGCATCGCGGTGGTCTCTGTGCCCTGCTCAGCACAGACTAGGGGAACTTGCCGAGGAATGAACACCCAATTCTCCCCACCTACTGCCTTTATGACTTTAGGCTTTGCATTAATGAGCAAATTATTTTCATGTCATATCTGGCATGCAGCTGCTAACCAGCATTTGCCATGCTAGATTATGTGCCAGGTCCTTGGGTGATGGGTCAATCCCTTCTCTATGCCTTCAATGTCATGTCTGCCGTTTGCTCTGATTCTTCCATGTCTTGCACCCTTCCTCTCTTCCTAATAGCAGGGTGACAGAAATGTGAGGACAGACGTGCAACATATTGTCACTGTAGTGCAAATTGCTCCTCTACATTTAGCAGAAAAGCAGGAGAAAGAGAGGGCCACAGATACTTCCTCCCAACCTCATTGGGCCACCCAGACTGGCTGCCTTTGAGCAAACTGGCCTTTTCCCACCACCAAAAAGAGTTCTCAGTATTAGCTGATGGCAGGAGCTGTTGGGGAAGTCTGCTCTGGGGGACAAGCCCAGCCAGGGGAAGGGGAAGGTTTGAGACATGAAGAGGGACAATGAAGAAGGGGTGAAAAGGAGGAAGGAGGGAGAAGAGAAAGGTGAGGGAAAGGAGACAATATCAGGTGTCCACATACCCTTCCCGGCACCATGGGCAGCAGCCTGCTTGCAGGGCTCTGGCCCGTGCTCCATTTCCAATTTGGCTTCTTTGAGAGCATAAACCTCCCTCCAGTCTGGGCACCAATAAAAGAGGCAGCTCTGCAGAGTCTGCACTCCACTGTGGCAAGCTGCCGACTTTCATTTCTTTTTACTACTGACTTTGTGTGTCTCTTGCCCCTTTCTCCCATTCTGGGGACTTTATGGACTGAGACGCAGCATCCACCTTCCCCAGAGCAGGGTCTGGCTCTGGCCCTGGAATTCCAGGAAATTTCCAAGGTTGTCTCTGGACAGCAGCAGCAAGCATCACTGTTTGTACCACCCAGCCCTGTGCAAATAGAGGGCCGTGCCCCACCAACGCAGTCATCCTGTGAAGTTCAAATCCCTATCACAGGCTGGCATGGGGCTTTTCTATCAGAGCCCCTCCTTCTCCTTGCAGAAGGACATCTACACATCCACATTGACTACCCCAGATGCAAGGAGGCACCAAGATGCCAGGCATCTTGTTCAGCCCTGTTCAGATGAAGCCTGACTCCTGTCCCAGGGTGTGCAGCTCCACACAGCCAAGGACAGCTGTGCCCCCCTGCTCGATGTCCCACCACCATCACACATATCAGCTCCACATCCATAACTTGTCTGCTGTCTGGATGGGCACCACTGCCTTCTCTGACTGCTGTGCAGTCTGGTCCTTGCCTCCACCTTAGTGGACGTTCCCACTGCTCACCTCAGCCACTCACACTTACATGGGGAGCAGGGCCTGCGTACATGTGAGAGAGACTGCTACCTCACAGGCTGCTGACTCTGCAAACTGATTAGGCAATTAAAATGTTTCAAAGAGGAGAAGAACAAATGATGAAGAACAAATCAAAGTGAAACACAGCCAGGAACAAACCTGGCTGGAAAATAGTACCTTACACACAACTCATCACAGTAGTTCTGCATGCCAAACTGGCAGGCAAAAAGCCAACCATCCCTCTGAATAGAAGTTTTGGCTGAGAAATGTGGGTTTTCCAAAGTAGGGTGTCCTTTTTTCTAGCACTAGCCACCATTCTTTTCTTTTCATAGAAGGTCCAGTCCCTCCCTGTCTCTGAACAAGCACTCATTTTCTCAGAAATGACCATGGAAGAACCATTTCCCATACACAGGCTTGTACCTTCATGCTCCAGTCTTGTATCTCACCTGCCCCAAGGTCCCTCTTGTGTTTTGCTCTGTCCAGCCCAACACATGGAAGCAGGTTCCAGAAAAAAGACCCAGGATGTTGAGAAACATGAGATTTGGGTTTACCTTGCACCAAACAACTGGCCTACTGACAGCCCTGCATATCCACCCATGTTGGTGCTTTTGCTGTCCCAAATGCAGCTGGGCTGTCACAGACAGCTCCAGAGCAGAACAGGAGGCAACAAGATGGGTTTTTTTCTCATACAAGTTGCAAATTCTGAAGTTAGCATTAAGTAGCTTTGCAAATCTTGGCCTCCAGCACCCCTGCTGGCCGCTCCCTCCTCTGCTCGGCAGCACACACGTGGACACACGATTTCTGACATGTGTGTCCTGTATATCATGATAATTGCATATTTCATTATACCCCTATGCACATTTTCTGAGACATGCTCCAACATGTACATGTCCAAATTCCCAGCCTGTTGGGGTTGTTTCAGTCTGATTTTGCCATGCTCATGGCCACAGTTCAGGACACACATGTGAAGATGCTCCATGGTGGTTCTGTATATGAACACACATGAGTTGGCTTTTGTCTACAATATCATGCATTCGGGCCCCAACACACACATATCTTATGGCAAAATCACAGACAAATCTTGATATTTATTTTGCCCCATCTATGCCTCTATATGTATGTGAAAGTATTTTATGAAAACATAAGTCATACCCTGTAATAACCACTTCTCATATAGTTGGTTTGTGAGTACGGTGGTTCTTTTTATTTTATTTTTTGCATGAGTACCAGTGAGCACATGAACAGCAGAAGAGGAGGAAAGATCACACTGGGAAACCAAATATCTTGATATTTGTATTTGTGTTTCTTCTTCATGAGTCTTTCTTTGCCTCAAGGAGCCACTTATGGGGCTGAAATACTGCAAGATCGGGTCTTCTTGTAGTATTCCTACCATCCAGGGAGTGAAACACCCTGAGCAGAACAGATCTTACATTATTTCAGCTTCACAGAGTGCTCCCTGAGGCACTGGTGAGAAACATAAGCGCAGCTTCAAAGGCACAGAAAATGCTTGCAACACAGATGCAAGTGCTGAACTCCAAGAGTTCCTTCCTCAGAGGAACAAGTGGCCAGACACTGTGACCACTCTGGCTGGGGCATGCTGCAATGCTTGGGTGGGTGTCCTGCAAGAGGTCTGCTCTGAAGTTGGAGGGTGCCCATCTCTGATACCACACAGCAGTCCTGCACTGCCAACCTGAACCTAGAACTCAGTGAGGCAAATGGGAGGGAGCTCTAGACTTGCTGTGATGGTCTTTAGTGCAGGCCTGCTCATGGCTGGCTGATGGAGCTCATGCTTCTTGAAAGCCAAGGATGAATTCATCTTTTCTCTGTTACATGCCCAAAACACTTCCACATACCTCCATAAAAACCTTTCAAATACGTTACAGATAGACATTAGCAGAAAAACACTGGCAGCAAACCAACAATGCAGACACAACTCCCAGAAATCTATGCATTTCAGACAGCAATGCCTGTGCTGGTGGGGCATGAGGGCTGCAGCCTCTCCCCTCCTTCCATCAGCATCATTGATTGCAGTTTGCCAAAACATGTGATTGAGGCCATACATTTGCATAGCAGTTCCCTTCACTGCATGGGTGGCTCTGGACATCAGTGTAGACAAACCTGCTGTGTTCAACCCTATTTTTTTGGAGATGGTTCAGAACTTTGCCTATTCTACAATAACTAGACACTTTTCAATAGAGATAAATATTTTCCAAGTAACATCTTCGGCCTTGTCATAATGTTGGGGAAAATGTTCCATTGCCTCCTAGAACTGCTGATCTCTAGAAATGGATAGAAAAGTAGAAATTCCAGCTTACAGGAAATTCTGTTATTTCTACATTTATTTTCATCATGAAGTGAAATGAAAAATGAAGTGGACAGAATGGGGCAGAACAGAATGTTAATTCTGAAGGAAATTCAATGCAGAGGCATGCAAATAATGTTAAAGTTTCTGTTCTGATAGCACTGAAAAAACAAAATAGCTTATAAATATAATGAGAAAAGCAAAACCAAATAATCCATTGCATTTTGGGTCAGTTCAAACTTCTGCCAAGAATTCCAGTCAACATTTAACATTTTCAGAAAATGGTTCAATTTGGAGGATTCTGCATTTTCCAGTGGAATACTGGTTCATCAAAATTCTTTTTTGATCAGCTCTCTTGATTATACTATGCTACTAAAGAGGGATGTTTTCTGCTGTAACCATTTTTTTCTAGCTGCAGGCATGTAATTTACACTTATATTTCAACCGACTAATACCACATTAAGCATCCTCTTCAAACTGGACTTTCATTATCAGAGATTACATAACAACAAAAGAAAGCAGCTATAATGGACAAAAGCCTGGAGTGTGTGGCGGGGGAGCCTGTGATGCTGTGCCCTGTGGGAGGCCTGCGCTGTGCAGCCTGGGGGTCCCCGCTCGTGCCCCCCCCAATGCTGCAGCACCACTGTGTCACACACCCCATGGCAGAGCAGCCTGTGCCCCATGAGCTACACACTGGGCTAAGCCTGGAGAGCAAACCACTCTTCCTTGTGTTTGAATCAGCTAGAGTCAAATGGAAAAGCCATTAAGCTCTGGGCACTCTGGTCCTTCTCTTTTTCCCAAATTATTTTCTCTTTCCTTTTTCTTGGTTTTTGCTTTTCTTTCTCTCTTCCTCCTTCAAACACTCTCCTTCTTCTTTCTTCCCCATGATTCTCTCTCTTTTTCCTTAGAGTGTCATGGCAGACACTGCCCTGTCCTCAAGGCTGCACGTTTGCAGTTCTTTGGGTTGAGTGGTTTTGCATCCTCCCCAGCTGACCACTCATCCTGGCCCCAAAAGTGGGTTTGTTCCTTCCAAGGCCTGGCTTTGGAAATTCCAAATTTCCCCTTCCCATGGCTCTGGGTTTCAGCAGTTCAGCAGGAACGTCATCCTAAACCCGCCCTTCGAGTGACACAGCGGGCAGCACCAGCCAGAAGCTCTCCCCTCCCAGACACCCTATTCACACAGCATTTCATCAGAAATAAAAAAGACAAGTTAATCTGTTTGGGCTCAAAACGAAGGAAACAATGGGGTAAAAAAACTGGTTGGAGAAATGATATTTCTCTCCTCCGGCAAAGGGGCATGTTGGGGGTGGGAAAGAGTGGGGGGGTGGGCAGAGGGAAGGAAGGTTGCTTTATTTTATTGATTTAAAAAAAAAACACACACATATCCCACAGGCGCCAAAAAGCACAGGGCAATGATTAATGTCCCCTCAGAAAAAGAAATTATATAGAATAAATTAAACTACTGTGGCAGCAAATTGAAAAATAAGGATGTAAATGAGGTTTGAATACTTAATATCTGAGAAGGGGAAGCGAGTCCCGGGCACAGAGAGAACGGTGAGAAATTGTCAGCGACCCAAGGGGAGACTTTCCCTTCCCCCGGCCCAGGAGCCCCTCTGCTCTGAGCAGGAGGCCAGCAGCAAGGAGCGGGCACTGGGAGCAGAGCAGGGTGGGCTCACACCTGGAGATGGAGCCAGCCACACTCAAGCCTGGGGTTGCTCCTCCAGAAGAGCCTTGCACGAGCATTTTCACACCATGCAAAAACCAAAATTGGGCCCAGCTACTTCAGGTAGCCTCATAAGCAACATTTCGTGGCACAGGTCATTCAAGGGAAAGCTGGGGAGCTGCAGGAATTTGCCTGTGTTTGCTGCATGGTATGCAGCCTTTTCCCTGAGGAGTGTGAATTGACATCTCCTTGGCATCTGTGTCACCCCCAGGTCAGCGGGGCTGTACACTCCCTGTACACTGTGCACTGTGGACAGAGATTTTTGCTACCCAAACGTACACATTTAGTCTGTACTGGATGATCACATGAGCAGCAGCCTGGTTAAATGTTGGTGCACGCAGACCTCCTGCTGTGGTAAGCCAGCCCAGCGTCAGGAAAGGTCAGCATGTGCCAGGACTAAAGGAAGGGAAAGATGAGGCAAGTGACAGAAAAACTGTGGCAGACATACTATCATCACACTGGCCTTGTTTGTACGGAAAATGCCTGGCCACAGTCCTTATTCCCAGGGCTCCTTCAGCTCAGCTCAGCCAGGATGTAAGGGGGACCACATCCAGATTTGGATGCAGGCTGCCATTTGCCATGCAGAGCTGCAACAGCTCTATTAAACCCACTAGCTGTCAGCTTGCATTTCACCCAGCGTGTGGTGTGGTCCCCCTGGATGACACATTAGCAGGTCTACAGAAATCAAACTTTGGCTCCCACCTCTGGCAACAATTCCTTGTGTCACTACTGTGAAGTCACTCCTTTCACTGCCCCATACCTAGTGGTGGGACAACATGGTGCAGTGAGATCTGGCACTGGAAAGCATGGAGGAGGTTTACATTTGTGTATCAGGACTGTGGAGCTGGTGCTAAGTGCTGGGAGTAATGAAGGATCCTGTAGGAAACCTGTCCTGCTGCTGTGTCCTGCCATATGCTGGCCCTTGGGCTTGTTTTCCACATTACAGGTGCAGGTGAAAGATCCTGACTGGGAATTAAACATGTTAACATCAAAACAAAACACAAAGTACAAAAAGCTTGCCTTGAAGCTCATTTCTAGGAGCTCATTAGGCAGCAAGTGTCCAAGGAAAAGGCTGCTGATACCAAAAGACACAGAAGATATATAGTGAGGTTCTGGGGATACCTTACCTACACTAGCATTGAAATCTGGGGATACTGGACCTCCGCTGGGATCCTGCTTCAGGCAAAAGGCTGTATTTCTGTCCGTCTGCCAAAGATGAGAGAAATGGCAGCACTGGAGAGACAAAACCCAGTTACTCACAAAAATGGGAGGAAAGAAAACTGCAACTCTTGTCCCACAGGAACTGACCACAGGAGCCACCAGTGCAGGAGCCCTGCAAAACCAGGTGCAGCTTCTGCTCCTGGAAGCTTGCTCTTGCTTTGGGGTCAGGAGCAGATCTGACTGCAGGAAGGACTTGTCAAACGGCAGAGAGGCAGAATGAGAAGGGGCAGACTACAGGGGCAGCAGCCCAATGGGCGTGCCTGAGTTTGGGCTGAGGGCTGTAACAGAGCAGAGCGCCTTCACCTGCTGTTTCGGCTTAACCTCAGGCACAGCCATTAGTCTGACCCGATGGGAAATTAATATTCCCTAAATTGCCAGAAAGCTGCTCACTCTGGCTTATTTTCTTTCCATCTGGCTGTAGTGGAGGAGAGCCTGTCCTCAGCTTGCTGCTCAGCTGGCTCTTTCTTTTTTATCTCTTGTCTCTCCATCTCTCATTCAGCCCCCTCTATCTCTGCATCTCCTCTCTGCTTCCCTCTGCCAGCGTGGGTAAGTGTGCGTGCGCGTGTGTGCGTGCGTGTGTCCCTCTCGCTTCCCTTCTGTCTTTTTTGTTCATATATATTTAGTATTTATTTACAAGCTTGATTTTTTTCCCTCTGAGTGAAGCCAGGCATGCACAGAAATCCTTAAGATGCTATAAAGCCGCTGAGGTATAAAATGGAAAGTGCTTAGCCTGCCTGTACAGAAATATCTCACTGCGCTGCACTGGAAGCCACCGAAGCTGGGCACTGTAAATCTCATAGAGTTTAGCTTGTTTGTTTACACCATGACGACGATCTAAAGAGAAAAAGAGAGAGAGTGAGAGGGAGAAGCTCTCAGTTCCCCTGTCAGGCCACAGCAAATATCCCCAAACCATTTATTGAACTTCATGAGCAGCATGCCAGGCTGGCAATGCCTTCCCTGCCCATCTGCAGAGACAGTTCAACAGTGGGAGGGGGAGAGGTGGCCTCTCTGATGTTGTCCTTCTGAGGACACGGGCAAGGCAGTGTCATTTCCCAAGGCCACCCTAAGAGAGACATTATAAGGATGTGCTACTCCCGGGATACAGAGGACTTTCTTGCTTCTTACTTGGTCTTTTTGACTGTCCAGCCTTGGCCTAAGTGGCCTTCTGAGACCACCAAGAGCAGTCACCAAAGGTCTTCCAAAAGACTTAGAAATGGTCCTTGCTACAAGCAGTAGGCCACAGAAAAGCTGAACTTGGGGGAAATAGGCTCAAATTTGGACTCCTTTTTTACCTTGCACAAATCAAAGTCCCTCTTCAAAACCCATCATGCCCGTGTTCCTGAAGCATTGCCCACTCCCTTCCTATCCCACCACTTCCCTTCCTATCTAGCCCATCTCTATGACAGGTGAGGACCCCATTCACTAACCTCTGCTAGGGATCTGGCCTTGCTCCCACTGCCTCCAGGTTGGTCCAGCCATGATTCTGGGGTACAACAGCATCTCAGCACACACCAGGATGGGCCCTGCCATTTGGTGCTTCCCCACAGAGTGACCCACTCACTCTTCTCCCAGATGGCTGCTCTGGCAGGCAGTCTGCCAGAGTCGAGTCAGATCTGCATTCTGCCCCTTCAGATAGGAGCTGTACAGAGCACTGGAGAACAAACAGCAGGAAACCCCTGTTTCACAGGTCCCCACTCAGATCATGGAGGATGAGCAGCCAAATTTCTTCATGTGTCAGACACAGCAGTCTCCATTTGAGCAAAAGATGGAGCCACAGTAACATAGATAAGATTTGAAAAGGAAAGGAGAAGGAAAAGAAAGACAAAACAGCCTAAACCAGAAATTGTAAGTGTTATATAGAGTACAGTAGCAGAAAGACACTGCGGAAAACATGATAGCCTGCAATGATGGCACTATAAAAGCATCTCTTGTTTAAAAAACCATCAGGCTGCTATACTTGCTCTTACATCACATGTGGGGAATTTAACCTGCAATGTTGATGTGACCTGACCAAAACCACACAGGGAGTTTGCTGTGGATCTGGGAGCTGAACTCAGATCTCCTATGTCTTAGACATCAGATTGTTTCTAACATGAAGATATAAAAGCCTTGGACACAGAAAAAAAAATTATCAGAGGTTGTCTCAGGTGTCCATGGGCAGAGAGACTAGGAAGGAAGGAAGGAATCCTACCCTCTCCACGAGTATCTGCATGCTGCTGAGGGTGCCAGGTCTTCCAGGCTGCCTCCCAGCTTTCTGCCAGCTTCAGTACCACAAGAAATATGTATGGAAATTCTTGCTGTGCTGTGAGTCAGCAGACATGTGCTCTGTCCACATACAGAGGTGGAAGAGAAAGTGGGAGTTCAGTGCCTACTTGGCACATTGGTGGGTTTGCACCTCCTTCCATGAGTATCCATTGGAAAGATAACTCCATCCATCCACTTCCCAAAAAACCCTGCAAGCATGAAATCTACAGATAAACAGTCGCAAGTGGTTGTTGACTCAAGCTCTTCTGTACCCTGTTATTCCTAAAAGCTGCTATGCTTCCCAGGCAAGGGGAGGAGAAATTGGAGGAAAGTGTAGAAGTCATCGCTTGGGGTGCCAACCTGCCACTCAGGCATGGAAAGAGGGTGCAAGAGTGCTCCCTGCAGGAAGATGGCTAGTTCATGGTCTTGTGTTGGGCCAGAGCCACGAGATCTTTTTGCTACTGGTGCCAGAGGAAAGGATCTTGAAGTCCCTGCTTGCAAAGTATATTTGCACTGAGGCATTTTTTTGGCAGACAGTAAGGTGATTTTTTATAGGACCTACAGAAAGACAATGACTTTGTGCATCCCAATACAACCCCCTCCTATGGATTCACACATGTTGGAAAGAACTTTTCACCAGTGCAAGAGGAGAAACTGGGTCCTGCCACAAAGATAAAGACCTCACACACAGTAAGGTTGGATTACCCTTGAAATCTCTTCTCCATGATCTTTTGCTGAAATCCTTCTTCTATGTTTGTTTTTCTGTTCCTTCCCAAATGGCTTCCTGGCCTCTTCTTTAAGGGGGCATGCCAGAGCCCAGAGTAGGGGTCTCCACAGTGCTCATAACAGGCCCCCAGACAGCTGCAGTGAAAGGGATGCTGCAATCCTAAATGCCCTGTGCGCTCTACATATTGTGGAAAAAGCTGTTGCATTCATCAATGTCAGATGCAGAGTTTGAATAAATTTGAATGCACTCAAGCGTGTTCCCTGCAGTTTTTTTATAATATCACTTTCCAGTTTGAATATTTCACTTACTTTTTTTTCAAATTTCTTTTTATCCACCAGTTTCTCTTCCTTTTCATCCTCTCCTCCTTTCCTCTCCTCCTTCCACTTTTACCCCCCTCTCCAGGTTGTTACATTTGCAACCCAAGCAATTGGACAAGGAAGCCGTGCTGCAAGCTTCCTCAGCAGTGCTCTGGAAAAGGCTGTCACTTCTCACACTGTGCTCATGGCTTCCCAGCTGTTGGCCAGTTTGAACATCTTCCCATGACAGAACAACACCTCATGGGACACTTTGGCTTGGAGAAACAATTAGTTTGCAAGGTATCAGTGCAGGATTGACTTGTGAGGGTCTCACAGGTGGGTCTTTGTTGCCCTGGCCCACTGGATCAGCTCCGTGGGGCTCTGGCTGTGAAAGGGAGACAACACAGTCAGTGTCAGGAGCCGCTGAAAGGATCCCAGCCATTCCTGTGTTTTGAAGGTCAGAACTAGTCATTGAAAAGCAGCAGATCTGCAAGTGATCTCCTGCTGGCACTACATGGTGGTTTCCTAAAGTTACCCCAAGGGAAACAAGGCGAATGGAATTAATGCTTTCCTTCCTCCTCTTTGCACCAGCCTAGAGTAAACCTATCAGCCCCTTTTGTCTCCCACACTTTGGTTTGTCCCCTCTTTAACGGGAACCATTCCTGTGTTCACAGACCACCATGTGCTGCAAAGTGAAGAAACCTACCAAAAGGTTACTTACACTCTTGACCAGCCAAAGAAAAGGGGCTGCTATTTGTAACCCTGCTTTTGGGGTATGTTTCCATGGCTTTTGTACAAGTAGGAGGAGACAAGGAAGAGAAATGTTTTGTACCATTCTGACCAGACAGGCAGCTCCAAGATGGCCAGCCCTGGCCCAGGACTGTGTGTCCTTAGGGCCAGGGGTTGAGGTACTGGGGATGGGGAGGGAGAAAGGGCTGATGGCAACACAGAATTAATGCATTCTGCTGCTTGTGTTGAGAATTCACTGCTCTCCCTTTTAGTGAAAACTCTATGATCTTGTGACTAACCACTTTCCCCTTTCACTGTTTTTGATTTATATCCCATTACTTTGCCTGTTTGTGCCTTGCAGACATGAATTTTTTCCCTGACATCTCCTATGCAGCAGCCACGTCAAAACCTTTGATAAAATAATAGTGGTAAGACGCTCGCATGGCTGTTTTTATGTTTCCAGGGATATAGACATCAATTAAAACTCTTCATACGATCTGATCCGTCGTTATTAAAGGCATTAATACTGGCACGCCCCTCAGATTAGGGGCTGCTCACCGGGCGATGGAGGAAAGCAGGGAACATTGTCTGTATGCATCCCCCTCCTCCTCAGCTCCCACAGGAACCTCGCTTGGAGGACAATCAGCACAGGCTACCGAGGGCACCAGTGGCTGCACTGAGCTGGCTGGGGGTAGTATAGGGCAGAGGCATCCCATGCACCACCAAAGCACAGCACTGCCCTCCCAACACCTCCCATAGCACCACAGCACCTTGAAGGACAAATGCAGCTCTGCCAATGACCCCCTCCCAGACTGAAGGTATCTGACCTCCTTGAATGCACGCCGTGGGGCATGGCCAGAGAGGACAGCTGGGGCTCCAGCCAAGGGGTGCTTAGAACTGAGCATTCACTTAAGAAAAGGCAACCTTCAACAACATAGGCAAAATGGGGAGGGAGAGTTGAAGCACTGAGAGAACATGTGATTTTTCCATGGGAACTCATAGAGCATTTCCTCATCAAAGAAGTCCACAAGTTATCAAATACAAGAAACATCTCTTAACCAGGGGAAACTGAGGCTGCATAGAGTATATTGTTAAAAATGCCAGTGCTGGTACCTAACTGAAGGAGAAATGGGCACTGTAGAGGTCAGCCTGTGACAAATGTCAGTGTCATCACCCAGCGTTTCACTTGGTGAGGCAAACCAGAAGGTCTGAATTACAGCTTCCTGTAATTCAGGACCCACGTGTGTCCAGCTTTTCTCATTCAACACAGCCCAAAGCAATTCCTGCTGGAGCTGGAAACATTTGGTGTCCCCATCTAACCTTCTCACTGTGCCTCCCATGGGGGGAAATCTGGATTTGAAGTGAACAGTTTCGGAGGCAGGACCTTTCCCTTTTCCCTCCAACATCTCCACTATTCAGAATCTGTGTTCCCTCCTTGTCAACACTTTATGATACAGCCAATGACCCCCATTGGTGATGATGCCTTCCACAGTGCTGTTAGAAGACTCTATAACCACAGCACTCTCTGTGCTAGGACATCTTCCCTCCACGTGGTTTTCCAAATCTTCATTCAGTAAAGCAAGAAGATGTAGGAAATCTTGCTTAGTGCATGGTGGCTTACAGGCTACTGCTCTCCATGCTGTATTTACATTATTTAACTTTTTTTTAATCTCTTTCTCTTTTATCATCACTTCCTTTCCATCCTTGCCCATCAGGAAGAGAAAACTGGTCCTTCTGCTAGGCATCTCCTGTAAGGAAAAACAGTCAGTGCTCAGGGCATGGCCACAGAATAGCTCCTGGTCTCACCCACTCACACCAGTTACCTTCCTCCTGCCTTCCAGGGGGCCAGGCAAAAGTGGTCAAGTGATGAGGAAGAAAGGTGGGGACAACATCTTGGGAGACAAGATGTCACCAGCAGTGACAATCCCTCCACTTAGGTGCCAAAGCTTTGAGATACACCAGGGCTCAGCAACACTGTGGACTCTGGGATGGGATGGCTCGTTTTCTTTCACCCTGTCCAGGCATGGGAGGCTACCAGCGCACCAGGCACTTCCTTGATGGCTCACCCAGCAGGATAATGATGGGAAAAACTGCCTGGAATATTCCCTCCCCCAGTTTTGCCCTGGGATGGGGAAGATCTCAGTGGGAGGAAAAACTCCCCTCTCTCATGCAAAGGAAACTCAGGCAATTGCCTGCTTGCCAGGCACCTTGGCACATCCCAGCACAGGCAGTCCCTGCCCCCCAGTTTGTGCTCTGGGCCTGCAGTTGAGAAGAAAGGAGAATCACCCCCCAACACAAGAGACGAGGGCAGCAGGGGAGCAAGGTGTGTGTGCATCCTCCATTTTGGTGTCTCTTTAAAAGCACTGGCTTTCCATTGCCCCAGGGGAGCTGAGGGGAAGCGTGTGTCTCTCAGGCACACAGCAGCCCTGACTGGGTAACGGTGCAGAACGTAAAGTGTTGTCTATTAGGTAGGAGACTGGTTAATACAAAGAGTTGTTGGTAATAACAATGTCCTTTCAGCAGTGACAGAGACAAAGTACCTGCATGTGGCGTGTACCACTGCGTGCAGCGACTGATGGTCACAGGGAAGCTTTGGAGATCATTTGAATTTCACATCCAGGGAGAGTCGGCCTATCATTAAAAAACCCTAATTTCAGTGTCAGGTGGAGTTCCAGGTAATCGATCATGGTGTCAGCTGGCACAGGCTCTCCCTGCCTCCTTGCCTTGCCTCCAAGTCAGCCTTGGTTTTTTCCAATTAAACTTGTTGCTGGGATCCAGAGGGAAGCACAGGAGCACAGGAAAGGCAGACCACACATCCCCCCTCATTACTGGTGAGGTGGGGGCTGATGGGGCCAGGAAGGTGGGGCTGAGGCTGGTGTGGAATGACTACAGCTGGGGGGTAAGGAAAGGGGATGCCCAGAAAACGATCTTTGCTGCAGCAAGGTCCAGCAGGGACTCACAGGGAGGGAATCTCAAAACATCACTGCATCTTGGGGAAGGCATTGCATGAGACCCTCCATGCATTACTGATGCTGCCAAGTCCCTACAGCCAGTTTTCCTGCCTCCAACATCATCTCTGTCCCTATCAGTCTTTCAAACCACCTGAGCCCCTGTGGGTCTCATCCTGCACTCATTGCTCTTGGCCTCTTCATCTCACATGCTTCCTCCCTCCTCCCCACACAGGCATCTCTGGCATCTCCAGCCCCTCTCAGCCATCACCAGACAGCTCTCCAGGGTCCACCCCTTGTTCTCCTGAGTCAGATTCCCTTTAATAGATAGCATAAGGATCCAGGCTGCTCTCTACAGCATCAGTTACCAGGGCAACATTTTTGGCAAGAGAATTTTTTGGTTACAAAACAACCTTCCTCTTCCCCCAAAGGTCAAATCTGCATGAAGAATTGCTATCAATAGAAACGTACTCTGTTTTCCATCATATTTAACCCCAGTTTTAAAACTCCTATCTGTAACCAAAGTTGACTGAAGAGGCTTCACACAGGGGAAGAAAAATACTTCTAAAATAATGCCAATAAAAATGTGCTTTAGAAAGCTAAAGGAATCTATTAGAAAAAGATCTTTTAATTTCTACACACATTCTTCAGGAAATCCCATTGCAACCTTACTACACAGAAATTGTATTGAAACTGAAACACTACTACAAAATCTTCTCAATGCTTTTACTAGTTCTGCTTGCAGCTGTGACTGTTTTGTAGCTAAGGTTTAGGTGCAGTAATAGAGTCTCTATTTATTGCTACTTTTACCTACAGATCAGAAATATCAGCCCTAAGCAAGACCAGGACTCTGTCCCATACACCTAGTGAAAGACAGCCATTAAACCAGAAGAGCTGAAAACCAACAGGGCCAGGCTTGTCCTCCTAACTGAGAGGCAGGGCATGGACTCACATGGAGAATTAGATTCCTTGTTTTATGCAGGACTGAGGTGCATAACCCCAACAGGACGGTTCAGAAGAAAGGGTCTGCAGTAGGGTAAGAGATGAGGAACGTGGGATTTGGGGCACAATTGCCCTGATGGACTTCCTGTGCCCAGGGCTTTCACGCTCAAGTGATTTCTAAAGCCACAACAAAGCAGAGGGAGGTGGCTCTGAAGGTCAGTGTGGGGTGAGCCACGTCTCATGGCCAGAGATCAGCAGGGCCCAGCTGAATGGGTCATTCAGTGTTGACCACTGGTGTTTGCAGTGTGAGTTGGAAGGAAAACATAGACTTGACCTTGACTGTGGGTGCAGGCAGAACTGAAGAGCAAGCCTTGAGGAAGTTGTAGGTGGAATGGTGCAGGCAGTCCTGTAAATTGTCTGTCTCTGTGGTGTGAGGACACTGCCCATCTTTGCCCAGCCCCCTCTGACTTGTCTGGGCATCCACATGAGAGGGAAAAGTCAAATAGGTCTAACTGCAGCACTGCAGAAATGCGATCTTCTTTTCCAAGAGAGAAACCGGGCAGCAGGAAAGACATTGCTGTAACGCTTAACCATAAAGCTGGGCAGGGAGCCCGAACACAGAAAGTTGAGGTTAACACCATTCACTGTTTGAACAAAGGTCATTGTAGATCGGGAACATTCAGCCAAGACTGGAAATCTCTCATGCGTAGTAGATTGGCCATCCCATTTATGCCAGTGCTGCAGAGGGACAGCACACCCAGGGCTGGAGGAGAGTTTGCTAAGCAGCAGCTGCATACTGGACAAGAACTCAGGGAAGAGCCCTGCCTTCCATCTTCCTGACAGGGATCACTAGGCATAGGGCCATGTGTGAGCAGCAGAGACCTTCCTGGTGCTCTTCACGGATGGATATGTGGATAGGGCTTTCCTCCCAGCCACACAGTTCTGCCAGGACTCAGGCCCACTCTTGATCTCCAAGGGTATTGATCAGGAACAGCTCTCCTGTAGCTGACAGTTTTGCTTAGGTGGTGACAGTAGCTGCAGTGACCAGGTTGAAACACTTCTAAATTCTCAGCCTACTAAATTCTCAGATGCTATTTATAACTCAGGTGGTTGCAGAAGGCCTTCAGTGCTGAGTCTGGGCTCACTGCACTGGATCCCTAGTAATTGTCCTGGACAGAATGTGAGCACAAAGACTACTATTCATTTTTGCAGAAATCCAAGACAAAGAGACATGAGGAAAAGCATGGCCTGGTTCCTTTCTGTAAGGTGTATTAGTCACTTCTTGCCACTTCTGACTGCACTGATCTGCAGTTGGAGAAGTTCTTTTCTCATCTGCTGTGGGGTAGAGGGAGCCCTGGCCTGAACTTGGCCAGGTAAGTGTGACAGTCCCAGGCCTGCTCCTCTCTGAGATTTGATCCTGGCTTGTCAGAACAATTGGCAGCTGCTGCGGCTCCACAGGGGGCTGGAGCCACTTGGATCCCACATGATGCCCAGAGGAGAGGAGAAACCAATTGCCTTTGCTTCAAGGACACTAAGCAAAGCATAAAGAAACTATGTGCAAATTGAATGGGAGGCATTAGGATATGTCTTTGGACAGAGCACAGGTTTTATCAGCAGTCATACTGATTGATACATCTGATCTCCCTCTCCATCTCCCTCCACCCCTCAGGTGGCTCTTCTGGCTGCCAGCTGAAGGGAAAGAACCATCCCCAAACCCTCAGAGATGAGCTGGCAATGGCCATGGCTTGTTGAAGTTACCTCTGCAATGCAGGTCCCTGAAGGATAAACCTCAGTGTCCAGGCTGAGGCACTTGGTTTTGTGTCCTCAGTGGAGGGTGGGCTCAGAGCTGTGGCAGTGCTGCGTTCCCCAGCTGGGTACACACCGAGGTATGAAACAACACTCATCTCCCCACTGCAGCATGGATTCCTGAGATCACACAGAGATGCAAACTAGGCTCAAGGACTGGGGACTGGAAGGGGCACACTTATGGTCTGAGGTTGGTTTGCAACTCAGATGGTGATTCTCTGTGGGACCTGGACTGAAGCACCTCATCTTTGGGCTTTGGTTCCCTCCCTCTTCACTAGGTGTATGGCCCACCAATTTAATTTGCCCTCATGATCTCTTTGTCACTGGGAATGGCTGTCCCTGTGGCATTGTGCAACATCCCAGTTCAGCCCATTTGCTCTGTCAGGAGCTACTGCAGTGGAAATAGCAAAGCTGGAATGTGTAATAATGCATAATGGGAGAAGGTGAGGCCAGAGCTGACATTCTCAACTCCTAAACTTAACAGTAACAGTGACAAATCTCTCATCGTTTGTTCCTCCCTTGCCTGGCACTTTTGCTTCTCTTTAAATGGAGTTTATCATGGTGCAATGGGCTTTTTTCCAAGTTAATGTCTGTCAGCTCCAATTTGTTCAAATGACCTTCATAGGCTCAAGGGAATTTTAAGAATAAATAAAGAGGGGCTTGCTGGAGTGCTTAGGGAGGGCTTCACCTGACAGCCAATGATAGAGACACCTCAGAGCCTCCAAGCACCACACTGTCCCAGGACCATGCCAGGGGAAATGAGCTGATTAGGGAAAAGATTTCAGAGCTCCAGGGATGTCTGCATTTTGGAAGAGAGGACAGAGCTGAGCCACAGACACAAGGCTGCTGCTGGGGAAGGGAGGCATGCAGCACTCTCTGGGTCCCCAGAGCTGGCACTTCACTGAGGTGTGGGTTCATATGATAGACCCCAAAGAACCCACAAAGGGTACAGTGCCCTTATCTTTGCTTCTCTCCCAGAAAGGCCTTCTCTGATAACCTCTTTTGAGCTCTCTCACTTGAACCCAGAGATCAGATCCCCTTATCTGGGTCGGTTAGGCTGAGGCTGGTCCTGGGGAATGACTGACTTCATGCTCTGCCTTTGCAGGGAGCTGGATACCATCCTCTGAACCAGCTTTGCCTTCTGGAAAGGCTAAGGCCATTTTGCCAGAATTTGCCTCAGCCAGAGCTGGCAAGCTAGGTGGGATTGTGCATGGATTTGAGTGTTCAGGAACAGTGAGGGGGGACAAAAATCAGCACTTCACTTGAATAAGTTGAAAGACATAAGAGAACAGGGAAGGAAAGAGTGAGAAGGTCAGAGAAATAGTCTAAAACAAATCTCCTGGCTCCAGCTAGTGTGGGCAGACTTTGCAGGGTTATCCAACCTTCCTGAGCCAGCAAGAAGTACATCAAAATCTGTTTGGCCAGGACCTGAGAGGATGGGAATTCTAGAAGCATTTCACAGGGATGCCCCAACTGGAGCTGGACTGAAATTGCAGCAGAAGCCCAAGAAGATGCAGTTAAATGTGTTCCCGCTGGCTTCATCATTTGCATTGCTGGTGGTGTGGCACTAGCCAGAAATCCTGTGCATACACAGGCTCACTGACAGCTGCATGGTATAGTCATGACTCAAAAGTCCTGCTCAAAGTCCTTGAAGGCACACAGTGGCCATCCCTGGCCTAGCAAGAGGAACTTGGAGGTTTAGTTTATATTCCTTGCTCTGACATTGTCACAGTATGGAAACTCAGGCAAGTCAACATGCATTTGTTTATTTTCTCCCAGTGCATTTGTACAGTGCTCAGCACAACAAGGGTCTTTGTTCTGAGTGGTGCTAGGAGGCAAATGGTAATAATAATAATAATAATAATAATAATAGTGATAACAGTAGTGATAATATGGGCTGAGCTGTTTGGCATTCTTCATCTAAACAGTTCTAAACCCAACACCAGGGAAGAAAAAGAAAGTAGTCATTCAGAGTATCACAATGTAAGAACAAGTAGGGTCAACTGATATTTAAATTAGTGAGACCTGCTTATTGGATTTTCTTCCTACCCTTCTGTACATCTGAACCCTTTCCCATCCTGTGCTGGCAGTGTCTACAGCAGCTCTCCCCACCCAGTCTTCACTGGTTTCAGTTCCTGGTGCTTTCCTGTGTTGCTGTGTGGGCTATAAAGAAGAGTGCAGAAACCAGGAGGCCATCAAGAACAGCTGAACATCCCTCAGCTGACATTTGAGCATGAACGAGGCATATGATGCATAAAGATCCATTTGGCACAGTAAACATTACTCCATGAAGCCAGAGTTCAATGATAATCAAGGCTTAGAATTGGCACTCTGCCTTCCAGGTCCTTACAAGCTGTCCTCCACCCAGTCTTCCCTCTAGACCTCCCCTGAGTCAGAAGAGCTTTGCACAACCCTAAGGATTATGGCTCCAGTGAAGATTAGGAGGATCGAGCCCAAATCTGTAGCTCAGTGTCCACAAGGATTTGGGGGCATTCTTTTGTTTTAGGTAGGTCCATCAGAATACAAAATATTATTATTTCCTTCTTCATTCTCCTTCAGCTTGAAAGCTTAAGGTAAGGAACACAAACCAGCTGTTACTTCACACATACACAGAAACATCCACAACCCTAGGAGGGAGGCAAATAGTGGTATGTGGTTTTGGAGCCAGGAACAGGGCAGTGGAGGTGGGCTTCAGCACTTTGTGTTCAGGTCCTCCTAATCTGAGATAAGAAACATAAATTGGGCCAAAATGAGGGACTCATTGCAGTAGTGTCTTGCTGATCTAGGCAGAGGAGATGCCAGAGTGGGAGTCTGCTACATCAGCAAGGTCCTTCAGTCAAACCAGCCCCATGACAAGGCCCAACCTCCCCGTGCAGTCTGGAACTGTGGCAGTTCTCCTGCCAAGTGACGACCCCATACCTGGGACCAGGCATAATCAGAGCAAAGAGACTTGAGGGCTCAGTAATCTTCTCCCTCCCATGAGTATGTTTGCTTAATGGCTGGACTCTACAGCTTGTCTGGTAGCATGAGATTTTTACTTGGTATATTCTTGCTTCACCAGAATTGCATCTTTAGGACCCAAAACTGAATATACTTGGAATGACAGCACAACACAGAATCATGGAACCATTTAGGTGGGAAATACCTTTAAGATCATTGAGTCCAATGTTAAACCTAGCACTGCCAAGTCCACTACTAAACCATGTTTTAATTAAAAATATGCAGGTATATTTAATTGCTGCTCTCTGTTTGCAATCCTAGATGCATTTCTGAGGTGTAAATGAAAGACTGACTTTTGTGACAGACATTCCAAAGTTGTCAACATGACTATCCAAGGATTTGTAGATGAGTCCTTAGAACTAAGCTTTGACACTATCCACTTTCTCAATGTAAAAAAAAGAAAAAAGATATTTAAAAAGTATTGCCCTGCTGAGTTGTTAAAGAGGAATTGAACATAAAAACATACAGCCATGTCTGCCTGAGTCTGCAGACAGCCTGGACTGTAGCTGAGAAAGGCATGAGCTGCCTACACCCATCTCAGTATGTCAGTTCTGAAACCTAATGCTGACACTTTAGAAAGAACTACTCAAATGGCTTTCCTATCTGCAAATTTTTGCAGATGCCTGCAACTCTTTTAATTAGCCCCCAGTCCCAGGTCATTTTCTGCTTCTCTCAAGAAGGCAAAACATTCAACCGTCTTTTCTTCAACAGCCAAACCAATCCGTATCTTTCATGTTACAGACATTTATGTTGCATTCAGAATGAGGCACCATCTCAAAGTGCAGGAATGGCACAGAATAAAGACTTTACCATCAATTTCAATAAGTTTAGGAATCTTGGAATGATTCTATTGTTCATGATTCTCTTCAGTTCATCTCTCCTGGTACAGCATAGATCATGCTGCAGTCCTGCCTGTGTGCCTCCTTTTCCTCAGCAGCGGGGATCTCACCATTGTGCAGTTCATCTTAAACTCAGTACTGCAGCAGTTTGATCAGGACTGAAAGCTGTGGTCTCGCCAATGGGAGGCACTGCGGACTGGGGACAAGGAGGAAGGATGTTACTGGAGATGTTCTGGTGAGCTTTGGAGTGGATTTTAGCTTTGAAACGCTAGGACTCATAATGGGTCTGGTGGGGGTGTGTGTGTTTTGTTTAGCATTTTTGGGGTTTTTAACTATTAAGAACAGAGATTGAAGCCAGAAGGATTGCAAAAGTTGTGTGTCTTGTCATGTTCCCAGGTTCTCTCTTTTTCTTGTGTTCTGGCAGATCAAATGAAGTAAGATCAACCTGAGTCTGAAAAAACCCCCTCATCAGTGTGCTTACTGCCCTCAGTCTGATGAGGCACGTCCATCTTCACTCCCACCTTTCTTAAGTACCACATCCAACCCTATGTGTCACTGGTTCACCATCTCTGCCTCTGCCCCATACAAATCCATCTGAATGGTCATTCCCACCCACACTTGTCCATCCATCCATCCTAGCCTGGCTGTCTGTCTGTCTGTGAGAACTGACCTTCCAGAGTGTTTAATTGGCACACAAAGATAGCGGCAAAATCCTCGAGTCATGTGGCGCTCACTGGCTCTGTGAGGGTGCTCCTCTCCCAGGCAGCAGCTGGGGGACATTTATGTTAACCCATGGTCCTCCTCATCCTCTATTTGAAGGGGACAGCCCTGCAATGATGAGAGAGGGGCCAGCAGACAGCACCCCACAGCAAAGCTAGGAGTACACAGCACGGTAAACCTCTGTGCCAAGGGTTTTCTCCCTTTGTGCTTGCTCCTGGGGAGCCTATCTAGCAGAGCAAAGTCCACTGCCCTCCCTCTTGTCACCCTTCCTTTCCCCACCAGCAGCCCCCAGCCCGACACAGAGACCAGGCTGGATGGAGAGCCTTTTTCTCCAGTGTGCCGCACTATGACAGATGATTGACTCGAAACAATATCTAAGGCGATCAGGATAAAGTACCGACCATTTCAAGGCTCAGCAGAATTCAAATTCTAATTAGACTTCTCACCACATTCCAAATAAAAATTGTTCCCCTGATATCCTTTTTGCCTATCAGGTGTCTCTCCCTGATCGCTGGAACAAAACGCATAAAGAAAGTGATTAAAGCCATAACAAAGGCATAAAATTGAAATTATCGCTGGTATCACATCTGGGAGCAGAGTGTGTCACCACACTGCCCCCCTCCCCTCGGAGCGCTGCCTCCCCAAATAGACACACACACATCCCCCCATAGTTCTTGCCTCAAATGTGAGTGATGGGCTGGGGGACAGGCGGCGGAGGGGATGAGAGAAGGTCTTGTTCCAGGTTGGAAGTCTTCCATTCCCATGGTATGGAATAGCATCTCAGCCCACACCCCCTGGACCCACTGCCTCCAGCCTGAGGCTATACTGGAATTGCAGTGGGTGTAAATTGCTTCACAGTCTCTGGTGCTGCTTTACATCAGCTGAGGATGTAGCCCACATCATCTGCGAACGCAACACATGCAGGCGCCTGAAGCGTACACACCCAGGGAGAAGAAAACACATAAGCACAGAGGCCTGCTCACTGCCAGGCGCTCTCTAATGAAGGCACAGACAAACCCTTCTCTGGGGCATACACCCCCTGCACACGCGTACACACACATGCACACACGCTCAGAGCCAAGCCTCCAGTGCACCACACACATACCAAAAGATTTCTTGTGCCCACTGGTGCCTGTGGTACAGCCAGAAACCCCACCACACACCTCCGGCACAAACACAGACAGTGTGAGCCTGTTACCCTCTTCACTACACACACAGACATAGGGTTATAAATCAACACACCATCAGAGCCTCATGTGTTCCCCCAAACATGTATGAAACCTACATATAGACAGACTCTAATCTTGAGGACAGCAATCCATACAAACTGAATATTGCACATTCTAATTCCTACTTCATGTGCCCACCAAGCACCTGCAGTCCTAGCACATGTGTGTAGACAGGCTATATATAATCCTTATACAGCTTATTGCTATTTAATTTTTTAACAATTTCATCCATTTGCAATGTATCTATGTATCTATAATGGCAATTCACACACAGGTGTGTTTATATATCCATTAAAAAAAAAGATTTATCAGTATTTCACACCCCCCATGTAATGTCTCATGGTCCCCAACACATGGAGCTCACACACGCACACACGCTCTCAGGCATGTGCACCTCCAGGCACACTCAGTGCAGAGGTGACTCTGCCAGCACAACTCTCAGTGGTCCAGATGTGAGCTCGTTCAGACAGACTAAAAACACATGTGCCCTGTTAGGCAGGGAGGGGACAGCCTTGTCCCCCTCCCTCCTTTAGCAGGGATGCAGTGCTGTAGGCTCAAATAACCCCTCTCCTGATTTACATGAGCAGGGGGGAGCAGGATGCCCCTTAGCCAGGCACCCAGGGCTGCTGGAGGGACATTTGTGGCAGCAGGTGCCAGGCTGTGGCGGTGGACACCCAGTGCCAGGGCTGCCCTTTCCCCCTCCTGGATCTTTGCCTTGCCTCAGCTCAGCTCAGGATGCCCTCAGGAATGGCCCATTTCATTTTTCAGCTGCATGAGGGGCCACTCCACAAGAGAGTTAAAAAGAGAGTGAGGGAGAAAAAGAAAGGGACTAAAGCGATATAAAATTAAAAGGTAAAAAGCAGGAACGCAAATGGGAGAGAGCTCTTTCAGCTTTCACATTATTAATGACTCTTCAAAAAATCGGCGAGTTTTCCAATCTTCTCCGAGAAGCGCTTGAAGGAGCTCACAGATGAAACTGACCTTCAAAATGTTCTTTGGTCTTTAGTTAAGAAATTCGCTCGCCATTATGGCATCATTAGGGAAACAAGGATAAAATTACTCCATGGTTAATGACCTATAGTATCTCCCCACCAAAATTTGTTTCAGATCTAATAAAACTGTGCTTAACACACTCGGATGAGTTATGAGGACTGTTCTGCAGGGTATTAAAATGTGGAAAATAGATTTTCCGAAGCTGGGGGGACTGGACTTTTCGAATCAGATAGCAGAATGGAATTTTCTGGGCAATAAATTCTTCCATGTCTCAATTTCATCTCGCTCTCGCTCTCTCTCCCTCTCCCTCTCCCTCTCTCTCTCTCTCTCTCATGCTCTCTCCCTGAAATGCTAAAGCAACAAGGAAATCTTTAAAGTGCAGAAGCTTTTATAAACTTTACCCCCAAAACCCCAAAATAGGCCCCCCATCCTTTAATGCTTTCTTTTTGTCTTGCATCTGAGAAGAAGGCATAATCCCTTGTCAGGAGAGGTTTGGTACCATTCACAGAGCCAGTTCAGCTGTGAGGCGTTTTGGTGTGGCAGCACTGCAGTTTGGACTTTGCATGAGCCCAGCATGCTGCCAGCATCCCTGCACGGGTGCTGGTGAGCCAGCAGGGAACAGGAGCAGGACAGAGGCTATGCAGGGCTGCCCAGGGGTGCGTGGGGGATCCCTCCCCGCTGCCCCACATGCCAACCTGAGGCACTGGGGGGAGCATGCAGGGACCACTGCTGGGCGCTTTGTTCCTGGGGCGCCCATAGCTCATGTCTCAGTGAGAGGACACCAGCAGGCACCCATGGAGTGCACATCTGGGGCGCTTGCACACGTGTGCTGGCCCCAAGGTGACGTGCACGTGTGCACCCGTACGCAGCCGGCAAACGCATCTTTGCCGGAGCCACAAGCCCTGCTGCCATCGCTGCCTGCGGGCAGGTCACCGGAGCTCATGGACAGGCAGCTCGGGGCAGAGCAGGGGCCCGTCTCATCTGTCGTTGCCTGAAGCAGGAGCCAGGGACTCCAATGGTGCTTTTAGGTTAGTGAGGGCTAGTTACTGCCGCTGAGAGAGGTGGCTTGCGAGGTAATGGCATTTTGCTCTCTTTAAACTTTAATCTTTCCTATTAATTCCCTGCAACTGGAGAATGTATGAGAGTTAATGTTCCATGAACGTGTTTCTCAGCCGACAGTCTCTTCGAGCTAATTACCTTCAGGTGCTAAATGGAGGGAAATTGCAATCCATTTGGATGTGAAAAAATTTCGCCTTTCCAATCCCCTGTGCAACATTCTTTTTCCTGAGTGTTGCAGAAAGAATGCACTTGGCTTCTTTCTTTTTTTTAATGTTTTCCTCCCCTCCCTACCCTCACCCTCCTCCCTCCTTCCCCAAAATCCCCATCCTCACCAAGAACCTGTCTTCCCTCAAAGACCTTGAGTTCTCCAGGAGACTTCATGGCACGCTCAGTAGAGGGGAGAATTATCCTCAACACAGTCAAATGGGACAGCACACCAGTCAGGAAGAGGGGGAAAAGTAGGCATAGCCATCAAATCCAAACACGTGGTGAAAACATGGAGGGCAAAGTGAGGAAGACAGCAAGAGACTTCCTTTGGAGGTCTGAAGTTAAAGTGTATTTACACGCTTAATAACACGCTTATTACAGCCATTTCCCAGTTGTTGAGTTTTGAATACAGAGATAATAGAATTTTACAAGCTACATAAAGCCATTATGCTTTTGGATCCGGGACTGGGGAGGGAGTTCGGTAGAACCCATGGAGAAAAGAAAGGGGAAGGAAATCAAATCCAAGTGCGTTCAGACTGGGCCTGGAAGTCAATGTCTTCATATAGGCTGACAGAGCAAGTGTGAATAGGCATCACTGGAGGCTTTGGATGAACATCTATCTGGAAACCCCATTCTCTCATGCCCCACAGATGACCACTGGAGATGCTGGACATCTCAAATGGAAGCCCCTGGAGATAAGAGGTTCCCTGTTACACATGTAGATACCAAAGAGCTGAGACAAGTGGTGCCAGACAGATTCACCAGACAAAAAAACCCCAGTGAGAATAGCGACACTAAATTCAGAGGCTCCTGGGCCATGACTACCACCAGTAGGTTTTGATCTAATCTGTCTTTGGTGTTTATGATAGACTTATTGTTTGCAGCATTATCTAAAAGGCTTCATGCAACCTTGCCTCAGAGTCAACCATGGCAATTATCAGGAGCAGAAGTCTTTTCCACGATAACGTAAATATGCTCCAACTGGGAATGGTGTCACTTGAGAAAAATCCTTCGAGCTTTGCTGAACCAGCAAGATGTTCTTGCAAGATCATTCAAATGCCCCGTTTTTATGGCTCTCCTCATTGTCCAGATGCCACTGAGAGATAAAGCTAAACCTGCACTTTGTCAGTAGACTGA
Organism: Coloeus monedula; assembly: GCF_965178545.1. Lineage (NCBI taxonomy): Eukaryota > Metazoa > Chordata > Aves > Passeriformes > Corvidae > Coloeus > Coloeus monedula. The sequence continues at coordinate 19,670,237 of NC_138788.1, forward strand.
AATTGAAAACGTTTATCAATCTCTGTAGACTAAAACACTTGCTGAATTCTCCCAGCATCATTTCAGCCATTAGTGACTGAAGGTGCAGATGGTTTGCTATTCATCCCACTGGTTCTCTGCAGAGACATGTTCACTTTGATGTGGGTGTTGGGGAGCTTGTCTACAGATTCCATCCAAGAAAAGCAGTTCAGAGATGTTCTGTCTTTGGACTCTTGCTAAGTCTGAATTACCAGCATTGACCAGCTGCCCTAGGTAGTGTTTTAAATCACCTTTAAGAACAATAAGGCAATAGCAGGTGCAAAGCTTGCAAAGCATGACAACATTCCAGCACACTGGGAGAACTTCTCTGGAGCTCAGCTCTGATAAGGATCAGCAGGGTGAGGTGTGAGGTAGCAGACTAGGAGGGGAACTTATGTCACTGCAAGGGTTTTCAAGAGTATCCTGGTCACAGTCCATGTCTGCAGCCCCTCTGAAGTGTTTGTCTGAGCCCTACTACTGCAGAATACCAGCATCTCTTAGTCTCTGAAGGATTAACTCCCTGTGGTTTCCACTGGGACTGTCTGCCACGTGTGAAAGACTGAGTGATTTACTCAGAGCCACCTGAAACCACGGCAGAAGAGTTGCACCAGAAGTTTTCTGAACTTCTAAAGTATCCTTCCTGCCTGTCAGTCCAGTCACACAAAGCTAGCTTTCTGTCACCTTCATTTTCAGCCACTCCTCCACACACCTATTACACACCTATCCATCTGCCAGCCCCACATACCTGTGCTCTAGTCAAGTCTGCTTCCCACGTTTGAATATCAGCCCTTTGAACATCCAGTCCTCAGCCTTTCTACATGGCACCATCCATTCTGCATTTAATGAAATTTGCAGAGGAAACCAAATAGGTTTATTTAAATTGGGATCTTTCATAAAAGGCTTTCTCATGTGAATTACTAATCCCTCAAAACTTTATTGTTTTGGTTTCATGTTTGTTTTTTAATTCTATGAGGAAGAAGGTGAGTGGGGATGGCAGTGGGATTTTACAGGGAGGCAGTAATTTCAACAGCACTGTGACAAGATAGTAAGGTTTTTATCATATTTTTCATGGCCACATCTACAGTTTGCTAGCCAATATGGCTGATAGGACTTCACTGGATACAACCAATGGTGTATACTTGATGTTTCAGCCTCAGTCAGAATTAAACCACTGGCTGAAGGAGAAGGTTGAGACCAGCAGCCAGTCCAATACGTTGCCTTATGCATGCACAGAAGCACACATTGTCATGAGCTGCACAAGATAATTTTTTTAAAATACTGTGCTTGAGATGCAGATGGAAATGGGCTACACAGGCTTCTCCCTTCTACCTTGACTATCTTTTCACATAAAACCTCACTTTCCTACACCTGACTCCCCTGTTCCACTTTTACTATGTTCTTGCCTTCTTTTCCCCTCTTGGTACCAAATTATGCTTTTTTCTACCTGTCCCCCTTTCCTTGTTCTCCTCCTCAGTTTTCCCTATTTTTATATATTTTTTTTATTATTATTATTTTTTAAATCTGGAATTAGAAATATAGAAAAACTATTTAATTCCCAAAGTGGGGCTGATGAGAAGGCAGAGTTTTCCCCTGACTCACACTTGGTGCTGACTGTGTTGCAGAAAATACTGTCTTTTTCAGTTGGTTGCTTGCTTTTCAACTTTTCTTTTTTTTTTAGTTATACTGCAATTAGTCTGAAATTGAGGGAGTTTGAAAAAGCAGAGCAATAGAAAATCTTTCTTTTCCTTCCTTCTGTCATCCCTATGGTTCTCTGAAGCTAGAAAAGCAACTTCAAATTATAAAGAAGGGAAGAACGAAAATTAAACTTCAGACTGCACACACTATTCTTTCGTTAGTTAAAAGAACAAAATGGGGCAAAGAAAGAGGACAATTTGCATGTTTTGGATGCAAAAACTTATGTGCATGTATGTATGTATGTCAGTACAGAAAATGTGTACATGGATAACAGAAAGATTACAGCTAGGAATTGATGTACATTACTAGTGATGGTTTAAATACCATCTTTTAACTTCTTTAATCTGCTTAAAAACGCCTGTGGCTAAATCAGTATAAACCCTTCAAACTGTAAGCACAGTTATACTGCTATCTGTGTACATAATACCTGTGTAGCTTAATTTCATGCCTACAAGAGAAGAAAGTTAAACTGTTAAAAAGCCTACTGTATCAGTGTAAGTGCTAGAGGGAAATGTACTGTGTTTACCCTGCTGCTACAGTTAAAACTTCTTATACAGATAAAGCCAAAATCCACCGTTTCTCTCCCTTCCCTTCTGCATCCCTTCAGCCCCATTTGTGTCAGCCTTTCCTTCTCTCTAGAAATTCCCGGCAAACACGTTTGTGGGGCATCTTGGAATCCACGCTCAAATCTCTCACTAAGGGACAGTTCCGTCTCCCAGCAGAGCCCCATGAGGAGGGATGAGTCCTGAGCCCAACCTCTCTGCAATGGCAACCAGTGGCAAGGGGAGAATGGTGCACATCTCTGGGTAGCGATAGAACTCATTTTCCTTCCAGCTCAGCTTTTCCTGTTTGCTTGTTTTAAGATCAGGAATCAGCCTGAATTTTGTTGGGGAGGGGGAAAAAAAAAGACATTAAATTTTAGCAAAGAGAGGAACAGGTGTTTGTGAGAAATTTACTGTTTGGGAAAGAAGAACCAGGGAGGCTGAAACTTCAGGAAAACAGAGACTACTCTGGGGAATGTGTAATTCTCCATTTAAAAGCTGGACTGCTGGCTCATTCAGTCCTGCAGTGTTCAGACTGCTGTCCCTCCTGGCCATTTAATTTACAAGCTTTTGGGTGCAGAGACTACCTGTACGGCTCTAACGGAAATCCTGGGAGGTTTTCACTTGGCTCTTTATAGCTGTCTGGGGCACGGAAAGGAAGCTGCATTTTAACAACACAGGTCAGAGAAATAGCAGCTGGACTTGAGGAAAGAGAGATTAAAAGGCCAAAGTCATCCTGTTAGGCAGAGGTACAATTGAGGCATCCTACCTGCCATGTCCTATAGCCTGTATGTGAAGTAAGAGAGTCATGGAGAGACAAAAACAACCTGCTAGAATGACAGAAGTAAATAAACCTATTTCTATGCACAAGACTCTGCAACCTTTAATGATTTACACTCAATGTGAAAGGCGTCTAATTCTTTGGCTGTCTCCTCTTTCTCAAAAATAAATATAAATCCACCCAAGACATACCTTAGTTCTGGGCTTATGGGCAGCCAACTAAAACCAGAACAGAAGCTTTCAGACCAAATTCATCACTGGAGCAACTCCACTAACTTCAGGGTTGTTAAATTGCAGAGGAATTGGGCCTGATGCTTTTAATTGTAGTCAAAAACCCAACTGCAGCCAGAAAATAAGATGTTACCAGAACCATGCAGTCCTCTATCCCACAGAAAGGAAAACATGCAGGAGCAAGAGCCTTAGCTGTACTGAGCCCAAGGCCATATTGTTCAGAGGGTGGGAACCTGGAACAGCCCAGATATCTGTGTTCTTTTTGCACCAGCATCAGATATAGAGCACTGCGACATCCAGGATCAGTTCACCATCAGGTGATTTGCTCATTAATTTCATCTATAAATCATGTTCCTGCTTTTAAAATGGCAAGGACAATAAAACACACAGTAAAAGGTATGAAAGACACAGATCCATACGGTGAGGGAAAATGTTTGCAAAAACAACATTCTAGGTATAAAATGAAGATAATTTCCAAAACTATATAGAAGACATGTGACAGTCTCCTAGGGAGAGTAGTCAAGAAGGGATGATCAGTACAGCCGTGCAAACTTCATGACCTCAGGGACTCTAGAAGAGGTTGGAAAAATGCATTAAAGGACTACCTGAATCTCATCACTGAACTATAGTCACTCCTGGGGAAAAATTTAGCATCTTACTTACTAGTGGCACTCAGCAATTAAAATTCCTCATTAAGTACCCTGCACTTAAGTATGTGCTGAACTCCTAGCACATGCTTAAATCCTTATCTGTTCAGGAATGGTAAAGTCCATGAGTAATGAAATAAAAATATCATTTACAAACATTCAGTCCTTCCTTGGAAGATTGGAGTTAAACATACAGCTCCCATACTAGTGTCTTTCAGTACTTAAATGCAAAAGAAACCAAAAACATTATCACTGATGAAGTTTTAACAGTGATAAGAATAGATGTATTCGTTGTCTCCATGTTAGAATTTACAAAAGCTCTATAGTCGCGAAAAATGGAGCTAAGCCTGATGAACAAAATAACAAAATTCTTATTATAATTTACAGGAACACACACACATAAACATGTATCTATCTGTGTATCTGTAATACACAGTGCCTGGTATATAAAAACTTTATTGCCAAATTGAATACCAAATAATAAGTTAAGCTGACAGAAACATAAAGATCAGCATTAGATGGCACCCAAAGGAAGGCAGAATTTCCAGTAGGAAATTGCTTGCTACCCCATCGGGATTTGGGGGGAATTTGTAGGATATACGGCAATTGCTGGGACATTTTGGAAGTGTGGCTACATGTATCCTCAGGAGATCTGGTTCCTGATAAGGGATGTGGCCTTTCTATTTTCAGGGCATACATCCAAGTTGAACTCAGTTGCAAGTGCTGAGACCTGGGACATTTATTTTGCTTTCTAAGAACTCAGCAGAGGATAAAAGGGTAAAATAGGTTTCTTGGTGGTTGGGGAGAGAGAAGAGAGACCAACAGGCTGTTCTAGGCATGCTGCTGTAGTGCAGTACTGTAGTGTGAGATCGGGACCAGAGAAAAGGAACACAAGGCAAGAACCAGCTGTGATGAGGAGCAAGGCTGCAGAAGGCCTCCTCTGTGCAGGTCCAGGGTGGCTTTGCTTGGCAGAGCACCCTTCGGCCTCAGGGCCACGGCTGCCCTCCCCAGGGTGCATCAGCCCACATGGACATGGTGCAGCAGCTGCCCTCAGACTGCAGGGCAAGAAGAATGACAGGGACTGAGACCTGGTGACTGGGGACACAAGGGGTTGGTTAGAAGCTATATTAGGAGGCAGTTTGGAGAACATCTCCACAGCATTTGAATGGTTTGGCTGACACAGTGGAGCCGTACGGTGGATTACTGGTCTCGTAGTTCATGGGAGATGCCAGTTGACTGGGTGTTTACTTCCCCTGGCTTGTCACTTGTCTTTAGGTCTTTTGGAGTGTCAGCCTCCTGTCAGAGGCACCCCTCCTCCCTCAGCAGCCATGCAGCCTGGGGCAGTCCTCAGCAGTCCCTCCCAGTGGTGCTTCCTTGCCAGCTGGCAGGAGCAGCTGATGGGCAGAGGCAGATGGAGATGCAATCAGAGACAGGTGACACCACCACAGACACAAGGGGTGCCTTTCCCAGTGGTCCCCTGTGGCCAGGAGGGGTGGAAAGCTGCTGGTTTGTTGGAGCTGCCCAAACAGCCAGAGGAAACCCTGCAGACAGCAGTGTGCAAAAGACTGCAGGCATAAGCTGCATTTGATAGATGTAAGAGCCAGAATAAATCTAATTATGGACAAATTACTGATTGGCCTCACCTGAAAAGATGGTACTGGAGTCTCTTGTGTAGAGAAGGCAGTGCTTTAGACTGTGTCCAAACCCAGGTTAATCTGGTTCTTCCATGGACAGAAAGGCTCCATCGTAAACGTTGTCTGGAAATGGAGTCATGTCAGCCATGGTACTTTGCACGGGTCCTGCAGGCTCAGAGTGTAACCTGATGGTTTTGCTCAAGGGCCTTCATTGCTACTGCCCATTCCTGCTGCGCTTCCTACTGACCCCGGCAGATGTACCTGCAGTGCAGTGCACCTGTGTCTCTAAAGGGAAATACACATCTCTGTATGAAAAGGAACCCAGATATGAAGCTTCTGCTACATCAAAAGGGGAGGATCAAGTCTGATGAGCCTCATGTTAGTCTGTCCTGGACAAGATGCTGAAATCAGCCATGGAACTTAGACTGCCTGTCCCTGTGAGTTTTGGTGCCTCCTACACTGGGCTGAAAGCACTCATGGGGAAGGAACAGCACTTTATTCAAGGGCACAGGGAGAGATCCTATGAGAGGGGGATGGGGATTCATACCATGAGCAATACAAGGCCCAGGTGCTCTATGCCTTGAACATAAACTGTTAAAAATGGGCTCTTCTTTCATCCCAGAGGACAGAAATTTTAAAAATTGTAGAAAACATCTCCCTGTGCTTGTGCTGCCACCTCTGCTTGCAACAGACAGCTCGGGCTGGGAAGACATGGTGCCGAGGTGAGTGTGTGTGTGTGTGTCGTGTGTGTGTATGTGCACGCCTCTTGGTGCGATTCCTCCTTCCTTGCCAAAACATCTCCTGCTGTTTATTTATTTATTTCTCTCTGATAACGGAGGGGATCGCGTTTCCGGAAGAGTGCCAGCAGATGATACGAACCCAGGACTGATACTGCCAGCAAACCCATGCCAGCCCTTTCTGCCGGAAAAATTTCATTTTTTCCAGAAGGAAGCCATGAGTGTGAAGCAGAATCCAAATCCGATTTCTCGGCATTTTTTGTTATCGCTCAGCAGCCCACCAGGTGGGGCAATGGAGGGAGCTCACTCAGCTGCAACTCAGTGCCTTAATCCAATTTACAGCTTCTCTTGGAGAGATAATTACAGCCCTGAAACCAGTTAGCACTGTACAAAGAGGCTCTCAAACCAAAGCCCAGATCCTGTCTTTCAAATATTCACCTAGAGTGTCAGGGATGCTTTGGAGAGGGAGGGGGGCACTTCAGCTAAGACACTATGAATGGAAAAGTGAGTATACAATGCCCCTACCCGGACACATGTGCCTCACTTGTACACTCACACAGGTTTCCCAAAGGCCCACAGGGAGTGACAGTGTGGGACTGCCAGCCCCTGATTCTCCAACTTGGACATCTGGGCAACAGGAAGCTGCAAAGCCTTCTCTTCCAAGCATTACTGGTGGATCAAGGGGGCAAAATGATGGGAAACCTGAGGTGTGTGGGGGGATAGAAAACAACCAACCCTTCCCCTAGTTGTGGACACAGCAACTCTCCCATTAAGGTTGCTCCTGCAGCCACCCTGAGGAAGCCAAACCTGTTCAATTTTTCCCCAGTGATTAGTGGTTTAATACTTGGTTTAATACAAAGATGCAATGTTTCTTTGCAAAGACACCATAGGCTGCAGCATCTCACAGCTGAGCAGGCTACCCCTTCGGTGTGGTAACTTCCTTGCATCTCACAGCAGCTGGGCCTGAATTTTGCACCACGTGTTGTCCCTCTGCTTGGCCCTCTGCAGCCACTTAGACACGCCTCCAAGCTGCAGGGCTGCAGATTCAAAAGGGATTCAAAAGCAGTGATGAGGAGGAGGCTTCGGCACTCTGCAGCAGGGCAAAAGACATACAAAAGACATACAGGGGCATCTATGCTCCATGCAGACCTCCAAAACCCATCCCTTTCAGAACCACAACCCATTCTCATCACAGGACATTGTGTGAGGGTGATGCCTCTGCTGTCACCATCACATCATTGCCTTGACAAAGAAGACATTTGAGAACCTGAATAGTGGTAAAGCCTGTGCAGTAGACACCTTTAAGATTTCCTGTCACACTATCACAGCGAGGTATGGGGAAGGGGACATGCAGCCAGGTGACACTTGGTGATGGACACATTGGATTCAACATGCAAATTATCAAGAAGGAAGCCCGGGGCTTCAGCGGGTTTCCTTAAGCCACATTAAGTAACTTGTAAACTGTAAATTAACCTCCTCTGGCTTAACAATTTTGATCTACATCACTCAAATGTGATTCTGGAAGATCTTTCTTGCAGGTTATTTTCACTCCACTTGGCACAGCCAAGAGAGTAATCCAGCCTTTGGGATTTAAGTATTAAAAAGGAATAGAAAAGACAAAAATATAGATGCTTTCTGGTAGGAATGTTAGTTGATATAGGAACAATTTGAGATCCAAACACATGTATGTAACCCACTGGATATGTAGCCCCCCTCCCTGATGCCTTGGCTCACGGCAGAGGCCAAGTTCTTACCACCAGTTGAACAGTTTGAAGTTCTGTTCTGGAAACTCCTCCTTTAGGTGTGGGTCTGGAAAACTTCCCAGGGAAGAATCAGCCAGTACAGCTGAGGTTGCATTTGCTGCAGAGCACCAGCTCAGAGGCCGAAGTGGACTTTCCTTCCTTGCCTCATGCAGAACTGAAGGAGTCAGGCTGGCTGCCTGGCAGAACATCCTCTTCCAACAAGCCAGAAAGGCCACAGAAAGTCTGCAGTGACAGAGCTTTCTCTGGTAAAAAAACAACCTTTCTGTTGTTGTTGTTGTTGTTCAAGCTTTCAGTCATAAACAGAGTGTGCTTGGTTGGGATCCAGGTTCAAGCCATCACTCTTCTTTCCTCTGTGTCCTTGGCCAACTCTCTCCACAGAGCATCAGCAGTTGACAGAAGGCACTGTCTCTCTCTGGGTGTGCCTATGCTGGCAGGCACACTCAGAACTGAGCTCTGAAGCATGGCAGTATGCAGGAGAGGTCAGAATTGGCTGGATTCAAGAGGCATGGCTTATTTGTTCATGCATAGCCCAGGAAGAATGTGCCCAGACATAGAAAGCTGGCACAGACCAAACCTCTCTCCTTGCAGACCTCTCGTTGGGCTTTTCTGCAGGGCAGGCCTGCCCCATATGAGCTTGTTACTGAATGGATTAATGATGGATGTAACTTTGATTGGAACCTCCTAGTTAATACCTGGACTCTAGGAGTCAAGCACATAGAAGTTTGTCTCCAGCAGGAAAGGAAGTGGCAGAAATCAGATCTCAGAAAGACACATTCCATTGTAAAGTCTTTAGGCTCTGAAGCATTTGCAGAAAAACCTTTTTCTTGTAACACAAGCCCATTGTAGGCCTCAAAATGAATATCTGCCCTGTACCAGATACTCACACACTGGACAAGTTTATGAATTCCCCAGCTATCCTGTTAGGTACTCACTCTGGCAGTAGTTGCAATGTCAGACCATAAATATATTCCAGGAGAACAGTTGTTTGGATTTTCTAGCAGTGTATTAGGATCTAACCCTCTTAGCTTCTCTGCCCCTTTTGCATAATATTACTGTCCAGTAATATGAAACACAGAAGCCCTGCTTTGAACCATGGTGTTCCTCCTTTGGTTCAGGTCTTCTCAATCAATGCTCTAGCTGTGGTGCTTGGCTTTTCCACTGATTGCTCCCACGGAATTTCTGACCTGCTAGGAATGTGGCAAAAGGGCAGCTGGAGCTTTCCTTCCTAGTAAACCTAGGGCAAAGTGTAGTTCATCTGACACATTGCCTACCTCTCACAGGGATGCCACCCCTTGTGCACATGATACCCATTTGCTTTTCATAGCACAGCACCATCAGAATCAGTCATTCTCCAAGAGTGTAACAGGACTATCTTACACAGTTGATTTGCTTATGTAGAGACCAGAAAACACTTGGAAATTCCTGTATTTAAGAAGTCATTTCATCTGCCTCTCTAATACACATGCTCTAACATGGGACACAACTGCTCCATTAACAAGCTTTTATATGGTTCCTTGGGAGGTGTGCAGAGAAACAAAGTATATTGGTCTCAGTAGCCAACTGAGTTGAAATCCACGGATCCCTTCACTTCCATCCATTTGGCATCTGGGACATATCATCTAACTGTGAGCAGTGGAGAGACCCAGACACTCAAAATCCCCATGCTGATTGTGCCAGGGCTAGAGATGCACCTGCAGGAAATCAAAGCACTGAACCAGTGCCGACCCAAAGTAGAAAGCAAGGCATTAACACTCTGCATCTGAACTCCCCCCAGGCTCCACAGTGGATGTCTGCACACGCTGCCCCTATCACAACACTAATTGCACCCCAAACTAGACTGTATTGGGAAAGCCCAGGAGACCTTCCAGTCCTACATCATGTCATGCCTTGGGAACAACTCCGACCTTCTCCTCTGGGAGACAGACTATGGACTCTTCATCCCAGAGATATTTTCCAAGAGATAGGCAAAATCCACAGCCATTAAAGGAGTGCTGGTAAAATCATTAGTATAAAATATGCTTGGGCTTGGGGGTTTGTTTTTTACCTTGTTGGCTGGTTCTCTAATCACTGAAGAACTTAGAGTGTAAGAGGGGCAGGATATCTGTTAGGGGAAGAAGCATGTATCCAGTGCCAACAGATCAGGAGGCTGGCTTTAATCATGACATTTTACAAATAACTGCATCTTTTAAAGGGTGTCCTACACTAAACCAAATTCTAGACCTTGCTTATCTCAGAATTTCATTCTTAGGCCTGCAGTCTTCTGTCAAAATTGTATGCCTGGATCCATGTAGGCAAATTCAATGTTCTCTGCTGGAACTGCACTGACATTAAAAGGCACAGGAATACAGAACTAGAGAGATTATTGGAAAAGAACAGATGGGAATGAAAACAGGCACCTCTGGTCAACCTGGAGAGAGCACTGAATGGCTCCAATTTGTGACATCATCTTGAAAGCTGTGGTTTATGCAGCCTCAAACTGAGTATCCAACCTTTTAGGGAAACCTCACCTTTTGTTTCTGTTTTGGCTTTGTCTAGACTCAGAAAGCAGTGCATATGTGGACAGAAGAAAAGATGGGTGCTTATCTGGAGTAAATAGGTGAGGATCCCCTGTTCCCAGCAGCCAAGTAAGAGCTGGGAGAGAGGGAGAGCATGACCCTCTCACACTTCTTTTGGTCGGTATAAATGGCAGCCTAAAGGCTGACAGGAATTTTCCCCCCTCTCTCACTGTGGTCTGAATTGGGAGTATTCCACGGAGGTAGATGAAGCTGAGTAAGAGCACTGCAGCCAGAGCAGCTGCCAAGCAGCCATCAGGCAAGACTATGTCAAGACACAGGGACCTGGGCTAGGACCCAGGATGTCCCTGTGGGTCCTGACCCCTTCCACCAGGTCCAGGCCTTTTCCTGTCTCTCTGGCAGCAGCACAGCCCCCCCAGGTCTGTTGCTACCGCTGAGCTGTGCGGCTGAAGGGGATGGCACACTGAAGCAATTTGCCAGGCTGCATGACAATTACTGACACAGATGCTCCTGTGTCAATATGGGCTCTTCTCTCCGTTCTGGTTACAGCGATGGGTGTGCCTGGCGGGCACTCCTCTCGGCGCAGGCCAGTAGGATTATGGGGCTGGGAAGGGGCCATGACTGCCTGGGCTTGCAAGAGCAGAAGCAGACTCAGAGGTTGTCCCTGCTCCCTCCCCTCTTCCAGTCTTTATCAGGATCTTCAGCTGTCTGCCATCCCCACACTCTTCCCTCCGTCCCCCGCTACCCACATACTGTAGCTCTTTCTGCAACATCCCTGCCTTGCTGCCTGTTTGGAGATTAGGGGTGAGAGAAAGGGGCAGTGTCCAACTCATTTCTGTCAAAAGCTCTACATCACTCATGCCCCCTCCTCCTTTCAGTTTCCTCTTGTCTCAATTGTTTCCCTTTTAACTCAGATATCAGTCACTGCACAAGTGCAAAAAAAATTACATGCTTCACAAACACAAGAGAGGTGAGATGGGGCAGATTTTAGGAGGGTCAGGACAGGCATAAGGAATTACAGACAAACCCCTTCACCCTCTGAGCAGTTCTGAGAGCCATCTTCTCCTGCCAGCTTTTCAACCGGCACCAAAGTATATGTGTTTTTGCCTGCCAAAGGCTGAAATGCAGAAAAAACACTCACATCCAGTATTCAAATGTCATCAAACTACATCCAAACAGAAAAATGTCATCAAGGTGACATAAAGACTTCAGCCAGACACTGTAAATGATACACATTGCCATCACCACGTCCTCCTGAATGCCTTGGATGATTCCAAGACCCCTGGGGATGCGGTGCTACTAGTTAATCAGGTCTGCATGAACAAAAGGGTCCTACCCTTGGCTGTAGCTTCAGCACCAGGCGGATAGACAAGCAGTCCTGAGCCATTTGCTGCCCAGAGCTGCCTGACCTTGCCTCTGCGTAGGCCCAGAGGGGCTGTGTCCAGGAGTGCCAAGTCTATACCTCATAGCTGCACCCTCACCAGTGCCTGGCCCAAGTTTAGACATCGCAGTCAATGCTGAAGGCTGAGACATGGAACACTCTGCCAGACTTCTTCCAGCACACCTTGAGGTGATTTGAGATATCACAGCTTTCAGATGCTCTTTTTTGTTTGCTACTTCCTGTCTCATGGGAACACATCCCACTGCCCCCAGGCTGGAGCAGCTGAGGCTCAGCCAGTGTTGCCCTCTGCCAGCTCAGCAATGGCAGATGGGTCTCCAGGAGAGGGGCAGCTGACCGGGTGAGCTGGGAGATGGTCATGTGTGTGACAAACCCACCAAAACACTGTCTGCTACCACATGCTGTGTAACACCATGCCTTTTCCTCAGAGGAAGCCACCACTGGCTTAACTCTAGGACAAAACCACCTCTGGATGTATCCTCAATGTCTTCTGCCCTTTGAGGAGACCAGCAAAGCAGTCCGCTGCTCCTGGCAGTGCTGCACAAAACTGAACAGGCCTCCCTCAGCCCCAAACCAGCTTCCTCCTGATCCTCCTCTGGTGTAAAAAAAACCAAACCTGTACTGCTCCTTTAAATGTGGTGCACGTTAAAAAAAAAAAAAATTGACAAGCTCCCTCACTCTCAAAAGAGTGAGAAATTTTCATTGATTGATTTCTTCATGGCTTCTTAAACAGATAATTAATTCACCGTGAACCTGCGGACACACCGTCGTGAGTCGTTAATATTGTAAATTCACATATACTTCAATAATCGCCTGACCCCCCCGTCACCCCGAAAAACAGATAGCTGTGCAGCAAGGAGGAGGGGAACAGGGGGGGAATTGATTTTCGAAGACATGAAGGGATCACCCAGCAAAGGGAAGCTATTGATTCTCTTTTATAAGACACCGCTATAATATTTATTCTTTTGTAAACAGAATTAACCCAGCATCATGGGTCATTCCTATCGAACAACTTTCCTCACATGTGCACAGCAATGCTGATTGTATCAGATGAGGTAGAAACATCCAAACTGTACCACCCACCCTGGCTCGCACCTCAGCATCTGCTCAGCTCCCGCCTGCCGGCTCCTGCCACCATGGCGCAAACCCAGCTGGCGCAGGGCTGGCCGCAGCCGGGCTCGGCTGCGCAGGTATGGGCAGCCCAGGGAGCAGCCGTGCTGTTCTCACCAAGTGCTGCTGGCACCGTGGTGGTCTTGGGCTGCCTCATGCTGGGGGGATCCTGCAGCTGGAGCTAGAGCCCACGGTGCATGGCTGAGCTGTGACTCCCACCTACCCACAGTTGCTGATAGAGGGGGAATTGTGACACAAAGAAGAACTTCTCTCCATCCCCCAGCCCTCTCCTGCTCTGGAGAAGCTTCTATCCTGCACATTCTCCATGGTCACCCAGAAACCCATCCAGCACGAGACAGGGTAGCAATTGGTGTGAGGACTCTATCACATCCAAGCTCCTCTCTGCCCACCCATGGCAGGGGATGCAGACAAAAGGATCCATGGGGGGCATCACACTCCAGAGCCCTGAGGCTCAGTGGCCCCTTGCACAGGGACAGCACAGGGACAAGGAGTATCAGGGCTCCCTGTTACTGAAGCATGAGCTGTTGTTTCTGAGGAGACAAGTGCATTTCATCCAAATGAAAGGTCACTCCCGAAGGGAGTGAGAGCCTGAATGGCAAAAGTGACTAGCAAAAGCCAAAAGGTGGCTTCTGGATCAAGCATCCCAAGGAAGAGCCAACAAGATGTGATCCAGTCAGGGAAGGATCTGTAAATCCTGCCTGGAGCTGTTTTCCTTCCATGAGTTTATCTACATAAACAGCAAATCACTATTCCCCATAAGAGACTACTCATACACATTCAAGTCTCTTGAAGATGCATCTTTGTGGGACATAAAAACGTGTTCTGTGCAGAAGAGGATGCAAATCTTTGCCTTGGGTACAAACATGAGGGAGGTCTACAAAAGTCTGGAGGCTGTAACTGTGAAAATCTTGGCTGCCCCATCAACTCTCAAATTGCCATCTTGTACCACCACGCAGTCCAAAACAAAGATAGAAACCGTAACAACACAGGGCTTCCTTGCATTTGCCTCACCAATGTGAAACAGTGTTTCCCAGCAAGGCCTTCCCAAGAACTTCTGGCACGAGAAGTACGATTGAGATTTCACAAAAAACAAAATCGGCCACGTTTCATGGCCCATCCCAGAGCCCGCGGGGCCGAGGTGTGCCTGGGGGTGCCCCGGAGGAAGCCCGTCCCGCGGGCCATTGGGGCTGTGGCCGCTTGGTCCGGGCGGCAGCAGCGAGACGGCCCTGTGCCCGCTCCTGCGGCGGGGATCCGGACGTGCCGGGCGCCGGCGCTCCGGCTGGCTTCCCCTCGCCTTCCTCCCGCCCTGGCCGGCGGCCGGGCCGAGCGACAGCGAGAGCCGAGTTGTGCCCATGGGTTTAGAAGCGGCGGGGGGAGCGGCAGCCGGGGCCGGGCGGCGGCGGCGGGGCAGCGGAAGCCCTAATTAGAAGCGGGGCCGCGGGCAGGCAGGGCTCCATTCAGAGGGCGGACAAAGGGAGGGTCTGTGGAGCAGAACCGGCCGGCACTGAAAGGAGCGCGGGAGGGCCCCGCGGCGCCCCTCGTCCGCCGGCGCAGCGCAGCGCCCCGGCCGGAGCGCCGCCTGACCCGGCCGCCCGCAGCACCCGCGCCCCGCACGGCCGAGGGCAGGCCCGGCCGCTGTCCTGGAGGAGGAGAACGCCAGCCCCCAGGTCACCTCGCGGCCCCCGCCGCCAGACGAGCGCCTTTCCACTCCAGCAGCGCCCCTGAATGCGCTAATTAGCCCCCCGAGCCCGGTGCTGGGAAAGGCCACACCGCTCATATGACCGCCACGAGGGGCCTCGGGGAGCGTCACCGTGCCCCGGTCCTCCCGCAGCCTCGGGTGGTACGTGGCGGATGGAGGCCGCGGCTGGGTGCAGGTGCCAGCCCTGGAGCTCGCCTGTGTTAGGGCACCCCTGGAGTGGGGCTCAGAGCAGGTGCTGGCCCTGGAGGTGGAGGGGGCTGTCAAGGTGATGCTCTAAAAGGCTGTGGGGAGAAAGGAACAAGAGGCCCAGAACTTGTCTAAGGGCAGCCGTACATCACAATTAATTCAGGGCTCTTTCCAAAACAAAGGCTCTCTATGGATTTCAACATGTTTGCACAAGAGTGGTCAGAAAGAGCAGCAAAGTGTCATCTTGAGGGCCCCCTCCCTATCTGTTGCCTCTTTGCCTTCCCTGCCCACACATTCAGCACATCTTCAGCACTGTCTCCTTCTCTTCAGACCCTTTCTTGCTACCAGTTCACTTTTGTTTAACTGATTTTTTTTTTTACCATGCCACACATGCTTTGCTTTCCACAGACTTCCCAAGGCTCCACTGTGAGGCATCCATGGCTGTGATGCTCCACATGCTCTTACTTGGGGATACTCAGCACAGGGAAGCTCATGGCTACAGGAGACCTAGTATAGCAGCCACACACTAGAAAGCTACTGCTGGCAAGGGGAAGACTCCACACTAGCTCTGCCCTCTTTCCCCTGGACTTGAACAACATCCAACTCAAGCCTCAGCAGAGGCCACTCTATTAAATGTACAAAAGCGGTTTCTATAAAAAGAAGGAAGGCCACCAGCTATATGAGACCTCAGTGACAGTGGTAGGATCAGTGAAAAGGCAGAGGAGAGGGAGGTCACACATGAAGACCAAGGCAAATGGCTGTGTCATTAATTCCTTCTCATCCCCGTCCCATTTGACTCCCCATGCAAGCCCAGAGGTGATGGCCAACAGCTTTGTCCTCCTATGGTCTCCATCATGAACGAGCAAGAGCAGAGGGCATCTCAGTGCACACCTGCACTTCTGTGTGATGCTTTCTCTTTCCCTTCACTTCTGGGATCTGCACTCTAGCAGACCCCAAGATCTCTCACATCCTTGAAGTGAGTGTGCAAGGTCTCACTTAGCCAACACATACCAGTTAAACCAGGCTGACATACAGCCTTTTGTGCAGATGGCAACACAGAACAAGCCACATCGCCTGATTTAGCTGGGTGTGCCATCAAGTTCAAGGATTCATCAGCTCCAAGGCTCTCCCTCATGGTGCTCACAGCCCTCACAGCAGTGTGGTGCTCCTCCCTGGATCTTCAAGCACCCCAAAAACCTGGCAGTAGTCAAAGCCTTTCAGAGGCTCTGACATGCTGGTAAGGAAAAAGCAGTACCGCATAGAGGAGTAAACAGCAGGTAGTAAAGCAAGGCCATGGATTAACCAATTCATCTTTGATTTTCCTCCTTCCCCTCCCTCCCCCTTCTTTCTCTATCCAGCTTCCAAGGGCAAGAACTTCCAGCTGGGGCTGCTTTCTCACCTGCAGCACCCCCCCACCCCCCAAGCCCCAGAGTCCTGCATTGCACCCCAGGATCCTGAGAACAACTGCAAAGAGCCAGGAGGCCTCGTATGAAAACCCAACAACCCTAGCGAGAATGTAATTGCCTCCAAAGCTAGCAGTGCTGGCAGGAGAAGCTGCCTTCAGTGCAGCCTTTCCACAATCACACGCGTCACCCAGGTGCACAACATCTTTTGCAAAGGCCCAAGGGACTCAACAGCTCTGTAAGGCCCTAAGAGAAGGGAAATTGCTATCAGAGACTCCTGTTGACTCCACAGCCCACCAAGGAGGCTGCTGGCTTCTACAGGCCATCCCCCATCTGTTGGAATAGCAGGAAGTTTTACGTTAGCAATAAAAAATAAAAAATGCTGGAGTCCAACTGGTGACTGAAGTCTGGTGCCAGGCTCTGCTGCAGAGACATCACAGCTGCTTACAGTGCCTGCTCGGAAAGAGGTGCTCATTAAACATTTGCCTTGGGTTTGTTTTCTAATGCTAAAAGCAAACATTCACAACAAAAATCTGTGAGGGAGGGCTGCAAATCAAAAGTTTGATTTTATGAAAACAAATATTATCAGCCATCTGACTCTAGGCTCTTCTTCCTTGGCGTTCTGCTCTTAGCCTTTAGGAGTTATTTTGGAAAGCTTAAGGCCACAAGAACTAGAAGTGGTTTTTATTTTCTAATTGAGAACCCTAGCTTTTCAGCTAAGAGATCATGCTTTTGAGAAGACCCCAAGTAACCAATACACTCTTCAGAGCTGGCAGAAGGGGTTTTGAATCATAGAACTACTTCAAGATACAGAAAGGACTTTTCTGAGGTGGATGTTTTTGGTGGAGTTCCTGCCTTTTCTCCAGCTATGGAGGTGCTTTCAATAGCTGCAAATACTTTCCATGCATGAGCCATGAATACTGGCAGATGAAAGCTGAGGAGTTGAACAAACTGGACTACTAAAACACAGAATGCTCATCAATGCCAGGCTGCTCAGAGGAAAGCTCTCATCAGCAGAATCCAGACAGCAGAGCTATGAACAGAATTCAGAAGTACCAACATCCCAATGTTAACAACACATGAGGTCTCTAGCAGGAGTGGGAAGCTCGCAGCCAGTAAGCCAGGCAGCACCCATCACTTCGCATTGTATAGCCCAACATAAGCTAACACTAATGCTAATACCATTCAGCTGCACCTGAAGTAGTTTGAAAAGTTTATTTAGCAGGTTCCTCACATTGCCCTGAAGCATAGTGAGCTCTGGCTGGTTGCAAGCCCATCTACTACCATACTTAGGGCTGAGCCTTCACATCTCCCACTGAAACCATCTCAGGAAGCCAGAGCTCCCCAGGCACCACTGCTCTGCTTACACCCCACACCAGAGCACTGCTGTGCAGCATCCATAGAGTATGACATCGCTTGCCTGCAGCTCTCCTGGTGGCCCTTCTGCACCTGGGAGCCCGTCTGTCTCTGGGCCCACCCTTCTCAGCATGGCCAGCACCAAGCCAGTCTTGCCCAGCTCTGTGGGCACCTGGGGGGAAGCTGGCCTCCTTGTGGAGCCACACTGTGAGGCACTGACATGAATTGATCCGTAAGCCGCTCCTGATGTTCTCCACTTCTGATTGCTACATTTTTTGTGACAAATTGATAAACTGCATCTCCACTCAGTTAAAGATTTGATCTCGCTCTCTTAATCCGCTATCAATAAGATATTAATCGTGCACCCAACCCGTTCTGTTCCCCGTCTGCCTGCAAATCCAATAATCATTTCAGAATTCACAGCCGAGTGGGGCACTCCCTTCAAACAATTAATTATAGGGGAGTCTCATTTATTTTCCCTGTAACTCTCTTCCCCCCTCCCCTTCCCCTGCCTGCCTGTCTCCTTTTTCCCCTCTCCCTCCTTCCCCAGCTGAAATTCATGCTCAGCAGAGACAGGAGGTGGGAGTGCAGTTTAGACTGGGAGCTGAAGAAGTTCTGCTGAACTCGCTTCCATTTGCTGCTCCACACAACAGATTAAACCCTACTTTGCCCAGTCCCCAGATTTCTCTGAAGGTGGAGGCCAGATTCACCCCAAAGCTAAAAACCTGAATAATCCCCACTACTGCATAGTCCCTCTTAACACCTCTAGCATTTGCTCTGCTAGTGACTTGGGATTTCCACCTCTGGCCAGCCAGGACAGGGTTTATTCATGCCCAGAGCCACATGCCTCAGGGCAGCTCTGGTAAATGAGAGTTGGATGAAAAGTCTCTGTGTGGGCCATGAGGATGGATGAACTGATAACAACTGAACTTTATCCACACATCCCATTGACATTTTCTAATAGTCTGCACTACTATCTGAGTGCTTCTTGATTTGGACTTTAGAGATTTAGTTTCTGTCCCTGGTCCAGAGGAGAACCAAGCTACCTGGCCAGCTGTGCTCTCAGGTAAGGTCTCACTGCACTCTTCCTTCCCTGTCCAGCTTCTTCTGGCACTGCATCTCAACAGCCAGCCCATTTCAAATTATGCTGTTAGGGAAATTAGTCCATGTAAGAATTTGTAGCCATAGCATTCATATGAAGGCCAGATACACACATTAAAGTAGTTTGTGTCCCAGATTTGCTACCACAAGTGCTGGAGACCAAGAACATAGCCCAAGGGGAGGTAAAAAGTCTTTCATTGTCCATGCTACAAATACCAAGGAAAAAGCATAAGTTAAAATGTCCCTCACTGTCAGAGGACTCACTCCTGAGGTGCATCTTTTGCTTCATCCTCCTTGTCATCCTCCCTGTTTACCTCAAACCCCACGGGAGACAGGGGCACTATGACCAGAGATGGGAAGGGCTGGGAGAGAGGAGCTGTCACCAGTAATAGCTGCTGTAAGCATTGGCAGGAAGGCCAGAGGGAAGAGCGTCTCTGCTCCTGTGTGGGGACAGGAGCAGGGCTCTGACAAGCTCTTTAAGCTCCCCAGGCTCCAGAAAATGCTGTGCAAAGTGTTTTAGCAACAAAAGTCTTGAGAAGAACAAACACTCTAATCCCTTAATGAGCCGGCTGATCCCCCATCTTGGCTCTGGCTACTCTAAAGAGCCACACGCTCCCCTCCTCCCTGGCCCCCGACCCCCTTTGGAGCAACCCGCTGCGGCCGCCTCAGAACTGATTCAAGGTGCTCTTCGGGATCCAATCCAATTACCCTGCGTCCTGCTGAGCGGCCCCACAGACAGACTAGCTCTTTCAGGGCAGAGTCTTATGGCCTGTTAATCCTCCCCTCATTAAAAGGCCTTGTTCCTCCCTCCTCAGAGATGAAAAAAAAACCCACAAAAAACCCCTCAACCCCACACTGGGAAAAGTTTACGCAAGAGAGCCCCAAAGCAGAGCATGAAAGCTGGCCTGCAAGCTGCGGCCTCTGCCTGTTCCCGGGGTCACCTCTGCGCAGCGCAGGAGTATCTCTGCCTCCTCCTGCCCTCAGACCTGGCTCACCCATGAAGAGAACGGGCAGGCAGCCGTCCCTCACACTGTACTTACGCTGCGGCTTTATTGGCTTCTCTTTAATGGGCCTGTCATTAAGGCAAGAGGAAGCTGGGTGGGAGGGTTCCCATAAAACTAAGGCCTCAGCTAATGAACACAGCACCTGAGGGGAAAGGATGCAGGAGCAGCGGTTGTTGGTCACACAGGGCTGAGCTGGCTGTCGACAGCCTCGCAAGGACAAGGGTCCCTCCTCAATGGGAGAGGAAATGTCAGAGCAGCCCCCTCTGCCATCCACCCCTCTGGTACCACGCATGCAGGAGGGACCAAGATCTCTGTCCCAGAGGGTGGCCATTCCCACACCTGGGAGTTCTCCTCAACACTTAGCTGGAGGGATGAGTCAGAGGTCAGTCAGCTGCAACCACCTCCTAACAAACGTGTAATGCTGCTGTGATTTTGCACCTCTCCTGCTTCCTTCTGTTGGAAGATGCAGTCACAAACCCCAGCATTTTCCTTCCAGCTGCACATGCTATCTGAGCAGGGCAGGTTCAAATCCACCAGTCGTACTGTAGATAGTGTTGCTGGTACCAGTACTCATTAGCCCATTGATAGCGTGTAATGAAGAGTAGGACCACTCCTCTTCTGAGGGAAGGTCCATGTATGTATAAGCCAGGCACTCCCTGCAACAGGTGTCTTCAATTTAACCTATTACACATGGCAAAAAGGAAATATGGTAATGCTAAGAAAATACTTCATAGTCATGTTTTCCAAAATAAATTACAGTTCTGATTGTTACTGTCTGGTAAGCTGGATTTACATCCCCACCAGCACACCACAGTGCAGAATTTCAGTCCCAGATCCCAGGACTGTTAAAAATATTGCTAAAGGTGGAGATCAACCTAGTAAGTTTGGGTGGAAGATAATAAAAAAAACAGAGTTAGGTAGTATGATAGGATAACAGCAAGGACTTCTCTCTAAAGATAAGGAAATAAAAATGAAGCAGAATAAAATGAAGGGAGAAACTTCCAGGCAGTGAAACTAACTAGGAATCTTCACTATTTAAAGCCCTGAGAAAATTGCAGTGAGGAAAAGCACTATAGGGGTGCCAGAAGAGCCTGAGCAGATACTGCAGTACAACACAGAGCTTGGGGAATCACAGTTTTATTCTTGGTCCTGATACCAGTTTGCAGTACAGCCTCACCACATTAAATTCGGCACATGTTCAGATAATGCTCCCATCCCTCCAACTGCCAACATATAGAAGTCACTTGCCAAATTTAGCACAGACTCTCAGTTAGAGGTAACCTAAGCATCATGATTTCTGGGCTCAGGAGAATATTAATTCCACAAAGTTGTCTCAAAATTGAGGCAGGATCACAACTCACATGAAAGCTGCTATGGAGGTGGTCAGCCTCCCTCCAGAGCTGCAAGAGTTCCTGGCAGTCATAACATGTATGAAAAGGAGCCACAAGAATGAAGCAGCTAATTTTTGTGGGGCGAATGGCTCATCCCAGCTTGGTCTAACCCAGGAACTGGTGAGTCAGGCTCTGCTCTGGCTATGCACTCTAAGGAACAACATATCTGTGATGGTCTGATGCAATGGGGCTCAGAACTACAGGTGACTGAGAAGGATTTCACTCATAACAAAAGGCATGATTAGATCTTCCTAAAATTTTGTTGTTGCAGGAAATTGCAGCATGGACTTACTAAGCATTTTCATAGTAGATTTTTTTTTCTTAGAAGACAGAAGAGAGAAGTGAACATATTAAGCTGTAAGGGACATTTTTTCAGTGAGGTTTTGGATTGAATTAAGTTTTTGGGAGAAAGAATGAAAAAAAAAAAAAAAATTCCTTACCAGTCTGTCACAGGCCCCAGGGAGGTGAACTGCATGATCTAATTGGGCATTATCTCAGTCTTCTCAAATTTCTCTCTTGTCACGCAGTCTGCTTTTTGACCTATGCCAAGAGAAACAACGTTGGCATGCATCCTTTTTGGCTTTGACAGAGCCTTTTTCTGCTCAGCTCTCTTCCACAAATTCTTTCTAGTTATGCCATCTCATCTATTCACTTTGCACTTGCACATTTAACACCACAATTACAACACACAAGATTAGAAATCAGACTCACCTTTTCCCACCTAGGGCTGTTTTCTTCTTACTCTTTGTACTCTCTTCAGTAGGACCAATGAAACCCACTTGTTCACTTCAGTTTTTTTGTTAATGGTTAGGTTCATTTTTTATTCTTTCTTATTGAACCCAGCCATCTGCAGAGAACTACTTCGCTCAAGAACTTGGTCTCTGCTCACCGGTTGACTGCCATCAGGTGATAATTCCTCCCCATCTGTTGTTTGAAATGATTTTCTAAATCATTTCTGTGAATGGTTCCAACTATCTTGGTCAGCTTTGACTGGATGGAGTGGTCACACACTCCATTTCTTTCCCCATGAGTCTTCAGTCTCTTTTAAAGTCAGGTCTTGGGTGACAATCCTGGAATTTTTAGAACAAAATTTTCCATTAGCTCCCACTAAATTTTACTTACAAGTGTCTTGTTCCACAAATACTCTGATTAGCAAACCTGTCTACTAGAACACCATCAGAAAACACACACCTAAGAGAGAAATCCCAAGGAAACTTAAGTTTTTTGTTGGATAGCACACTAACTGAAAATGCTTTCTGTTTGAAAATTTACTTCATTATAGGCTGAGTTCAGCAGTGCCGCTGCAAATGCAGACCTGGTCCTTTGACACCACACAGAATGCTGAGAGCTCTGGACTCAATCCAGCAAAATATTTAAGCACATGAGCAGCTTAAGGAATTAAGTGCATGGTTAAATATCTAGCTAGATCAGGGCCAAAACATTTGGCATCTCATAGGATTGCTCCATAAAAATGTTCTTCATTTTAAAAAAGGTCATGTTTCATCAAAAATATATTAGGAATTACCAACTTCCTTTTTAGATGCAATTTAACATGGTTATCTAACATAATATCATGGCTTTAACCCTTTTCTCTGGAGACAGTTATTTAGAGAAAGGGATCTTCTTATATCATGTCACTCAGCTACAACACGAAGCTAATTTCTTTCCAAGGTGTCGCCTGGGAATCCCCCCTTGCAGTTGTGACCAGTCTCTGCACGTTCCAGCAAAGAAGGAAAGGTGGTCTGAAGGACACAAATATGCAAAGACTCATAATTTACAAAGGGTATGTTTCAAAACAGCGTTTGTAGCAGGACATCTAGGGGCTGGCCCAGATATGGAGGTCAGATACAAGCATATGAGCCAGACTTGCTCTCTCTTTATCAAGCAATTACTTGCACTGTGGTTAGCACAGACTGTGAGATAGAGATCAGAGCCTTCTGTGCTACCTACCAGCATGAACGCAGAGTTACTGTCCCACAGACCTTCTGTCCAAATAACCGCTGCAAAAACTGGGAGGGGAAACTGCGCTTTGCCAACGGACAGAGCAAAAAACTTTCCCGTCTCTCTTTCCAGAAACAGTTACAGGGGCTAGCACTGGAGAAGACTACAGGACATCGGCAAGATCTCTTCCTTCACGCTTAAAATACCACATCACAAGTTTAACGGAATTGACACATGGTCCACCACGTCCTCCTCTGCCCACTACCACCTTCGGCAGTCTATCCCTGTACCCAAGCACTGGGGACACTGGAAGCCCATGGGGGCAGGGAGTTGTGCCAGTATCTCCCAGAAGTGATAGGTCAAGAGGAAGTCAAGTCAAGCTAGATGGCCCTTTACTGATCCTCCCTCTTAGGGCCATAAATAGCTCTATCCTCTGTGACCCTCGGCCTCCCACAGCCCGTCCCCACCTCTGCCCCCTCCCCAGCACAGGCTGCTCCTTGCCCTCTGCAGATCATTGTCTCCCTGTTAATTGCTCTGTCTATGAGGAACAGGTCAGCAGCTTCAGGTGAGAGCCAGAGAGAGCTGTTAATAAGTAAATGATAAAAAAGAAAGTTACAGAATGAACTTGTTTCTCTCCAGGACTTGCCTTGCAATTTGGCAACCACAACTGTCCTGTTTCAAAAGGGCTCTTTTTATCTCTCCTTGACCCAAAACTCTGACAGTAACGTTAAGCACAAACATGTGACCCCCAGCTCCAAAAAGAGTGTGTGTGTGTGTGTGTGTGTGTGTGTGTGTGTGTGTGTGTGTATGCACAGGTCTTGCCAGTTTAGAGGCTGCCCTGATGGCCCTACTGTATCTCCCCGTCTATGTTACTAAACAAAACATAGCAGGAAACAATATGCCCTCAGATCATTCCTACTGTTTAACTACAAGGTGGGGGATGGTTCTGCCTCTCAGACAGTGCATGGCGACAGCGACAGCCTGTGACACCAACCAGCCCTACTAGACAGCACGAACAAAACCTCCAGCACCATCCAGCATGCCTTGCAACCCTGGACACTGGTACTTGCACACCTCGGGGCCCCATCATGCACTAATGCTCCTGAGATGCAGTGTGGCACTTTCCTGTGACGCCCTCTCTCAGGATGAGCCATGCAGTGCCACACAGGAGCCACGGTGCTGCAGAACCAGCAGTCCCAGCCATTGCTGCTGTCTTTAAGTGTTACAAAACTCACGGAACTCACAGGAAATCTCCTCTCAAAACCAAGTACAACGTGAGAGACGAAGCGTTTGGAGTGCACGCAAGCTACCAGCTCCATCCCAGAGGAGACATTGCAGGAAGAAACTTCTGATGTTAGGAGACCTCAGAACAGACTTGTTCCCAGCCTCTGAATCAAGCATCAACCAGAGGGCCTAAATTTCCCCTGGAAACACTACCCTGGGCTTGTGCCATCTGGCTTATTGGACATGCTGTGGCTCCTGCCCTTGTCCATGTCATAGTCATTCCTGTTGCTGCCCCTTCCCAGGAGGAGGTGCTGTAGGGTGGTGGCCGCACTCCTCCGCTCTCCACCTTTGTGAGCCTAACCCTCTGGGGTCTCATATTCCTTTGAAACCTGAGTTGTGTTGATGGATATATTTGTTGGGTGCCTCCCGTCTCTCCTGGGCTCGGGCTGCCCTGTCTGGAAGTTCTGTGAGGGAGAGGGGTCTGGAGTTTAAGAGCGTTATTGTTACCAGAGGAAGGAATTTTTGGTCCTATAAATCAGAGGCAGGCAGGAGTAGGGCCAGCATACTTGGGCTGTGTGAACAAACTTCATTTCCTGGGAGACTGGCCTTCAATCACCCTCTGTCATACTCCAGTGATCAGAGGTGGACATGAGAGGAGTTCATTAAGGTGGAAGAAAAATAATATAATAGGTCCTCCCCATGCATGCACTATTCCCGACCCCTGGGGGTGGCAAGACATCCCTTCCTTGTGCTGAGATCCAAAACACATACACACACAGAGCCGCTCACCCTGAATATGCTGGTATTCCTCTGCCTAAGCAAATTTCCTTCTAAAAATGGACACCTCGAACACAGACCGAGTTTTTTTTCTGGCTACTTTTCAGATGAACTCAGTTCCACTGTCTGTTGACTCGCTTTGTAATTCTTGGCTGCACTCTGTCGGAGAAGAATCAGGTCCAGCACTTGAGGCAAAAGGAATCGACAATTTTCTGAGCAAAACAGAACACTCAAAGCTCTCCTTGTTGATTTTGTTTCCTGGCTTTCTGAATGGATCTTTTTTTTTTAAGAGATTATCTCTTCTGTTTCTCTTTACCATCCCTCAGCACTGTTGGTTTTGACTGGAATTAGGAAAAGGGGCAAGAATGTGAAGTAGGCAAAAATTAGAAAAGTAAATACATTTAATGAAAAGAGAAAATATTTTGAGTTAAGGATATGGAAAAACCTCGAAGAGGAAAATGGTTAACAAAAAGTTTTGTGTTTTCAAGGGCAAATTGTGAGCCAACCTGCTCTATGGAAACACAGAAAAGAGCTCTAGGCCTGAGACTGAGCTGGTGTCTAACATGGACTGGTGCAGTGGTGATACCACATGGAATAAAAGCCTTTCAGACTTCTGAGCTTGGCTGAGTTGGTGGCATCCATTTATATGCTTGTCACAAAAAGCATAACTGAAAGAAAGACATAATTTATTGTTTTGACCACTTCAAAAACACTTTTCTTAGCAGTTCTTATAAGATCCAAATACAAACCAGAGCTTCGGCCACAGGACTCAGGAGACTAATACAAGATAAATAATGTTAATTTGGAGGTACTGCCCAAGTCCAGTTTGAGGCTGGTGGACAGCTGGTGCTTCCACCTCCTGTATGATAAAGGCACACATGGTTTAGGGAGCTCCTTGCAAGCGGTTTTAATCGATGTCTAGTTATGCTGCTGGACTCAGCTCCTGGAGAAATTTGTGGTTCTGTCCAGGCAGAAAGGGAGCCCAGGCACTGCCATCCTTGGTTCCAGGGTCTTGACTCTCTGTCTGTGATGTCTGTGGACCAAATCCACCCAGCAGGAAATGAGGAGGGGTTTGTGTGAACTGATCCTGGGAACAGAAAACTCTGGAACATAGAGAGTGCACTGTGGAGCAGGAGCCTCTGCTCACGCCCATGACTTCACATGGCTGTGCCTCACGTCCCTCACTTTAGCACAGTTCTGCTGTTGACATTTGTGCACATCCCAGCAGAGGTGGCCAGCTGCAGCAGGAGCACTCCTTCAGTCTTTGCTGGTAAGGGAAAGCCCAGAGACCTGCATCTTCTGGGGAAAGAGCAGAAAGTTGGTGTGCTTAGAGGGGCTGAGGGATACACTGATTCAGTGCATCCTCTGTGAAGATCATACCAAGAAAATTCTTCTTTCTTATGATCTCTTATGGTCTCCAAGGAAGGTAGCAAGGTACATCCACGTGCAGGTGAGCAATCCTAAGCAGTAGCAGACTGCTCCGGATTTGAGAAGCAGCTCTTACATTGGTGGGTATAAAATGAGTCATTCCTGCTTAATATCCAGAGGCTGAAGCTGGATGGCGAGGCAAAACAGGTAGTATTTAATTGTCCCATAAAATGAGTGAAGATATTCTCAGAAGATTTCTTGTAGGGACAGTTGCTGCATAGAAAACATAGAACTGTCTGGTGCTAACTTCTCCTCTAGAGAGATCAGACATTTCAAGTGGCACTTGATGAATAGTTACTGAAGGATTTTGCAGGCCTCCCAGATGAAAGAGGTTGTTGGAAAACAGGACTATGGGGTGGCTTTTCCACCGTGGTTGTTCATCACCAGAAAGGCTGTTTGCAAACCTGCCTTTTTATTTACTGCACAAAATCTTTTTGAATGGAGTTTTTACACTAATATCTAAAAGGACAGCTGTACAGGTGTTAATGGATATACACCTCTGTTGGCTTTGAAGCTGCTCAGAGTATCTGCATTAAAGAAAAGTTCACTGCATTTGTTGAGAAGTGTCAGAGAACGAGGATAAATTTACTCTAAGCTCTGCTGGACTGAAAAGCAAAGGGGATAGAACAACTGAGCTAAAAATCTAAGGCCATCACTGCAGCAGAGAGGAGAGAACAACATGCAATATTGATAATGCGCTGGCTGGGGTCAAGGGACTGTGGCTGGAGATACGCAAGAGTACTGTCAGAACAAAAGCATATGACAGAGGTGTACCCTATACCCAAACACAGCTATATGTCCCAGCCCACTCCCACTACATCAGAGCTCTCTTTGGGTCATTAGTGCTTGTTTTAATTTATTTCGCCAATTTTATCGCTGGAAACACAGTGATTTACAACCTTTCCTGAGTGCACAGATTAATAAGTCTTCTTCTCACTTTCCCTAGAGACAATTAGCACATGGCCATGATGGGAAATGACTGCAAGGAACACACAGGCAATATGCTGTGAGAGCTAGACATTAGGCTGAATTCTGCTTATGCACAGGGTCACTTGAAAGCCAGTACCCATGCTTTCCTCATCTGGAGGGAAAAGCCACCCCCATCACTGGGCAGAACACACAACAAAATGGACTGAACCACCTCTGGGGCACATCTGGTCACAGGGTGCAGTTTGAATTCAGAATCCTCTGGAAAGCTGGCATCTACTGGCCAGGAGGAGGCAGAGACCCCAGCCTCCTGCCTGTTACGCCACTGATTTTGTGTGTGCCCTCGAAGCCTCTTCTGCCTGCCCTTTTGGAGCTGACCCTGCTTTAGGTAGAGGTGAGTCCAGACACCTCCCAGGGTCTCTTCCAATCTGAACTGTTTTGTGACTGTGACACTCTCCTCTTATTACAACAGGACCCCAAGTTGTAACTCAGCCTGGGAAAGAGTTACAGCAACTGTCCTTAAGGCTACAGACTTGACTTCCAGCTTCAGAAGGCTTTACTATTAGATGAAACATAACCAACAGATTGAAAAAAACACCCAACCAAAATAATGTGATCATCTTCCTCTTTTCCGTCAGGTTTGTCTGTTGCTTCCTATCCCAAGCCATCACTCTCTCACTTCCAGGCAGCTCCCTCCCTGCAAGCACTTTCACAGACTTGGATTTTAAAACAAGAACCAAGAACTCAAACTCATTCTTTCAAAATCAAAGGAGAAAGAGATGGCAAAAATATGCTGACTATTTTCTCACAGTTTTTTTTAGCTTACTGAAACGTCTTTCCTCCAGTTCGGATAAGTCAACAATACTTTTATTCTTCAAAACAGAAAAAGATCCAGATTCTGAAAGTGAATATTTGAGAAAATTTTATCAAAAATTTTAGCAAACTTGCAGTCTTTTTTATCTCCACAGGTAATTTTTAAGTAACCCTTTCCACATATATTCTGATGAAGATGAATATGGCAAACCCCACTTTACAAGCAGGAAAACTGAGTCAGATACAGATAAAACCAAATATGGTGCTTCTGCTTCCCTGGGAATCTTCTTTTTTATTGCAGAGTACCATAATTAGCTACACAGTGTTCTCTGATCCACTTGTATAGCTGGAGCTGTAAAGGTGCTGTTAATAACCCAACACTGCCACTGCTCTGCTGACCCACACTTGTCACCTTGCTAAAGGGGTCCCGTAGGAAGCTGACAGACCTTTCAGTTGCCCTGAGACACCACTTAGGTGGTGTAGAGCTGTGAACACAGGATTCACCAGAGGTGACAGAGGAGTGTGTCCATCACTGTCCCTCAGCAAAGCCCTGGTCTGCATCTGCCTGCTCTCATCCTTTCCTCCTGAGCAGCTCAGTCTTGGTTCTCTCCTGAAACCCCATCTCTGAGCATCTCAGACTAAACCAGGAAGGTTTGGGAGTGACTCTTGTGGCATTCCAGCAACTCCTTGGAGTTTGCTGGTCTCCTCTGTCTCCTTTTCCTTTCCTGTGTCCCAATGAACATGGCCACTGCCCACAAGCACTATGTGCTCACTGCCTTCCCAGCAGCTGCAGCTTATAAGTCTTGTGGGGCATATCCCCACAGCAATTGTATGACCTCTTGAATAGCACTGCTGTGATTTTGCTCTCCCGTTCAGGTTCCAGTGACAGCATTGTCCTGCATATTATCCATGGCTTCCATGGAGCTCATTGCCATGGCAGGGCCCATATGGAGGTCTGTAAGGACAGTTTCTAGTGTTTAAAACATCACTGAGGAGCTCAATTTCTCTGCTCAGGCAGAGCTTGTCCTGTCCTGGGAGTGTCTCATCTCATCTCTTTGCTCAGGTTATCCAGGGTTGCTTCCACCCTTGGTCTCCACAGATCCCCTTTTCCCTTCCCAGAGCAGCAGTGAGGCTGAGGGAGCAGCAGGACTACAGTGGGTTTCTGCAGAAGATGATGGGTCAGAGAGGCCAACGGGAGTGACTTTTAGGGTGTAACAGACCTGACTGTGTTGCCTTTCCCTCCTCTCTGAACCCAGCCCCACTGATAGACATTAGTGGGTGGGAGGCTGGCTCACTCCAGAGAGCCTTTGACATAAAGGGAGTTTCCACCCCACCTCTTCATCAATCAAAACTTAAACTTATTTGTGCTTATACGCTACTTCTTAAGTAGAGAAAATAAAAACTGGGTTTAGGAGAGTGCAAATATTTAACAATAAAAAAACCACATTAATTTACCCTTTTTCATTTCTACAGAAGGATCCTTAATGGAGTCACATGACTCTTATTCTAAGTGATAAACCACAGGTCATAAAGCACCACTTTATCACTCTGCACAAGCAGTATAAATAACAGCTATTACCCAACCTCACTCCATCTGATAAGCTCAGAGATTTTCTAATATACATTTCTGATTTTTTTAAATAATATTCATGATCATTTCCTCTTGAGCGTTATGAGTCTCTGGCTATGTGGCCCTTGAAACCAGGGCCTGCAAGCCCTTGTACCATCTCCCTGATTTATGGCCATGTTGGTTGGGACTGACGCCCTAATGAAATCTGTGACACTGCATTAATGGGGCTGTTTGTTACCACCAGAGTTCAGCAGCTGGCTGTAGTCTCAGCACTGCTCAGGATGGTACACACACAGTCTATAAAACCCACCCAGTGGGCAGCAAACCTACCCTGCTGCACACACCATGGCACCAGCAGGGGCTGCCTGGTGAGGTCAGGGAAACCTCGAGGGTGCAGGTAGCGGGTCACGGCTCTGCACCTCCTGCCGCAGCTGCACGAGCACACAGAGTGCGTGACAAGCTCGGGGTCTTCCCTGGGCCCACGGCTACACACACAGACACACGGCTCTCAAGCGTGTAATTAATACCCAGCCCCCGGTGCGGAGTCATTGAGTTGCGCCAGCCACAGCGACTGTGCACCATCAGATTACCCACTAACAAGTGCGTGCATACGGAGTGTATCTGACACACATCCCTTGTGCCTGCAGCAGCCCCGCAGCCTCAGCGCGATGTGCGGGCAAAGAAACGCTGCCCACACCTCTCCACCGTCCTGCCCAGGGCTGGCTTCCCTCTGGTTCCTGAGCAAAGCCACAGGCCAGCACGAAACACCCGCCTGCGATGTGTGTGTGCTTCCGCAACATTTTCCAGCGTGATCTACTTCCATCGACTGAGACATCTAAGTCAAATAGCCACCCAGTTCTCATCAACTCTGATGGCAGTTTGGAGGATGATTCATGTCCTCAGCTCAGAAAAACTGAGCCAGCATGTACGCAACAAAGATCTTGTGTATCCACTGCACAATAAAACATATCTGCAAGACAGTTATTTTAATACCAATATGCCCTATATAGAGATACATTATCGTGAACTCAATCTTGGACCTACCACGGCAAGCAGAGAGAGCTCCAGCTTTCTGTAAGCAGGGAGTGTTTGCACCTCTCCCTGGGCTAAGTAATCACCCTGAAGTTTTTACCACAGGTACATGCTTGAGTATCTAGACCTAATATAGACTGACTGAAGTGGTTCCTTTTTGTTGCAATCAGCTGCCATCAGCATGTGCTTTCTCTTGAGTTTTATTTGCTCCTCTTCATCTTTGTTTCATTTTTCCTTTTTTAAAATAGTGTACAAAACAAATGCAAAGATTTATGTTCATGCAATGCAGACTCCTATGCAACAGGAAATAAAAATTCCAAAAGCAAATTTTTAGCCTTAATTCTGCCCTGGGGTAAAACTCTGTCAGCTGCTATAACCATATATTACCTATCAAATAATTCAACACAGCACACACTTTCCTCCACCTTAGGTACATACAAGGAGGAGTCTTAGTTCCTGTGCACTTCATTTTACAGTTTTAAATGCAGGACTATTCATTGAACTGAAAGCCTTCTTTGGAAACATTTTGATGTGAAAAATGGCAATACTATGGAATGTACTGTTGTGCCTTTAAAATGCAATGTCCTTTTTCAGGATTGCTTTTGTAGTATTTTTAATAGTCAAAATGGCTTAACAAGAAATCAGGGTTTGACCAATTCACATCTTCTGGAACTATTAAATAATTATAAATAATAAAGCATTGAGCTTAAAAATGGCAATTTAAAATCAGTAATATTGATATGGCTGAGTTTCATTTATCCTGGAAAGGAAACAGCTTTGACAAGATCATTTTTTTTAATAGAACGAGTGTGATATTTTTCTATCAGGTCTCTTTAATTCCAGTATCATAAAAATGTGGTATATCTTTATTGATAGACTTTAGCTGGTGCATTCTCTTCTCTACAGCATATATATGTTAATGATTTTCTCAGCACTGACATACAATATGTTTAACCAGACGATTTTTCCTTTCACTCAGTTACTTCTCTGAGCAGTAATTTAGTGGGCAGTTCTCAAATGACAGCTCTGAGAAATACATACACCATGTCTTGTTAAAAGTGTATTTTAATGATGTCTTGCTTGACCATGTTTCTTTTTTGTAGAATTGTAAATAATTCCTACTCTTCTTGTGATCTGTAGCTGGAGAGACACAAGACTGGAGGAGACCAGCTCTGCAATCAAGTGCAGTGCATTTGCAATCACTTTGCAGCAGGTGTTCAGTCTGGAAGAAACCACAAATCCCTCCCTATGCCTCAAACCTGCTTGTGTTAAAAAGACACACACACCCAACAAATAAAATCCAAAACCCAAAGCCCTTGGAAAAAGTAATAGCACATCACAGGAAAATAGCAGGAGATACCTGGAGCCAGAGCATCACCCACTGCTGGGACCTGCATGGGCAGAGAGGAGTGTGGTACATGAATAGGCACAGCTGATCTCAGCACATTGCAAATGTAACTCTAGTCAGGCAGTAGATGTGCTCTCTTTAATGATATTACTGAACAGATTACATAAATGAGTGAGAATTTATGTACAGAATTTGCATGTGTTTGCAACTGATCTGAAACTTATAAATACATTTCTGTATTTACATGCACAAGTAAATTAATATTGATTTCCAACCAGCAAGCACCACCAAAATGGCATTCAAGTGCATGTTTCCAGGTGCAAAGTATTTAGCTAGAGAGCAAAGGAAGCGAATTTGCAATGAGAACTGTGAAACTGTGGATGCAGTTGTGGAAAGAATGACTTGCGCTGCTTGTGTTGCAGCAGTGCTGGAGGTTGCGGGCACCCTGGGGATCTCCTGGGCAGAGCACTCTGCAATCCTACTGCAAAAGGGCTTCTCCCCAGCATGTGCTAGTGAGACAAGTGCGTCATCTTAGGAACACACAGGTCTAATTCCCAAGTGGGTGTTCATTCCCTGCCCAGAGAGCTTTATTATATTGGGTGCGTGGCTCAACTCGATGGGTAGGCCATTAAAGGTTTACAAGCCATTGACATGAGCTCGCTCAGGGACACTGTGGCTGTTGCATGTACCAAGTCTGCTCCTGCATTGCTTCATTTTCAAACCCCTGCATAGCTGCCATCTGCACACTCTCAGCACCCCTGCTCCCCAGCTTCTCACTCCCCAAGCTCTACACAATCATGCATTCTCCAAAGAGGATTCTCTTCCTGACCACACACATTCCTGAGCTTGGATCCACTCCTTCCCTCACCTTCCTACACAGCCTCCTACCTTTCCTAGAGCAGGGCCACTACCCTGGGGAGACATGCTGGTTCCCAAGGCACCATTCCTCACTGTCCTCCTGCTGTGTGCCCAGTCCAAAGTGAGAATTTTGGGACAGGGCTGGAGAAGGCAGGGGGAAGAGTAGCTGTTGGGGCCGTGTGAGTCAAGTCTAAACACTTCTCCTCTTCACCAGAGAAGGCAATTACTTTACCAAGGATTCGGTTTTTAGCCAAGGTATTACAATCACATCTCTCTGGATTTGCTTTTGTTTTTTCCTTCTCCTTTCCCTGAAACTCCTCCTGATGTTTGGTGCATTTTTCTTGCATATGCTTTGTTGTTTTTGGGTTATTTTGTTGCTATTGTTGCTTGCAGCCACCAGAGAGTTCCCCTTCCTCTGGTTAATGGCTCATTAACTAGCTCTCTCCATGCAGGAGTAGGGCCTGGGAAGTGCTGAATTCTGGAAAATCCTCACCAGCACGAACCATTTGCCAGCAACAAAATCCTCTTTTCAGAGGGGGCCCTGTGTCATGGGGCAGCAAGGGGAGACAGTCCATGGATGGGAGGGATAGGGACAGAGCCCACAGGAGTGTGGGGCACAGGCATTGTTGCTATTTCTTGAAAAAAAGACACTGGCTGTTGGGAAGAGGGGGGAGAGGAGACAGGAGCTGGATTGTTAGAGGATTCAATGAGCTGTGCCCAATGTATTCGAAAGGTGCTTAAGACAGCCAAAGCTCCTCACCAAACATACACTGCTGTGAACGGCACAGCAGTGCCCACGGGCTGCAGAGAGGCAGCCCAGCTCCCCCGCCCCTCACACAGCACACCCAGTGACGGGCACCGTCCCCTCTGCCCCGGCCCCGCACCACCACAGCATGGTCAAGGCGTCAAAGCTTCCACCCATGCTCACCTGGACTTCTGACTACCCAAGAAGAGGTGCCTACCTCAAACCCTTCCCCTCCCTCCCATCTGCACTTTTCCAGGTAGAAGATGACTTGCAGCTTTAGGCTGTCCCACTTAAGCAACCCAATGGCCAGGCCAGAGAGGAGGTACAGGATTTTCCATAGACATAAAAAAGAGAATTCAAAACAGGTCTTGGGATTGACAGGACTAGTGAAACCTGTTTACTGATAGCTTTGTGTCCTGATTCCTTTGCCCTCCCTCCATCACCACTACAATAATGGCAGGACAAATTCTCCTCCAGCACCTTGCATTGCCCCAGAAGGACCCTCAGCTTACATGCTGTCACTGGCTCCAAGCCACATGCTGTTTGGTCACTGGGCATGGAGGGGTGGTTGGCCAGCAAAGAAGATGGAGTAGTCCTGGTGCTGGCACCAATGTGAACCTCTCTTCTTTACCCCATCATTAATTTAAACACATTTTGTAGGCACAGAATAGTTTAGTGGTCTCTGTCCGTGTGTCAAGTATGGCTGACATTGACAGGTAGGTTAAACATTAAGGAGAGGATGGGGACAAATGACGGACAGTGCAATTGCCTCTGCTGGGTTACCTGAGCTTAAACTTACAAAAGGTGATGGTTTCATTTCATCAGTGTCAAAATTACCCTCACCTGCAGCTGCAGAACAAAGCACATCTCAGGCTCGTGAACAAAAGCCACCAGTTTGTCGCACTTTAATCAGGTAGCTCCCATCAGCAAAGCTGCACGAATCACTTTTCATGGGGGTCTTGTGGCTCAGCTTCACTGCAAAGATGAATTTTCTTCACCCACAAGGGCTGGCACCTCTGGGCCTTCTGAAATACCCTGGGGCAATCAAAATTGCACCCAGTCCCACAGCTGCTCAGCTTGCCAAGAGATGTCCATAGGCACAGCAGAGATGTGCAGATCTTGATGTCACATGTGCAGTGAGTGTGGCACTGCTTATGACCTAGGCCTGTGGCAACAGTGCCAGCAAGGCCAGTCCCCTTGTTACAGGGCATTTTTGTGCTGTGTGGTACCAGCTCACCTACAGATTACCACACCTGATAAAAGCAACAGTTTCTCACCTTGCATTTTTCATACACCTCCAAGTTCATCACAAATGAAGTGGTGATGATTACCCCCATTTTAAAGGCAGGGAAACTGAGGTATTGCATGTGGATGACCCAGTGTCTCCCAACAGACTGGTGGCAGGGACCAGAGAGAGACGCCCAAGTTCCCTAAATTTCAGCGCAGTGTGCAGGGACTGGATTATCACGTGGGCAGTATTCACTGTGTGATGCCCACACTGGTCTCAGGGGAAGCTTTGTAAGACCAGCTTTACACCCAGGGTGGTCTAGGACTTGAGGGTGGCAGGGCAGAAAGGAGACATTCCCTGACAAGCGTTTTCCTCAGAGAAAGACTTGAAAAAAGTTCAGCTCAAGGTCCTAGTGAAAAGGATGCCTGCAGGGCCACCCGCACCGCTCTCTAGTTGCTCCCAAGCAGTGAATTCATCTGACTGAAGTTCTGGAGAAAGTGAAAAAAAAGTACATATGAGGAGACAGAAGCTAGGCCCATCGACCACTCACACTGTTTGACATTAAAAAGTGCTGACAGCAGAGAGGGAGGAAAGGAATGGACGAAGGGACACTTTCATCTCATGACAGTCTCCGGCCAGCCCCAGCCACTGCGTCTCCCTCTCGCCCCCCCTTCTGGCCCCTTGCTTTCCTAGGCATTTTATTAAATAGGGTCACAGCCCGCATTGCAGTCCCTCCCACAGCCCTGGCAAAATGAAAACACTTGCTCGTCTCCATGACCCCCACCCTCCCAGATCTCCGTCTCCAGTGTTTCCCCCCACTCCAGAAATGAGATCTCCACCCCACTGCAACCTCGGCGTTTCATAGCCAAACATCAAGGCTAAGGGCTCCAGGGAGGAGGAAGGTCTCCCCCCATTTTTTTTCTCTCTTACATTAATTATCTCGTTTAGTTGAAAGAAAAGTCAAAAAATGGAGCTTCCCCTTGGCAATTTATGAGCCTAGAGGAGTAATTTATGGCTTGATACAATTTTATTTTGTTCCTTCTTTACACACACAAGGAGAGATAAACACACACATACATACACTTAAGGAGACACTAACCTGAATTTATCATATCGAGTACCTGCCTGCTAAAAGAACAGGACTGGACATAATTTACAAGGCAGGATGGCGAGGGGTTCACATGTGGGGCGAAACATTTAGAAGAGTTAATGTTTAAAAGTTGGTCTTTGAAGGCAGGAGGCTCCTCTAGACAGAAAAAGAAAACCTAACTAATTAAAACTGATGTATCAGTTTCAGAAGAAGAATGTGCTGGGAATGAATCTGTGCATGGGCAAAAATAACAGCCAGCCGGGTTAGCCATGACAGCGTAGATACCCCCAGGGAGAAGAAGGTCCCGATTTCAGCATCAGACCAACAGGGTCTGAGATCTGACTCGCTGGGGCAGTAGCCAAAGCCCCCTGCCGAAGTGGCTGCTCTGATGCAGGACACAACTTGGGTGCAGAAGCAAATGTGGGTCATCAGTAGGGTTTGTATCATGGCCATGGCATGCCAGCAATGTGACCCACTGCGCTCTGCTTGGAGGAGGAGGGAGGGGACCTTGGGCCACAGATGTGCCGCTGGTTGTTTCAGTAGCAATCAAGCACTGTGGATGGCCAAAGGAAAGGACTTGCCTGCCCCAGGATGCTGGCCTACAGGGCACGCAACAAAAAGGAGAGAGGGCACAGAGGGCTAAGTGACTGGTCCAAGGCCAGCATTCACACTTCCCCAGTCAGCCCTTCAGCCTCGCTGTGTCTTGCTCGGGGAGTTCAAGCAGAAACATCTTGGCTTCATCTCTCATTTTCCAGTATACCTTCCTGAAGTGTCATCACCCCACTTAGGGATACCTGTGGGCGCTCTCCTAGCACCTTCCCCAGTTCTCCAAACCTCTGTAACTGACATCTAGTGTCCCTCCAGACACTATCCAGCAAATGTGAAGTCTGAGCAATTAAGTGTGCTGAGATGAGAAACATGTGCAAAGCATTTCAACTGATAGTTGATTCTCTTTCATGCACATGAACTTCCCTAACTTCACAATGCATCTCTGTCATCCAGATAGGACTCTGAGCTATAGAAGACATCCAGTGACTCAGACCTGGGTCACAATGCAATTAAATCTGTCAGCCAAGTGCCAGGTGAGCCCCCTGCAGCCAGACAGTTCTTCTACTCCAGGGGACCTGCACCTGGTGTGGTTGTGCATCAGCTATAACCCCTCTTCCACTGCCTTTGTACAGGACTGTGCACATGATTTCCTCTAAATCTATTCTATTGCTCTTAAAATACTTAAATCCTTTAGATTATTAAGATGAGAGGTTAGTATGTGTGTGGAGGAAGGAGCCAAAAAAAAAAAAAAATCATAAAAGTGATTTCAGAAATGCCCCTTACCCAAATGCAGATTCTTTCCAAAATGTGCCTCAATGAAAATTGGTCAAGCTGTGAGTGCCCATTTGAAGTGCTGGGTCTGTGCATCAGGCAGAGGTACACCTGACAATAAACAGCCCCTGCTGTCAGTCCACACAGCAAATTTCTGGAGCCCACCGAAAAAAGCCCCAGAAGGTGATTTGTATGTAAACACAGAACGCCCGCTCCCTTTGGCAGGGAAGGTGTTCTTTGTCTTACAGCTTTCCCTGTAGACATCAGCTTGTTTACAAATCTTACAGCAACCCACAGCCGTGGCATTAAACAGGTGAAGAGAATAACGCTTTTTTCTTATTGATCTAGGCTCGGTTTCATTTGTAAGCAAAAGGGCAGCTGTCAATAGACTGCATGATCTAAGGCACCAATCCAGAGAAATCTTAAGCACGTGAGTGCCAGGGAGCAAGGATGGGATTCAGGGTTGTCGAATTGGGGCCAGCAGCTTAAACCAGGCTTTATTTCATGTTGCATCATAATTCTATTGTGTGAATGAGAGGGAAGCATTAATAAATGGGAGGATGGAAAGGGAAGAAGAAGAAAACATGTCTATTTCTTGTCCAATAATGTTAGCAATATATTTATAAAACTGAAACAAGACTAATCTTCACTCCTCTGTGCCTCTCAGGGAGCCCTGTCTATGTTGTCTGTTTTGTTTAGATTGTGCACTCTTCATGGCAGAGATCATCTGTATTTTGTGTCTTGTAAAGCACTGGGCACTTTTATATAATAGTAATAATCTATAAAATGCACAAATAAAAATATCAGAGCAAACAAATGATGTTGCAGAATTGTTTCTGCCTTAAAAGAGCAGCAAAATTCCAGTTAAAAATACCCATGTCTACCTTGATAATAAAATGTATGTGTGTGGTTGTACATGTAGATGCAGATATATAGGTGCATACAGCAGGGAAAGAGAGTCAAGGAAGGAATAAGTTCATCAAATCTGCAAGTATGTGGCACCTCAGCATCATGCAAGCTACCCTGGGCGCAATCAAAGCCTTCCAACGCTCCGAGGGACTCAGTGGAAGTGTGCAGGATATTAAGAGTGACAAGCCATCAGGACTGCACTTTCAGACCAGTAGGGAAGGAAAACTGAAGCAGGGTGTCAGTTTGAATTGTCATTATCCCTGTTCAGGAAACAGCATCGGTCAAGGCAAAGTAGTAGCAGGAAGAAAGGAGGTTGGGACATCTGGGGACTAATCCCCCATCCCCCAGGAATTCTGCACCCATTCAGGACCTGGAACCAACTGACTTCTGCATCACTCCCTGCCCTGCCTTTGTCATCTTGAGAAGGGGAGTGACTGCTCCCAGGGTGCTTGGGGTGGAAGAACAAGGGGCAGATGCATCCCTGTGCCCAGGGAAGGGTGTCGGGGTGGTGGGAGGAACTGTACAGTGCAGTGGGAGTGTGCAGCACTGGGCAACACCAGGGATGGAGGGGAGGAAGGGAGGGTGGGGAGGGGAAGGCCTATAATCCCCTTGGTAAATCCATGCCTGAACTATAAAAGGATAATCCATGTGCAACCCTGGCCCCACTTATAGGATTTAGCTCTTAGTGTAGAATACTAATATTTGGCTGTTTGTTTACCCCTGTGAACTAATTTGGCAGATTCTTATGATTCTCACAGGGAGAATTTATTTCGATTTTGATATTACTCAAAGCCTTGGGTCCTGGAGTCATAGGATTATATGCAAAGCTCTGAGCAGACTTTTTTAATCCTTTTTCTTAAGAAATAACTATTTGTTGTGGATGCAGCAAAAAGCTTGAAAGCTGGCCTGCTGTTCCACAACACAATGGCATCAGAAAAGAAGCCACTTGCTAATTCCCTTTTTCTTTTTTTTTTTTAACATGGTGATTTTTAAGCCAGTTTTGCAACTGTGAAAGGTGAATGGGGATCAAGCCCATGATTTTTGAGGAGTCGGCACGGTCAAGCCAGGCTCTCCTTGTAGATTCACATTGGCTTGGTGAGCTTCAGTGTCTGCTTGCCTGCTCCTAACCCAGTGGCACTGCCTTGAAAGAGCAGTATCACAGGCAGAAATTAGATCCTTGAGCTGAAAATAATGTGCAGAGTTTGGGTAAGAAGGAGGCACAGGAAGAAAAAGAGAATGTGTTAGGATCAGGAATTCAGCCTTCAATTAAAAAGTAACTTCCTAACCTTGGACAATGCAGAGAATGGCTTGAAAATGTGATGCATGCATCCCCTTAACACAGAAAGCCAGTACAAGAATCCCAACTATGTTATTTTTATAAGCTTGCTGGTTTGAGGGCTTGCTCTGTGATTTTTGAACAGTTAAAGTTTTTAACACTAAGGGAGAAGTGTCCTTTTTTTAAATGCAAAAACCAGCTTTCATGGTAAAGTGTAAAGAAACAGAAAGAAAACCACAGTTTTCTCTAAATATATTTGTGGCTGTTCCTCTCCCACTGACTGTCCTGAAAGAAATTAAAAGTTGCAAATGTAATCACAGCTAGGAGCAGGGCAAAACTGGATATGTGCTGGAGATTTGACTTTCGATTTATGAAAATATTTGGTTTTAATTCTGTGCCCAAGATCATTTCTTCTGAGAGGATTTAAGCACATGCCTGAAGTGGAGTAACTGCAGAGGGAGTCCACCAAATCAGGGCCTGGAGGAGAAAGCTGACAGTAAAACCAAAATTTATTATAAGAAAAAAAATTCTCTCCCTTAGTAAAAACAGAAGCAATGCCTAAAAAACCCAAACCTTCATAAATCAGGCAAACAAGACAGGCAGATGAGAATATTATCAGGCAGTAGAAATGAGGCAAAAATAATTCAAATTATTCACACATTTGGACACTTTGCTGGACTGAGAAGAGAGAGTGAAATCTTGGTGAATAGATCAGGGACACAAGCAAAATTTGTGCCTAGCAGTTTAAGCTGGAAACACTAGGTACAGATCCTAGGAGTCCAACAGCAGAAAGTTCTTAGAGGATGCATGTGCATCATTGGTAGCTGCCTGATTTTGCTCCTTCTCAGATCCTGCTGTGTCTGGCTCTCTTGCAGGACTTCAGCTTCCCGGGCTGCCTCATTCCTAGAGCCGACCGGAGAAGAAACCCCCGCTGGGGCCCGTTCATGCCCCGCCTCAGCCAGGCTCGGCCGTGTGGTGCAGAGAGGGGATGCTCGGCCACTCCACATCCCCTCCTGTAAATCCCACCAGTATCCTGAAAATCTACATGTGCCTAAATACACTGATTTCTTGTCATTTTGCCCCTCACTCAGATGCTGACGGCCAAGTTCATCTCTGATGATAGCTATTAATAATTAGTCTATAATTATAGAGAGTGAGGAAATAACTTTTAGATGAATGATATTTTCCCAAATTTATTCCAAAGATAATGTGAAATAAAACAATGTGTTCATACACGCTGAGACAAAGAGAAGGGAGGGTTTGGCTGTCTGATTTTCTAGTGGTTTGGACTCATTTATGTGTGTTCCTCTTTCTATCTCAGCTTGTATTCTGGTAACTGGATAGAAGAACCCCAAACATTACCCAAAACTGGGGAAAAATGCACTACACCAAGGATCCGAAGGGAACCATTTATTTAGTTTATTAAAAGGATCAAGAGGTGACTTGCTTCCCGCATATAAATTTCTTCCTAGGGAAGAAATACCAGGTACTAAAAAACTCTTTAATCTGCCAGAGAAAGCCATAACAAGAGCCAATGGATAAATGCTGAAGCCAGACAAGTCCAATTAAAAATAAAGTACTGGACCTTTTAAAATTTTGTTTCACTTTGTCCGAGGAAGTCAGGGTGATTAACCATCAGAGCAGCTGTTACGGGAAGCACTGGAGTTTCCCTTTCTCAACATCTTCAGCTCAAGACTCGTATTCTTTCGGGAAGAAAGTTATTGTGTTAAGTAAAGGGGTAGCAGGGGGACAATCTCTGGTCTGTGTTATGCAGGCAATCCAGTCAAATCATCGGAAAATGTTTTGTGAGCCTAAACTGAATAAACAACTTAGCACCCCTCAGTTTATTTTTAAGCAGGAGGCTTCTTTTTTAAAAAATGAGAAAGGGAGAATAAAAATCCTCAGCAGCTGAATAATTGTTCTTATTAAAGAAAAGGGGAAAAAAAAGGTGAAAAATTTGTAGAAGCAGAGGGATCTGGAGCAAAAAGGATGCCAGGATCTGGGGCAGAGCAAAGCAGCGGGCTCACTGCTGGTCGGGGCTGGTGGGGTTCTCCCTCAGCACTGCAAGCCTTTGGGGAAGGAGCTGCTCAAGGCTCCATGGAGAATCCTGCCTTGCTGATTTCCAGCTGAGCAGCTTTCCGCACTCAATGGCCGTCCCTGCTGCTTTCATGCAGGGATGTACTCTAGCTCGGAAGAGAGCGGTTCTGTTTAGATAGCCCCCAATCCTAGCTTTACCTCATCCCTTCCAGCAGAGTCACTGTAATTAAGATTTGTTAAGGTTTGGAAGAAATCTCATTAATCAGATAAGATCTGAACTTTATTTTCTTTTTAAAGACCCAATTTGATCTCTCTTGCTTGTGGTAATTGCTCTCCTCTTCTGACATGGAAATTCATTTTCCAGGCACATAAAACACAATAGATTTCCATTGTCAACAGCAGCAACCCCAGGAGACTTGGAAATATTCCTCCAAAGGCTAAAAAGAGTATTGGGAGCAAATCCAAACACAGGCAGGGAGAGGGAGGATGAGACAGGGTGTTGTCAGAGAGAAATGGGGGGGAAGAAGGGGGTTTGTATGGCCCAAAAAGGAGCAGGGATACACCAGGGTCAGGAGGGGCAGCAGGACCCCCACTGTGACCCTCAGTAAGTCAGGTTGAGCTGGCAGGTCCTACCAAGGGACTCTGCACAAAGAGGAGAAAAGTTGTTGGCACTCCTGGTTTCTGACCTGGGTTGGTAAAAGCATCTTTCTCCTGAGTTTATCAGAAACCAGTACTTCAAAGAGCGATCAGAAAAGCCTCCTGGACAGCTGACATTTCACATGAGGTAGCACCAGGATAAATGACACAGTGTGAAATATACTTCACCACATCAAATCCTATCCATCAGCAGGATTCCTGGTTTCTAAATGTCAGGTATAGAACGGGAACTCCTCAGGAACATC
The DNA here is from genome assembly GCF_965178545.1 of Coloeus monedula. Lineage (NCBI taxonomy): Eukaryota > Metazoa > Chordata > Aves > Passeriformes > Corvidae > Coloeus > Coloeus monedula. The sequence continues at coordinate 19,712,892 of NC_138788.1, forward strand.
TGAATCAAAGGGTCAATTCCTTCCCTGCCACCTACTCCCCAGCTTCCCAATTCCTCTTGGCCTCCACCATGCTTTGGTGGGCTCTGCCTTCCCATCCAGGCCAAGCCCGGGCAGCCAAGCACTGCTGCCAGGCTGGGAGATGTGCACAGAAAAGACACACACCCTGAACAGGGCTGGATGTACCTGCAGCACCTCTCACCCGAGAGACTGCAGTCCTCAGGAGAGACAGGACATGGCAGCCCCCTGCTGAATCTTTCAGCCTGGGCACAGCATGTCAGTCCAGTGTGTGGGCATCAAACCTGGGAATCACCATCTTCCCACTGCCCAGGGCCCTGTACCCTGCCACCCCTCTCTCATGCTGGTCCCCCCAGCCCATGCCCTGCTGCTTGCACCACCCCACCCCTGAGTTTGACCTGGACCAGGAGGGGCTGAGCCCTAGCTGCACCATGAGGCCAGTGGCTACAAGCAGCCTCCCTTGTCCTGAACTGTCACGGGGAGAATAGAGCTGAGCCACAGATTTCCAGCACTTTCAGGGGCCACACAGTCCTGCAGCAGTCCCTGTCACAGCTCAGCCTGGCCACCTTCCGGAGATGCTGAAACTTCGGTGGAGCAGACAGAGACAGAAACTACTAGCAGGCACATTGTGGGCTCCCAGAAATGGGCAGTCCCGGCAGCTGGCCCGCAAGGCTGGCTGTGGGTCACCGGGGTGGCCAAAGCAGGGAGAGTCCCCTGCACCGCCGGCCACGTGGTGGCAGAGACTGGGCACGGTGAGTGCACGCAGAGTACTAATAGAGACCTAGGGCGAGCGTCCCAGCCCTGCCTGCCTCTCTCATTCTCTTTGCAGAGAGAATCTGCAAACATATTAATCTCATCTCACACACAAACCCTCCGTCCTGATCCCAGAATCCATATATTAGGAGATTTACATAAATTACCAGCTATCAATAGGGCACATGAGGTGCAGGGGCTGAGAGCCAGCACCCTTGCCAAGAATACAGTACAAGAGGATTGGAAAGAAGGGAAAAGGAGGGGCTGCAGAGAAGGGCTAGGAGCACAGACCTGGTGAGCAGAGGTCTGGGGTGGCAGTGTCTGGCTGTGCTCTCTGGGTCTCAGAGTCACTCGCTGCAGCCACTCTATGGCTTGGTTGCAGTGGTAGGTACATAACTAGCAGGGGGAAAGGTATGAGCTCTTCACAGCACTGCATTGCTTTATTCGGGGCTTTGCATTTGCAGCCTAGGTCAGAGCTCACCTTAGCCACTGGCATCCCCAAGTCTCAGGAGCATTGGGGAACCAATCTCTGTGGCTCTACTGGGGAATTTAACAGATCCTTGACTCCCTCGTTTCCACCTGAGTGGCTTTCCCTCTGCTGGGAGAGGAGGAAGGCGTAAGTTCAGCCACTGACCACACCACCTGGCCAGAGTCAGGATGCTCTCCACCTTAGGTACACTGAAAATGGCATTCAGGCTTCTCTGAGCCATGAGAAATATAGGTGATGCTTGGTGGGTGTTGTGAGAGCCGTGTACAGAGCCCTGGCATGCAGGTGCAGAGAAAACCACCAGAACAGATTCCCTTCCAGTGTGTTTCCCGGGACAGACCTCCTCTGCGAAGGGGGTGATGGCCAAGCATAGGGCAGACCCAGAAGTGCTCCAACAGGCACCAGGGCAAGGACGCAGCAGTGTGATGCCGGTTTTCTAGATCCATCCCCATGGCATCTGCCTGGGGCACAGCCCCATTCCCATGACCCCAAGTCTCAGACCCTGGGCAAGCCTGGGGCTAGCCCTGGTCCCAAGAGGGAACGGAGATGGGTCCTTCCTTCCCTAGGCAGGCAGTGTGCCTGACCTCTTCCGCAGCATCTTCTGAGCCTCCCAGGCAGCAGTCCCGGACCCACCTGCCTGTGAAGAGCCCCATGTCGGGGTTCCTTTTGTCACCAGCCCGCGGCCACCTCGGGCTGAGCCCGCTTCTCCCGCAGTGTTCTGCTGCCCTCGTGGGTCTAGAGCGCTCATTGCAGCTCCGCACCCGCGCCGGCCCCGCGGCTCCCCCCGCCGCGCCTTCCCTGCAGAGAGCCGAGGCACAGGTTGTTCCCTTCCCTGCCGGGAGGAAGAGCAAGGCGAAAAAGGCAGGCAGCTCCCCGTTTTGGGTTTGGACCGAGGGAAGTAGGCGGGGAGCACTCAGTGGGGCGCCAGGACCCAGTCCCAACCCTGCTGGTAGTGTGGAAGGGAAGCAGAATAAGAACCCCCTGCACCAGAAACAGTGATCACAGGAGTTAGAGCATCACCTCTTGGGAAGGGGCATCTCATATCATCTTTCCCTCCTCCTTTCCTGTGGACAGGCAGACATCACAGCTGAGGCCAGTGTGTCTGCGGGCTGCTGGGGCTGTTCCATAGCTGTGAGTACAGGGAGGTACTGGAAGCTTCTTCCAAGCTGAAGTGAGGTACATGCCAGTGTTATTTCTAGTACAGAGAAAGATAGAAAAGTAGCCAGTGGTGCAAGGAAAAAAAGCAGTGCAAGCCAAGGAAAACAGGCCTGGACTTGATTTCCCTGCTAGAGAATCAGATTAAATTGAAAAATTTTTATTTTGTTTTATGATTGGGGTGGGGGGGGGGGCAGCAAGAGAAATGGGAGTAACCAAAATTAGAGTTCACATATATGAGATATTCTGACAGTGTGACTAGAGTACACAGAGACCTCAGCAGGTTTGGTTTGTGTTGGTATATGACAACATATGTGGCACAATGAAAATATGACTTGCACCATATGTTTGTACTTGTCCAGCATCTAGCACAGCAGACAGCATCCTTCCTAATGCCAGTGTTCAGGTACCTGGTCTCACTTACATCCCCAGAAACGCAAGGTATGGTCTAGAAGAGAGAGGCAAGTCCAATCCAGGTCTATCAGATGGGTTCCAAACTAAGGCTGAAACTGGGTTCAGATTCATGCCTGGTGTATCTGACACATGAGGGCCCTGTGCCAGCGGAGATTTTCATGGGAGAAATGCTCCTAAGGTATCTCAGTTCAGAGTCAGGTTTTTGGCCCTCCTAATAGCTCAGCTTGAAGCCCCTGCAGCGGCGGGCGCCCCTCCGCAGGCCGAGAGCATCCCCGCTGCGCGGCGGGCACGGCGCGGTCCCCGCGGCAGCCCCGGAGCGCCGCACGGAGCGCGGGCTCCACGCCGTGGCCATCCCGCGGCAGCGCACGGCAGCTCCGGGCCACTGCCCGCCCTCCCCGGCGGTCACCTGCGGCTGTGCCCACGCTCACCCCACCGCGTGGCACTGCCACGTACCCCTAGAGCTGCCCGTTCCGATCCCTGCCCTCGCTGTCTTTCCCACAAGGGAAGGGGTTGGTTCTGTCTGTCTGCCCTCCTTCTAGCCGGGCTTTTTCATTGCTCTCCCACTCCACTTCTCAGACGCCTTCATCAACACCATTGTCCCCAATTTGATCACAGTCCAGACACTTCAAAACCCGGCCCCTTTGGGTCTGAGCTCTCCTCCTTCGGACCCAAAGGATGGCTCTCTATTTGTTCACTAACTGATTATTTGTCTGCCTTAAAGCACTTGGAAAGCACTGCCACTGTCACATCCTGGGGCTTTCATTTTCCACCACAGCCACCCCCTTCCACTGTAACCCTCATGCGGGGCCATAACATGGGAATTTGCCCATCCACTCCTGCTCTTTTGTTGTCCCAGTGTGAATGGGCATTTGCAGACACATCCAACATCGGGTAGATACACTTTCTCCAGTGCCTGGAAACAACTGGGCAGTGATTGTCTGGTTGTGCCGTGGGTGAAAGACCAGTATTTGACAGAGCCTTTCCAGGGCAACATCTAATAAACCAGCAACAACAATCCAGTCTCTTGGATGCAGGAGGCAATCCTGGCATCAGCAGGCACCAGCATCAGCTCTGTCCTGCTGGGGAAGGAGGGAGAGCATCTGACAGCTGTACAGCAACTGCCAGAGGTGACAGCAATGCCTTGGCCACTGCACCAAGAGAGAGCTCATCACAGCTGCTCCTGAGGAGCAGAGTCCTCCCCTGCAGACCTGGAGAGTCACCTTGGGAAAGGCAGGTTGTCATCACAGCACCAGAGACTGCAGGTACAGAAAAGGCAGCAGCCGGCCTGATGGCAAATCCTCCTGCAAGACAGGCCAGGCCACCCAGCAAGGTCTGGCTGCTGTTCAGCAAGGGCAGCTGCAGCCCAAATAAACCAAAAATCAGCACAGCAGCTGGAGCAGCACCCAGAGGTCAAAGGCAGCTTGAGTACTGGGGACCAGGGGAGTGTGACTCTTTCCATATGAGTTTCAGATGCTGACAGAGAAAGAAAAGAACCTACAGAAAACCCAGACAAATTTCAGTCAAAAATGAGATTCAGTGATGGGCTTTATATGAAGTGATGGGAGCCTTTCACCTCTGGAGCAAATTCTTCAGAGCAGCAGTAAATTTTCTGTCCTAGTGCCTTCAAACCCTGACAGGAAGCCCTTTGGGAAGGAGGGGTTTAGACAAAAGAAACAAGGAGAATTCCCTCAGTTACCCGCAAGCTTACACCAAGTGACTGAACAGCTGCTTTTTGACTTAAAATCTCTCCCTGGCTGTGCTTGAGCTGCAGAGCTCTTTCAGGTGTGACAGCCAGACCTGCCTCAAATACCATAGCCTCCATGTGGGTGGGGACAATGGGACAAGTGACTCAGGTGGTTTCATAATCTGTCACAGCAATAGCCAGCACATGCACTCTATCAACCCTACCATCTCTAGTTTGCCTACTGAGCATCAAACCACCTGCTACAGCAAGAGGAGCATTTTTCTGTTCTTGACCTGTGTAAAAGGCACCACCATCAGTTGCCCATCTCAGAGAAGTGTTTGAGTCACAGGAGCAGTGGAGGTGACTGTACCTACTCAAAGAGAGCAGTCTTATGGCTCAGCAGCTAATTACAAAGTCTCTCACACAATTGCTCATGGACTTTCTCCCCTCCTCTGGTCATAAGACAGAAGGCAGATCCATGTGTCATCCTTCAAAGGACCTTCACCAGGATGACAACAACTGTACTGTAATCCCTGGAACAGAAGCAGCTGCCAGTGCAGGTAGGACCTTCAGGGCCAGGGGCAGATACCAGTTGTCCACTGGGAACCACAAAGCCCTCCCTCTCTTAGTCTCCCTCAGAAGCACGTCACGCTTGTAAGCAGCTCAGCAAAGGCTCTCCCTTTTTCCCAGCATTTCCCAGCATTTCCCACATTTTCCCAGCAATTCCCTGGGGAAACTGGTACATATAAGCTCACAAGTTCAGGGTCCTGCCTCAGCCTGTAGTTCATTTGCTCATGCTGAAGGGCAATTCTGTGACTGCGAGCTCACATAGAAGCCCCCTCTGATGCCAGAGACTTCTATCTAGGCCAAGGCATGCCTCAGGCAAACACACCAAAATAAATATTTCCAAGAAAATCCAGCCATTACACATTTACTTCCATCTGCACTTGAATCCCCTCAACCCTGGACCACAGCTCTGTTCCCTTCACCTGGAGGCTTCATGCCTGATCTGAGCCCAGCTCTAGGGCAGGATGAATGAAATTACGTCTGATGCATCTGAAATCCAGGGAACTGGAAGCAAGCACAAGTCACAGTGGGGAGCTTTGAGTAGTCCATAGGTCCTGAGGATGAGTTTGTATCTAGCACCATGCATGCAAGGCTCACAAGAGGATTTATGGACAGACAGAGAAGAGGGCAGAGAGTAGCAGGAACTGATGATCGTGTACCCAGAAAGCCTTACTGTTCTTTAGTCCTGCACTTCCCCGTGGAAATTGGGCATTACATCTCCACCCAAACCCCAGCAGACATGGTCCTCTCTCTCAGATGGCAGGAGGTAAGAGTTGGTGTTCTCAGCAGAAAGCTGAGGTAGGTAGGTAAAGATTTTGTTGCTCTGGCCTCCACAGGCACGTGGTCTAGGAGACCTTTGCCTCCAGATCTAAGTGCAGACTGATGACATCAAGCAGGCAAAGGACAGGGATGAGTAACCCCTTCTGTCTGAGGGAGGAGACTCAAACCCATTGGGTTTAGTGCTGCAGGAGCATGGAAATACCCAGAGAAAATAGGGAGCTGGCAACAAGCTACAGTCCACAGGTAGTAAAGCAGAGAGTATAACAGGCAGGGAGCTAGTTCAAGCAAATGCAGAGCCCTTTAGAACAGACAAGTCTTGAGAAGAACTTCGCATTCAAAACTGACCACAGCAGAGAGCTTTGGGAGTTTTCTGGACAATCCTTGGAGGGTTGACTTCATCTGATTGTTATAAAGCCAGGGGAATTCTGTAGGTAAATGCATCTGCACTCAGTAGTGTTAGACATGCCTCATCAGCTTGATTTCCTAGTTGGACGATGTCTTCCCTATGGTACTTATGTATCAGAAAGAGCAAGAATGCTTATAGATGTAAACACTGTGAGTGCCTAAACCAGCAGGTGACACAAGGCAAGAAATACAAGCTTTCTTTCTAATATAACACATTTAAAGAGATAGGATTAAAAGCAAGAATTTTTTCAATGGATAAAAACATATACTGAAAGTAAATTTTATTTAATAACAATTCATTAAAAGTTTCTCCCACCATTATTTTCACCAATTTCATTCAGAGTTGAATCTGCAAGTGAGATAGGTATGTTGTCTTACCAAAGTCCAGCCCTAGGCAGTCTGCTAGATGAAGCCAAGGACACCATCAGATGCCTGCCTGTAATCTCACCAAAGTTACACTTTGCTAATGATCCAGGTACTTGGGTCTCCATTTCCAGGATCAAATACAGGAAAAGGCATGTTTTCATGGTTGTGTATGAACCAGTATGAAAATTAAAGATCCCGTGCAGAGAGCTGAAGAGGACCTACTGCTTTACTTGCATCAGCTTAGGGCCCCACTGTGTTCCTTGAATTCCTGGAAAGCAGCCACTTATGGCCCAGAAACACTGATTTTGTTTATTTTTATTTCACTTGGGCAGATCTTACTCACAGGTTAGTTTGAGAAGATTTCTCCCCAGAGAGGATTGGAATCAGCCAGGCTTTGCTGAGCCAAACTGTTGATATCCTTGGTTTTCCCATTTGGTGCCCTCTTTACTCCTTCAGAAGCTGTTCTCCCATTAACTCTTGTGCAGTGTTGTCTCCCAGATCCAGGGCCTCAGGGCAGTCAGTAAAGCCAGCAAAGCTATATTCCTCCTAGTATTCAAGCTACTTTCTTTCCTGTATCTTTTGGGAAAGGTACAGCCAGGTGACACTGGCAAGTTGCTTTCCTCCCCCCACTCACAGGTAACTTTTTTCCTGTCAGAAAAAGGGAAGTCAGCACAGCAAGAGAAGAAAAAAAAACCTTTCTGGTACTTCTGTCACTCAGGAAAAAAATCACTTTCACATGCTGGCATGTTCCCTGTAGGTGGTGGGATCAAAGTGAAAGGCTTGGAGAGGTTTGGAGACAGACACCTTGCTCAGGCAGTGAGTCCCATGGTTATAGATGTGAAAGATCCAAATGCAGTTCCAGTAGATGACAGAGTTCCTTTGGCAAGGTGCAAAATAGTTGCCCTGAAGAAGGATTTGACTGCTGTGTGTTCTGCAGTAGCTGGAAAGCTGCTCTCCTGGGCAGCATAAGCAGATGGAGCCTGAAGGCACAGGAGATGAACGAGACCCGGCTCTCACTTTCTGGGAGGCCAAGGCAGTCACTGACCTGCAGTGCCTCCACAGCTCCCAACCTGAGCCAGGCCTGATCCACCTCGCCCATCAGTTCTGCCTCATTGACCACACACAACCTCTTCCACATGCTGCTGTAAACAGCAGGCTCTTGGAGGAGGCTGGAAGATGGTACTGGTAAGGTTCATGGGCCACCTCCTGGCTCTCTCCTCTCCAAGCATAGCCACACTGCCATGTGGAAGAAACCTTTGGCAACTGTCTTGTGCTGGGAGACAGGGCTTGTTGAGCTTGGCTGAGTAATCCCAGCCACTCCCATCACTGCAGCTGCATGCATCCTTGTTCTCCCAACCTAAGGATCACTGCCTCGCTGAATCACCCCATTAAATTGCTAATATCTTATTGTTCTTTAAGATTTTGAAACTTGCTGCGAAACGTTTACAGATAATTTTTTTTTGCCTGCAGTCACTGTGCCTAATGCCCAGTCATTGAGTGCCATATGTGTTTATATGCACTGCAATTTTCCACTTGATTACATTTTACCACAAACACTTTCATCCACTCCACAAAGACAGCAGCAACACATCCATAATGTTCAGAGCAGCCCAGACAGACAGAGCTCAGACACAAATGTCTCCACTGGATGGGCACTGCAAAATGTGAGATTCTTAAAACCAACTGACCCAGCCTCCAGTTCTGAAGTCTCCAAGGGCACAAACACCTCAGTCACCTAATGGAATGTGCAAAGTTAACTTCATGCTCCAGTTTTCCCATTAAGCACCAGGTGCTCCTTGTAAGTCTGGAACAGCTACACAACATGGACATGCTTGCCAATAACCAAGGATATCTCAGATTTTCCAGGAGACAGAATGACCCAGACTTCTACAAGGATGCTTAGCACCTGAACCTGAAAAAAATCCATTGGGGCAGCAACAGCAAAGCATGCAGCACAGACAAAGTTCTGAAATTAGATCCTGAACCCTGAAAAGTGGAGGCAAGTTCTCATTCAGTCTTCAACAGACTGGACATAGTCCAGCTTGTCCCCTGTGGGGGATTTCAGCTCCCAATGGCTACACCTTCCCATTTGCAACTAGGCAAGTCACCTTGTCACCTCAAAGAGCACAAAGCATCCTGGCTGAAGGTCAGCCCCTGCCTGGGGGCACGGCTCTCCCTAACTCTAGCTGGCTCAGGGCCACAACAGTGCTGGTGCAACCAGGTCACAGACTTCCAGGAGAGGAGAGGCAACGTGATCTACACAGCAACATTGGCATCCCCAAGTGAGCTCGTTCTTTTCACCAGTTCAGCACAGCACAGAGCAGAGAATGCTGGCTCAGCTGCAGCAGTGAGCCAAGCCTCAGTACTGCGCTGATGTGGCAGTGCTGCTGTTGCTTCTACAGTCCTTGTCCTGCAGCATCCCACCGTCTCCACTGCCTGGTGTGGACACTCACTGTGGGGAAGTGACAAACATCTCCCATGTAATGATCAAGAGCTCTCAATCCATTACCATCCACCTAAGCCTGCGTTGCTGACCAGCTCTGCTGACAGACATGGGGCTAGTTTGGTGAGGAAGCTCTTCATAACCCTGGAGACCAAAGAAAGTAGCCTACAACATCCTGCCACAAAGGATTCTACACAGAGAAATAGAATAACCTGATGCTTCCCTTACATCCTGGGTTATGTGGGCTCTATAAACACTTTATGAAATACAGTTCTTCAGCTGATGAATTCTCTTGGGCAAACCCATAGGAACATAGAATAACCTAGGTTGGAAGAGGCCTCAAGAGATCATCTAGTTCAAACTCCTGCTTAAAGTAATAAAATTACATCATGTTGCTCAAGTCCTTGGCCAGTCAAGTTAGTATTTCTAAGGATAAAGACACCACAACATTTCTGGGCAAGCAGAAATGAATTTTTGGGTATCACAACCCTTCTGGGCATGCAAAATTGAATAACAGAAGAAACGAACAGTGAGAAGCCACTGCTGCTTACCCCCAGGTTCTTCTTTCCATGGTTAGGCCTCGTAAAGAGAAAAGGAAAGCAGACGGCATTGAGTTTGGCTTGCTGCTCATGTCTTGGGAGGGCAAAGGCACAAATTTTGTCACTGCAATGCTACATGATTCAAAGCCTGGAGTGCACATAACAGGCAGGGACCCTTAAAGACCTAGATTTCACTATGTCTGTTGATGATTTTAAACAGGCTTTTAGGATAGCCAGCATTAAGTGCATTGGTTGGACTTAATTTCATACATTCTCTCTGAAAAAGTCATACATTCTCTCTGAAAACTGAGATAAACTGTTTAAGGCCTCTGGTATGTTTGTTTCTTGTGTTATATCCAAGAAGGAAACGTTACTACCTTTTACTGGAAGTAAACTGTCCAGGGACAGGCCATTTTCTGCTGCTAATGAACATCTTCCCTCCTTGACTGATCTCATGGGAGCGAACATAACCACCCAACACTGGAGAAGAAGCACGAAAGCTGTTAGTGGTCACAAGTCAGGCAGCCCAAAGCCAGTGTTCCTCACCCTGGACCCATGAGCACAAGCCTGCAGAAAATGAGGCAGATGAATGAGCCTAGCTGCCAAGAAGGGCCACCACTGTTCTGCCAAGCATTTACAGCCTCTCTTTGAACAACACTGATTAGCACCACCAGCACAAAATCAATATTTACTTGAGAGAAATGCTGGTTGGGAGAAACCCAGCAGTGACCTTGGCAGAGGCCACTCCCAAGACATGGGGCAGCATGTCTGTCAGAGGGAGCACAGCTGCCTGATGGAAAGTGCCTGTTAACTCCTCTTTTGTTTGAGACTTCCTACCTTCCAGACATCTGATGCAGTCAGCCCTCTAGGGCACTCCAGATGAGTTTGTTGCCCTCCCTTGGGACTCAGGCTGTATCAGTTTTTAGGTCTGTACCTGAAAGGCAACCTTTTTGAGGAGAAAACAAACAACGGGGAGATGTAGGAGTGAGATTGTGTTTTTTTCCTTGGCTGCTTCACTGAAACCATTCTGTCTGCTTCTAAAACTGTCATGCCTTTCATGTAGGGCAAGAACTCAAGCTTACATGGCAAATAGTAAGAGGGTGTGAGTTTCCTAGACTCAGTTGGGAGCTATTGCCTGCCTGGCTACTCCTCACAGAGGAGAAGCTGCATTGAGCTTTGGGGTTTGGCCCTGCATTGCTGCCTCCATCCCATCGCAAGATGTGGCGACTTCAAAGCACAGCTCATTCTATCCACCACGCTCCTTGGTCTAATAAAGAATTGGAACAGTCTCACGCTAGGGCCTTTTACCTGGGATGAGCCTATTAACTCTCTGCTAGGCTCAGCTCAGGGCTCATTTACTTGTTTGATACACGAGACTAGAGAGGACCCCTTGAGTCATTGTATTCAGTCTCCTGCCTTATGATACTTGACATCCTTGTCCAAGACCTTTACCTCACATTCCATCTGACTTCTAGTGCATCACCTACAACTTCTTTCTCTTCTTCACAATCTCTTCTGTAAATGTTAGTTACAATCCATTGCCCTGCACAAAGGGTCCCTAGACATCCCCAGAGCCCCTAAGCAGAATAGTTAGTATTACCTCTCATTCCCACTGTGGAGGATATTGGCTTTCATACTTAAGAGGGAAAAGAATAATTCTATATGTACAGCATTCCTTGGTTCCATGCTGAGGGGATAGTGGGTACAGTAAAGCTTGATTACAGAAGACAATAATATCTTTTGGGAACATCATGCACCCTGATGTACCCCATTTTCATTCTAGTTAGGTAACAGGGTATTTGCAAGAGCAGGTACTGTGGCCTGAGAGCTTCTCAGGATGCAGGTGAATGGAAGGCATCCTCATGACAACGTGACAAGTCCAGGTGAATCACGACAGAGACTCAGAAGCAACTTCCTTTCTGCACATGACAAAAGGGAGTTTCTCAGGAAGACTTCCACATCCATCTGCAAAATCATCCCCATTCTTTTTCCCTTGATGATCTCAGCCTGCTCTTCTTTCTCCTCTGACAGCTCTTGCCTCCAGCCACTCTGTTGGAGGCTGATATTTTCCTGAGAAGCCCAATTTCTTCTCAAGTGCCTTTGCACTGAAACCAAGACTTGAAGGGGCGCCTCAGTAGAGGGAGGGAGCTAAGTATGACACATTCAAGATATAGTGAAGTGACATATTCATCACAGTGAATGGGGGCCCACATGGCACCCCAACTGTATGCTGCCCCACTGCCCATTTCCCAGCTGACTCTGCTGGAGTTTCCCCCCTGCTCCCCTCCCCACATTTCTGATGGTGTCACTCCAAGCAAAGTGGCTGATCTGATTGGCGAGAGAACACGAGGGGTGTCAGAGAAGGTGCTCACAGACATTTCTTGGCTGCCTCAAGGAAATAAAGGCCATCGCTGAGCCTGTCAAAATGATTAATCGCTTACAGGGAATGAGGGGGAGGAGGGAGAGGGAGGGAAAAGGAAGGGGAGGAAGGAGAAGAGAAAGACAGATGGGATGGGGAGAGCTATAAACAAACAGCAAAAGCAGGAGACACAGGATTGCCTCTGTGCTGGGGAGGAATTGGAAGCAAGAGGCCCTAAGCTGTGCTTGGAGTGAACTGGTGGCAGATGAATGGGTCCTTCATAGCCCTCAATTCCACTTGGAGATTCCTTCCTCAGGTGCACACCACTCCCAAACACAGGCTCAAAGAGCACTAAGGTCTGCTGCACTAGAGTACTGTCAGACCTGACAGCCCAAGTAACATGGCCCTGTGACGCCTCAGTTCTACAAATCTCTGCAGTTCCCATGAACTGACAGACCAGAAGCTTATTACCTCAAATGCCAAGCAAGGCCTTGCCTCCAGCTCCACAGCCTGTAGTGGCTGGCATTTGACCCAAATACCCACCAGTAGCAGTAATTCTTTGCTGCCAGAAGGATTTTAACCCAATGAAACACAGATGGTTAGGAGCAGCTTCTGAATGTCAGAGGTCCTGGCATGGGAACTTGCAGCAGAATCAGCCCATTGCCTGTGGTACTAATCTCTTCCACAGAAACCACCCCCTTGGATGCTATTATAACCCTGTGTACCCTCTCTGTGGGCACAGGGACTGTCCTTTTATAGAAGCAAATTATTTGACCTCACCCCTTTAGCTGCTTTCAGCTCAGCTCGAGCCCTCACACTGGATGAGGCCAGCAGTGCTTAAGCAGCTCAGGGAGCACAGAGCATGCAGCAGATCCTGTAACACAGATTACCTTCACCCAGGAGAGCATACACTTGCCTCCCTTCCTGGCTTCCCGAGAGGTTAAGTCACATCCAAAGGTCCTCCCCATCAAAGCATTCAACAGCAAACCCTGACTATTCAGGAAAAAAAACCCCCACAGCTGACACTGAGATGAAAGTCACACTTGTGCTCCTGCCATCCAGTACAGTGACATTTCCTACAGCAAGGGCAATGCCCTGCCTTGTCAAAGTCTGGGATTGCTCAGGGTTTGCTGCAAGTTTGTGAAGTGAATTCTGACCCACTACACCACAACCTACCTTCCCCTCTACAAAGAGCATGAGGTGCACTCCTCCAAATGTAAACACACATTTTAAATGTTGCTGAGAATGAGCAGCAGCCCTCCTCTTGTGTTCAAGAGGGGATAGAAGTCACTACCAGACATACCTCCCCATCCTAAGCAATGTGACCAGTGATTCTCCTAACTTTTGTCATGATGAGCTCTGGATGAAAAGCCGTGTTAGATCCTGTCCTGATCTATTTTCTCTTTCATTTGAGTTCCTGTGGTGAACACCAGCCATGGGAAGAGGCTGAAAACCCAAGCTGGTGTCATTTGTCTGAGCTCAGAGCCAGCTGGGAATGAGGCAACATGGCTTCAGCTCTCCCCTTTGTATCTGCTTTGATTTCCAGTCACAGAAAGAATAATCACCCTGATGGAGACCTTCACCCCAAGTAAATGACCCAGCCTTGCAAAGACAGGAATTGCCACTGAAATCAATGGATCCAGTAAGCTTAAGTCTTCAGATGAACCAACCAACACTGTATGCCCCACAAATGGTCTGTCATGCCCCCTCCCAAGCTAGAGCTGTTGATTGCATCAGAGGCAGTGCCTCTTCATGCAAACTATACCAAAATATTGTTTAGCCTGACAAGACCATGAATGACAGCTGTAGGAAAAACAGGTAACATAGATGTCATATGTACTGATAATTTGATCAAAGCCCACAAAACCCAAACAAATGCATATACTGGATTGTGCATCACTGGATGATGAGGTAAGACAGCAAATGACAGACACAGAGAAGTCACCGCTGCATTTTCTTTACCTGTCATGCAGTCCATCAGGTTCCCTCTTGCTCTTGTAGAAAATGACATTATCAGGAAAAGAGCCTGAAACTGCTTTCATGTTGCCCATCCTAAGCTTTCTGCATGCCAGTCAAGGTCCCTGCCTGCTCTATTCCACACGAGAAACTGCATGCAAGAAGTGGAGAAAGGAGACAGAAAATTTAAGACATCATTTCCGTGTAATTTGCTGTCAGTTTGTGGCCAGGCACTGAGATGGAAGTGCAAGGTGTCAGTAGGGGAAGGACTGCTCTCCCAGATACGCTCTCTCCCTTACTAAGTAGGTATCTGAGAATCACTGGACAGGACTGGAAGGATTTTGCCTCGCTGCCGTCCTCCCCAAGCTTTCCAACCCAGCCAAAACCCTGTTTGCTGCCCTGTACCTAGGCAGAGAGGGCTCTGTGGAGCAACAGGAACACTTAGTTATGCATCTTGTGGACTTCACTGTGGCTCTGGTGGCTGCCTCCATTGTTTGTGGGATATTCTCCCCCCCTTCCCTCCTTCTAACAAAGATTCTGATTAATGATCGCTCATTCTTAATTGTCAAATTTCTTTTCCTTCATCCTGTGTCTAATCACCAGTGACAGAAGCCATTACGCAAATGAGAGCAGACGACTTCCCACAACTGTTCTCGTTGGTAAAAGCCTTGTAATTTAAAGCTCTGATTTGTAGAGGAAAGCTGCGTTTCCCCAAGGCGTCCGGGCATCTGTTCCACTTACACTCCAAGAGCCTCGACTTCCGCTCCCTCCCCCCACAATTAGTCCTCTGCTTGCAACAAATATTTGACTTTTCAAGGCAGTAATTAGAACTTACTTTGCATGTGTTTGTCACAGTAACAGCATCTTTCCCTTTCCTTCTAGGCAGCACCAATGCAGAGAACTGCCCAGGAAAGATGGTGGCTTCAGGGCTTCCAAGGACATTGATGGGAGAGGTGCTTTCTGTTCCAAAACAGGAACAGAAAGTGAAAACCATAAGCAAGAGTGCAAGGAAGCTCCTCACACACAGGTGGCAGAGATGCATTTCTCTAAGCATGAAAACACATGAGCAAAGGCAGTACCTCTGCTGCAGTTGCTGCTCTGCTTCCACAGCTGAGACCATGCATCAGCAAAGGCCTGCCAGGAGACTGTTGAGACCCTGTGTGCACTACCCCCATTCTAGGGCTTTAAGGCACAGTTGATTGTGTTCAAGGTCAGCTTGGTCATTGGTAAGAACCGTTGCAAACAAAAGAAGTCTCAGCCCAGGCCTGCCCCTCTCTCTCTCTCAAGAGCTGCTTTGATGCCAAGGGTGTCCCCCTTCCCCCCCAGAGTTAGACTGCCCCTGCACTGCAGCTGTGTCTGATAACTCCTCAAACCTGGCCTGATTCTCACCTCTTGGCTTCACCTTAGACCTGATTTATCACTCCAAATTTCCCTAAGCTGAGCATGACCCTGATCAACAAGGGGGTGAACAAGTGCATCAGTTCAAAAACCCATGCACTTCTCTTTACACAGGCAAGATCCTGCATCCGTGATTTACAAGGATTAAGAATTCTCTTTAGAAGAATCCCACTTTTTAAGGAAAAGGGACATGAGGAGGAAAAAAAAAAAAAAGAGAAGAAAGGTATTAAGGGACCTAAGTTAATAAAAGAAAACAAGAAAAAGACTACAAATACAAGTGAAAAATCTTGGACTCTGACCTAGTTTTCAAATGAGAGTTCTCATCCCTCAGTTTCCTCTGCTCTTTACACAACCTGAAACATTTCTGAGCTTTGTGACACCAGCTGTATGTTACCCAAGAGGCAAGTGCAGAGCAGAAAGACTACAGGATCAGACATAGCAGATCTCAAAGTTCAGTGGAACAGAAGCAAGGGTGTTCAGATGATGATCCCAGCAGGCACAGCATGGAAGGGTGAGCACCCACAGTCAGACTTTCTGCACCTGGCTTTCATACTCCCTTCACATTCGCTCTGTCCCCCAAGGGTGCGAGCAGAGAATGCCATTCGGGGTAGCCCAGCCTGAGACATCTCTCTCTCTCTCCCACCACCCCAACATCCCTCACCTACTATTCAATTCTTCCCTATTTTACTACATCTTAGACATTTGTTCAGAATTAGTCAACATTTCACTAATGGTTAGATTCCAAGATTGCTGTAGAGTTAATATTGCCATAAAATAACCAGTGTCTACCAGGTAGAGAGGACTCCATCTCCCAAGGCTGCTAACATACAGCACAGGTACACACAGGAAGCTTGCCCCCAAAATCTCCTTGACAATTAATTGAGTTCATTAGGCCTGGTTATGTAGTTTGCTCCATCACCCAGTCAGTGACCAGAGTATGGTGACACCATTCAGGTCAGCAAGGAGAGGAATTTTTCCCTTCCCACCAGCTTTCCCTTTCAGGCTCATGCAAGTAATATGGAGAAAGTTGTGAAGACACACAATAATGCAACAGTTTTCACCAGCGAGGAACACAAGTGGAGTTGTCAGAAGGGCTGAAAGGTAGCTTTATACGCACATGTCCTTATGGAGCTCTTCTACACAGCCACTCACAAAATAAAAGCCACACCATTCTGTTGTTCAACATTGGTTGTATTTAAGAACTACACTTCAGAAGGTACCATGTGTTTGTCACACCCCACCCCCTGCACACACACCCCTAGCAGAGAACACACAGCTTCCCAATACCATGGCAAGGGGCATTGAAAGCACAAGGTGAAAAGGGAAGGCGGGGGAGTCAGTCCATCAGTGCATTGTAAATGAGCTTTCACAAAGTCAAGTGCAGCAAAACCTCTTCAGACACTTTAAAAGTTAGACCTTTGGCAAATAAAAGAAAAAAAAAAGGATCCTAAAGTTCTCTAAGTACCATTCTCTCTCCACATGGGATATGAATTCCCACCCTGAGCTTCAAGAGTTGATGGTGTCTAACAAGCAGTACTGAGGACCACCATGTGCTGAATAAATAGCACAGAAATGGGATTTCATCTGAGCATCTTTGACCAAAGGGCACGTGCCCAGGATTCCTGGGAAGGCCTTGCTTTTGGCCAGTCAGGAGCTTACCCTTCTTCCCCAGTTGTCCAAAGGCTGAGCATTGATAAGCATCCAGCTGAGTGACCTTCGTCTGGATCTAAGCACAGCTCTGGAGAGCCTGCAACATGGCAATCAGACTACTCAGTGACACATGCTTCTTGAACAAGGACCCTGTAGCTGCCAATTACACTTCATTTATTCTGACCAGTAAAGTAGCCAGAAAACTTGTCTCAGGACCTCCTGTTTGAGAAGCCTTTCACCTTTGTGAAAGACAAGCCCACTGCAAGTGGTGCATGAGCTGTCCCAGCAAAAGATGGGACCTGAGGCCAAAGATGGAGCACTTCTCAAGTAGCATGTTACACTTTTATCAGAACCCACATCAGAACAAGCCCAGCATAACAGGCAAAACACTGGGAAGTCTCAACAACACAAATTCTCCACTTTCTGGGATGAGATACATGGGCTATGAAACAGCTTCTTCCACCTCTAGCTCTTGGGACCCATTACAACCGCATCAAAAATACAAGACCTTTGCACCACCCCCCAAACCAGGGACAGCAGTGCAGCACACCTCAGGGAATAAAAAGCCAGCTTCCACATGAGCCTAAGGCTTCTGCATGGAAGAGGAGGAGGAGGAAAGCAAAATTATTCTTCAGAGTGATTACTGAGGACTCCAACAGAGACTTATCTGGTTCCTGTGCTCTGGTCTTGTCGCTTCCCAGTCTGTCATGTCAAGTCCCAGAACACAAAAAGGATCAAGATAAACTTAATCACATTTAAACAAAAAGTCCTGAACTCTTTCACGTAACTGTACAAGGAAGAGAACCACACACTGGCATGGATTTATCTGTTGGACAGGAGCCACACAAAATCACACAAACGTGCGCAGCCACACACAGTTGAGTTCTTGCAGTTTCAGTAAAAAGGGCACTTTCCTGTGTTAGTCTGAGGAGCCAGTACCCCTGCTGGGGAGAAGTGAGGCTCTGTAACTATCTGACACTGTGTTTTGACAGCTGAGCTCAGCATCCGTTGGAAATTTAATTTAAAAATGTGGCTTAATCATTCAAGACTTGGAGAGTGCCCTGGCATTTATGCATCTCCCTTCATAATGCTACATCCCCTTTTAACCACACTGCAGCTTCAGAAGAGCAGGAGAGAAGCCTTCACTCCCCAGAAAAAGCTGTCAGAAAGGAGATTTATCTAGACTCATACAAGACAGATGTTATTTGGAGAGCATTGGATTTGGTGCTCACACACTAGATAAATTCATTCTGATCTCTACCCTGCACTACATCCAAAGTGTAGGTGTCTTAGGTTGAACTAACTGAATCATTTGTCCAGTTGCTCAACACACACAGGCCATCTCACATGTTCATTTCCATTAATACAAAAAGGTGCCAGAGTTGAGCAGGGACAGGTCCTCTAACAACAGAGGACTGCGAAACCTAACATTTCCCACCCTGTATCCACTGCAGGCACCAACACACAAACCCAGCCAGGAGGTCCAAGCCCCATGAGGCTGAGGAAACAATATTGCTCCTGGTTATCCTTCAAGCTCTTCTTCATATGGCTGAAAACCCTGAAGTAACACATCCGAGTGCCAGAAGCCATGCTCCTTGTTGTGGCAAACAGGGCAGAGGGAAGAAAATAAACAAGTTAGTGAGCACGAATCCAGCTTCCAATAAGTGCAGACTCTTTCTTGGGAGGTTCAGTTAGATGAGAGTGGAGGATGAATAGGGTACTAATGGTTTTGCAGTTCCAGTAGCCCCTTTATTGTAGTGGGGGCTGGGATAGGCCAGGAAACCCATCAGTCTGTTAAGTGCTGCGTGCAATACTAGCGCTCAGTATCTTCCATTGCTTGTGAACAAAGCAGCTCCAACATCAGCCATGGACACCAGGCATTAGTCATACCGGCCCTTAATCATCATATTCAACAAGGGACCCACCTGTTCAAAGCAAAAACAGATCATTAGCAAGGACAGTTACACACAAATGGCAGTGCAGAGCCTGCTCCCTCTGCATCACAGAGCCCAAGATACACTTAATCACTTCCAAAGTAGTGATAAAACACTGGGACACCCACAAACACATTCTTAAAATACCCTATCAAAATTGCAGGGTTCTCTGTCAACAACTGACTTCAAGTGACACCAAAACATTCCATCCAGGGTGGAAACATCCTTGAAACATTTTTACTTCCCACACAGCATTTGTGATTTCTAAGTAAACGCTATTAAAGGGAGTCAATAGTCATCAGGAGTTGCTTTTTCAGGGCAGAGAAGGAACATTCTCACTCACTGAATCCTCTCTGGTCCTTGGGGTCAGTAAGAAGGGGGGCTAGGACTGATGATTTTGCTAAAGTTTTTTTTTCAGTCAAGACCACTTCCACATCTCAGCACTGCCTAATCAGAGAGGGAAATTCAGCATGCTATGGCAGTAAAATAATCTCATGGGAGAGGCTAAAGAGGAGTTTCTGCACAGTGGTAAGGATTATGGACCATGGAAACATTTCTATCCTCAACCCGTATTTCCACTTTCAGATGATCAGATCTTTAAAGGCATACTCTTAGTACCTCAAGTCTTTTAGACTTAGTACCTCAGGGTTGTTTTTTTACATGTACCAGTTGGTTAAGATTGCAAAGAATTCAGAGATAAGCAAGACACATGTTGAAGAAGAAGCACATGACTTAATAGAGGAGATTTCTGTTACTTAAGAGACTTGGGTTCAACAGGTAAAAGAGTTTCCTTTTTATTGCAAATAATGGGTATCATTGCTGCATAGAAGGCTAAGAAGTGTTTGGGAACAACATTTTCCTGGCAGTGCCCAAAGCCAAAGTACACTTTTTCCCACATACAAGAACAACTACTTCATTGTAGTGGTCCTTTCCAGAATTATAATTTTAAGAGCTTGCCTTTTTGTAAGTAAATGACCTTCTGAAGACTAGAGGAAGAACCATGCATAGCAAAAGAGCAATCCTGCTTTCTCCCACCCTCACTGTGGCACCTGCAGAGCCAAGTAGCCGTCATCTCAAGTTTTGCATTATGCCTTAATGATTTCAACAGCAGAGACCACATGGTTCTTTTCCATACCTCCTGTGGATTTCCTAAGGCTTCTCCCAGCATCTTCTCAATGTTCCTCATTATCGCCACTTTCTGATGAGCCTTTAATGGATACTCAATTCTCTTTGGGGTTGGGGCACCCTGAAATACCAAAATGAGCTTATTTGCATGCTTCCTGTATTGGCAGCTTGTTCCACCTTCTCCCAGTCACCCAGTTCTTCACATACACAACTCAAAAGAGGAAAAAGTAGCTTCCAGAAGCAAAGGACTTGGTGCCATGAAGTTCTCATATTGACAAAGTGTGCCAATACATCTCTACCTGAAAAAACCCTCTGGGATGGAGCTATCCAAGCTGTGCTGGAAGGTGCTTATACTCACTTTGTACCAGAAGTTCACAGTGATGGTAATCCCTCCATTCAGGAGAGACTCAATGTGATGCCACCTGCATGGAAATCACACAAAAAAGAGAAAAGAAACTATTGCTATAGCTTATAGTGAAATACCTTGGATGATGAATTCAAACAGCACTAGACAAGCCTTGCCCTATACCTCCCTCATCAAGACCTCAAAACTTCTGGAAAGCTCTCTTTATTTAAATATAGATCTTTTTCTCACACATGTTATTGAGTACACGTACAATTAACGCGGTGTCAGGGAGAATTACTGTTCCCATCCAACAGACAGGAATTAGAAGCATACTGGTCCAAGACATCACAGAAAATATCACGGTTGCTGGAGAAGTCAAAACAAAATACTCTAAGAGCCAAACCAACACTAATTAGTAGGAAACCTTTTAAACCTCTGTTTTTTATCACGGTGCAGTCCTGCCATCGCTCTTACCAGTACATAGGTATGTACAGCACGTCCCCAGGACCCACCACCGTCTCATAGCCAACCACATTCCGGAAGTTCGGAAACTTCTCATAGTCAGGATTGTCAAAGTCCACCTAATAGAAGAAAACATCAAGAAACTCAGAAGAACTTCCTGCAATAACAGTCCTCACTACTGGCTCTCAGTGTCAAATCATCCTGGTCTTCCCTACATGGCTTTTACATTCCCACTTGTATCTTAACTTCATTGCGAGGTCCTGCAGTACCCTCCAAGTACTATTTAGGTAGGAATCTTGCAATGTGTCTGTCAGCAAACCTGTGTTTGACCAAGTGATCAATGAAACAGAACAGAGAAGGCAGCAACTGCAGCCCCGTTGTGCTATCAGTAAGAAGATTTTTATGGCCCTAGCACTTGCAAGTTGGGACCAGACACAAACAGAAAACCACCAGTCCATCCACCAACGCAGCCACCACTTAACAGATCTGAACAGAGGTTTTGCAAAAGCTCAGCAAGTGTTCTGCAGCTTTAACTCCAGTGCAGCTTCCTCCCACCTAGCATCTTTACAAATGCCCATTTCTGAAATGGAGCGGAGAAAAGATCTGCTACTCTCACCTGGCTCTGTCTGTCGCACGGATGGTGCACAGGATAAGGGTAGAGGCATTCAAACTGATCAGGAGGAAACAGGATACACCTCTTGTAACCCTTAATCTGAGCAAAGAAGTTCTGTTGCTCATCATAATGAGCTGGTGTCACATTCCCTACACAGAGAGAAAAGATAATCAAGACACTCTCATGTACAGGTATGAAAGAGAGAAGCAAGTTACATTCCTTGCTAAAGACAGAAAATACACTCCCACACATTCAGAAACTAAACAAGGAAAATGACTACAGGAATGTTACAAACTGATCACACTATCAGTCAGCCTTTATTGAGCTGTTGCTACTCCACTTAATTTCCATTCTAAATCCATATTCAGCAACTTATGCTCTACAGGATAAGGATTTCCAGCTTGTTCCAATGAACAGCAGATGGTGAATGTTGACAGGAAGCTTCTTCATGAAACATTTTGTTTAAATAAGAAGTTGTGGAACGGACTATCAAAAATTATTAGTCTAGAGAAAAGGAGCTTAACAGTCAGATTTGGAAAAAAGTCTTGGAAGTTTTGCAAGAAAACAAGTAAACAATCTCTGTCACCAGAGCTCCCAATAGCACCCGCTCAAGTCTGATTAACAGTGCTTGACTGTTGCCACTAGATCTTAAATTTAATCAAATCTTTAAATACAATGGGGCATTTTGTATCCCTCACAACTGCTTCCCAGGCTGTTTGCCAATTCAGATATTACTCTCTTGGCTTGCAAGAATTAAGATAACAGTTAACCCCGTAACTTCATTAAATAGATCATACAATCACATGCTGCTGTAAAGACATTCCTTTTTCTAGCACATGCTGGCTCAAGACAATTCCTTGGTTCTTGTGCAAAACCTGTTAATAGGATTTTAGTGATTATATGGCCTGTAAGGAAGTGATGGTCCACTGTTTTTATAATAAGTTCTCTCAGCTAGTAAAACAAGTGGCAAAGACAAACTACTGTAGATTGCATATGACTTGCTGCAAAAGGGAAAAAAACATCCAAGTTGCATAATTGAACAATTATAATTAGATATGTTGGCCACATTGATTATAGGCCCTCCCACTTCACAAAATGGTGTACATTTCTTACCCAGTTACTGGGACTACTTTCTAAAAGAATGTTCTCCTTGCAAACAGCCTAGTGGTACCTCTGTCTTCTAAGGCACCTGCCTCTAAGTCAGGCTCCGCATGGATTTGGAATTCTATTCTACCCAGATACTTTTAGAATTTACCCATCTTCAACTTTCCCACTGTTCTCTAGCCTTTCAAGACAAAAACGTCAGGTCTTAATGAAAAGAGAATTCCTCCTCACAGTGCACCAGCTCCAATAAGAAAAAAGGCTTCACAAAATAATCATATTTCCTCCTGGGCAGACATTGGACATACTCAGAAAAGCCCAGAAGTCTAACACTGGTCAACTTGCAAACCCTTCTGCATTTTTAATCTGCAGACTCCAAGATTTTTAAATCTACAGCACCTGAAGCATGCAAACGGTAAAAGGTCCCAGGATATGATTAGCAGTTACTGGAAACACAGTCCCACAAGCATCACACAGAGCCTTTCCACAGGCACACTACATTCAGGCATTTACAGTACATGCCTGGCAAGATACAGGCTATGCCTTTCCTTGTTTCCTCTTTATAACCCAAGTTAAATTGTGACATCAGTCCCCTCCCAACCCAAAGCTTTAAACTACCTCCTCTGAAGGAACACATAGAAACTAGGGGAAAATCCATTTGAAGACCTTCTGGAACTGAAATACGGAACTGCTGACCCAATCTTCTCCCTTTCCCCTCCAATCTGAGGAAGCTATTTACCTTCCATGCCAATAAGAAGCAAGTTAGAAGTCAGTTGACCCCAGCCACGTTTCCCTTGCTGCTTGTTAATCCAGTTCCAGTTGAAGCCAAGGAAATCCACCACAATCTTCCTTCCAACTGTGTCATTCAGTGTTTGCTGTAGATATAGCCTGAATTGTCCAAGAGACAAGCAGAAATTAGGTATTAAGCTCTGTCATGAACACAGACATACATACCTCTGTCTCTTCAGAAAGATTTCAAAACAGAGACATACTTCCTAGAGATTCTGCTCTATCACTACACACCTTAAATACCTGTGGAAGGAAACAGTTTCAAAAAGTCCCCAAACTTTGCAGAAAGGTTCCCAGTACAGAACAGAACAGAAATCAGTTCAGCTTGAACAATTACAAGAGAAAAAGATAATTTTAAGCCAGAACAACCCTCTTGCAGGGCAGGAGGGGGAAACTCTAAACAGACTGGCCATCATCAAATATCAAATTATGTTCATGTCTAATCCCTAGATGAATGCCACCCCTTCTAACTAACCTGCAACATCAATTACCTCTTCCAGCAGAAGTACATGAGGTAAAAAGAGGATTCAGGAGAGCCTGCACATTTCAGTATCAAGTTACTTAAAGCCATGTTTACATTTAGACATAGAGGATCAGAGGAATCAAGCATCTGTAACAACAGTCATAGTATTACAGACCACTGTCTGCAATGCTGGAAGAAAACACATTTTTAAGAGTAAGGACTGCCTTCTCTCTTGGAACAAACACACTCAAAGCTGAGAAAGAAGAGAAAGGTACAGATGACAAGTGGGCATGGGTACAGTGTTGCTTCCAATTACGACACAATTAAGCATCTGTAAGTCTTTTTAGAGGGCTGCAACTGAAAACACTAACTGAGGGTTTAAGTACAGCTGGTGATAGTTATATTCCATGTCCACCTGAAGGTCCTCTCAGTAACTTACAGCTCTGTTAGTGGCACAGACCATCACCACCAGTACACAGCACATGCACAACCTGGCCTCCTATTTCCCAAAGAGCGTTAGCTCCAACTGCCTTGGGATTCTGTGGGAAAGCCTGAATGTCATAGCCTGTACCTTTTTATCAGATAACAAGCTTCTCTGCCAATACCACAGTCTGCCAAAAGAAAGTGAAGCTTAATTCTTTCTCTATACAAACACTGCCTCACACAGAGGAGGTGAAAAAAAAAAAAAATTCCTGCAGCCAGCATGAACAGTTTTTTTGGTATGACTTTTTTAATCAGGTAACAAGGCTGATGTCAACTAGAAGCCCTGCAGGAAAAGCAAGGCTAATAAAGTGAAACAAACAAAAAGTTTAAAAAGTTCAAGACACTTTAATCATCAACACTCACTGAAGAGAAACTTAGCCCCTACTTAGGCCTGAAGAAACAGAGAAACCTCCACACTCCATATATCACTTACCTCTCAGCACTCCCCTTTTGTTGTATTTCTTTGAGTCTGTCCACAAACTCAGCAAACTTCATCTCTTCCCTACTTGACTTAGGTTTGAAGTTCTTAAAATTGGCCATTTTTTTCTCATCGTAGTACAAAAACTTGTGTGTGCTGGCACTATACACTGAGAAGTCCCCATTACCAATGTTTTCCTGGAGGTAGTCCAGGTCCCATTTCAGAGCAGGATAAACCAGATTTGTATCTGTCAGCACCACCGGCTCCTGGAGAGAAACAGGAAGTTTATTGATTCAAGGACCACTTGAACTTAAGGAACACATTCACTATTGCACCCACATGACCTCCCTTTCAAAATGGGGAATTGGAAAAGGCATTTGAAGTAAACAAATACCTTGTTCTGGGGAGAAAAACAAACAAGATATGATAGAAAGTTCTAAGAAAGTGGTGGCCTGGGGTTACAGCAAGCTCCTGGTAGCAGTGGGACAGATGGCACTATCTACTCAGCCCATCTCTATCAGCGAGATCAGACAAACATTAGCTGGCAACACTTCTGGGCCTGCTTGGTCCTGCCATGTAGCCAGGAGACACAGTAGATTCTGGCTGGTCACTTCCAGCTTCAGCTGTGAAGGGGTAAATGCCAGCAAGAAGATACCTCTGAATCCAGAAACAGAACTCATCTCTGTTCTCAGAGGATTGCAAATAACCAGCCATCAAAAACCCATCTCTTCTACAGCAAAAAAAGAACCATTACAAAAGGAACACAAAGGACATCGCCTACCTCCTCATCTACCAGCAGTAAGCAACCTAACCAAGGATGGCAGTGCTGTGTTCCCAAGCTGTGCATGCACAACGTCCCTTCTTGAAGACTTTTCTTAGAAAACCCAACTACCAAACCTACCAAAGCAAGACTGAGCTGGTACAGAACCAATACAAGAGCCACCACTGCAAAGCAACCTTTACACCTGTAGTTGCTCGTACTAAAAAACAACCAATACGTGTCCATGGTTTTACACAACGTTCCAACGACTTCCATCCCGACAACAAAGGGCTTAAAACAAACTTTTCCTGCAAATTTCACAACTCAACGCTGTAGTGTCGAAGAAAACTGTCCACTACAGCAAAGAGGAGCGGGACAGCGGCTACAACGGAGACAACGCGGTACCCCGGAGGGACAGGGCCGGGATGAGGAGGTGACTGCGCCCGGGACCCCCCTCACCTCGTTCTCGATGAGCTCCTCGGCGCGGGGGTCGCTGTGTCTGAGCCGCGGGATGGGCCGCGTCTCGAAGGAGTAGTGGCGGAACTGGGAGTCGCTCCAGCCGGGCCCTGCCGCCACTGCCGGGCCCTCCCGGCAGCCCGCGGCCGCCGCCGAGGAGGAGCAGGAGGAGGAGGAGGAGGAGGAAGAAGAAGAAGAAGAGGAGGAAGAGGAGGAGGAGGAGGAGGACGAGGCCGCCGCCATCGCCGCCTCCGCCGGAGAACCCGGAGCGAGGAAGCCAGAAGCGGAAGCTGCGCACCCACGGCAACGCCGGAAGCGGAGGGCGAAGGCGGAGGGCAGAGGACCATAGAGAGGGAGGGAGGGAGCGGCGGCGGCGGCGGGAGCGCTCCCGCGCGGGCGGAGACTGCAGGGGGCTCCGCTGCCCTTCGCCTCCTGTCCCTTTCCAAGGCTCTCGGACATCCCTGGGAGCTGGGAGCACAGGCGGGTGAAAGACCCACTACAGAGAACAGAAAGGATCGTCTCGTTCCGGGCCCCGTGCCTCCCCGCGTGCCTGCAGCCTGCAGCCCTTTCCCCTCAAGGGCAGCGAACCGGGCGCAAGCGCTGCCTCTCGGGCATTTCCATTGCCCTGATGGAAACAGCGCTGCCCGCTGCCTCAGTCTGCCTGCGGGAAATGTACTGCGCAGCTCTGCGCCTGAAAACGACAAGGTTAATTAACACTTGCTACGAAAAAAAATGTGTAGCACTGCCTGGTGCAACTAACACCCAGCTTGTGATAGCGACTACATCATTTTAGCAGGATTTCATGAACTGTGTGACTGAAGCGGGAGCTGTTGAATTATTTTCTTGTTGTATGTTTGTTATGTGAGATAGAGTCTACATTTGGCTTTTAATCTGCAAACAGCAAGAATGATGATCGCTATTTCCCAAGAATGCATGCCACATTAGGCATCAGCTCTGGAGAAAATTTTGGTCTCTGGCATTCAGTGGCTTTCACCTTACAGTAGCTGGGATTTGTTCTTCTGCCTGCACAAAACTTTGCATTCTCTAGAATAATGCAATTTCCATTTGTCCTTGAAAAATTTATTAATACACTTAGTTGCTAGGGAAATGAATGCCCACTCACCTTTTAAATCTGCTGTACAGGTTAACAAGAAATTTTACAGTGTGTTTGCAAATATATTTGGGTGCTTACGAAACTTGAAACACAGCTGTGGAAAACTCAAACATAATTCAGAAAATAAATACCCAGTGCTGAAGACCTGATGTAAGAAGCAGCTGACCACAATCCAAGCCTGCAGTGAGGCCTGAGCCCAAGTCAATGGGAACCAAAGGTCCCCACTTCCCGTGCTGTCCCCACACTGCTCTAGCCTGCAGAGGTGGGACAAGCACCACATGCTGCTCCATGGAAAACAGCAGCAGCATCTGCAGTGGAAGGTTGGACTCTGGGTTAATAACTTTATTAGATAATGGAGTAACTTCACTGCATACTCGTTTGTAAGAGAGTTGGCTGAATTAAGACACCATCCCTAAAATGACATCAGTAGGCCTTTCTTTGGGATAAGTGAAAGGATCCTGTTCTTTGTCTGCAACAAAGCCCCCATCTCAGGCATGCTGTATCTCATATATTTTTGTGGTTCATCACTATCTTCATTCAATTATTAGGTTTACAATTAATGTTGTTATTAGAAGGAATGGGTTTAATGACAAATCGTCTGTGATAGTTTTCGGGCTGCAAAGGTTTATAATGTAAATCTTTATAGAGACATTACCCATTACGGCTGATGTGAATAACTGAAGGAAAATGAGTTCAACTACCACAGAGTTTACATAATGAAGTAAACTGCAAAATCCTTCAATGCTCATATTGATTTTATTTACAATAATACATTGCTTACATTTGAAGAATCGCATTGCTAAATTAACATGCCATTTCTGCGGTCCACCTTCCCCTGGCTCCATGGAGATAAGACGATTCCATTTGGGTATTGACTTTAATAATATTGATACTGATACAAAGAAGGCGATTTGCATAACGCCGCTGGGCACGGCATCGATCCGACTGAGCATCGATCCGGCTGCTCCGCAGGAGGCTCCCCGCGTCTGGAAGGCAGTACCTGCCATAAATTCCCATTGCCCCGCTTCAGACGATGGCAGACAGAGCACCGATGCCTTCTCCGTCCATTAACCTCGTGTCAGTATTACAATAACAGCGGCCAGATAACTCATGCCCCGGCGGGGACCGCTGCCTGCAGCGGAGACAGCCCCGGGCGGCCCCGCCCCCCGCCGGCCCCGCCCCGCCCCTCCGTGCCGCCGGGGCCGCGCCTGCGCGCTGGGGCGATGGCGGCGGGCGCTCTCCGCGGTGTCCTCTGGCGCCGGGCCGCTGTCGGGCTCCGGGTGGCCCGGGCCGCCCTGGCGGCGCCTTCGGGGGCGCGGGCGGGTGAGAGGGAAGGCGGAGGCTGGAGCGAGGGGCCGGCGGCCGGGTGGGGGTGTCTGGGGCGGCGGGCCGGTGGCTGCGGGATCGGGGCGAGAGGGCGGCGCGACCTCCCCGGCCTGGCTGCGGCTGCCGCTGCCGGCGGGGCCCGCGCCCATCCTGCCGCGTTGCTCTCCTGCAGCCTCGGAGATGTCCAAGGACATGATGCCCGGGCCGTATCCGCGGACTCCGGAGGAGCGGGCAGCCGCTGCGAAGAAGTACAACATGCGGGTGGAGGACTATCAGCCCTACCCCGACGACGGCTTGGGGTGAGCTGGGTGGTGCCGTTGTTCCGCAGCTGGGAGTGGGCCGGGGCCAGCAGCTCCTGGCTTTGTGGGGAGGTGCTGTAGGCTGGCAGTCCCTGGTGAATGCCCTGGCTTTGCTGTTCTGTGAGCTTAGAGCTTTGAATCCACTTCAGTGTTTTAAAATAGGAACGAATGGAATGAGTTAGAGGCCTGTGTGAAGGAAACACGAGAGACTTCAGGAGAGAAATATGAGAGACTTCATATGCTGTTGTAGTGCAATATGAGAGACTTCATATGCTGTTGTAGTGCAAGGCTAAGTGGGATGAACTGAAAGCCGTCTCTATAGTAAGTGTTACAGGAGATGTTTAAATGTTGGGGAATACTTTGACATGTGCCAGGATAACTAGGGTTCCATATTTTAGTTAAGCTTGTGTTTTCTTTCATCTAGTATAGCCCAAAAAGGCCAGTTTGGGGAATGCCATTTGTTATGGTGATTGGTATCAAGGTAATTATTGTTGTGCTAGTTGTTTTAATGCATTTCAAAAATGTGTATGCATAAAATCTATAAAAACAAAGTAATGTTTAATCGTTCTATTTGTATAGGCCTGTCTTTTAGTGTCTCCTACAAATTGTATCTAAATTAGTACACGTTTCTTTATTTGGTGTTTTGTTTGTTTCTCATAGGTATGGTGACTATCCCATGCTCCCTAATAAGTCTCAATACGAGAGAGACCCCTGGTACCAGTGGGACCAGCCAGACATGAGGCATAACTGGGGAGAGCCGGTAGGAATGCTAGTACCACTTCTCAAGTTGCTCACCAGTGCTACTGTTACTAAATTCTAACATGCACATCTTGTTAGTGCTTTCTGTTGAATCCTTTGTGTAGTTTCGTCACCAGTGCAGGTGTGTGTTGCCTGTGCAAGCAGGGATAGTCAGTTCAAGGCAAAGTTAGGCTATGGCCATCTAGGTAAATACTGTGAAAGTGCTGAGGACAGTTAACTTATTACATACGAGAAGGGAGACTTTACAAACTTAACTTTCCCTGCAGGAGTAATTTTATTTGCCTGATCGGACTCAGTACGAGAGCGTGGTTCAGAATTGTTTAGCAAAGAAGCCACCGTTTGAATAAAGTCCTTTTAGTGCAATGGAAGTAGCTACTGTTGCTTTATTACTCCAGGACTTTTTTGGGGTAGGCTACAAATAAGGATGTTCTCTTTCTAAAGGAAGTTTGCAAAATGTCCTTAAGACAAATGTGTATAGATCATATATGTTAGCTTTGAAAATCTAAGTTCCTCAAATTCCTTTCAGGAGTAGCTCTTCTCTTAGTGCATGGTCTTTTTGTGAATGACTGCAATGTGACTGCAGTTACTGAGCTTGGTAATTGACTTGCGATCTCTTTACTAAAAGGAAGAGTTCACTTAAGTACGTGTGCTTAATATATTGTAGTAAAACCATGTCAGAGCATTTCAACATGTGTACCACAGAAAAAGGCATGTTGTAATGACTA
Organism: Coloeus monedula; assembly: GCF_965178545.1. Classification (NCBI taxonomy): domain Eukaryota; kingdom Metazoa; phylum Chordata; class Aves; order Passeriformes; family Corvidae; genus Coloeus; species Coloeus monedula. Next base: position 19,743,036 of record NC_138788.1, read on the forward strand.
TAAAAGCACATGAAAAAACCCCATGTTGATTCTGCGTTGTAGTGCTTGCTGCAGGAAGGCTTGTGTACAAGCCCTTGCACATGGCATTGGCAGTTGGGAACCAAGAGGAATATACTAGTGTATATCAGGTGTCAGCAGATGCCTCTGTTTAGACAGCTTTGATTTCTGCTCAGTCTGGCTCTGGGTTTGATATGAAATGTCTCTGGGGGAGCTAGAGCTGGGAATCTGGAGGCAGTACTTGAGCTGCAAATTAGTAAGTTCTCTGCATTTATCAATGTGAAAGGAGACTGTAGGCAGAACATGCTTGAGACTTTCCTATTTATACTTCAAGGCTGAAGCTTAAATGCCCTTTTGCTTCCATCAGGAAGGGTATTAGCTTGCTACCAGCCTTGCTCTTGTCCTGGAGTAATAGCAGCAGATCCTCTACCTGTTTTGAGAGACCGGCTTCCAAGTGTCGGGTAGCTGCTTCTTTGTTTGAAATAGCACTACTTCTGTTTGGGTATGTGACTGAGCTTCCATTAATGAGGGTTGCAATTTATACCATGCCTTTCCAATGGTCCTGGGGAGCAAAGCTGAGGTGGAATGATTATGCATAGAAATAAAACCTGCTGCTATCCTATGTTTAAGCATGTTGCCTGGTATAAGCATAGGATGAAATGTAGAGTCTTTTGAGTTTTACTGTAAGCAATCATTTTTTGTGACTATAGGTAAACCATGTACCTCCTCTGTGGCTTTATCTTCACTTTTGAGGTGGAGATGAAACAGATTCTGGCAGTTTTGTGAATGCTGTAGTGTGCTGGTTCCCTTGAGAAAAGCAGCTTGACCACTGTTGGTAAATGTGCAGTTGTTTTCCTCTGTTCTTTAGATGCACTGGGACTTTGACATGTACGTTCGGAACCGGGTTGATACGTCCTCCACTGTCGTTCCCTGGCACACCATGAGCAAACACTTCTTTATCTTTTTGAGCATAATGCTGATCATGTTTGGTCTTGGAGCGATCTACCCATCCTACAGGCCTGTGGTGAGTGAAACCTAAGGGTAAAGGGAGGAAAAGTAGCAGTGTTTCGTGTCATTGCCCATGCCCATAAGAGTGGTTTTGCTGAAGATGAGTGATGGGTGTGAATGCAGAACTCTGCTGCTGGCAGTGGATGGGCCAAGGGATGTCCTGTGGCCTGAGTTGCTCCTCTTGACTGGCCTTGCTCAGCTCACAGATTCTGCTTCGTAGTGAGCAGTCCCTGTTCACAGGGGAACTAATTTTGACTATGCTTCCTACAGTATCCCATCTTTGGTCTAGGTACTCTCCTTCCCTGTGCATGCGTCTACTCAAGTGAGATGCTTTAACTCTTCTCTTGCCCAGTGTTTTTAGTTATATCTCATGAGCTGTATCATTTGGGGAATGTGCTCTTGAAAAATGAGTCTGAATACACAAACAGCTTTTGCAATATATTATCCTCATGCTGTGAGATAAACTGTTGATTAAAATTAAAAGCAAGACTGCCTTGATATTTCTGTTAAACAAAATAGTTTATGCAAGGAACCCCCTATTTCTGAATTTACTTTCCTCACACTCTAATATTTTAGCTGAAGCACTTAAGAAATAGAAATTTAGGTCATAAATGACAAGCCTTCATTTTGGTGGGGGTGGGATGTGGAGAGACATTTTCCTCTTACCCTTATTTGGTGAATGTGGTGAATTTGCCACTCTTTGTATCTCCTTGTAGGGACCGAAGCAATATCCCTTCAATGACCTGTATCTGGAGAAAGGAGGAGACCCCAATAAGAAGCCACCAGCGGTGATACACTATGAAATTTGAAAGTTGTTCAAGTGCTACATTTCCATCAGTTCTGCTGGAGAAGGAATCTTCTGTAGTGTTCGTGGGCAGATGTTAACACTTGCTCTTCAATGTTCAACTGCTGACTGCAGTGAAATATATCAATGACACCTACTGTGCTAGCTGTCTTCTGTTGGTTTGAGAAGGCTGAATTATAGCTAATGAAGCTGAGTGACCTTTGCCATTTTTCTAAATGGGATAGTATCTGTGGGGCAAAGTTACGAGTGCAGACCTAGGACTGCTGGTCATTTATGTACCTTGTGCACAAACATTCCTCAACTGTGCCTGTTTATGTGGGCAATACTGCCTGTTAGCAAGGTATTTAATGCATGTGCTGCTGGGAGTTGAACTGGAGTGTCACCGTATACTGTGAAATGACAAGCAGAAACAGATTGGCAAGTGCCAGTCCTTTGGAGTCTTGTGTGGATAACTGTCTGCCCTTACTGGGAGTTGACTTTGATCTCTTCCTGGTCTAGATGCCCTCTCAAGTTTGCACAACCAGTAGGAAGCACTTGTGAGGCACAGAGCCTTGCAGTGTGTAGCTTGAAGCTGGCAGCAGAGCTGTGTGGACAGCAGCGGTACAAAAGGGCTAATGAGCATATTCAGCTCTGGCCAGACCTGCTTTGATCCAAGTGCACAGGTGCCCATAATCTTTCTTTTATGGCCTGAGTTCATCCACCTAGCCTGGACTTATATCTGACCCATGAAGTCTGACTGTTGTGCTGCAAACCGCTGGTCTTGGACCTATAGCTTCAGCAACAGTTTGCTTGGGAAAGTTATAGATACAGTTATATTAAGCTCCTAGATTTGTCCAGCTTCACTCTAACATAAGGTTTTTTTCCCTCTTGTTACTGGAGGAGACAGTACCTCTAGTACTGATTCACAGTGAGTGTTCTCAACTTTGCTGTTCTATGCCTTAGACCCCACTGTTTAGTTGCAGGAGTGTGTGATCACAGAAAGCTGAGAGCTTGGGCTGCTCTAGGTGCTTCCTATAAACTCGATGCTGTGGTCTGCTCTCAGCACCCTGTCATGGCTCATAGTTTTGTACTTTAAAAGAAGTCGGTATATGAAGACACTGATTCATGGTTTTTCCATCTGTAAAGATTTTAAACCCCAAATTCTAAAGGTACTGTTGGCTTGATTTTTGTGTAGGGGTTTCTGTAAGGATGTATGTTCAAGGGAGTTATGGGATTGAATGCTAGGACATAGTTTTATTTGCACCTAAATATTTTTAACTGCTTTGGAGGTGCTCAACAATCAACATTTCTCATAGCTTTTGTAAGCTGTCACCTTTTCTTCTTGTTGCAGAAATGCTTCCTTTTAAATTATAGTCAATGATGTTTTATCCCAGAAGGGTATTTAAGTGTTTTTTCGAGCTATGGGGACCTTAAAACTCAATTCTGTTTTGCAGGGTAAAACACTCCGTAGGGATACTTTAGCCGAGAATTACCATCCACAGCACTTAGATGACAGCACTATATACAATGTTACGAGAGCTGTAAGAGTCTTCAAGTAGAGTGAAGGTGATCAGAGCAGTGATAGGAACCCTGCCTTGGTGTGTGTGATAGTGCAGTGCTTGCACTGAGGCAGGTCTCGGCCCATCTGGCTCATTGTGCAGCATTCCAGTGCTCTCTGCTGCTGCCCCCTTTGTGGACTTCCAATCCCAGTTTCTTCTAAATGGTAATTGAATTACGGTTTTCTTCATGGGGAAGGCACAATGGGTTGGGCAGATAATAGGGTTCACAAATCCTTAAAAATGGGGTTTGTAATGTAGGCATTCTTTTCTTAAAGCAGGAGAGATACAAGGGAAGAAGGCCTGGGTCGTTCTGCATATTTTTTCCCGCCAGTTAAAATACTTTTAGAAAAACACATTCCCTTCTTCACGCCTTCAGGATTCATTAAATTTGTAGCTATGACAAATTTCTTCTGAGGGGGTGACGGCAGCCGCAGCAGAGCCCGGCTCCAGCTGTGGTGTCCTTGGCCTCCGGCGTGAACCATCCAGGGCCGCTGGACGGAGCCGGTTCAGGTATCTGACAGAGGGAAGCTGCCCGGGAGCGCCGGGCCCCGCCGCGGCCGCTGCTGAGGGGCAGCGGGGCGGGGTTCCGGGGCCGGCCCCGCGCAGGCGCGGTGCGGTGCGGCGGGCGGCGTTCTGGGCTCCCCGCGGCCACCGTCGGAGCGCCGGGCTGCGGGAGCGAGCGGCGCGGGAGGGAAGGCAGCCAACCGGTAAGGGCCGCCCGCCCCCCGACCTGGCCCGGCCCGGCCCGGCCTGGCCTGGCCCGCTCCGGCCCGGCCCGGCCCGGCCCCGCGGACACCGAGCCGGGGCAGGGGCCGGGGGCTGCCCCTGCCCTGCCGCGCCCCTGTCCCCCCAGCACAGGGCTGCTGTGCTGCCCTGCCCGTCTCGCTGTCGAGACTCCGCTCCCAGGTCCCGTGGCACCGTTTGTTCTCTGCCGGCCGGCAGGCAGCGGGCGGGGAACGGCCGAGGGAGCTCAGCTGTGTGACCTGGGCCGCGGAGAGGCCTCTGGCGTAGCCCAGAGCCTGTGTCTGACACCCGTGTCCGAGGTTAACGCTTTCCTCCTAGACCCTTGCTCTTTTTCACCATCCCACCGTGTAATGCTGTTGTGCAGACAAACACACTTGAGACGTGTGTGCACTGCCATCTGAGCAGCACTGTGTAGTGGGCAACAGCTTCTGAAACTGCGCAGAGCACAAGAAGTTTCTTTACATACCATGGGAGCTGTCATGGAGGAATGTGCTGAGCCCTGCCCTGCAACAACCCCGCCTTGAACACACCAGTGATTAGCTGAGATTAGCTGAGTGTCTCTGTGCTTTCTGTAATCGGGGTTTATAATAAGCACATACGAGAACAGCTTGGCTATAGGGTGTTGGGGAGCTGTGGAAGGAGGGTGTCAGAACAATGCAAGCGGAAGGGGCAGTACAGAGATTTTATTGACACTGGGATGTGAAAACTGTAGGGACAGTTTGTGTCTTAACCATTGTGTCATGGTTGAGGGGTGTTTTTCAGGTCTTGGGGTGGCTGCTTGTCACCCGGGTGACCTTGGACAAATCTTTTTGTTCTGCCCAAGTTTCACTTTTAGCTAACTGGGGGGAGGTCAGCCTATCAGGTCTGTTGTGTGCAGTGCTGGAAGTCCAATATCAGCAGGAACTGTTCAAAGAGGAATGGTTGGGTGTCCAGTGGCAGGAGGAGGGCTGGGAAAGTCAGTGGGAGGGGAATTCTGATTGACAGTATTGCGGTGGTGCAAGAGAGAGAAGGCCTCGCTAGAGTGCTATTAGGGATAATAATCATGACAGCTTTGAGGGTCAGTTAGCTCATACAACAACCATAGTCTTATTATAATGTACTGTAAAGCTGTAAGTATTTCAGGTTAGCAAAGGTGAGGAATTTTTGCCTCTAACAGCACTGTTTGCATGGTCTATTGTGATTTGGGAATTTTCACTGTTTAGCTGCCTGCTCTCCATTTCTCAGTAGTGAGGTGTGCTCTGACCTGTCAGGTTTTGCTTTGCAGCCTGTTACCCTTTAATGTCTGTGCAGGAAGCCATGGCTGGGGAAACCTTTGGGGCTGAGATGCATTAATATATTAGATCTGTAATCGGATGGATGTCTGTAGAAGAACGATGAGGAATTGTCATGATAATTAATTAGAGGTCCCGAGAAAAGCATGAGCTTTCTTGGAAGTCTTAGATGCTATTTTGAGAGACGACAGCAGGTGGCAACCTCTCCTTAAAAATTCTATTGTGGAAGAGTTCAATGCTTGCAAGTTTTTCTCAGGCAGCTGCAGGAGTTTGCTAAAGAAGGGCTTTTTCCCCGCGTTAAGGATTATGAGTCCTCTCTTGGATCCAGACACGCACAATGTATAGAAGGATCACTTCTCTAAAAGTAAGACTTAAATCAGGCTTTTTTATTTTCCCCTTGCAAACTCAAATCTCACTGACTTAAGAAGGAGATGCTGCTGTGTCTCTGCAGATCCTCATTTGCAGTGGACGTGAACTGCTCGGATGTTCTTAAGAGATAGTGTGATAATGTGATCTTTTGGCTTCTTATGCACCCTCTGTGGGCCTTCTCAAGTGTTGGAGCCACTGCTGGTTTGCCTTTAGGGCCAGGGACAGAGTGAACCTGTTCAATACCTACGATCCAGCACTTCCAGTTGTTCTGTTGACATTGAGCCACTCTAAATGGAGTGTTGTTTGCTTTCCTCCATTTGGGTGGGTTACCATGACCAAGACACTTTACCTTCACATTCTGTCCTGACTTAAGTTTGTGAAAAGAGAACAGTAATGATGCAGTAAATTGACTTTCTTACGTAAAGCACTCTATCGACAAGAGAATCCAAACAATTGATTAATACTGTTCCACACAAGTTTTGCAGCTTATCTTTATTTGCTCATTAAATGTAAATTATTTCAGCCATGCAGTCAGTCCAGCACAGAGGTAAGGAGGGGGATTTACCCAAGTTTGCGATGGTTGTACTCTTCACTGATTCCTTACCTGTTAATTTCCTATAGGAAGAGGTCTCTTGGCCATTGTCTGTTAATGTTCACAGGGAAGTTCCCCTCTCAAAAGCCAAGAAACAGTGAGGTCTGAGTGTACAGCCAGCTCCTACAACTGATGGATTGTAGCTGGAGGAGGAAGAGGCAAGAAAGGGACTGGTAAGGAACATACCAGCTGTCCTGCCCTCCACATTGGTGGAGTCAGGTAGAACCTTGTGCAATACTGTTGCTAGCAGATTCACCTGACTTCTGGGGATATTTTCATTCCCCTCTGCCAGTGAAGGGAGAAGACCTGGACAGGGTTCCTGCAGTAGTACAGGAGACATGAGTAGGTTCTGGAAAATCTTGAGAGATGCACTGCAGAGAGAATGTGGTGGACCACTAATGAATACTCCACAAAGTGTCTACTGGAAGATTGGAAAGTAAGCTTTAGAGTTTTGTTATGGTGATGAGATCACCTTACCAACTCTGTTCCTTTGGGGCATGAAGAAATAGTTGCACTTTTTTAACTGTTCAGAGTCTGTTGGGCCTTAACTAAGTTGGGATAAGCTTAATGTGAGAATAGCAGTTGGCAGTTTGAGCTTTGGGAGACGCTGCTGCAGACTAACGCTAAAAAGCATTAAATAGATTCTAGTCAATCAGCATATACTAATAGTACATGGGCGAGAGAGAGGGGATGTCCTTAACTTCTGACTGGTGGGGGAGAAGAAACCCTAAGAAGAGGTGTAGAATTATTAGCTGGGAGGTCCAAGCCCAAGAAGTAATGCTGACCGAACTTCCCCCTTGTGTGGACCTCAGGAGGCCGTAGTTTCTTATAAGCCCTGCATCTGAACAGAGGGCCATGTGATGCAGGTTGTGGTTTACGCAGTGTCAAGTAACCAGGAGAGGTTAATCACAGCAAGCTGACAAGATTCAGAGGGTTTTGCTGTGCTGCCTGCTGACAGTTTTGCTTCATTCAGCATGATACCATCTGAGCGTACAGTTCTGTTTAGCTAGAGTTAAAAGACTGCAGTGCAGCCAAGCTCGAAAAGTTTAGGAACTGCTCATGAGAGTGACACCACTAGCCTGTGAATGCTATGTCCACACATCACTTACGATGCTTAGAAGGTCAGTTTGTGGTCAGCGATGGAGAGGTGCTGGGTGCTTTCTCCTCAGCAAGAATGGGATCCTATGCAGAAAAAGAATTATTTGTATTGTATTCAATTTTATTTATATTCAATTTTGCAGCCTCCCAGCTGCCTGCTGTTGATGTTTGATTTTCAGTTAACCTGCTACATTGTTGGCCGACTAATCTCTATCTGGAGACATGGGGAAATTTTGTTCCCATTTTACAGGTGTCACTTGATCTATCCTGAGTAAATAAAAAGAATTGCTGTCAGCAGTGCTGAGATTGAAACTCAGTAGTTCCTTGTGGATTACTTCTCACCTTCTACCATACCAGTGTGTGAAGAACTCAAAGAGAAAGTCAAATCATTTTTTTCCTTTTGTTTTTCACGGGAGTAAGAACAAAGTACATTAACTGAATTGGCACGTTATAGCATTGCACTTTGTTTTCTGTTGCCACGTCACTTTTCTGCTTGGAATTTAGCCTGCCCTGAGATTCCTTCTGCTCCCTTTTTGCTTATGTACATACTGAGATTAGCTTGTTTGGAGAGAGCAACTAGTGCTAGAGCAAAATACATTTGTTTAAATTAATTTCTGCAGCTGATCTAAACCAGCCTGGACTGAAGACTTGAGTATGTTGTTTAATTTAGATCCCCTTCCTTTTTCTGAAACTCTCCTGTTATCGGGACATATGAAAAAGAGAGATATATATGAAAGAAAATATGGGGTCAGACAGTGGGATTGTAGGGGGTGTTTTTTAATGAATTCTTTAATATCCTGATTCATTCCAGTAAAACTGTATTCACTACCTCAGGAAGTAGCAATTAACTTCATTCTTTTGAGAGCAATGTGTTCTCATCTTGATAAGGGGAATATTTTGTTTCTGATGTGACTGTTTTCATGTCAACTGTATCTCTCTGTTCTAAACTGTGTGAAATTTCTTTCAGAGTCCAGAAAATGAAGCTAAAAGAAATTGAGCGAACAGCTGTACAGGCATGGAGTCCAGCAAACAACCACCCTATTTACCTAGCAACAGGTAAAGTTCTTCACAATTTGTGAATATTAGAATATGAATCACAGAGAAATTTTATGTTGAGTTGTATGGGTTTTAGCTTTCAACAGTTTCCACCTTGGTAGTCTCTGGAAAACTTACAAGCAATATACCAAAAACATTACAGCTTTTATGTGTTTTTCAAGTAACTAGTAGAAGATTACTTCTATGCCCAACTTTGACATTTTAAAGGCGAGTGATTTTTCAAAGGTTGAATACATTATTTTTTTGATTTCTGATTTGTAATTAAGACTGTATGGACTCCAGTGCTGCTTGCTATTCTACATTACATACTTGCTATGCCTCTGGGGGGAAAAAACGTTAATTCAAGTAATGTTCATTTAAGGTCACTTTTATTTGTCTGTCTTCAGTCATTAGCATGTGGCTTGACAATCAAATACTATAAACTTCTTCTCCCTAAAGTTGCCTGTTTTGATTAACATTCCATTTTCAGTACTTCTGCAAAACCTTAAATTATGTTTTGTTGATTTTATTAATTAATCACTATTCTTACAGTAATTTTATTTCCTGAAGCAGAAAGTCAGCCTGTCAGTCACCGAGTTGGCAGCAGGCAAGTTTGTCTGTGTGGAGCTGACAGCTGTGGTGGTTTTGTTGGGTTTGCATGGTAGGGCTTGGTAGCTGGGGTGGCTTCTGTAAGAAGCTGCTAGAGGCCCCCGCTGTGTCCGCTGGAGCCAATGCCAGCCAGCTTCCAGGCAGACCCACCGCTGTCTGAGCCCATCAGCGGCAGTGGGAGTGCCTCTGGGATAACACAGTAAGAGGGAGAAAAAATGCCCTATGTAACTGAAGCACAAGAGAGGAGGGAGAGTATGTGAGAGAAATAATGCTCTAGTCACCAAGGTCCATGCAGAGGGATGGGCTGGAGGTGCTTCAGGTGCCAGAGCAGAGATCCCCCTGCAGCCCCTGGTGAAGACCTTAGTGAGGCAGGCTGTCACCCCCACAGCCCATGGAGGTCCATGGTGGAACAGCTAGACGGCTACAATCCACCATGCTAGAGCAGGTGGATGCCAAAGGATGCTGTGGCCCTGTGGAAAGCCCACGCTGGAGTAGGCTCCTGATAGGTCCTGTGGCCCCATGGAGAGAGGAGCCCGCACTGGAACAGGTTTGCTGGCAGGACTTGGGACCCTATGGGGGACTGAGGCTGGAGCAATCTGTTCTGAAAGACAACCCCATGGAGGGGACCCACATTGGAGCAGTGTGTGAAGAACTGCAGCCTCTGAAGAATTCGCATTGGGGAAGTTTATAGAGAACAAGGCCAGAGTTTTGGTTGAACCAAAGGTCTTGGCTTCAGTTTGCTTTGCATCAGAAACTGTGTTGTTTCATAATTTGTACTGCTTTTTAACAGTCCTTTGGGCACTTTCCGTGCTGTAAGCATCCCTGTGGTAACTGGGGGACTGTTTGCCTGGCAATGTCCCACTAGGCAGTGTTAAATCAACTTTTAGCTTTTATTCTGTAAGAATAAGGAGAAGGAAGGAAGACACCAATTTGTGACTGCTAGCTGTCTATGGGTTGCTGAGGCACGTTTAGTTGGTTAAGGTTGAACTTAGGCTGTAGAGTAGGTTTAGAAGGTCTGATTAAGACATGTGGTCATGGTTGAGGAGCAGTGTGCAGAAGTACTTGGGATCATAATTGTAGCTGGATTTTATGATGCCGCTGCAGTTGTAATTTAGAGAAGAACTTAATATCAAAAGCCATAGCTGCTTGGAGGAGGGAACACGAGTTACATCTATCCCAAGAAAGAAAGTTATCTGTGCAACAGTAACCTTGGTGTCCAGAATCTCCTGAAGAACTTTTAATTTCTTTCAAATTTGTTGTCATAATTGTTGATTCCTTTTTCTGAGGTGTTCAGACATGTCCTGTTTTGAACTGTTACAACACCAAGGTTGTGTGACTATGAAAACAGGTTTTCAGTGCCTTGCTCTTTTTGTATCTTGTGCTTTTGATAAAAATACCCACTTGTGTTGCCCTTGTACTTCTACTAGGAACATCTGCCCAACAACTGGATGCATCCTTCAGTACAAATGCCACCTTGGAAATATTTGAGGTTGACTTCAGGGATCCCTCCCTGGACATGACGCAGAAAGGAACACTTCCTGCCTCAAACAGGTACTAGAGGCTCATACTGATGTATCAATGAATGAAACTGGAAAGGGTTTTCTGGTGCAGGAAAGGAGAGGAGGAGATAATGTTTACAGCATATAAAGTGATCTTTTGAATCAATTGACCTCTCTTCAAAAATGGAACATTTTTGTTGATACAGATCATATTGGGTATAAAAGTAGGGCAGTTGGACTGTTACAGAAATCTGAAATTACTTGTATGATAGTCAGTCAGTAGAGACATTATGTATAATGTGAAGTTGCTGGGACTAACAGTTTGCACTGAAGAGGCTATAGAGAGTGAAACTTACCTTCCAGCTTTTTGAGACAAGATGGTTTCTTAGGCTCATCAGTGTGAGTGACATTACACCCAGTGTAAAATACAGCCGTGATTTTAGTGGATTTTAAAGGGTGTTAGCATATATTTCAGATAACAGCTCTGGAAATGATGGCACATAGATCTCTTAACTAATTTTCAATAAAGTGTAGGCTAGAGGATTTCACCCACCAAATCCCATGTGAGGTCCTAACAGTTTTAAACAAACAGTGAAACAGCCAAAAAAATAGGGACAACCTCTTCCTTTTTAAGTTCCCTTTAAAAGTCTTGGGAAGGAAGCTTATTTCCTTTTTTTGCATGCAAGAGCCACAGTCCTCTTAAAAGGGAGATGATTGTTTAAAGTGCAGACTGATGGATATGTTTGATAGGTTGAAACATGGATGTGAGTTTTGGTAATGAGGAGGGTGTCTTGCTTTCCACCAAAAATCGTGGCTTATGCCAGCTTTATTTTCTTCTTTTTTTAGATTTCATAAGCTGATCTGGGGGAACTTTGGAAATGGGGCTCTGGAGTCTTCTGGAGTGCTCATTGGTGGAGGGGATAATGGAGTCCTGACAATGTACAGTGTGCACCGCATCTTGACTTCAAAGAGCGACCCTGTCATTGGGCAGACAGAGAAGCATTCCGGTCCTGTTCGAGCCCTTGACTTCAACCCTTTCCAGGTGTGTAACATTAAGATACCAAAGGAAAGTTAACCTCTGTGTTAGAAAATACGTTCCTTTGTGCACAGAGATTTATAAATTGAAAGAAAAATTTTTAAATTTAGAGGCATGGTAGTTGTGGCACAAAGCTGGTTTGAGACTCAGATTTGGGTTCTCTTCACAGCTTTGCCACTGAATTCCCCTGTGATCTTGTTCAAATCTCTTACCTCTATAAAAACACGTCCTGTAATATTGTTGTATGTTAAACCATTGTTCTTTCGAAATTAGAGCTTCTATTTTTTTCATTTGTTCAGTTGGTATTTAATTCAGTGGGTCTCTGATCACACTTGAAGGGACTGCAGCATAAACGAGGAGTGAACAGACCATGGTTCTTGTGGTAGCACAAAGGCAAGTGGAAAATTGTCTGCAGTCAGTTGTGAGAAACCTGCATCTTCTCAGAAGAAATGTCCTTGGTGCCAGGATGCAGGGCAAAGGCTCAGCTGGCCAGAGACGGTGGCTTCCAGGCCTGCAGCAGAATTTCATCAGATTAACAGCAGCCACCTGAACAAAACAAACAAATTTTAAATGTGTCCGTACTATGCCACAGTGGAAGGCATGCAGGCCAGAGACATGCTTGGTTTATAATCCAGTTAGTATCTTTATACTTGCCAGTGGCTGTGAAATACAGCTCTCATCTCACTTTGGAAGATTTTGGGGTTTTTGCTTCCACTTATTTTTAAGAAATCTGTCCTTTTCCCCTGTGAGCAGGAATCTCAGCTGAGCTTTTCCTTTTACAGAGTAATCTCTTGGCTTCCGGAGCCAATGATTCTGAAATTTTCATCTGGGACTTGAATAATTTCAGTGTGCCTATGACTCCAGGGACTAAATCCCAGGTAAGCAAGCTTTTCCTCTGGGCAATAGTCCTGCAGTTTTGTATCTCAGTAGGCAAGACAAAAAGATGTGTGTGGACACATACCAGCCTAGTCAGTGTGTGAAAGGGGAATGACTATGATGTCTGTCAGCAGAAAGATGAATCAGAAGAGACTGATTGGTTTCATGCTTGGGGGTGGAAGAACTGCTGTAAAGGGGAGGTAGGCTGGCAAGTTCTGGAAGGATGCACTTTGCATGGATGGGTAAGCTCTTTGTGGATTTGAATCGAGTAACTGACCAGTTTTATCTTGTGATCCAGCTGGGGCATGTGTGATGGATTAAGAAGGTTTATTGGACCTTCTCTGAAGAATGAATTTTTTTCAGGCTTCAGCTGAGGCTTTTCATACCTCATGAAAGTCATATCCCTAGCAGAGCCAGCAAGCCATTAAATGCATCTTGGCTATTGCTCCCAGATAATGTTTCCAGAGTTTGAAGAGGAAGAAGTTTCTGATCTTCTGATGCTTATTATATTATTCAGGGCAATCAACTCCTGAAAGTAGAAAAATCATAGTAAACTTGGCTAAAAGCGGGCCGGGATTTTCCTCCATTAAGTCTCTTGTTTGTTTCCTTGCCTATCTCCTGCATTGCAGTAGATAAAGTAACAGCAATTAGCCATGAATACTTCATCGTTTTCCATCTCACTGCACTCCTGAAATGTTGCACAAGGTCATCTTTCCATTTAAGTTCATCTAAGAAGTTGGGGTAGAAACATACATATATGCTCAGCTGCAGTTCTCTCTGGAGTGATTTATAACACATTTGGCCAATGTAGAATCCAGTACCTGCTTCTAAAATGCAAAGGTACTTTTCCAGGTGACATTCCCTCATAGAATTTTACTGTCCACTGTACTCTGAGTAAAGGACTTTCCCATGTCTTTCTGGTCAGTGCTGCTGGTATTTCCAGTTAGTTGATCAGCAGTTGAAGAGAGAAATCTATGTATCATCAAATCTCTAATCCCTTAGTTAAGCTAGTGGCAGACTCCTGTGATTGGTGTTCCCTCAGCTTGGGAATAATGGACATGTGGCCTTTCCTGTCTTGGCAGCCTCATGAGGACGTCAGTGTGGTGTCCTGGAATCGGCAGGTGCAGCATATCCTGTCCTCTGCTCACCCCAGTGGCAAGGCTGTGGTTTGGGACCTCAGGAAGAATGAGCCCATCATCAAAGTTAGTGACCACAGCAACAGAGTGAGTGGAAAAAAGCCTGCATTTCTAACTACCTTAAAACATGCCACATGTGACTACAAAGCAGTGGCACAGACTCTTGGCATAAGGGGTTTTATTCTAGGAGCTGTTGGAACTAGTTCTCTTGGAGCTGTAGGACCTCATTTTATTCTTTCTCTAATGAATGGGGCAACAAGATCCCTTACTGTTCCTAAAATTCAGGCACTTTTGCATTCAGTTTCAGTGTTCACAACTCATATATGAGAAGCCTCCCAGCTTTCTTCCTAGGTCAGCTTTGGACTTTGACTTCTGTGTGGTTAGTGGGGTTTTTTTTGCTGTATAGAGAAGGTAGAAATACTTGCTGCCTGGAGCAAGACATAGCTAGACTTGGTTTATGTCAGGCATTCAAGGCAAGTTCAGTACAGAATGACATGGCTCTGTGCCATTTGTGCTTTTGGCAGCTTGCTTTGCTGAATTTTCAGCCTGTGCTATTTTTGTCCCTAGATGCATTGCTCAGGAATGGCCTGGCATCCAGAAGTTGCAACCCAGCTAGTCCTTTCCTCTGAGGATGACCGTTTGCCAGTGATCCAAATATGGGACTTACGCTTTGCTACCTCTCCTCTTAGCCAGCTGGAAGGGCACACCAGGTGAGGACTTGAGTGTTGTGTTGCATCTTTTCAAGTCAGATATCTGGGAGACTGGACTTGGGGGGGGAAGTATGATTTTCTCCTTGGTCTGCTTTCTTTCCCAGATGAATCTGGTTGAAGGTAGAGATGAGAACTAGCATTTCTGAGCCTGAGTGCGGGTGCATGGTGCTTTCTTAGTGACTGGGTGACAGAGTTGTCTGTACAGGAAATACGACTGATTTCTTTCTGCTCTATTTTAGGGGAGTTCTCTCTGTTTCTTGGTGCCAGGCTGACCCTGAACTGCTGTTGAGTAGTGCCAAAGACAACCGAATCTTGTGCTGGAACCCAAGTATGGGGGAGGTACGTAACCACGGCTAGCGGTACACATGGTATACTTTATAGAGTTGTGTGCTTTGCTGTGTGTTTGTGTCCTTCCCTGTATTCTTGTGGAGTGTCAATGTAATTCCCTCAAGCATGTCTTCTGCACTCTTTCTGTCTGGAGTGAATGGGTGTTGTCCATATCCAGGCTGAAATCGGTTTTCATTGAGTCTAGAGATCACAGAGGGAAGAAAACATTAATTTAAGATTTAGTTTCAACTATTTATGATTACTCTTGCTGTGCTCATACTTTAGTGTTCTCTGTTTCCATGTGTTTCTTCTTTTTCCTTTTCCTAGAGTAGTAAGTTCTTTTGGGAGGAAATTTGAAGGAGAACAAGTTAGAGAGGGTCACTGAGAAGCCAACAATGTAGCTAAATAATGTGTGTAAACTTTGTTTACAGTAAAATGGTTTCACAGGTATGTGCTTACCTAGTCACACATCTGAGAATTACCATACTTGGTATATTTAGGTATCACCTGAATTAAACTGGGCTTTTAAAAAAATTTTTATGCACACCCATTCATTCAATGCTGAGTTCGTGGGTAAAACTGAACTTTGGACAGTGCAGTTGATCTTGATGATAGCATGGGGAAAGTACTCTAACAATACTGAACAAAGTCCAGCTGGGATCCCCAGGCTAGATTCATTTCATGGGACAATATCCTCAGCTGACCACTTTTGCCTTGGAGGCAAGGAAAAAAATGAATCAATTTTCCTAAAATGCATGAAATGCTGCCGTTGTAGTTTCATGGGATTTGATGTTCACTTTGTCTAGATCTCTAGTGGTTAGAAGACAATCAGACTCTAAAATGTTCCTGATACCTAATTTTTACAAAAGTATTTTCACTGTCTTTTAGCGGAAAAGTTAAAAAAAAAAAATTAGTGTGGCTGACTAATCTTTGTGCATGCTGCTGTAGATTTCCAGAGTCCAAATTCAAATTAGACTTTCACGTATAAACAATTGTTAGGGGGCTCTTTTTGACTTGGTACCAATGAACAGCAAATTTTCAGGTGAAAAAGCTGGGAAGGTTTGCAGTATTAAGGATTAGTACAGTTATACACAATGGCTGATCTTATAAGTTTGAGGGAAGTACTGGTTTCTTTGGGTTTGGGCAACGTTTGGTTTTTTGGGATTTGTTTGTTAGTTTTTCTATTTGGCAATGTAGATTTTAATATAAGAAAATTACATTAATTTGCTTGTACCTGGAAAAGAAAATACAGATCATGTTCCCACAGAAAACAAAGTTGTGATTGTCTATGCTTTGTTCCTATAAACCGTAAAGGAGATACATTTGTTTTACAAACCAGAGGTTTAAAGTCAAGGCTGCATTAGTGAGTTGCCCAACATCAGGCAGGAAGTCTGTGACTGGGCCACAAATTGAACTTTGGGTTTTTGAGTGCTGAACCATAAACTTGTTGGCTGCAATGTCCTTCGTAGTTCATGTGCAGCTATTACATTCCTCTCTTCTTGTTCTTTTTTTTTTTCTTTAGGCTCTTTATTTTCCTTGTCACATTTGTTACTCCGCACTATTCTTTCTGTTTATGTGTTCTTGCTCTTGACACATTCTTGCCTCTTGAGTTCTGGTTTTATTGTATTGTTTTCTGGTGTCTCTCCTTTGGTTAACAGCAAATGTGACAATGCTCTAGTACTCTGATTCAGCAGTATTTGGGAAGCAGAGCAAAAGTGACTTCTTGCTTTTGGATTTTGTTCTACAGTCAGAATCCAGTTTTTCATGAGCTTTCTGTGACTTCCAACTGTTTGGACTCAATGTGCTATAATTTGGTTGCAAATGCATCCTTCAAGAAGCAAAAATAAGAGATTTGTATGGAATGGTGACATGTAAATAAAGTGATGTGCTTGCTGTGGGCAAGTAATTCGGGGAAAGCAGGAGGCTGTTAGTGTTGTGCTTCTGTCTTCTCTCTTTCTGTGATAGGTGGTGTATGAGTTGCCCATTCGGAGTCAGTGGTGCTTTGATGTCCAGTGGTGTCCTAGGAATCCTTCGGTCTTCTCTGCTGCCACTTTCGATGGGTGGATCAACGTTTATTCTGTTATGGGTGGGAACTTGGAAGCTCAGCAGAGGACGCAGGCTGACAAGGTGAAGTCCTGTGACCGTGTTACACCTTGGCAGACTGGCAGTTTCTCCCATGACTGCTCAGAGTGGTAGAGGCACACGTGTGTAACAGTGTGATTTTTAAGCAATGTAGTCTGTCCCATGCACCAGGACCTATGGCTGTATGGTGTGGGAACCGGAAGCTACCTGTGTGGGGGCTTAATAATCCCACCAAATCCCAAAGGTGACCACATGGCCTCTGACAAAGTGTGTAAAGAGAACCAAGATCAAGTGCAGTTGTGATGTTAAGATCTATTTTATTGTTATTACTGTTAGACTAAAAATAAAGCAGCACACAAGTTTTTCTTGTCATTAAGTTAACATTAAATACATTGATACTAATTAATAGGATACATTATTCTTCATTAGTTTAGAAGATCATTTTATAAAGTGGCTTGCAAACGACTATTAGCAATTTTCCTCAAGTGTGTTGACTACAGCTTGGAACATGTTAATATTTTTGATACTGAAACCCATTACTGAGTCAATGAATAGATGAGCAAACTCTGAACAGATTAAATGTCACTACTGTCTAAAATTTTAGTTTTAATCTGGTGTCTGGTCTTTTAATTCCCTCCCTCTGTCCCAGCCAACCAATGCCTTACAATACAGGTTTTAAGAGAACACGTATGAGCTGGCTTAAGTGTTATTTATATAGTCATTTACAGCTGACTGAGTTTAGTTTCATAGGATCGGCAAGAGACCGAAAATACTTTATCAAGCAACAGCTGTGGGAGATTAAGGATTTATTTAACCCATGGAGAATTTTCTTTATCTGTGTTCTTTATGTGCATGCACCTCACTTCCACTGTTCAAAACTGGGGAACAGTAGTGTCAAATAATTCCTGCATAAATTGAATAACAAGCTAGAACACAAGCAGGAGATAATGACAGTTATGGTGGCAGGGAGTTTGTGACCAAGAGTTCTCTCTCTTACAAATTCAGTAGTCTCAGGACAGAAACTCTGTTGCAAGCCTGGTTGTGTATATTTATTTCTTTAAGGTTTAGGATGTTTGATTTGTTGGATATAAGCTGTTCTTCAAGAAATATTCTTTCTTTGTAATTGATTTCCCCTGAAGAAAGACAAAACATTGCCTGTGATTCTAAGGTTTGGCAACCTTAGCTTGACCAGGCTGATGCTGCTTCCTTTTGGGTGTGCTAGTTAGCTGAATTTTAAGGTTATTCCCTATGGCCCAGTCAAACTTGAGCAGGATTATCTTTAGCAAACAACAAATCTCTGCGAACGATGTTAAAAATGAAAAGTGCTTGTGAACAGCATTGTGCCTGTGTTCACTGACTCCCTATATGTAGAAATCTGGCTCAGGGGCCACTTTTGACTCTTGTCTAGACAAGAAAGTTTTATTTCGTCAGTCTCATCTAAGCTATAAAAGCTTGAGACAGACCTTGAAACGAACCCATTTGAAAGACTCCAGCAACAAAAAGGGAGTGAGAATTCCTTTGTAAGGAAAACAAGAAATAAGTTGGACAACTTTTGATCATATGTTGTCATTATCTTGCATAAAACAAGTAATTTTGCAACTGCTATGTTTGAGCTGGGTGCTAGGCCTAGCAGTGTTTGTTAGGAAATTTGCATCTTGCTAAGGAAAAATTACTTGAAAATCTCTTAGGGTAAAAAATTCCTTGAGAAATGTTTTCTGGAACTGTTTTGAAATGCCATTTCTCTTGCATCGGGGCTTGGTGTTATTCCAGAAGGAGGTGCTGTACTAGCCTCGTTCTTTATCAGTGTGGAAAGTAACTAATTCCTAAGCAATGTTTTTTTGTGCTTACTCCATACAGAAAGGAATTGAATTATATTTCTTCCTATTTCCATCTGATTCTAGATCTCTTCTTCCTTCAACAACCTGGATCCCTTTGGCACAGGACAGAGCCTTCCTCCTCTGCAGGTGCCAGAGCAAGTAACTCAGACTACTTTGATTCCACCATTAAAAAAGCCACCCAAGTGGATTCGCAGACCTGTGGGGGTTTCATTTGCCGTAAGTGAATGGAGCATCCTTAGCTGAAAATGCAATAGATGTGTTGTCTTGTGACACAACCCTTTTCTTTCACTGGAGAAACCTGTTGCTAGTTGGTTTAATGCCTATTTAAGGTGCATTGTGGTGTCCCATGAAGTGAATTTTGTTTACTCTCTACATTCAGGTATATTTCCAACAAGAAAGAGTCCTGTAGCAGAGAATGGGAGATTATAAGTAGGAGTTAACAAATCTAAGAAAAATTCGTAAAAGCTGTCCTTGTAGGCTGGCATGCATTCCCATTCTCTCTGTCTCCTTCCTATCCAGGCATTTAATTTTCTTCACATCTTTGCTCCTAGATTGTAAGGCTGAATTGTTCTTTTAGCCTGTTGCTTGACTTGTTCTCTGTCTGTCTAGTGCCTGCTCTTCACCTGATAGTTTTTATCATTGCAGTCTACCTCTCCATGTAACGGAAGAACTAACAGTTCCAAATGGTACTTTTTCCTCTGTGCCTCTCTGGCATTCACAATTGGCTAGGCCTTATTGGATCTGCACAAGTGTCAAGTTTATCAGTGTTCAGCTGAAGGGCTCGTACTGTGAACTCCCTCAATGTTCATACCATCCATACACACTAAATTCTTGGGTTCCTTGTGATCACTGCTGGAGCTTGGGTCTGCCTTGCTAAATGAAGAACTGAGTAGCTTTTACCTTTGTTTATAAGAATACTTACTGTGTCTCCCTCTGTTATTCTCAGTTTGGAGGAAAACTGATTACCTTTGGTCTTACCAAAGCTCCTGGACAGCAAATGCAGCAGACTTACCCACACCAGGTATTCATCAGTCAAGTCACTACTGAAACTGAATTCCTACTCCGATCCAAAG
The DNA here is from genome assembly GCF_965178545.1 of Coloeus monedula. NCBI lineage: Eukaryota > Metazoa > Chordata > Aves > Passeriformes > Corvidae > Coloeus > Coloeus monedula. The sequence continues at coordinate 19,762,679 of NC_138788.1, forward strand.
AACTGCAGATGGCCTTGCAGTCAGGGAACCTCCTTGACTACTGCCAGGGCAAGATCCAGACAGCCAAGCTACCATTTGATGAGAACCTTTGGAACTTCTTGAAGGTAGGATGGCTATGGTGAAATACAGAGGTCAGTTCTTTTATGGTCCTGGGGTGGAATATGGTCCTCTCCAGCCATTTATATTTCTGTTCTTCAAAATATAAAATGGAATTGAATGAATAGACTAGTTACTTATCTAAAGAAAGTTGAGGTCTTGGAGGTTGTCTTGGTTTTCATTAGGAGTGGACTTGTTTGGGCTTCCTGAAACAGGATGTTTTCATCTCAACACATTGCCAAGCTGTATCTGCCTGTTACCTGTGGAGCTGTACATTATTATTTTTCAAGGTGAAGTCCAAATGGGCAATAAGATACCCCAGAACAAGGGAGAGAGCTGTGGTGGCATGAGGACTGACTAGCCTTCATGGACAATTTGGTGATGTGAGAGTTTGGTAATTAGAGGTGGTCATCCTTCTGAAGAGGCAAGGCTTAGTCTTGGCCGGGGTGTACAGACACTCATAGCAGACTGTGTGGAGGGCAAAATACTGGGATCTTTTCCATAGTATTATATTTGCATAGAGAATCTTGAATAGGATGGCCAGCTGTTAGTCTAGGTGGTGACAGTGGTCTCCATTGCCACAATGTCTTCAGTTGCATCAAATGAGACACATCAAACTGTCATTTTTAGTCACTTTTTATAATCCATCTGGTGTGTGGTCCCGAGAGACCACTCCAGCACTAAAAGGATCTATTACAATTGATTGTCTTAAAGTACAAACCAGGCTTCTGTACAAGAAGTGTCCTGCAGCACCATTCCTGCCTCTGCAGGAACAGTTTCTGAATGGAGTGTTTACAAGTATCTTATCCATGTACAGTTTGATCATTTGTGTAGTAGGAGCAGCATGGGACTTGACTGAGACAGGCAGATTCTCCTTGCAGAATGCTAATCATGCATTAAAGCATATAAATAGTGCCTATCAATTAGGCTATGTGCAGCCTGTGGGAATTTTTTGGATAGTCTGAAATCCTCATCCAGGGAGCTTCTGTAACAGTTAACTAATTCTTGTGAGGCCAGCTAGCAATTCAGGCAACCACCTTGTCTCAGTTTCATCCAGACTCAAATCAGTCAATTTTCTCAATGAAGAGATTAGCTTGGCTGTTCCTAAACTATCCAGGGAATTGATGACCAAGGACACTGGGCAGGTTACAGTCATGGTCTTGATACACAATTGTATCTCAGTTGTAACTGTGGCAAACTTGAGTTTTGCCCTTTTATTGTGATTATAACTTAAATTCTGTAAATGTTCCCACAATAGTCATTAGGTGAACTTTTCATAGTTGAGTTCTTTATCTATAAGCTGAGCTCTAAACTTTGCTGCTGCCAGAAGGAGCTAACTATTGTCAGTGTGTAGATGTCTATGATTTTACATGTTTTTTATCTTTTTAATATCCATTGGGACTCAGGTGAATTTGGAGCAGGACTCCAGGATTAAACTTCTCAAGCTGCTGGGCTACAGTAAAGAGGATCTGCAAAAAAAGGTAAGGGGTATTTCCAATAGAGAGAAACCTTTACATGACTAAAGCTACTGCAGGAGAGTTTGTAGGGTCCCAACTGGAACTGAGCAAGTGATCTCATAGCACATGAAGGACCAAACTGTATGAAATTTCAGCTGGGACTCATGTGAAGTATACCCCACTAAAAAGCAAATGCAAGCACTTGTAAGGGTGTAACTGTAGCTGTAATGAATCAAACCAAAGGGGTCTTGAGCCCATTTATCTTTTTTTCGGTTGTTGGTGCACTGGGAAAATGTTTAACAACAGTGCAGTTGTGAGAACTTCTTTTAGCATTCAGCTCTCTGCATCTCAGGAGATTCCTCAACCGGGAAGAAGGTGACAGGTGGAGACAGTCTGGCATAGCACTGATGGATAATGCTTTGAAAGGAATAAATAGCCACTGATAGGCAGCCAGCCAGGAATAGGGTGAGGTGGAAGTTTTCCAACAGGTGAAAGAGCTGGGAGAATTGCTTCTGGGACTTGGCAGTTTCTTGGTAGTTTTGCTGTCCAGGTGCTTACTTTGATAGAGACTTAGATACTCTGTGTGTGTCTGTTACTTTTCTAGATTGCCTCATGTTTGAGTAAGGGGATCCCAGATAAACAGCCTCATCCTGAGGCAGATGGTACAAATGCTGCACCAGATCAGGTATGTCCTGTACCTCTTGCCAGCCTGGGAAAGCAGAGGAGGGCAGAATGAACTGCAAGGTCTAATTCCAACCGCAACTTATTGGGCTCAATGCCGGCATTGCAGAGGGCAGTTCACAGGCCTGTCAGACCCTCACAGGGTCAGACTAAATGATTATAACTTTCCCTTCTGGCTTTAAAACTAATCCATGAACAAGGAAGAAGGACTCCTGGCTGTTATTCCTGGAAGAAGGCTTGCTTCTGTGTTGATTTCTTCAGTGGTAGAATTAGCCTCACCGCAGCTTAACTTCATGCTACTGGATTTCCTCTGTGAAGCTTCTGCTGTGGTATTTCTTTCCTTTTCACGTCTATCCTCTGAAATGTATTTTCACATAATTTTGGGATGTCCATCTTCAGATGCCTTCCAATGCCTGGTACACTGTAAATTTTTCTCCTCTGAGGTATCTTAAACTTATGTCGTCTGATTAGTAATCTTCTTCACAAGCCTCAAACACTGGCTGAGATACTTTAGGAGTAGCAATTGTGTCCTGCATTTCAGTAGAGCACCAGGCATGGCTGTGATCCAACCTGTTATTTTCAGATTTTACTTGTTGGTCTTGTCTCTGTTCCCTCCAAAATAGTTCAGCTTGCTCAGGGGCTGATGGTTGAGCTGATGAATGCTGCCCAGCAGTGCTGTTGGCATTGCAGGTCTTGCACCATCATTCTCCTAAGCTTTGTTAGTTGCAGCACTGCTCTTGTTACTGCCCTTGTGAAACTGTGCAGATTGATAGTGCAGTGACAGGAGTTTCCAAATTGAAATTAGATTTATATGAGCATGCACAACGAAATGGAGAGCAGCCCTGTCCCACTCTGTGATCCACTAAACTGTTTTGGGTAGGATCTGTGTCTGCAGTGAATGAAATAAGTTCTTGCACTTTTTGCACAGCTTTTGATGAATTCCAGCGATGATGTAGCTGCTGTTTCTTCCTCTTCAGCCTTTTTTGATAACCTCATCCCACAGAATATGAGCACATTGGAGATTCCTGTCACAGAAGGTACGTTACATGAAGAGTATTTCTGCCCTCCTAGGAAAAGGGGAGAGGAGAGAGAACCAGAAAATTAAGGGGGACCAAGAAGAATCTAGTTCACTCCGGCAGATGGATACTTTTAAAACACATGACCCCTTCAAGTGTCATGCAGCATATCTCATTGAGCAGAGAAATACTTTTCCCAGATAAGAGACCCATTAAAAATACAGAAGAGTCTTCTAGATGATGGAAGACTTAGAGTCAAGTCAGTGGGTTTTTTTGGGTGTCCAAATTTTCCTTTAGCTGGGCTTTTAGCTGTTACTGCTTTTTACTGCCTGCTCTTTAAAACAAGCATCATCAGTGCACCTGAGTGATAACCCTTTGGGTTGACTCTACTTATCACTTCTGTAGATACAGATGGACTCATCAGCCAAGCCCTTCTGTTGGGGAATTTTGAGGGTGCAGTGGAGCTGTGCATGCGAGCAGAGCGCTTTGCTGATGCCATCATTTTAGCTATAGCTGGTGGGGAGAACCTCCTAAAGGAAACCCAGAAGCGCTACTTTGCCAAGCGGAAAACAAATCTCTCTGTGGTAAGCGATGGTTTTGTGTATACACTGAGCAGGGGAAGGTGTCCACTGTCCTGGCAAATTTTTCTCTGAATATATGTGGAAATGCTTTTTCCATAATGCAGGAAGTAGAATGTCAGCAGAATCTGGGCGTTTCCTATCATGGGACATTTACTCTAATATCGTGGTAGTTTTATGACAACTTTATGTTGTCTACATAGTGTGTCTGTGTTCTCTGTCCTTTTTTTTTTTAATGGTTTCTGTCTCAGCTTCTTGTGCTTGTAACCTGTGGTGCATACTGCTCCTTTACAGCTCAACTAGGAAGTTCCTAGCTTATTAATTTATGAATGAAAGTGTAACAGAGGTTGGGATATCTTAACACTGTGTTCTAGTTATTGATACCAGCTGCTCTGAAACAAGATATGTGTTAGATCTTTAGTCTTGTCTAGTATGGCTGTTTCTATATTCTTTGAAGTGCTTTGTTGGGCATTTTTACTTTCCTTAGAGGCATCAGGTTCCAATTACTGTTAACATAGGGATGCTGAGATTGTTGGACCTTAATGTACAGTGAGGTAGTTGCTGCATAGTGGGAAGTGTGTTTGAAAGTGAGCTGTTGCTTAGGCTGTGAGCTTATCTTTGTCTTCAGTGGCTGACAGGCCTTCTGCTTCCCTTACAGCTGCTTTCCTGCATTGTGCAGCAGAACTGGCAAGATATTGTTTGCACGTGTGATTTACAGAGCTGGAAGGAGGCACTGGCCATCTTGTTAACATACTCAAAGCATGAAGACTACACTCAGCTCTGTGGTATGCAGTGTAATATGTTTTGATACAATTTCCCTTGCAGGAGGTTCCTCTGGACTGCTTACAGAAAGAAGTGGATAGAGTTAAGAAAGGAAAGCACTTCTTACCCATTACAGCTACCTGGAACTTAAATAAGTGTGGACTGTTGAGTCAGGAGAATGATAGATGCACACTGTAGCTGAGAATCATGGTGTGAAGTTACATATGTGGTATTTCCTGTGCCCTCTAGGAGTAGCATGGAAAAAAACAGGATAGATGCTATCACCAAGCTGAGACATGAAGAAAGTGATTTTTATTCCATAGAGAAAGGTATTTCCTTTACAGTAAAAGGTCCAGTGGGCTTCACTCCATCTAAAACAGGTTTGAGCACCCTACTATTGCCTGGAGATTCCCACACCTGTTTTGGAAATTCAAAAAAACAAAAAAAAAAGGTGTTGGACCTTTTTACTGAATTCATCTGTCCTTTCTTTCTTTTATGTGTTGGGCAGACATACAAAAATTGGCAGATGTAGGAAAGGTACTTTTTTTTCAACCAAGTTGGCTTTGGGGTTCCTTCCTGATGCCCATTTCTGTGTTATCCAGCAGTTATGCAATGGAGCTGGTGAAGGGTCTAGATCCCAAGTCTTATGAGGAGCAGCTGAGGGAGCTGGGGTTGTTTAGCATGGAGAAAAGGAGGTTTGGAGTGACCTTACTGCTTTCTATAACTACCCAAAAGGAGGTTGTACTTCTCCAAAATAGCAAGTAATAGGACAAGAAGAAACAGCCTCAAGTTGCACCAGGGGAAGTTTAAATTGGGCATTAGGTAAACCAGCTGCACTCAACGGGTTGTCAAGCATTGGGAACAGGCTGCCCAGGGAAGTGGTGGAATCACCATCCCTGGAGTTATTTAAAAAACATGTATATGTGGCACATAAAAACTTGGTTTAGTGGGACCTGGCAGTGTTAGGTTTATAGTTAGACTTGATCATAGTGGTCTTTCCTGATCTTAATGATTCTATGATTCTAATTAGGTGCAGATCCAAAACATTGGGGTTAATGAGCTCTTCAAAAGGGGAGTGTGTTAAATGTTGGCTACATCTCTTCCTCTCTAGATGTGCTGGGTGCCCGCCTGGAGTCGGAGGGAGATGCAGCCCTGTCCAATGACGCCTGCCTCTGCTATATCTCATCAGGAAATGTGGAGAGGTTGGTGGAATGCTGGGTAAAAAACCATGAGACTTCGTCACCACTTGCCCTACAGGTACAGGTGCTATAATGTTGGTTTGACTCTTCTTTAGGCCAGTCTGGTAGCCCTGAACTGTTTGCATTATCCCATCAGAGTATCTGGTTTCCAGCAGACAGTGGAGACCTGTTTGTACTCACCAAGGTATCTCCTTCTAGCCTGAATTGTGGGCCTACTTTGAAAGGAGGCTTGCTCTCTTAATCATTCCGTGTTTGTGTGTTTACATTGCACATAAATCCAGCCATGGACAGGAGTTACAGCCTACCTGCTTCTCTTACGTACTGATGTCATCTCTGAGCTTCCTTTTTCTCAGGGAAGTTTGAGCTGTACCTGTTTTCTTACTGGTAGTAGCCTGGAAGTACATTTGCTGCTGTGCTTATCATGTATAACTTAATGTTCCAGTTATCTGGCTGTACCTTCAGAATAGCCTTAGCAAAATAAAATGAAGTCTGGACCATGTTATTCCCACTGCAAGTAAAATGATCACATAGGGGGAATCGCATCTTGCAGATGAATCGGTACTTCTAAGTCAATGTTTTTACCTACCTCTCTTCATTCCTATTGATTATTTCACAGAATTACAGAATAATCCAAGTTGAACAGGACCCACAAGGATCAAGTCCAGCACTTAAGTGAATGGCCCATATGAGGATTGAACCCACAATTTTGGTGTTACCAGCACCATGCTCTGACCAACTGAGTTAATCTCAGTAGTATTACATTTAAACCTAAGTCACTAAGCCCTGTTGTGTCTGTCACTTGCTAGAATGAGCTAGACAAGTCTTCCACTTGGATATCTGTAGATAATGCTTTCTGCTACGGAGTTCCCTGGTTTTGTAATCCCACTAGTAAGTAAAAGCAACAAAAAAAAGCATCTTTAGCACTCCTGGTTGTTTTTGAAACTGGCCTCCTCCCAGTTGCCAGATATGAGCACATATCATTCCACAGCTGTAAACACTCCTTTGATTTCTAGGAGTTGAAGGAGTTTTGAGTAACTAAAAACCTTCTGGTCCTTTTGTCAGCAACAGTAGTTTTTTTTGCATTTCTCTTGGTATGGTTTTAAGCCTTCCTCTTCCAAGCTGAGAGCTTGTAACAGTAGTAGCTTCCTAGTAAAAAGATTACAGTTGACTGAAATGTTCTTGTGGCTTCTGATTTTCTTTTCTTCCCTTACTGTTAAAGTAGCAATGTCAGGGTTTGCTTCTTGGTTCCTGTTTTTCTCCAAGTGCACCTGAGGAAATGGTCATCAGTGACAGTATTTGGTGCAGAATGGAAGTAACTTCTGTCCACATTGGACCCAATGTCAGCTGAAAGTGGGGAGGGCCATCTGGTATTGTCTCAGCGTGAGATGGACCAGTAAAGCTAGTCAGATTCTGAGCAGTCTTATTTCTTTGCTCCCCCTGGCTTATTCAGGATCTTATAGAGAAGGTAATGGTGCTGAGCAGGTCCATTGAGATGCTCCGAGGCACAGCAGGACCAGCACCAGGCCCTGTCTTGGCAGAACGAATCACCCAATATGCCAATCTCCTGGCATCACAAGGATGCTTGGGAGCTGCAATGAATTACCTACCCAGCAGCTCTAAAGAGGTGAGTAAGCAGCAAGCTGTTGTGGAAGAGAGTAGTATAGCGGGGGGAAATGGTGCTTTGTATGAGAGAGCTGGGGTTTTGACATGCATCAGGACTTAAGGTTTTACCTTAGTTATGCTAACTTGAGAATAGAGGGGGAGGGGGGAAAGGTGTTCCAGGAAATGGGTTTTGTCTTCATTTGCATTTTCTTTGTAGTGCCTTTGATTCAGGGAAAAGGAAAAGAGCTATAGAACTGTAAAATGGACGATGGAGAACAACATTAGGAAGCAGCTCTCCAGCGAAGCTGCCTCTCTTCCTGAAACTAGCTGGTAGAGGAAGGGAATGGGGAGGTCACCTGGCAGTTTGAAACAAATCCATCTAGTGCCTAAATGTGGGTAGGGTTTGAGGAAGGAATACTCCAAGGACTGGAGGAAGGATCAGTGAGACTTCATCTGCCTGGGAGTTTGGCAGGTGATGTCCCAGACTGTCATTTACCATTTGCTGAAGTCTTTTTTCCTGGTGGCTGTTGGGGAGATGGTTAGTTTTGCAGTTTGATTCATAGTGCTTTAGGTCAGGATCTACTTTAAATGCCTCCCCAGCATTTTCCATCTGGGGCTCTCAAGGTGCTTCTTCTAAAGCACAGTTTGTTTCAGCTCCTGATTGAACAGCTCCGAGACCGGCTCTTTCATGCTCAAGGAGACAATGTGGGTGATCAGCAGCCACCCCCTTTTCCCTACACTCGTGTCAGCGTAGGGGTCAGTAAAGCCCCAGCAGCCAAGAGTGGTTCCACCCTTGAAGGGGCAACCCACAAAGCAGGTCCCAGACATCCAGAGAAGGTAGGCCTTAAACTCAGGTGTTCATGGCTTGGGAGGAGGGAGGAAGGCTACTGGGTTGTGGAAGGCATGTGAAGTAATAGGAGATGACATAAATTGCAGACACTGAGGAACTCCTCAGTGATGTCCTTCACTGGAGCAAACATAAGCTCTGTGATTATCCAAAAGTGAGCTGTCTGGCATCTTTTCACAAAGCCCTGTCCTACATGCAGTCCCTAGAGGAGAATGTTACTAGTGTAGTGATCCACTGAGATCTCAAATCTTAGGGTGAAAGGGGATGTGGTCATTTTCCTATGCTCATGTTACCCTCATATCTTAGTAAAATTAGTGTAGTATGGCTTCATCTCAGTTCTTGCACAAGAAGACTGTTTGCAAAGTTTTGCTTCCAACCTCTATTATTCCATTATTGTTCCTCTGTTCGTCCGGTTGTGCTTCCAGGAAGTCACTGTATGGGAACTTGCTCCTGAGGACTAATCCTTTTGAGAGCTGGAGAACACTCTGAAGAGTGTGGTGCTCATCTTGTTGAGCAAGTTATGTGGTGGGAAAGGCCTTTGATCGAGTGCATCCAGGGCACCAACAGCAGCAGCAAGTTCTCTTGCCTGAGAAGTGACAGGGATAGAAATTTCATCTGCTATTATGTGTATACATATGACTCTGTTGGCCATTTGCAAGATCTTTGTTTTTTAATTGCAGCCCAACTATCAATCATCATTTGCCCCTTCAGCACCATCTCAGCCTTCAGTGCCTTCCCTCTTCACACCTCAGCCAGTGCCGGCGATGTCCATGGCACCTCACCATGTTGCCCCTCCCCAAGCCAGCACAGGTCCACAAACAAGTGTCTATTCCAGAGGACACCCGTACCCACAGTACAACTTGGGCTTGAATCCAGCAACTGTCTCAGGGCCAGGTAAGCACTGTCTGATAGTTGTGTCCATTTTCTAGGTTTCCTGAGGTTAAAGCCTTCAATATGGGTGGCTGCTGTACTTTTTTCCTCACAGGCCTGTTGTACTGACAAAGAACAAGTCAGCCGTCTGACAATCTTCTCAGTGCCTCTGACACATCTAGCTGTAGTGACTGTTGCTGCATGTGCACTGATACTAAGCATATATAGGGGTGGAAAAGCCACAGCTGGCTTGGTGACAGTTTGAGTGATGTAGCCTGGGCTAGGGGGGACACAGATATTAAACGGTATGGCTTGAAGAAGGGAAGACTTACTACCAAGAAGGATAGTGTCGTGAGTAGTTGGCACATGAAACAAGTGATGCTGATACACTCTCTGTTGTCTGTAGCTGTGCCACAGTCTCAGCCATTTGGACCAGTGGGAGTCGGACCTGTTGGTCCTGCTCCCTTCTCCAGCCAGCCGTCTCTGCCAGGACAGCCCATGCCCATGATGTCTCCTGGTGTTCCACCACCCAGACCTGCCCTCTTCACTCCAGCCTCAGTCCCATCATCTCAGCTTTCTGCAGCTTGTCCTCTCCCTGTGGCAAGCCAGTCTCCTCTAGACTACTCTTCAGCACCTTTCAACTGCCCCATGAACATGGGTTATCCTCAGGGCGGTCCTGGAGCTCCATCTACTAAACCCTTGCCAGCAGCCATTCCTCCTCCTCCCACAGGTAAGTACTGCTTGTGTGACTTGTGTGTCCAGGACAAGCCAAGATGGGGTTTGTCGTACATGATGGACATGGATCTTCTGAGGTCTGGTCTGTCCCCACAGAGGCTGGATGTAGTGCTGAGGCAAACCTTACAGGCACAGAGTGCTGAGTCTTGCTGTGGTGGTGAAGCAAAACAATGGTAACAGTTGCATTCAGCCTGTTCAGTTGTTCTTTCTCCTAGGCTGTGGTTGCAAGATGTTGTCTCTTCAGGTCCTCCATGCACCCTGAATAGGCATCTGCTCTGACAGAAAGGGTGGTGGTTCCCTTGGAACTCCTGGTGGAAGGTTTGCTCATCCCGCCCTTGCTTATGCAACTTACATGAGAAGTGCATTTGAAATGGTGGGAGAGCAGGGTGCTGCTTCCCTCTCCATGAGATGCCCCTTACTTAGCTTCAGGATTAAATTCCTCTGTCTGCTGTACTCTAGTGCTCCCATTTTTTTCCTGTTGTCATAAAGGGCTTGTCTGGGAATCACTTCTGGATTCCTCTCTGCAGTGTTGTAGACCCCTCTGGGTCTATAGTTTGAATCCAGTCTGGCATGTGAAGTCCTTGCTAGCATGATGAAGAGAAAGAGGGTTGTTGGACCTAGTTCCCCATGGATGGGCATTCCTTCTATTTCCCAGAATATCACCATATCTGGTGTTTGTTAATGCTTTGTTTGCCATCTCAAGGAACAGGTTCAGCCAGGCTGTGGAGATCCCTAACAACAAGGCTGACAATCCATAGATTTTTGAGCAGATGCTTCTCCAAGCCACATGTATTCTGAGAGTGAAGGAACTGAGGCTATGATGTTTGCCTTCACCCGAAATCCTTTGCTGACCTGTGTTTAACCAAGGATAGCAAATCCCACTGTGTGAAGTCTGTGGGGACTACACACAAAGGCTCTAAGCTACAGCTGGACAAATTCCTTCCTGAAAAGCTTTTTGGTATAGTAGTCCAGTGAAATTACTCAGTGAGTGAAAGCTGTTGGTGATCATGCCTTTTCCACCCTGCCTTGATTTTCAGGTTTCTTCCCTTGGCTAGATCCCCACGTGGATCATGCAGGTAGTACCCAGAGAAATCTCCAGACCTGTGGGGCAGGCTGTGTTGCTGCTTCTAGTGAAATGTGTGCACGTATTGATGTGTGTGCATGCTCACTGCTGTTTGTGGTTTTGTTGCATGCCTGGGGAGCTGTACAGCTGGGGTGGGGAATAGACCTGTCCTAAGGACTAGGAAGTGAAAGCTGGGGATATTGGAAGTGAAATAAAAGTACTATGCTATTACTCATTAGTTTAGGTACAGAAAACAGGGTCTCCCCCTTCTTCCTTCTCTATTTTCCTCCAGTTCTGGAGGTATTAGACCATTTTCAGTCTCTGTCTTTTCAGGCAGTTGCTGGGCCAGCAGGACAGGGAAGCAGACAGTTTTCCTGTCTTGGTTCTCTAAGCAAGGAACAGGCCAGTGGTTTTAACTTATCACTCATTTTCTCCCTGTTACACTCCCAGCCTTGTGCACAGTTTTTCTTGTGCTTTCTGCCTGTGGTTTGGAAGAGGTGAGTCCCAGCAGAAGCAGTGGTGGAGTAGAGCTTCCCCAGCAGGATTTGGGGGCTCTCTTCCAAGAGGAACTGGAAAGCCCTTTTGGCTTTAGTTAAAGGGTGAGGTTTGGCTTTGAATCTTAGTTCAACTATTGGGGAAAATTTGGACCCAGGGGGTTTTCTGACTGATACTTAGTACTGATTTCTCCCCTTGGGATTCACTGGTGGTGGAGGGTAGTCATTTTCTAGTCTGCAGTGTCAGTGGGGTAAGACTCAGTGTCTTAGTGGTCTGTCACTGCAGTGATTGGTGCTCTTTGGAGGGACCATCTGCCAGGCACAAACCTCACAGCTTTATTTAGGAAATCCAAGTACTTACAGGCACTTACACCACCAAGCAGGTCTGGCTGTGTGAAGTGGGACTCCAGAGAGGGAGTTGTCCCTTCAGCAGAGAAACAAAATACCTCAGTTTCTCTCTGTTAAAGAGAAGATGATTCCATGACAAGGATTTCAAGCACTTCCTTAGGCTGAAGATGCCCTTCAGGAATTCACTGCTGAGAAATTCCCTTTTCCTTAGCAGCATTTCCCCCCAGTTTTAATGGCAATGTATAGCATGCCTGGATCAGCAGTGCAAACTGGCTTCCTTGAGAGTGCTTTCTTGCCTGCTGTTATTGTTCTGGTTTTGATTTGTATTTTTCTTAATCTGAAATGGAACTGTAAAATCATTCAATCTGACTGGCCAAAATTGCTTGCTTTGGAAATTCCTGAACATAGTATCTACAGCTCATGAGCATCATTACTAACACAATGAAGAGACACCTCCACTTGTAGAAATCCCAAGTTCCTGAGAGTGTCAAGGACACGGCGAAGGACAGCAACATGTTGTCTTATCTCCTTTCTGGCCAGGATAATCCCTGATTCCAGCCTCTGGTGGTCTTGTTTTTTCTAGGACAGGCATTGCTGGAGACTGCTGCCATGGGGCACTCCTTTCAGGGATGGTGAGAAATCCTATTTCACAAGTAGTGTAGGAAAGATAGCATTTCACCCCAGCAAAATGCAACAGGGTCTGTTGTCTCTCATGTCTGATGATTAAGTGTCTGGCTTAAAGAGCATAATTTAAATAGCTGTTTCCAGTGAGGATACAGTGCCACTGGGTTGGAATAGTGCCAAGGATTGCTAGGCCACAGGCTCAGTGGGGGCCAGCAGAGTTCTAGGGCACAGAATCCCCAAGCTAGAAATAGGTGCCAACTTAATTAAACTACTGATCCAAACTCATCAGAGAGTGAGTCTTGAAATCATGGGAAAAGGGAGGGCAAGAAGAGGCTGCCAGAATTTTAATAATAAAGGTAATTAAAGTAATGAAGCACCTTTTGCATCTTTCCCCTGTGATTTTTAAAGCTCAGTTCAGGATCAGTAGCTCATTAAGTGTGGCTCTGAGCTCCAGCAATTCTGTTATTGCTGCTTAGAATTATTCCGTTTTCTCACAGATTATTCCTCTCTCATGGGCTTGAGGTTATTAATACTGGGGTTTTGTCTAAAGATGCAGGTACCCTTACAGGACAGCAGCAGACAAGGTAGTTGAAATTTGACCTTTACAGAATGAAGAGTGGGCAGAAGTCTTTTGATGTCATGTTGTCTGATGGATTTTAAATTACCTGGAGTGAGGTTAGAGTATGACAGAAGCATCTGCTGAGACACCCCTCTGCTCCCAAGGCAGACTGGTTAAGTCTATTCCCTTCCATTTGGCAGTCAGCAAATTTTGCTAAGCTTTGTTTCTGAACATGATTTTGGAAGGGATCCCACCCCTAAATCTTTCCGCCTTTATCAGAACAGCCTGTATGGCTTTGGACTGCCACCATGAGCACTCCTGTAAGTGCTGGTGAAAAGCCCTCTCACCTGCAGCATAGCTCTTGCTGTGCTACCACAGTGCCAAATTCTCTGGAGAACCCCAAGAACTTCCTGAACCGTGAGGTGCACACTTATGCAGGTCCCCACCAAGCTTCCAGCCTGACTCTGAGGCTGACTTCTGCAGCTTATAAAGGACCCAGAAAGCTTCAGGTAGTTCCAGAAAAAGTTTTCTGTGTGGGAGTGGGTGTGTGCCAGTTCAGTCTGATCAGACATTACCTCATGAAGGCTGTGCACATACTTGGATACTAAGAATGAAATTAAGAAAGGGAAAGCTAAGCAAGAGCATCTCATGGGCCTGTGAGCTGGGTTTGAAATTCCTCAGTTGAAACAGTCTAAAGGTGCAATGACAAGGGAATTGGAGCCAAAGGGCCTTCTCCTGAAGGAAGTTCTAAACTGTGCAAGCAACCATGAATTGTTGCTGCAGCCACCTTCTCACAGTCTGAGGTTTGTGTCTTGTCCTCTGTCCTGGCAGCTCAGGAATCTTGGAGTGACTCCTCTACTGGAAGAGGAGGCCTTCAAAAGAAAAAGGTAAGTTTTAAGCTACAATATGTGTTGGTTGTCTTTTAGCCAGCGAGTTCCATGTAACAGATACATTCCTATACATGCTCGCTGTCAAACTCCACAGGTCTCTGTCCCTGTAGCTCTGTCTACGTCTGCACTGCATGCATGGCTAGGACTGGAGTCTAAGTAATCTTGACTCTTTGCCATCCAAAGCCACATGCTATTCTGCAGGGTGGCTGTTTTCTGACATGGTTATCAGCTCTAATGTTGCATCCTCTGTCAGTACTTCCCAGGCTGGCTACAGTAATTTGTTGTTAGTATGGATTTAATCTTATGCCCTTGCCTATACAATTTTTTTGATAGTGGCTGAGGAGGTCATGTTCCCTTCACACCTGACAGCTGGTGGCAGCATTTTCCCTCAGCTCAGTGGGACCAACAGTGATATTCCTCAGATGCCGATACCAAATGATAAGGCACTTGTGCTGAGAGAAGTTGAGACAGGTGTAGCTGTGAGCTGCCTGCCGTGTTGGTCCTGCAGCTCTCTGCCTTGTCATGATTGTACTGGAGGGCCTGTGAGCTGAGTTCTTCTGCAACAAATGCTCTCAGTACCCCATTTCTATCATTGCTGCCTGCTGGCAGGTGTGACGAGAAGCTTCTTTGGCATCCTTCCCACCCCCCACTCCTCTTTTTTAGATTGGAACAGACTTCTCGCCCTTTTTTCTGGCAGCATAGCTGGGAACCTGCTTCAGGCTGTGCTCACTACAACAGGATTAGCCTCTTGTTAAAGCCATCTCCTTTTGATCTAGCCCTGTTGGAGAGAATCTGTCATGACTCTCTGGCTTAGCAGGGGCATGATGAAGTGTTTGCAAGGGGAATCTCCCCCCATGTCGTGGGATTTTCCCCAGTACTTGCTCAGTTGGACACTTCACTGCTGCTAATCTCTACATTCAGGACTCGTGCCGTTGCAGAGACCAGGCGGCTTTCTGAGGACCGGTGCTTTCAGGGGTAACGGATCTGTTTGATTGAACAATCCCGGAGGGGTTTTCTTGCTGTCGCTTTGACTGTTCATCTGGGATGCAAGAGGAAGGGCCCCATTCTCTGAGTCAGGGGGCTGAAAGAACAGGGATGTGTAACACATCATCTTGAGAACTGAAGACATAACTCTTCAAGTTAGAAAAGAAGTTGAATTTTTCTGTGGAGAGGCAGCCAACCCTTCTTCCTTGGACTTGGTTTTCTTGATTTTTTTTTTTTTTTTTTTTTCTTTCCTTCCTTTGCTGACAGTTGCCTGAGAAATTTACTCCTCTGGCCCCCATCACGGCTCCAGTAATGGGCCTGCCTGCTGAACCCAAAGGGATCCATCCTCAGCTATCCAGGTTGCAAGAATCTGGCCAGTCACCCCCAGGAGCACCCAAGGAAAGCAGCCTACAGGTATCAGAGAAAGTGGGGCATTCCCCAGCCACCAGCATCTTGTCAAGTAGAAAATAACTCAACTTTTGAGGTTCTTATTGCTTGGCAGCTGTAGAGGGCTTATGCTGCTCCCTAGCCCTTACAAGGCATCTCTGCCTGAGTATTAGAGGAGTTGCCAGGTTGGAAAAATGAAACCTGGGTATGGGTAGGAGAGAGTGAGGGAGACCAGGCAGGCTGTCAGCCTGCTGTGAGTTGAGAATCCAGAGGCCTGGAGCTGTATCACAGTCTGAAGATGATAACCTAATTCTGTGCTTGCAGTATTCTCTGGGTTTGTGAAGGGGTGAAATTCCTTCTGTTCTCTAGTTTCAGGAGGGGAATCTACCTGCTCTAGCCTTTCATGTTCCTGTTGCATTCATTCAGCTGCTTTTTTTGTCTGTCAGTATCACCAGCTACCTGTGGAGAGCATTGAGAGGAAGGAGCTGCCCCCTGAGCACCAGGCTTTGAAGGCCACATTTGAAGGGTTGGTGCAACGCTGCTCGGCTGTTGCCACTGATCCAGTAAGTCCTCCCTTCTCTGATCTTTGACTTTTTTTCCCTTATAGATGTTTGACTGGTGCTTCCTTCTTACAGTTGGTAAAGAGTGGAAAAGTCTTGTCCCTATAACCAAGTCAATCTCCATCTGCCTCCTTCCTTTAGGCTGCAGGCTTGTTCATCTTTGGGAACTGAGATGCAGTCTCTAGCATTTATCTTCTGCCTCTCATTGCCTTCTTGGAGTAATGATTCTGTCCTCCTGGCTCTTTCTTTTAAGGGAAGTAGAAGAATTTACTCAGCTAATTCAGTTTCACTGGCTTGATCTGCAGATAGTTCCTGCAGAGCTGGTATTACCAGCTATCCTTAGAGTTTAGAGGGAAAGGCTGAGATATCCCAGGTGGAAAAGAAAGCCGAACAATCTTTGTGTTCATGTCACTGTAATTTCTCCACTTTGGTTCCTGGAAGGCTGTTGGCATATGTCACATTGGGTGAATGTGTCAGGCCAGACTGTCTGGAAGCAGAAAAGCAGTGTTTGCACATTGTGTTAGGTTGCTAAGTCTTCCCAGGGCTTGGGGCCACTAAGAAGCCTTCCAGAATACCTCTGCTTGGTAGATGTTAGGATGAACACTGAGCCCAGATTGCTGTCCCTGAGTCAGGCAATTAGAGCAGCATCTCCAGTGTGTTTGCTCTGTGCTTTCTGAGAGTGCAGCATAACAGTCTGGGGGATAACCTAAAGGTTCCCTCTATGGACAGAAAGGCCTGTAGGTTTGGGCTTAAGCACTTGACTTAGGTGGTGGTTGAATAGCTGTCTTTGTACAGCAGTGCAAGTCAGCTGAACTTCAGGCTTCCAGGCCTGTTCCAGCAGTGCCTAGAGCCAGGCATTTGTGTTCATGGAATAACTTACCCATGAGTGGATTATTCAAGATGGGGTTAATGAAGTCAGTCTCACAGTCTCATCAGAGCTTCAGTACTCAGGCACTTTCCTTGGTGGTTACCCAGAGGTTCCCTCTTTACCTTAAGGAGACCAGGAAGATATTCTTTCTTGGGTGAGCCTGAGTTCAGTCAAGGGTGAGCCTGTCTGAGCACCCCATGGGTCAACTAGTGGATGTTTCTCATACTTTGGAAGTAGTCACTCTATCCTGTGGTCTGCAAGCACTAGCAGAAGGGAGGAATGCCTAGGCTGGGAGATGGGAAAAGGGGCAGTCCATCTTTCTGTCCTGGGGAGAGAATGTGCATATGTGTATATGTATGTACACGTACAGAGTGAGGGCATGGCTGACTTGTATCTCAGTCCCTGGCTGTCAGAGGCTGCGATGCAGCTGAATTATAAGGTGCTGTGGAAAGAGGAAGGGAGGGACTGAATGAGAGAATTTGAGCTCTGGAGAGATGGCTTTGAAGCTCTGGCAGACAAGCAATACCTGTTTTGCTTCAGAAAACACGAAGGAAGCTGGAGGACGCGTTGCAGCGGCTGGAGTGTTTGTATGAGAAGCTCCGTGAGCAGGCGGTAAGTAGATGCCACCATTCCTTGTGGTCCAGCTGGCTCCCTGAACCCACCTTTGCACTGGGTTGTGGGTCTTGGTGTCTGTACCAGTGTAACCAGCACATACTCTCTGGGAAGACAAGGGGAGTGCCAAACCTTGTAGCGACCATGAATCCAGACAGCCTTGTATCTTCTTTCCTAACTTTGGCCCAGACATAGTGTAAGGAAGAGCTGAGGAGGTATTTGCAACGTGCTTGTACTCTTCAAGAAATATACTGGCACATAGACAGATCCCAGATGGGAAGGGGCAACTGGGGGTGGTTAAGTGTGTAGTGTAACTCGCTTAGAAAACTCTGAAGTTGCTAATGCCAATTGCTGATGCCAGCTGGCAGTTGTTGTAGTCTGGGAAAGCAAGGGAAGAAGCAGACTATCCTTCCTGCCAGTGCTTGACTGTATAGGTGCTGTTTGGTGAAGTGGACAACAGTAAGGAAGGGTATGGAGGGAGAGAGACCTATGTTATATTGCTGAACATGCTGACATTTCTGCTCCCTCTCCACAGCTCTCTCCAACCATCCTCATGGGTCTCCATGAAATTGCCCGATGCATTGAGGCTAAGAACTACCCACAAGGTCTCCTGGTTCACACCCAAGTGGTGAGCAGCAGCAGTTTCAGTGAAGTGTCTGGTTTCATGCCCATCCTGAAAGTCCTCATGACCATTGCAGGCAAGCTGAATGTGTAAAGTGTGGAGCAGCTGGAACAGTGCACACTGAGAGCTGGTGGACTGCCTCACCTGTTGATTGCTGCAAGTTGTGGACTCTCCTTCTGACTCTGGAGAAATAGGTCTGTGCCAGTGCCTGGAACTGTGCTAGGCCAGCACGCCTAGCCCCATCCACTTTCCAGTCAGCCCACTGGTGCCCACAGCTCCTGGAGACTGTTCTTTCTCTCTTCTTTCTTACTAGTCTGAAGCCACTTTCCAGCCCAGGGATCTCAATTTCAGGCTGTCCAGATTGCACAGAGGTCCTTCTTCTTCCCTATATTCCCAGCACAAAGGGGAAACTCCTTCCCTTCTAGGCTGACATTGCTTTTTATTTTTCAGGAAACAAACAGGGCTGGTACCTACAGCACCACCACAGAAGAGCCTCAGGCTCTACTCCCTGCTGCAGAGTAAACTTCCTGAGTGGTAGCTGGGCTGCCTTGGGAACCTAGGCTGGTGTGTCCTCACTCTGTTGGGCTGCAGTGAGGATCTCTCCTGGCTCTTTCTTTCTCTTCATTCTTATCCTTGACTCACCTTTTCACCCCTCTGCACCCATATCCTGCTACAACTGGGGCTAACTACTAATCTACTCTGGGCCAGCTTTGGTTCTCTTTCTTCTTCACTCAGCTCTCTTGCTTTTAAAAGTCGAGTCTCCTGTTTACCCTCTATCACCTTCCTTTATATCTTTTCCCCCATCAGCTGCAGGCTCAAGCCCATAATGTTTCGGGTCCAGGGATGATTTCCCTTTCCCATTCCTGGGACTCTCCCATTCAGGAATGTTGGCAGGTTGTGCTCTGTCCACTTCTCCCCAGAGCCAGCCACATCCTGTCTTGGGGCTAAAAGCTGCCCTCTCTGGCTCCTGGCCTTTTTAACTTCTTTTATTTTAGCACAGCTGGACTTCTACTCACTGGTGTTATCTAAAGGCTTCCTACTTCAGGCTTTTCAGATGGCCTAGGGACTTTAAGAGCAGCAGGGATTGTTTAAGTCCCATAAAGATTTTCTTTGAGCTATCCTGACCAGCCCAGACTTGAGCAGGGAGAGACAGCTCATTGTTCCAGGTATGGTGCATTCATACTGTCTACAGTTACAGATACATGCAAAGGTGGTTCTCAAAAGCCTCTTGGCACTATGGTGGTAGAAATATGCTGCAGGAGGTGATGCTGTCAGGACTTGAAGATCTGGCTTGTGCTGAGACTTGTCATCACTGTGGCAATTCCTCTGGGAATAGATGAATGAAGCATATCTGTTCTGAGGAAGAAGTCTGGGAAGGCAGATGGGATTTTAGGGCGCATCTCTGTGTGTGTATATTTCCCTCTCTTCCTCCCTCCTTGCCTTCTCTCTCAACATCCTTCTTACTAACCAGGCAGCATAATCATTGATCCATAGCTGGGAGTGAGGCTTCTTCCCAAGGTTTGGATGCAGCCAGCCCCCACTTTCTCTGCTTGCTGCTTGAGTGATAATGCTATTGTGGGCCTGCGGTTCAGTGACGTACACGAATCAGCCTAGTCTACCATGAGACTTAGGAGGGAGGAGAATCAGAGAAGGGAGGAAGAGGACATGTCTCATTCTCTCCTTTCCAGGTCAAAGTGCCTCCTTGTTGCTGCTGTGTTGTTTCTATTGCTGCGGTTTGATGCACTGAGAAATTACAGAATGGTGAAATAAAAGCTGTGTTTTGTGATGCTTTTTTTCATAGGCTTGTCACCTCTGGCTGCAGGGTTCTTCCTCAGTCTGCATGGCCACCCACTGAGGGGGCAGTTGAGAACTGTGTGAGGCAAACCAGATTTTGGGCTCTGCTGCTATGGGCAGCATCCATCCTGGTGTGGTGAGACCTCAGGTCTTACCCACTCCCAAAGGCTGCAGGGTCAGAGCACTGATCTTCTCCAGATCACCTACGTCACTTGTGAATGTTTATCTGCATCAGACACAAGAAGGCCCCAGACTCAGGTTCTCTTGGGGAATCTCAGTGGTGTTGGGGATTTTGCACTTGACATCAAGAGTTGGAAGTATGTCAGTAAGTAAACAGAGAGCCCTTGATGACATCCTCTCCCACTGGAAATAAATGCTACACCGCTGAAGCTGTGCTGCTTGAACTAGGGTAAGGATTGGACCTGTGTGGAAATTTATACCATTGAATTGTCAGTTCTTATCATTAGTTAATAACTTAGGAATCTGTTGGCTGATTTCATTTAATCTTTTAAGGAGGTAAGAAGGCTGAATTGAAATGTACTACTGAGAAAAAGTTGGGGGAATCAAACTTGCTTCTTACAAAGAAAGAAATTCTGATGTAACTTTTTTTCCTGTCAGCTAGCTAGTATGTATGTACAAGCCTGCCAGTTAGCACACATGAAACTCTGAAATATGCAGGACTGTATTGCATAGCCCAAGGCTGGATGACTTGGGTAGGAAGCAAAGGCTTGGAAAGATTGTTTGGATGGTGAAAATGGGAAGGGCTGTTGCTGGGAAGGGCCCAGGGTTTATGAGAGTTTTGGGTGTTAGGGGCACAGCACATGCATTCAAGGAAAACAAGCCTTTTGTAGTTCTGCTGCTGGCAGAGGCAAACACCCAGTGTGAAGGAGTCTTGAAGAGCTTTTGCAGCTTGTGCTGGAGCAGTTAGCAAACAGCCTGGCCTAACAGCTGTCCCCCAGCAGGGGCATGCAAAGCTGATTTTCAAAGGTAGCACTTGTGCATCATCCAAACCGGGTCATAACACAGGTAGCCCAGGTGGCATGCATTTGCTTAATGAGTGCATAAGGGAAGTCCCAGCTTCTGAGATCAAGCCTGGCATTTCTTAGATTCTGCCTTTTGGGACTCAGTTATTGTACCCTGTGCAGTCCAGCCCTTTGCTCTCTCAGGCCACTTCTACTGCTGAGAGATAAGCACAGATTTTCTATGTATTTCTCAGATACATTTGATGTTAGTTCCCTCCAGCACACATAGCTGCTGCTACCTAGGACTTGCGCAGAGACTGGCTGTTTATCCCACCTTTGACGTGAGTCCTTCCCACCTGCCCCTTTGTTGCTCTGTTTTGCTTCATGTTTACCCCTGTAAGCACCATCCCTGAAGGTCTTTGTAGTGAAAGCAAGCGGGGGGCGGGGGAAGTGAGGTGACTCGCTTGTAAGTCTTGGAGAGGCTTGTGGGAGAAGCCCTGTCTCTGCAGCCCTGGTGTGGTATATTACCCTTCAAACCCCACTGGAAAGTGCTCCTCCATTTATAGCACCCTCTTGGCTGGCTGGCAACAGCTTCTGGTCTACGGGCAGTGGGCACTGCCCCCTCCCATGTGGGCACATGGTTTCACAGCAGTCGGGCACTAGAGAAAGCAATTTCAGTTGGGTGAGTAGGCCTTTTTGTTGACAAAGAATTTGGGGGGAAGGGGGCAGTAGGAAAGGATCCCTGGGCACAGAGAACAGAGCTCTAATCCTGTGGCAGATAACATCATGTCTGCAGGCTAGGCTTGTGTGTGTTTGGGGGAGCTGGAGGGGCAGAGATTGTTAGGCAGTATTTGTTTGTAAAGCCACTTGCTCTGAAGATAATGCTTGCACTAACTTCTATTGAGGGAGCAGTGTGAGTCCCCACAAAGTCCTTTCCCAAAGTGTCTTTGAAGCCAAGAACCCATTGAAAGGAAGAAAGGCCAAGAGAGGGGATTAGTTTGTTCAGCAGCTGTGAATTTCAGTGGGAGGCTGATGAACTCCAAAGTCTTTGTTGAGATGTTTTTTGTAAGGAGCCCTGCTGGAGGGAGAGACCCACACCGGGGCCGCGGCCTTAGACAAGAAGGAATCTGAAGCGGCGGGGAGCTGTAAACGGGCCACAAGGACTTTTCCCAAACACTTTTCGGAAAAGGTGTTGTAAAGAGATCGGAGGGGGATTAGCATGTGAAATGACACTTTCCATTGACTCCACTGAGGGGAGGGGAAAAGGGCTGGCTGGCTGATTTATTAGCATTTTGTTCCCTTCTCTATTCTGCTCCCTCAGCAGCCCCCCCCTCCCCATCTCCCCTCCTCCCGAGCCCTCTAAAGAGGCTTGGATTGGAAAAGGGAGCGGGGGGGCTGCCTGTTTGTGTGTCATCTGGGTGAAGGTGACCACCTGGGAAGCTGAATGTAAATATTTCTCCTCTGAGGAATGCGCCTTCATTAAACCGAAATGAATACATGGAAGCATCCAATCCTGCCCACAATGGCAGCAGGGCCTTTACTGCTGAGGGCTCCGTGCGCCGGGAGGGGGGACCCGCTGCTGAGGTCAGCACATTCTGCAGCTGCGGTGTCGCCGTTTCCCCAGCGGAAGCAGCGTGTGGCCGTGGGGCTCACACTGAGGTGCCCCACATCTCCCCTTCGCCTGCAGCCACAGCCCGGGCTGTGCCACGGCCTTCGCGGGGCAACAGTGTGGGGCAGCAGTGTCAGCAGGGGAGGGATCGACTACGAGTGGAGGAAGAGGGAAACGGCTTCTACAGCTTTTCCAGCTGACTCTTGGAACGGGGAGGGCCCACAAGGAAAAGGGAGCCCCATGCTGGAGCTTTCCCTGGTGGTCGAGAAGCTCTTGCCACCTCTTTCCTTTCCTGGCCAACCACAGGGACATAGAGGAACTGCTGATGGGGATGCAAGAGAGACCTACGGCAGGGTCACTGTGTTAATAGTTGCTGCGCACAATAATAATCTGTGCACACTGTGGTGGTTTGTGTGTGAAGTGGAAGTGTTTCAGTTTTCCCTCAGAATGGGCCAAGATTTCTTGCAATTTTTGAAAGGCCATATTACTGCTTGAAATGAATGCTCTTGATCTGGTGAAACCCTAGGTCCAAATTCTTATTCCCTGTGAGGTAGTCCTAGAATTTGGGGGCTAGTTGATAATGAAGAGACACATACAGGCTGCTGAATGTCTTTAATGTTTCAGCTATGAAGTGGGCAACTGGGCCCTGCCTTCCCCCCTCCCACCCTATTTCCTCCTGGCAGCTGCATTGTGGTTGGATGCACCTTCAAGCAAGCTCAGGGCAGAGTACACCCTTTCCCTTCCTGGTAGGGGCTGAGGTTGTGCTGGCTGGAACTGGTTAGGTCTTCCTGGGCTCAGATGGGTAAGCGGTGTGTTTCAATCTCCAGGACTCTTATACATACACACACAAAATGGGATGAAAGAACACCCAGCCACTTAGACACAACAGCATTTTGCAAGCACTTGGCTACTGATTTATTGCATTAGCTATCGGTTTACAGATATTGGCTACAAGATGGGTCTAATGGCCAGTAACAGCTCTGCTGGCTTCTCGTCTGGCTAAAGGACACTTCAAACAGCAAAGTAGATGGTATTATCGCAGCACTGGGGAAGATTGCTGTGATGGTGCAGTGATCTTATCCAAGTCCTGCAGCTTCTTACCTCCCTCCCCTAACCTCAGCAAGGGAACAGAGATTCATCAGCCAAATCTTCCTGCTGCTTGCTTAGCCTATAGAATATATACAATAAGTGGTAGAGGAAAAACTGTTACGTATACATCACAGTAACTGTGCAATAAATTAAACTTCAAAGTGCTTCACTTTCCTATTTACACCACCATTAAATAGTAACTGACATTATTTTCTCAGACTAGGAAGAAGTATTTAGTTAGTTAGCTGACAGGGTAAGAGTGCTTGGCAAGTACATCAGGACATGGGGAGTAGGCTCAGCTGGCAGCTCCTCTCTGGGAGAGATTTGGGAGGAAAGAGGGAGTGGAGAAGTGTGAGGGCATCTTTATGGCATCAGTCAGGGCCTTTGGCAGGAATGCTGGCCTGAAAAGAGAGACCAGACCTGGAGGCTTGGAAGACAAAGAGAAAGCATGTAAAAACTAAGTGATAAGACCCCTTTTTTGGACAGCTGTGTAATGGGCAGGTCAAGCTGTCAAAGGATGGGACCGAAGCTGTGGGGTACTGGAGGCTGGCTTGCTGAGAAAGGAGTTGCATGCCTTTTCTATTTCCTCATTGTGTAGGCCTGGGGCAATAACTATTTTAGTGCCTATATTTTTTAAAAGCTTCTTCTCATTTACAGATTACTGATCTGAGTTGCCCAGCTGTTGGTGCCATCTCAGTTTCCTTGTACTTTTTATCTCACTTACTCAAAAGCCCAGAGCAGGTGCTTGTTTGGGGAACAGACAAGCTCAAAACCACGGGAGCCACCAAGACCTCCTGTGTTTTCAGAGATAATGCCATAGTCACTGGATAGAGTGACACTGAGTTCAAGGGACCGAATCTCACCTTGTTTTGTCAACACTTGAAGGTCTCCCCAGAAGACGTTACCCACTGCACTAATGCCCTGTATGGGCAAGGCCTGAACACTCATACAAGGCTCTTTTGCCTTGTCCAGGCCCCAGTGAGGCAGCAGTGGCAATGAGACAAAACTGTGCCAAATGGAAATGGTGCCAGGGGCTGATGGGAAGGGCAGGAGAGGAGAGGGGCAGACAGGACTGTGGAGGAGCAGAAGCAAGTTAGAGCTTTCTCTTGAGCTTGCGGCTGGCTCCGCCTCCTCCGCTCCGCTCGCGCTTCTCCTTGCGGACACAGAAGTACTTGGTGACACGTTTGCGGCACTGCTCGCAGCGCACAGCGCAGCACCAGTGGAACTTGCAGTTGCAGCTGGACACCATCTCAGCTCGCCTCTCCTCCACTGCCAGCCCACAGTCCCCACACAGCCGCCGGCAGCTCCGCTTCTCCCACTTGCTGAGCGCCTTGCCCCTCTTCAGGCACTCCCTGCCCTCCGTGCCCAGCAGCCCCAGTGTCTTGTTCTCCAGGCAGTAGTCAGGAGAGTCTTCCAAATGGACCAGTTCCTTCTTGGAGATGGAACTGAAGGTCTCAGCGATGGCACCCCGGCTGGCAGCACTGTTCCCTGCTCCCTGCAGCAAGTCTACCTTCAGGGCTTTGTGGTACCTCTCCTTGAGGTAAGTGCCCACCTCCCGAAACTCAGGCAACTGCAGCCAGCAGGTCTGGGTGGTGCAGCTGCCCGACACACCGTGGCATTTGCAAGTCCGCTTCATGGTCCCTTTCACTGCCTACAGGATGAGCAGAGAGAGGGGTTCAGGAAAAACCCCCGGAGGGGTCACTTCTGTACTGCAATGCATGCAGAAACATGGCTCCAGGCCTATGGAGGAGTTTGGTATCAATTCTCCCTGCACGATAGTCCTGAAGCTCACAGATTTGCTTTTCCCAGTGTTCCCCTCCGTGAACTGGGAGAAAGAGGACTGCAGAAAGTCATTAACACTGTAACACAGAAGCTTTGCTACCTTAGAACAGACACCATTGTACTGCTGCTGTCTCCCCCCAGAAGTTGTTCTAGACATGTGATTTTAGCCACAGCAAATTGTGACTCTCCACAGTGAATGTTCAGAGCCAATTTGGTATGCACCATCAGCTCTGGAGGGAAAGAGGGGCTCACCTTTCTACCTGCCTCATTGTTGTGCAGGTTCATAGCAGCTCTGGCATCTTGTCCAGTCTCCAGGGCATCCACAAACTGCTTGGAAATGGCTTCCCCAAAGCCCACATTATCGCTGCAGCCTCCCCACAGCCAGCCTTGTCCCCCTAAGAAAGGAGATGAGATGTGTGCTGTCAAAGAACCAGAAGAGGTTTCAGAAGTGAGGGGAGGGAATGGAAGCTATGGGTCACATCCAGCCTTTCACCTCACAGTGCTCCCAGGTTCCCTCCTGTTGAGTTCATGGCATTTCTACTGAGGCCCGGATAATAAGTGACTCAGGCAGGCTGCAAAGGGGTATGTCCTGTACTATAAGTGCAGGCTTTCTATAGAGCAGGATTTAGAAGCTGTCAGTTATCATGCATTAGCAGACATGTAGATAAGCCTCTGGGTCTCTAATCACCTCTCAAACCCTGACTTCAGCTGGTCCAGTGTGACTTGCAGGGACAGCATCTTGCTAACATTGATTAGCAAACTGGTGGAGGCATCCTGGTCAGAGGCAACAGATTCCCCTGTGCCTGGAACAGCCCAAGCCTGGCACACGTGTATCGAGGAGGCCCTGGTTTTGGCACACCCAGAATTCTCAGACGATGTTTGGCATCTTAGAATGGTCTGATTTTCTAGTTACCGTAAAAAAAACAAGGGAGTCAGTACAGAACTGTGAAACTGCACAAAAATATGTGGAAGGTACTTTTCCTAACTGAGTGGGAACTAAGTGGGACTGGAAAAACGCCATGCAATTTTCTTTTTTCCCTCCTAGAGAAAGATGCCAAATTATTAATGAAGATCTGAAATCTGGAATATTCTGACCCTGACATGCCACATTGGTACATCTGGGGAGTTGTGGTTTAATGACCTCGTGCCTCTCTGGAAAGGCCTGGCCCTTGCCTGGACTTCCCCAGGGCATCGTGATCCCCTTTCCCAGAGAAAGACAGGAGTGTTTCATGAGAGGTGGGTAGTTGCAGTGGATAATGCAGTCCAAATCAAGAGCTGGGACTGAAGGAAGTATGAAAACCTTTCACCGACTTGGATTCAGTGCAGTGGCTGAATTGAATCATGCTGTTTTGGTCAAGCCCACAAGTTTTGTGTACCTTACAAGGTTCTAAGTTCACAATGGAAAGTTTTCATGAAAAACAGATATATTTGAGGGAAAAGGAATATGCCATGACTAACTTGGTTTTCCAGAGAAGATAAAATTTGATGTGTTGTTGCCCAAAAGTCTTGCTCTGCTAGAGACAGGCATTCCCAAACTTTGGACACCTAAGCAGCAGCAGCTGTTTTCAAAACTATCAGCCAGTAAAGTAAATTACTAAATACTGGACACTCCAGAGGAGTTTGTCATAAAGTGACACATACTGACTGCCGAGTGTGGCTGGGTAGGGCATGGCTTTTGAAAGATTTTGATCGCTTGAAATTTGACCTTTTTTCTATTCAAAACAAAACCCCTTAATGTCAGTGTTTTCTGTGAAAGCTGAGCAGAGAGCTGGACTGGTGCAGCCTGGAGCTCCCTACCAGGGGTGCTGGGCAGCTGAGGGCCTAGATACCACAGTCATGTGGATGGTGCGAGGGCTGTGTGCTGCCACAGTGGTTCTCCTGGTTGTGCTCTTGTGTGCCTGCCATGCTGAAAAGCGCTAGAGAGGTTTATGAATGGCACCCTGCTTCTCTTTTGGTCATTCTGCTGTGGGGCCACCCTGGTCCTGCAGACCCTGGGAACCCTGATGTCCCTGATCTGTGCTGCTATAACAAGATCTACCGTTTAGGTGCGTGGCAACAGATCCATTTCTCTGCCCCTATGACACAGTCATTCTCTCCAGAAGCTTAAATAGAGTTCTTGATTTGAACCAGGGAAACTGCAACCCCTTCTACTCTCCTGCTTATTTAGAAAGTACTGGAAAGCATCAAGAGCTTGGCTGGTGTAAAGTGGAGGTTGCTCTGTTACCTTCTACAGAGCTACTTTGTTTTGAACCAGGGACAGCTCTGCTCTGAGCATTGTTCCTGGATGTGGGGACCAGGAAGGGGAGGTTTTTCTGCTGGCCTCAGAGGAGGAGAGAAGAGCTTCTCCTGCCGCCTGGGACGAGAAAGGGGCAGCAGCTCATCTCTCCTTACCCAGCTGTCCATTGCGGGAGTCGTCACAGCCACAGTTGTCAAAATCCCCCAGGCTGCAGTTCCGGGTCAGCGTGTACATGACGCCCGCAGAGCTGATGGCATGGACAAAGGCTGTTTCTCGGTTTGCTGTCAAGGGGGAATACAAAGAGAGCAGATGTGCTAAAGATTTCATGGCAATGGCAGTGTTAGAAATTGTTCCTGCCGTGCAGGAGTCTGCACAGGACATCTGCAGTGGGGAAGACTTTGTGGGGTGGAGAAGAGGCCCTACACATCAGATTATCTTAGTTTGGGCTTGAACTGCATGAAGACAGAAGCTCCCAAAAATGATCCAGACTGACTCATGCCATTTCAAAGGGTGTGGACGAGAGAGCACCTGGCTGTCATTGTGGGAGCTCAACAGTGGCAATATAGCACAGACAGCCAAATGTCCCCCACTTCTCACTAACGCATCCCCAACAGGAAGGGGGCCTCTTCAAGGATCAAGGAGCTCCTTCCCCACAGCTCCCTCGAGCCTTACCTTCTGCTGGAAGGGCTCTGAGCAGTGACCATACCTACCCACCAGGATCAGTTTGGGAATCATCAGCTAGCTTCACTGAGCCTTTGGCTTTCATTTAATACCAGCAAGGTGTGGATCTGAGCAGATAACCTTGACAGGAATGATTCAGGGATCTGCTTCTGGTCTCAGAGGGGGCCTTGTGCTGCAATTGTCTCCTCAAGGCCTAGCTTTGAAACCTTTGTCCACCTTTGCCTTGGGCTCTGGTCCCTTGTCTGCTGCCAGTCCCACCAGAGGCCTGAGTCTCTCCTCTACACCCAGCTCCTGCCTTTACAGAGCAGGTATGAGCCCAGCCCAGCATCAAACATGGATCTAGGGGGCCAGGTATGCACTGAAATATTTCCTGGGACCTGCAAATAGGTAAGGAATAGGATACAGTAACAATGACCACAGCCCCATGCCCTACAGTGGCCTAGGTCAGGGGTACTGGATTTCTGCTTAGGGTGATTCTGACATCTGGAAGATGTAGGAGACTTTTCTCCTGCCTCTTGGCCAGAGCACAGCCACTGATGAACTCTTTCCTGCTCCCTTTAGCCTTATCCCCCTGCTTGCTACCCAACCAGCCTGCACTGGTTCTCAGCCTCCCTGGGATACCCTGGGACACCATCTAGGCATGGTGTGGCCAGCAGCCCATGTGCAGGTCGTGGGGGGACATCCTTGTGGGGACGCAGTTGTGTGAGGGTTGGTCCTGCGCCAGCTGGGGTTCAGCAGGTCCGTAGGTGAGGCTGGCATTGCAAGGATGCCTTGGAGCTAGATCCCCGTGTGTCTGGGAGCCGATGGGTGAAGGGGTCTCCTGGAGAGATCCCTCTGGGGGATTCCTGGGAGAAGCACTTCCCAGGTGGGGATGGGGAAGAAAAGGAGGTACTTGGGAAGAGAGGAGGGGGCCATGGGCTCTAACCTGTAGCAAGGGGGTCCCAGTAGTGGTATCCAATGCGTTCCTTACCACTGCGCAGCCCACCGTGGCTGGAGAGCTGCAGTGCCCTCTCTGGGCAGTTCCAGCGATCCCAGGCAAACTGGAACTTGCACTCCTCGATGCCGCTCTGTGCCCCAGCCGCCACACTGCTGGAGTAGATGAGATAGGCCTAGGAGCAGAGCTGGGGGTCAGCACAGGGACGATGCATATTTTCAACTGAAAGTAACCTGCATGCCATCTTACAAAGGCAACACATACAGAGCTGAGAAGGTCTCCCAGCCTTGGCTTCCCTGAGAAGTGGTGCTCACCATCAGCAGCAGCAAACCCATTTTCTGCTGTCCTGGGTCAGAGCCTGAGCCTCCTAGGGGAGAAGGCTGAGCTCTTGGCTGTTAGCCACGTTAGGAAATGTGCCAGCCAGCCTCTGCCATGGGGAACCCCTTATCTCTTCACCATGAGAAGAAACAGAGCCTTCTGCTCAGAGATCAGGGAGCTCTAGGCCAGCAGATGCCTCAGCCTGCCACCTTCTTCACCTCAGCTCCAGGGGGAGAGCTAGTGCTTTGGAGCAAGGTTGCTCCACCAGTGTATTGGGAGCTAGATGGGCCTGGAGGTGTTCCTGGGGAATAGCCAGAACAAAAACTGGGTAAATTTTACAGCTGGTCCTGGCTAAGAAAAAAGGCCTCTGAAAGAGGAGCACAATGATGTGAGGGGTCAAAAATATGGAACAAATTCCTGGCAATTTTAGTTGGGCTCCTTGAGGAAGTATGTTTTACAGGGCTTAACAGCAAATACTTTCCAGCTGGATCAGTGTGGGTCCTGACGCCAACCTGATCCTCAGGAAGCAATAGATGGCAGGTGAGAACCTTGGCTGGTGTCAGTAGACAAATCTCCAGAATCTGGCCCCAACCAGCTTAAAAGAACCCCAGGTCAGCACTGCTCGGGGCTGGTGCAGCCCAAGGAGTTCACAGGTTGCAGCTCACAGCAAATCTTTCCTGGCCTTTCTCTGCCTTATTGCTGGAAACCTGGGGGTGAGGGGAGCTCTGGCCAAGGCTGGGTGGAGAGGAGTGGGAAGGAGGAGCACCTCTCTCTCCCTCTCTCTCCTTCCCTCTCTGGGTTTAGTAGAATCAGGGACAGAGATCAAAGGGATTTCTCTTACCTTGGGCCCCGTCATCAGGAAATTATTCACTGACCTGGAAGACAGAGACAGTGTCAGCAGGGAGGGGATGATGGCGGAGGGGCCTGGGGAATGCCAGGCATCCCATGGCTCTCCTCTTACCCCCCACAGTCTGCCTGTCTCCTGGCTGCAGGCACCTCTAGTCTCTCCCTCATGTCCCCTTGCTGCTCCCTGAGGGACAGGACAGTGCCGTCTCCTTCCCCCTGCCCTGCTCCCCTCAGTCAGGCTGTACTGGGCTGCAGTTCCTTCACTGCTCTGTCTTTTTGCTTTCCTCTGCTCAGCTACCCTTTGTACCAAGCCACCCATTATTTTAGTCCTTTCCTGTTCCCCTAGCCTTGCTTTTTACCTCACTTGACTAAACTCAGGGTAGCATTTCCCCCAGCCCCAGGAGTGGGACCATGCTGAGGGAAGGAGGGCATCACACCACTGCTCCTTTGCAGTATGTGTCCAGATGCATCTCTCCAGATCACAATCCCTTGTTTTCCTGTGGTGCCAGCTCTGACTGCCCATACTCTCCTCTTGGTCAGGTTATGGTGATGGCTGAGCACAAATATACATGTCCTCCCCACCCTCCTGGACACTGTGCAGGGGATCCCAGGGGTTTGGGGTGGGTGGGAGGTCCTAGACAAAATTAAGCTTTCTGATGTTCCCATTGAAGGCGTGGAGTGATCATCTCCAAGGGCCAGGCACTGTGGCTTGTCTCCAGCACTGTCCCTATGGGCTTGCAGAACTGATGCTGTCCAGTCTGAGTCCTTCTCTAGTGAGAAAGTCTGTTTTTGTGCAAATGGTCAGTCAGCATCAGGACTCCATATGGTGCAGTGACCACCTACAGAATCTGGAGAATGGCTGGGTGAATCCTGCTTAGCAGTGTCACAGCAGAAAAGACTGACTTTGAAAAAGCCCAAGAGCCAATTCTAAATATCCCAAATCAGAAATGAAGTAAGAAAAGAGAGAGTGTCCTAAAAATACCTAATCCCAGTATCTCCAGGTTTGCAAAATAACACTCATCACTATTTCTGGTGAGCCTCTGGAGCATTTTCCCTGCTCGCAACCCAGCCCTTCAGAGAAAAGGGTGAGTGTTGTTATCACCCAGAGAGGACACTGAGGCCAGAGAGGTGGCATGAGTGGATTGAGACCTTGCAGTGAGTGAGTGATTGGGAAAATGACAGAGCATGCACTGATAGAAACTTGGCTGTTCAGCTTCTTATGAAGATGATGTTCTGCTTCAAATGAGCCACAAGTATCTCCTTGTAAGGGAGAGAAAGGTACTGTCTTTTTGTGCTACAAATCCAACACAGACACCGTGAGGACATTCCAGGGTGAGCTCAAGCACAGGCAGAGGCAGGCACTGCTGTCCCAAGCTGAGGGTCAAAGTGCAGCCCTGCCACAGACACAGCAATAGACAGGGTGGCAGGACTGGTGTCCAGACATCAGACACAGGAGAGACTGGGAGAGGACGCTGTCCTGCCTTGGAAAACCAGTCATGCAGTTAGCAAGCCCATTTCACCTCCACTAGAACTGCACCCACAGAGATCCTTTCCAATGTACACCACAAAAGGAGGTCTCATTACTTTAGCTTGGTCAAAATCACAAGAAACTTGATCTTTGCTGTTAGAATTTAGAAAGAGTTGAGAGAGTGTGTTTGCAACATTTCTTTCTGGCAAGTCTAGCTTTCTTTTGTTTTAGTTTGGGTTTTGTGGGTTTTTTGGTGAAAATGTGTTTATATTGATGAAGCTTGCTTTGGGAAA
Organism: Coloeus monedula; assembly: GCF_965178545.1. Classification (NCBI taxonomy): domain Eukaryota; kingdom Metazoa; phylum Chordata; class Aves; order Passeriformes; family Corvidae; genus Coloeus; species Coloeus monedula. Next base: position 19,794,545 of record NC_138788.1, read on the forward strand.
GATTCCCCTGGGTCAAAACAGGAGTGGGCTGTGCCAAGGCACTGCGAGAACAGGAGATTCTTCCCCTTTGTTCCAGGCTTGCGATTCAGACCCGGCTGTGCTCCAGCCCCCATGGGTACTTTAGCACGAAGTCGATGGTTGTTTTGCAGAGGAATTTTCCTTTGGGAGCTGCTTCTGCATTGTACAGCTAATTAAATATTTCCTGGGACTTGGAGAGAAGGCATCTGTAGCCGAGTGATTAGAGCATCGGGTGACCTGAATCACACAGGGCCATGAACCTGGGGCTAATCAGACTGTGTAAGCTCCATGGGTCCCCATCCTAACGCAACTGGGTAGCAGCATGAACAAGTTATTTTTCCATCTGGTTTCCCTTCTGTCCATTGCCTTGACCTTAAGTGCTTTGCTATGGGGACCACACTCAGGATGGTGACAGTGTGAATCTGAGCTGTGAGAAAACTCTTGTAAAATGCTCTGCATAGGCAAGAGCTAGAAAATTGCAAGTCCTCTCTTATCTTGCTTTTGTCACCAAAACAAGAGAAATATCCTGTCTGCATTGCTTCCCATGTGGGTAGGAAAAACCAAATTCACAGCATATAGGAGGGATTTGCCTCAAACCCTTGGATTAGGAACATCTGGGAAGTTGCAAGGATGGCGTTAGGAGGAAGACAGTAATCCACAAATTCAGCATTTACAGCAAACCAGCCTGTTAAGCAGGAGTCAATTGACACAACTGCATTGAAGCAGAGGATCTGCTCCTTCCAAGATATACTTTAAGGTTCACAAAAAGGCCAAGTTCAGGATATGCCAATTCTCCATCTGCAGCTGAGTAAATGATACAGTAGCAATTTCCCAGCAGGATATTCTAAACACTTTATAAAGTCAGAGAGACAGAAGGCGTTTTCCTTGAGCTCTCAGATCAACAGGCAGGTATGCTGCTGGCTGGGTTTGTAGGACTTAGACAAGTGAAGGATTCACAAAGATGCAAGTGTTTGGTGCACTTGACACCCCAACATTTAACTCTTGCGACTGCAAGTGGGTTCAGGAGAAGGGGAGATGGGACTGTCGTATGGCTGGGGGCTGGCTGAAATTTTTCTTACTTGTGTTGAGGGGGAAGGAAACATAATAATGGAGACAGAATCTGTGTGCTTTGTCTTTTCTGCCATGATTTAGTTAAGAAAAATGCATTTCCATTCTGTATATCGTCTCCAGGAAGGGCAGAGAGCAATTAAGTCACTACTTACACAGATGTAGTACAATAGTGACAGTGTCTCTAGAATCATCTCTGTGCTGCAAACAGGAATCACTACCAAAATCTCTCTTCATTATTTTCTCTGTGATTTTTAAAAAGAAATTATGTATTTCTACTAAATTTTCATTCCTTTGCAAAGGAAAGCAGAATGTAAAACTAAACTAGCTAAGTAGTTGCATTCACAGCTGGTGTGCACCAGCCCAATTCCCATGACTTCGGTGATTTTTTGTATCATGCACATGAAAGGAGACATTTGAAGCAATTTCTCTTCTCTGAGGAAGCTCACGGGGTTCCTATCTGTGTAAACCCCTTTCCCTCCACCTTCAAACTCCAGGACAGCATTACACAGACTGAAGCAAAGCAGGCTCATAGGTAAGCAGGTAGAGAGAGGAGACCCCCGAATTCCTCTGCCCCCTCCCCAGGCTGTGCAGGGCCCTGGCCAGGGTACAGTGCTTCCCTCACCACAACTCTGTCTCCAGGTAAAAAGCAAATCTAGGGCAAGAGATTTTCATGGGATCCAGTATTAGGAAATTATCTCAAAGCTAATGAATATCTTTAGCAGGAGTTTTCTATCATAGTTTTATTGAATCTGAAAGCAAAGAACCCTGCCAAGCAGCTGTCCCATTGTATTTTACTCATATCAAATACTAATAAGCCTCAGATAATTCTGTCTCAGTTACAACTTTAACCAATAACAGCACCACACTCCTCAGTTTAATATGCCCTAAGAGCCTTATCTAATCTCTCATTACAATATTTGTCTGATACCTTACCACCCACTCAGGTTACTGTGCTGCTGGTTCTGCTCTTTAGAAAATGATAAAGCTGTATTTAGATCTTTGCCGTCATTATTGTAAATAGAGAAAATTGATAGAATTTCACTTTGGATCTGAGTTTCGTTCTCAATATGAGCTCCCTGGTATTATTAGAAAACCAGGGAGGCTGGAAACCAAAGGCAGTCCCACAGCTGAAGTGTAGAAAATACATTTAGAAACAAACTGCTGCATTAAAGATCGTTATATTATTCCCAAAAGAGAGGAGACTGGGTGGTAACTCAATAACTTTTGAAGCTTTACTTCTTTTTTCTTCATTTTTCTCTATTTTGTTATATTTATTTTGGGGTTTTTTGTTCCCAAATGCAACCCTGACATTTTGATCACCTAGAAATACACTGATTGAATGGTCTGTTAGATGGTAAAATCTAATGCACCCTCACAGAAGGGAAGTGGCCACATATATATTTAAAGAAATGTTTTGTTGTTGTTATATATTGCTCCCCCCCATGCTGCCACTCCCAATACTTGTGATTAAATCACAGGAAAAAAAAAACTTGTTGTATTTTAAGCTGTTGGATCAGATAAAGAAACCCAGCACAATTTTCAAGCAGAATTATTTTATGATTCCCACAAACTTGTCTTTTTTCTCCTCAAGGGTTAAGGGATACTGTCTGGAAAATGGTCATTTCAAATAAAGGTTGCAATTTTCCTTTCTCTCTGGAACTCATGACCTATGAGCAACATGCAGAGAGAAGCGGGGTTGTCTTGATCTATAAACTTTTCTCTTAGATAAAAACTGCTGAGAGACAGGGAATTTAAACATCCAATTTCGAACTGAAAATGCCTTGGATTTCCATATTTAGCTCTACTTTGTGCACTGAAATTTCTCTCCTTTGAACTGTTTCTTTAAAATGTTGATTTTTTTTTTTATGTATTCTAAACCTGTTTTTATTGAGGAAAGCAAGACACATACACAGGAAGAGCAGAAAAATAACAATAAAATCAGCATGAGCTCTTGCCTAGTCTCTCTGTAGAACATATGTATTCCCCTTGTTCCAGAAGGGAGTTTTATCTTGAGTTTCCTGCTTTATAGTATTTAGACATACACAAATTGTGGCACATTCTTTTAATGAAGGGAGTAGAAAATCTCTGAAAGAACATAAATTTCACTTCCAGACTAACAGGAATGAGTTCCCATTTACTCTTTAGTTTCTCTTTCTGTAATTTTGATTTCTCCATCCATGGTAATAACCCTAGAGATCTGCTGTGGGGAAGGCAGGGGATTTTAGTATTGAATGGTAAAAGACTTTCCTTGCCGTTAGAGATAAGTCTGTAACCCGCTGAGCAGATTCCCCAGGGCATCACAGCAATGGAGAATAAAGTTTGGGTACTCAGTAAAAATCCCATAGGAAAAATACCTGCAGAGCCCATCTCCCTTTGGGAATAGGACTGATATATCCCACAAGCAATGATAGGAGATTTGATGCTAGCGCAATCTCTTTCGGTTCACCCTTATAGAACTTTGTGGGAAATAAATATAACACCACCCTTAGGGCAGAGCAAGGGCTCCACAGCAAATGGCCATAGATTTATGCACAGCAGAACTGGTCTGATGGGACTCAGGTGGTTGGAAACCACACTGTAGCAAAATCCTTACCAATAGCTTCTCCCAGGAAATCCTAGTAGATGAATTTCAGACTGTAATTCTGCCCCTGTGTGTGCCAAGGAGCTTGGGTCTCAGGCTGCTCAGCCAGAGTGACACTCCTGTGTATCTAACTCACTCCTGCTGGCTCTGAGCTCTTAATCACGGACTGTCCTCCTTGGGGAGCATGAGAGAAGCCCCACTTGATTTAATTAAGACAAGAGACAAGCTGACTGGGACCCTTTGGAAAAACAGAAGTCCCTGGCTTTTCTGTTGGGTTATCTTCCCACTTGAAAGTGAGGGGCCAGGTCCTCAGCATCCGCTCTCCTCTATTTTACTACTTTACAGCTCACAATTTGGCCCATAGTTATTTTTGGGAGGCGCAGGGGAAAAGGGGGACTTTCATAGATATAACCTCTCTGCCAATGAGTGTGTAGGGACTTGGTTAAATATCTGATTCCATTAAAGACAGAACTGAGCTAAGTGAGAAAGATAAGACATTTAGGAAGGTGAAGAGGAATTTCCTTAGGGTATCTGGGAAGAACACCTGCCTGTGACACAGACTGAGGTGCTCTTGATACTCACCAGGCACAGCAGGACTGGAAGAAGGGAGTGAGGAAGAAGATGCCCAGATAAGGGTCCATGTGAAATATAAAATCCAAATAAGGAGGGAGAAAGGAGATCCTAAAAAAACCCCAAACTTAGGTACCACCACCAGAGAAAAGGAAAAAAAAAAAGCAGCACAACTAATTTAGGGAAGGGATGGAGTTATTTTCTACCCGGCAGTCCTGGTGTGATGAAGAGGCGGATGCCTCCTGAATCCCACCTTCTGCAAAGGGTAACCAATCCTAAAGTAAGAGCTAAAGGGGGCTGGTGAAATGGAGCCGCAGAACTTCCTAAGAAGAGATTATCTACTTAATTAAAGATTTTTTTTTTCCCTAAGTCCTTCAGCCAATCAGCACTCAAGTGCCAGAGAGAGATTGAACTGATGAAAAGAACACCCCAGGTTCCTCGAAGACAAATGCACCACGAAAGGGATAAGAGGGAGGGAAAAGGGGGGGAAAAAAAGAAAGAAAAAAAAGAGAGAGAAAGGGATAAAGAAAGAGACAGCAAATCCCTTAAAGTAATCACTAGATTCAATCTCCACCAGCACTGCCCTGGCTCTCCATTCCCGGCAAAGGCAACTGGAAGGGCTGCTTTTGGAGTGCCCTCTCCTCCTCCTGCCTTGGAGACACCACCAAGCTGGGGTGCACTGGGTGCTCTGGGATGGGGGGATTGGGTTCAGGCTGTCTGTGTCTGCTGCTTGGGTCACAGATATGTGATCGTTGTCTCTGCCTCAGTCTCCCCCAGAAGTTTAAGGAGGATCAGGACCAGTTCCTACCTCCATCTGCTTCTCCTTCATCATGGTGACCTGCTCTTTCTTCCCACCTCCTGTTTTCATCAAGCCATCCTCACCCCAGGAGAAAGGCCTGTGACTAAACCTTCCTATTCACCCTTAATTTTTTTGCTTTTGGCATTTCCTAAAAAGTCCATGAGAGGGGTCTTTGGTTTGGAAGGGTTATCAGTCTCTCACTGAGGGCTTATCCCAGACCAACAGCTGCTGGAGCTGCTTAGAAGTGCATCCAGCCCATGGCAGCTGGCCATGTGGGACATCCCAATTACTGTCACAGCACCCATCACAGATACCCTGACTGGCCCTAAATCAACACGACCAGTTGTATCACCATGTCCCAAAGCCATAGGAAGATCTCCACACTATACAATTGAATTTTGTGCTGTGGACATGATCAGCCAAAACAGGCTGAGACCAGTCAAACTCATTTCATCCAGGGCCAGCTGCCAAGCAGAAGGACTGGACCCAGGCAGGATCTGAAGAGGACTGAGACCGTGTGGCTGAGCCATCAGGCAGGGCTGGCAGGAGGCTTATCTTTGCTTGGGGACCCTTCAGATAGACAAAAGTCCCTCCTGGGTTGCACAGTCTCAGGAAAGAAAACCTGCCTGGCAGAGATATGCTCTCTGATGGATTTTGGCCATATCACACAGCTATGCTCAAGTCAGGGAGCCCTGTCCAGGCACAGCACGTAGGACACTGCTGGCAAAACACTACATTCACCCAGAGCGCTGGCTGTCCAGCCAGGGCACCCCCTCACCCCAAAGGTGGCTGGGCAGTTTGTGGGCACCTAGAGGAGAAGACAATGCAGGTGCCAGCAATTTATCCCAGGGCCAGCTCTGCCCCCAGCTGTGTCCTATTACAGCAAGGCTGATGGTATTTGCACTCATTAAAGCCCTAGCTCTTGGAGCCCTGAGCATTTTAAAAACTAAGGTGTTATGTACACTGAGAAAAAGCTTGAAAATTTGTCTAGTAGAAGATAAAACCCCAGAAACTGAAAGGTGAGGGAAATGAGCCCTTTATTTATTATTAAATTATTTTAAAAGAATACTATTTATTAATTATATTGGAACAAAATTTCAGTGCTGTGATGTTTACCACAGTTTAATGATTTTGGTGGTCTAATTCATTTAGTGGAGGTGGCTGTGCTCCCCCTCCCAGGCTGTCCTGGGCTCGGTGTCGGGAGCAGCTGCAGGGGCTGATGCTGCCTCAGGGGAGCTGAGGGTCTCCCAAGGGGCTCAGTCCCACTGGGACAATGCTGGTGAGATGCAGGAGATGCCACCATCCTGCACTTGGCATCTACTTCTGATGGTAGGAAGGGGAAGAATTTTCAGTTGTTTCTTGTAAGTCTCCAACTGTCTGTTTCAGGGCTCTTGAACTGGAGTGTTCACATTTCTCAGGTCTGGCAGCAACAGCTGTTTTGAAATCGTGCAACACTTCAGACATTTCTTGACCAACTGGAAAGGAAAGACACCACTGGGTTCACTGGGGTGAGCTGTTTTTGTTACTGTGAGACATATTAAGTAAGAAGATTACAAAAAGTAGGAAAAAACTAATAGTAGGTGGATCCAAAATAAAGAGATGCAATTAATTGTTTTTATTAACTGTTGCAAGAGGCAGGCAGGCCTATCTCCAAGCTCACAGAAGCACCAGCAACTTTGGAAACATCAGCCTCCTCTGCCAACATCTAATTCCAATTAAATACAATACTGACTTTCCTGGAAACAAGCACGTTTTTCAAACCAAAGAACCTGGAGGCAAAGTCTAAAACAAAACCATCCCCAACATGTTTCAAAGTATTTAATTACAGTTCTCAAAAGCTATTTAAAAGATTCTATGAAGCACTATCTAAAGAAATGGGATGCAAAATTGTTTTATACGTTCCTCAAATTTTGTTATTGTTACTGACAAGAGCTCTGTAAATTTACTAAATGGATGCACAGAGCATTAAATTACATTTTATGGCCGGGACTGGTACCTTACCCCACTTGACCCACTGGCCTATACAGATATCTTCTGACCTTTGCACTGAGTACTGTAATATGTGTTTGATTGTTTGTTCATCTCCCAGAATGGCAGGCAGGGCTTGAGGACAACAGCAGATAGAGAACCTGCCACCATCTGCAATAATTGTTTCCAGTTTGTTTTAAAAAAATTTAAAACCCCACAAAATTTTAATATAATACGTCTAGCTTTGATTTCCAGAGTACAGAGAAAATCTGAACTATCGTAAAAACTTGTACAAGTAATCACGAAAACCAGAGAAAAGGTGAAAAATAAGGCCTTTAACATTCCTGCTGCCTTCCACCCCAGTAGCAATGCAACTGATGGATATGAAAAAAGAGGTTAAGAAAGGGGGGTAATAATTTCAAGTCTGGCTCACAGATATCTCGAAAGTTTCTTGGTGTCAATGCAAAGTGCCCAAAGGACAGATTTGTCAAAACAAATAGCCATTAAAAAGGTCAAGAAAGAATTTGACATTTCTTTTGTTAAACGATATGTAAAAGGTATGAGATCAAAATAAAGGGAAATTAATCTTGTCTAGGCAACACACAGAATTCAAACCTGAAAGGGCTGAAATAGTCTTAGGAAGGTCCAGCTTCCAGTCCAGTAAATGAATTTCAATTCACTCGACTGCAGGTTTGCCTTTTGGACCAGCTAAATGCAGCTTCAATAATGTCTAAAGCCTGTCAAAATATCCACCTGCACCCCAAGAAGAACATGTGTACATGTTGTTCACAATCCTGTGCTGAACATGCCCTGTGCTATTCTGCTTGTTCAGTCAAGTGGCTCCAGAAACAAAGCCAAATAAAGGCTGGAGAAATGCAGTAGCTTTCATGAGATGGAATGGCATGCAATGGGAGCAAACATGGGATTTTTAGCATTTTGGCTCTGAAAAGGCAGGAAATGTGCTGGTATACCCAGAAGTCTCTCTATTTTTGTGTTTAGCTGTATCAGTCTGAGATTGTGCCATTAAAGACAGTACTGACACACCAGAACACACCAACAACAGTATGCCCTTTTTGCTGTAAGCTTGATTTTGTAACCTAACACTGTTCCCTAATGCTGCTCTCTGTGGGGGTGACACATGCAGGACAGCCTCCTGTGAGGTCTGCTTGTGCTTTACCAGTATTGGAAGTACCCTCACATTTGTAGGTTCTCCATAGGGTTCATGCAGGGACAGCTCAGTAGATCCTTGTCCACTGCAGTGAACTGTGGACGCATCTCTCACGCATCATAGGAAGTGACTTCTGTCCAGCTGTGGAGAAGGCAGAAGGGTCAGAGCTTTGGGCTGTTCTTCATTTGTTGGAGAAAAGCTTAAGGAAAATCACATCAAAAGGGTCAGAATTGTTGCAATGGCTATAGAGGGTTGCTTCAGGGTTCAAGGCAAGGACATCTACAAAGCATTTTCCACCTGCAGTGAAAGTACCTCAGTGAAACAGCTCCCCACTTTTCTCATTTCACAGGATACAAAACTGAGGCCTGGAGTGAGCCAGGCAGTGGTTAGGAGATAGATCCAGTGCCCTGCTTCCTAGGCTGGCCCCAGCCACCATTCAAGGCAGCCAGGTTCAAGGGAAAGGCAAAGATCTTTAGGGAAACAGCCTCTTTAGTCATGGTACGTAGAAGTTGCCTGTGCCCCACAGCAAGTGAGCTTAGGGCACTTCAAAATCTCTGGTTCATCCATAGTATGAGCTACAATGATTCCTTTATCACATGTTCTCCGTTACAGTACTAGAGGAATGGTCTTGCTGTGAAAGTGACTTGCACAGGCTCATGCTGTCTTGGCCAAAAAAAGTATTTCTTTTGAGAGTTCATGTGAAAAACGAGGTTCACTCTCCTGTTAGAATTTAAAGAGTTTAATATAAAGACAATAAGAGACATATAAAATAAAGCAAAGGGATAACGGCCGGGTGCCTTGGCGCTCTGCCAAGAGCACACCTGATGCTAGAGGTGAGTCCTTTTTATACCATTTTTACTGTCTGTTCTCTATTCATATTCAAACTTTTCCCGGAGCTGTTTTGCATGGCCACTCCTTGGTTCCGCTTTTTTAGAGCATGCGTAGTCTTCTGCCTTGCGGTTTTATTTCTTTTGATTCTTGGGGTTGGGCCCGCTAGGTAAGAGTCGATGGTAGGGTGGATCTCTTAATTCTCCAGACAGTCAGGGCTGATTGCAGCTTTGGCCTCTTTGCCCCCCGGGCAGAGCGGTGATAGCAGCTGTCGGACCCTCCTGGCTGCCCTTTCTCCGGGTGGAGCAGCCTTTGGGCCCTTTTGTTCTCTGGACAAAGTGTTGATTAGCAGCTTCTTGGGCCTCATCCTCTGCTCCCTTGGAGGTTATCTTACTTGCTCACACTTGCTAACATTCTTGCTAAAAAGAGAGAAAACTACATCCACACAGCAAATAGCATTTCTAACATTATATAATACCTACCTTAATACTTTGCGAGAAGCCAATATTATAATATATTTTTATAACAGTTCAGAAAGCAAGTACGAGTCCAGTGCATCTTTTTTCCAGCATTCACAAACTAAGCAGCTGAGAGCTGTGAGAGGGAAAGAGACAGAAGTTCTGAGAGGTGGGTATGGGGATGAAAACGAAAGGAAAGTGAGAAAGTGGTGTGCCGCTAAAGGATAAGCAGGATCAGCTTGGAGAGAAAGGACAGTTGGGGTGGGAGAGAAATTATGTACAGCACACCAGGAAGGTGTAATTAGGTTGAGCAGGACTGAGCAAGTGAAAGCACATTCCTGGCTGGCTAGCAGTTGGTGGCATAACCCCTGGAGGTGAGAGGGACCATACTGAGCTCCCAGGTCTAGCAGCACACCCTGGCAGCTCACCAGCCACACCCCACTCCTGTCCCCCCACACCCCAAAGAAAAGCCCGAGTCCCATATGGAGTGGCATCTGCAGTGCTCCCCAGCACAGCTCTTTGGGGACCAGGAGCCCAGGCCATATGCTACTACTCGTCCTGGACACAGCCAACATCCTTCAGAGAGCCTTGCTTGGGCCACCACAGACAAGATCGGGGTCATGGGATATAAATGTCACAGGCATCAGTGTGGGCAGTTCTGCAAAAGGAGCCTCCCTTTAGCACCCATGAGAGCTCTGCCTCTCAAGGGGGAAAGATACTTGGCCCTCCACATGAGGATTTGGGGCGTGACAAAAAAAAAAAAAGAAGAAGAAAGGCAGAGGAATCCTTCTGTACTGGCCAGAAGGATTAGTAGCTGGAAGAGGAAAGGGCTATGGATTTGAGAGGTACATGGAGCTCTGTGGACCAGAGGATGAGGCAGGTACAGCAGGAAGATGGTTCAGCAGTGTGGTGTAAGTAATTGTTAGTTTGGGTCTTTGGCAGACCTGAAGAACCCAAGAAAAATCTACATGGGAGCTGCTTAAACAGATCCACTGTCACACCAGAGACATAAATTTCATTTCCCTTTCAGGCTCCCAGTGCTCCCCTCAATATTATTATCAGGAATATTTGTAAACAAAACTACATTTTGAGCTGTAAGAATTAAGCCTTAAGAAGACTGCCCAGTGACACGCTTCAAACTTCTTTAGCTGAAACTGTTCACAAGCTCTGCAAGAGCCCTAAATAACTCCAGCTAACTTACAGCTGGATCTCCTTCACCCAAGTCAGTTTGTTCGGCTCTAGTGCAGAAAGACAGACTGGTTTGGAGTCCCTTTTGTGAGGCTGACAGGAGGAGGTTTAGCTGAGGGATTTGTCCAACTCTGTGATCTTTTTCATCTCTAATTTGCTATGCAGTCTAATGACCGTGCAGTGGCACATGCAGCTCTGTGTTACCCTGTAATTTGTCCCTCTGACGAGCCAGCCTGCCGTGTCAAAGCCGGCAGATGGTGCTCCCAGCTTGGCCTGTGGCTGGGCTGCGGCTCAGCACTGCTGTGGAAGAGTATTCCTGAATTGCAGGGGTGCAGGGAAATACTGCTGTGTTAGACATGGCCATGTCCAGCACAGACAACAGGCTCTGCACAAGATCGAAGCCTAGAAGTTCTCCTTTCCTCCTCCCTGCTTCTCCAGACCAAGTATCTTGAGGCCTCTGAGTAGGTAAAGTCCAAAGATGATTCTGACTGGTTGTGTCACAGCAGTGGTGTGGAGCTGCTGGTGGCTGTGCCCACGGGCAGGGGTCAGCAGTGCCACAGTGCAGCCACCACCCATGTGCTGCAGCACACTTCCCACAGCCAGCTACTGTGGCAGCCCACGAGACTCCTACCAACACCTGGCCTTAGCTCAGGGACGAGTAGATGCTCACCAACCCAGATGTAAGGGTGACAGTGGCATGCATAGATCTGTATCCACACTTTCTCGGTGCCCCTTGACAAACCTGGGACAAACCCCAAGGTCAGGGGCCAGCAAATCTGGCTCAGCTCTTTGCCGTACAGTAGCAATGAAAACTGCTCTGGGGTAAGTCCAGTGAGGTCCTTCCTCTTTGCCTACAGCTGACTATCATGACTAACCTTCTGCATTTATCCAGAATGAGTCAGACCTGTAAAATCATGAGACCAGCTTGAAAACAATACACAGTGCGAGCTATTTGTGTCCAAGTCTTTAAGATACTCTTGGGGCTTGTTTCCTCTGGAAATGGCAGAGCTGGGAACATGCAGTTCTCTCTCATGAAAGGCAAGCTGACAGTCCTAGGCTCCGGGCAATCTGACTTTCCAGTGAACACCAAATGTCAAAAGGCTTGCCAGAAATTATGGGCGTAGTGAGACTGAGCAGGCATATAGGGCCTCACCGTGTTGACCAAAACTTCCTGAGTGTGGGTCCTGGCTGTTTGCCTGAGAGATCTCACACATTTAGTGTTTGTGCATTAAAATACTGGATCCTTTTTGCTCTGTCCTTGGCCAAGGACTCCTCTTGGCCTTGTGTGTAATACTTGTCGCTACTCTTCACCTTGGGAGTGGCTGCATTTTAGTGGTGAACATCAGATCAGCCCATGGGGTGCGGTGGTTCCCAGTGAGCTGTAAGGAAAGCTGAATCATTTCCCCATAAAACCCAGAGTGCAGGATCTGGCTCCAGTTCCAGCATTACCCAGTGTCCTCTGCATTGACTAGGACTATTTCTTTTGTCAGAATTGTCAGCCAGTCCCAATAAATGGTGATGATGATGAGCTTGGAGGCTGAATCAGGCAGCCAAGATGAAGAAACAGCTCCGAGATGGTCAGGATAAACTGGCACCACAAAATCTATCACCAATCCTTTGCAAATGCCATTGCTGACAGAGCTACTATCCATCTTTCTGTCACAATCTTAAACATGAAGCACTTTTATTGATGGTTGTTGGAAAAATGTTGCAGACAGACTGTTGTTGGACAACCCTTATCCCTTTTATAAGTGTCCCAAGAAAGAGGTATAAATAATAAAGCATCGCTTTTTTTTGCCTGTTTGGAACAAGCCCCTTGGCTTTCATACTGTGAGCCTGGACAAGGTTTCACCACTGATGTGGGCCACCACAAAGAAGTGCTTTATTGAAGCACAATGCTCTCTGAAGGAGATGTTTCTTTTCCCATTTAAATGGACCAGATATTTTGGTCACAAGAGCATGGTCTGTGTCCTAATCAAGATTTTCCCTGAGTCCTAAAGACCAGAGATGCAGACAGTGAAGGAAAGAGAATTGTGGCTAAAAGTAACAAGCTTTTTTTGACTGTCACTCAAAGAAAAGATGGCTTTGTGCTGTCAGGTGCTGCTGAGGGGAATCAATACGTGGTGACAAACTTTTGGCTGGTTATGTTCATTTGTCACAACTGACAGCAGTCAGGCTTGCTTTGTATAAATGTTTTACAAAGTCATCCTTATCTCACCTCCATCACTGCAGCATCCCAGGACATGGGCCACTACAACCTCTTGGTATACTTAGAAAGTGTCAGCTGTTGACTAGAGGCTGGTAACTGAGGCATGACACAGATAATGCCTTGCCCATATTCAGGCAGCCACATGGTGTCTCATATGGTACATCTGAGCTGAAAACAGACCAGGGTATAGCCTGCTAATAGGAGGAGAGGGAGCTGAGGGTGCCCATACAACATATCACTGCTCAGAAGGAAGGTACCCTATAGCAGAAGATGCAAGAACATCCTGGCTTCCAGACAGAGGCTGCTGTGTGCTGAGACCCCAGTACACTGGGATGGCACTACCTCAGGAGCACAAGAGGATCCTGTATAAAGTCAGCTCTTCCCAAACATTGACATTTCTATGGGAACCTCTATCTGGTGTCAGAATGAAAATCAACAGCAAAGTTTGCACTGGTTTCATATTAACATATGCAAAGCAGGAATGAGCCCTACTTTGCAGAGGACAAAGCATTCATTGCCATGAGAGGAGGCGGCAAAAAACCCCAACCACCACATTAGAAGAAACTTTTTATATAGTTTCTTTATACAAATGTTTATATTTGTCCATCACAGGGTGGTATTTTTCAGAATAATGTACTTTACTTAGCTTTATCCTTACTCATTGCCACTGTGAAAGATGTGCTAACTCCCAGACTTTGTGTTGTCAGATTGCAGTACCTCCTTGGAGACAGAGTCCAACCTTTCCTCTCTTCAGTTTTCAGAAGTATGGCAACATAGTTCAGACCTCGTGCCATCAGGGTGACCGAAGAGGAATCTGTAATTCAGACACATTGCACCTGCAGTTCCCTATGTGACTCCAGGATGGCAATGCTGCCTCGGCTCTTACTCCAGCTAATTATGCACACTGTGCACTCTGTGAAAAGATTTTTTTATTAGCACCACAGGGTGTGCTGAGAGATGATTGCATATGACAGGAGTCATTCTTACAACCACGGTCCGCCTGTTTTTGCTACGTCCGAAGCCTTGCATGCAGCTGCTGGAACAGCCCTTACATGCCCGTGGATTGTAACCAGAGGAAGAACAGAATGTCCTAAGAAATTACACGTGTCTTGTTTCTGGGATGCCTTTTATTATGAGTATTTACAGATGGTGTCAGTCATTGGTAGGTGGTTATGCTAAGAGGAGATAACAGATCCCACCCGGGACACAGGCTCTTCTAATTCCAGCTCAACCTTTGATCATGGATAAATTATTCCTCTTTTACATGCCTTAGTCTCCCTCCCCATTCAAATTCTACTTAGACTGTAAGTTTTTGGAGACAGTGAGAGTCTCATAGTGTGGAGATACAGAATGTAGTATAGGTACTGTCCAGAACAATGGAGACCTTGATCCTGATGGCAGCCTTCACTCATTATCTTAATAGAAGCATCCAAGTCTATATATGAAACAATTTATCTGAACAATCTTTTGGCCATACTGACTCCAGATCAGACATGAGATAAGAAGTGACAGAGGAAAGTGTGCATGTATAAAACCATTTTATGTCTTTGCAAGGACTGAAGATGTAACTTCTTTGTTCTGAGGGGAGGTGACTGCCCTCCAAGTGGCAGCACTGCACCTCAGATGCAATGTGTGTGCCGTTTCCATTGCCTGCTAGAAGCTTTCTTCCGAGTAGGAACGAGAAATTAACTCCGAGTCTTGGATCCCAAAGGGCAATTTTGTAGCAATTGTGATGGCTCTCTTCAGGGAGCAACTCCATAGAGAGCTGAACTAATACTACACTGGCACCAGAGATTGAACTGGTACCTCCATTACAAGGGGATACTCGACCCATCTGAAGAGGGAGCAAAAACACAGGTTTGAGGAGACTAGACCCTCCAGCCTTCCAGTCCCCTTTTCCATTTTAAGTACATACTAGAAACACCACGGGAGATAGGAAGCATCAGTTCTTAAGGAAAACTCCCTTTTGACTACAAAAAGTCTCACAACGGACATTTTAATGGGGATGTTTTCAGCATAAGTAGTGTGACGACCATTAGTACTGTTTCACTATCATTAAGAGAGTGAACTTCCCATCTTGCATGGCAGAAGAGCAGACCCCAGTGTGTACCTCACCTCCAAAGGTACGTCTTCTAACTTTGCTGCAAAGAGCGGATCTGTGTGCAACCTCTACCAGAAAGAGTTTATTTCATTGGTGTACTACTACCTCTTTTGACCAAGACATCAGTCCATCATCCAAAAGACCTGGTAGTGCTTCCTCAGGCCAGTTTTGTGTCTTATGTGTCTCCTCCACTCCAGCTCAACAGACCCATATCCATGCTGTGCAGGATTTCCTGGCAACACTAGGCATCCTGAAGCAACAGTGAACCTCTGTTCCTCATTTGCCAGCCACTTTCTAATCCAAGCCTTGCTATTTTTATCCAGTTCAGATTTCTTCACTCCTTTAATAAATACATAATGTGGCAATCTCTCAAATGTTTGGCCAAAGGCATTGCAGTTTGCGATCATTTCTGGCCCTACTGCCAGAAAACAACTGACTAATCAAATGGCATCTTGCTTGCTGAGCTGACCCCAGTAGCAAAGTTCTCCTCTCAGAGGAAGCATCTGGATATCAGGACTCTGTCAGCATTTCCACTAAACTGGGGGTTTCTTCCCCTTTCTCTCCCAAAGCAACTGCATTAATGATGTAGTAGAGGAGAATTCAGCAGCATCCTACCAAGTCCACCATCTTCCCCAAACACCAAAGGAGCAAGTGCCTTGTGTGCCTCAAGGGAGGTTATAGGACCTCCAAAAAAATCACTCAGTCCTCTGAGATTTCTGCCCTTGATGTCCCAACAAATGGGAACAGTGTCCATGTCTTCTCATGACCTCAGACCCAGTGTGCCCTAAATGTGATGCCTCTCACTGAGAGCTGAGTGACTCTTCCGGCTTGGACCACCAGCAGACACAGCTTGGGCTTCACCTGAGGTGAGTCAAAGCACACACAGTCAAAATGTGCTAAGCCCTATAATAACAGGGAGAAGGTGGCCCCAAAAATGTCGTTTATAGCAGCATCAGCTAAATGCTAATGTGGAGCCGGTTTTCCTCCCACTTTGCTGGTTTATCTCAACAGAACAAAAGCCAGAATTCCTGAGGAACTAGCAATTACTAGTGAGTTTCCAAGGGCAAAACTCAGAAAACATCTGAGGGGAAAAAAACCCCAGTCATAAAAATCTCTGATTTCTGGAAAAAAAAACCAAGAGTCCCTACCCTCCAAAAACTGTGCTTCACACTAGCTTTGGTAGGATTACCAAAATCACCTGTATATAAAAGCCTTGGGCTGGGTGTCCTCTATGCAAGGCCAAGATGGTGGATCATTCCCTTATGGTCAGTCACATGTGTTAATAAATTTCTTTCAGGCATAATTAGGGGCTCAGCCCATGCATTTTAGAGTTTGTGCTGCAATTAGCACAAGGTGGAAACTACTCTGCTGAATAAAGGTAGATTAACCCCCTCTGAGCCTCAGCTGTGCCTTACCCCTCCTTCCAGGTAGGGGGATTTCTAGGGAACAGAGGGCAGCTGAGCAGTTGGACTTTCCTATAAAAGGAGACTACGGAGGCACAACTACTGGAGGTATGGGCAGTAGCAAAACTTAGTGTAGGTTTGGAGATTAAGCTTTAGAAACTCTGTGGTTTAGGCCATTGTTTAAGGCTGATAAAGCAGCTGCTAGAGAATAGGGGAACCAGATGAATTTGAATACTACTTATTATAACTGGTACTGTGGAGGGAAAGGAGGGCAAGGCATGGCCTGCTCTCAGGGAGGGAAGAATACTTGATTGAGTAGTGACCTACCTTTTTAAGCTTTCCCTTGTTTCTATCTCTCTTCTGTGATTAGGTATGCTCTGGATAGTGTAAAGGAAACTTTTTGGCTCTGATACTGGGAGCCTGAAGTAACCCTGAGGCCCCAGACTCTGTAAATGTTTTTTGAGAGTTTAAAGTCTCCTGCTGTTGTAGAAAGCAGTGCCCTTGTCCTTGGCCTTACATGCAATGAAGGCTTGTGAAATTCTCTCTTCCGATGATGATATGGCAGCCTGACCTCCTGTGTGACATTTCTCTGCTTATTGCTGGGATATTGTCAGGGTTTAGAAGTTTATTAATTAAGTTCTGGGGACACAGCTGCTATTTTAAGTGCCTTTGTGCCTTCATAGGAAAGCTATGGTTTTTAGGTCTCTGAGCATCTTAATAGTTGATTTGTAGGCTCTTCCCTATGCCAGAGCAGGTCTGCTGTGGGATCTCTTTGACCAAGCCAGGAGTATTTCTCAGCTGATGACCTCTCAGATACTGGGGTGGTGGGGCAGAGCACCAGGAAGTGCCATCAGAGGTGCTGGAGTCTGAGGCCATTCTTGGATGAGGTCTGTCACTGACCTGCTGTCTCAGTTGGCTGATGTCAGCCTTAGCGAGTCTTAGTGTGCTGGCAGTGTCTGGTCAGGACATTTCACTTAAGTAACCCCTTGCTCCTCACATGTCACAGAGTGCCAGGGGTGCATCAGCCAGCCATTTGCCTGCCACTGCCCTTATCTGAGGGTTACTGTTCTCAGGTTTCTGTGGTCAGCCAAAGATTTTGCAACTCCCTGGTGCTTGTAGCCAAACAGAAAATCTGGCACTTGTGTTAGTGTGACCATGTCCCTGCAGTGGTTGACAAGAACTGGTCTGAGGGAAAATGACAGAATTTGATCTTCAAACAGTGTCCATGGGGACCCCTACTAGATCTGAACAGCTATCATATCTCCTCTGATATCTGAAAAGCAGGTATTAAGCTGAAAGGCTGCCAGTGGCTATACCCCTGCTCTTCCATCAGGAGGCAAATAAACGGGTTTGAAAATCTTTTTGTTACTTAATGATGTAAAATTTTTAAAGGCTTTTGCACCTGAAATTGACTTTTTCCTTCATTTGCAAAAAGATCTTAATCAAGATTGCAGAATCCTATAGGCTGTGGATGGTTCAAACCCAACTGCTCTGCCAAGCCTCTGGCCATCTAGGATAGGTCCAGTTATTCCTTTAATGGGTGCAGCAGGGGTTTCTTGTATAGGGCTAGGTACATTGGGGATTAGTACTTCTTGTGAAGAAGGAACGAGAAGACACAGCTGAGGTTGCTTAGCTGATCAGTGGCAGAGTGGGAATGAGCTCCAGTCCAGCTCATGTTTTATGCATCAGATGAAAAAGCACATTTTTTTAATCCTCATGAGACTTTTACAGGGGTAAGGGGGAGTTGGAAGTTTCTACCCTATTGATGGAGAAGCAGTATGCTCACCTTGTTGCATACAGAGCCAGACCAGAGACACTTCTCTGAGGGGAGGGAATATATGTAACTGGGGTTTAACTTGAGTAGGTGTATAAATTACCTCATACAGGTTCCCTTGCCCCGTAATTAATTCAAGTCCTAAAGTGATGGGATTTAATCTTAATGTTCTTGCTGGCTCCCTTCTGGCATTTCTGGTGATACAGCCTTGGAGTACTCTCACTTGATACCCTAAGGCTTTCTAAATGCCACAAGAGGTGACATCTGTTTAGGTTGCTGGCAGCAGCAGTGTGGAAGCTTTAGCGGGCACTGGAGCCATGCCATCAGCTACCCTACTTGCTGGTGCACGGGGAGAGGTAAAGGCACGTTGCATTCTGAAATTGGGAGGCTTCTACATGAAGTGTGGGGATTTTACAATGTCTTGGCACTGGTAGAGAGGATTGGAAATGCATTTCTCCAGCTCTACAGGTGCTGACACCCCAAAGGCTTTCCTCAAAATCTGAGGCAGAGGTAGAAGTAACAAAGCTAAGCAAAGTTTTCAGGACTGATATCATCCATTTCACACAAATGAAAGAGATTAGAGGAAAAAGGAAAGCAAGCACTGAGAACATTGAGTGAGTAAAAATTCATAACTAATACCATTAAAGCATAGCTGAGCCAGCTCACTTTCCCTATTCTTCGATCATAACCAATTGGGCTTCTTTTACTTGAGCACTAAACAAATCCAACAGCTGTAGGCAAGGTGTAGGCTCAGGAGGTCCCACAGCCTGAGGGGCCTTCTTTTGCCCTCAAAGTGAGGTGCTGGGCACAAAAGCAAAACATTACATTGTCTGCCTGTGCAGGCTGCTGATTGCAAGTGTTTGCTGACCACAGCTTGCCAGCTCCAGCTGCCAGCACCCAGAAAGCTCTTAAAGGCAGGACCTCATCAGTGATGACAATGGTGGGGGAGGGGAAACACTGGGAAAACTCTGTTCCATGTCTTAACAAATCATAATGTTGCTGATATCAGTGTGCTGGTATTGAAGGAGTTACTGGAGGCAATAGGAAATAGGCTCATCAGCAGAAAGTTTTGTTTGGGTGGTGCATCAGCTGGGCATGTGTTAGCACTGTCCTCGTGCACACTTGGAGGTCAGGTGTGCATGAGGGATTTCAGTGATCAGGCTGAAACAGTGCCAGAAAATCTGGAAGGAAATTTCATCTGTCAAAACCTTTGTTTCTTCAGTTTAATCATTCCCATCATGTCTTGGACAGATAGTTTTGAAAATATAACCTAGTGGCAAGAGACTGCATTTTATTCTCAGCTTTGCCATGAATGATCTGGGCTGCCTCCTGCAAGGCAGCTCTGTGCCTGCATTTGTAGCTGGGACTTTTGCCTCTTGGGTTATGAACTCTCTCTCTGGGGTAGGAGCTGCAAGATCGTGTGATCTGCTCAAGCCTTTCAGCATTTACATGGAAGGAGTGCTTCACAGAAGGTGAGGTTATTAGTGGTTATTAAAAACAGAGGTCCAGATATAATCTGGCTGTTCCTTAGGGCTCAAAGCATCTGCTGCTGGCTGTGGTTAGTCAGAGGATACCTTTGGTCTGACTCAATAAAGCTAGTTTTGTTGCAATAGTTATTCAAACAGCCTCACATTCTTTTTATAGATGGAAAAATCTGGCTGTTCTTTAATTGGAGGTACAAACTTGACATCCCTGGAGAGATGGGAATCCAGATTACCTGGAGGCAGATTAAAAGGGAGACTCACAATATAAATTGTCATGCATCTCACTAATTTGCAGCAGTGTGACTTGCAACACTTGCTACTTTTCTGCATTAGAAGTGCTGAGTTTGCACAGATTCTCTGGACATCTGTGGAAGCCACAAGGCATTGCCTATGGAGATGCTTTAGTAAAACAGAAGACTCGAGCAATGCCCATATTTGCAGAGTGACTAAGTCAGAGTGCAGAGTTGGGTCTGCCAGTTCATGGTCCCCAGCCATGCACTGAAGCATGAAGAGAACACAGCATGTGGGTGATGGAGCAGAAAGCACTCAGCTGGCTCTTACGCGGAACCTTCTCCCATTGAACAGATCTTGCCTTTACAGGTATGCACGTGGTTCCTGTCAAGTCCCTCCACAGGGCTGAATTTGAATGAATTTCCTACAGTACATTTTAGGAGGAGGAACATGTTCCCCACAGCCACCAATTCTCTCTGGCAAACAGTAGCATGCGTTTCACTGGGCTTTCCACAAACCGTTTCATGGTTTGTTTGGTCACAGAAGCTGTCCTGTGCTAGCACTGTCTGTCCTAGCTGGATCTGCAGGTGTGTCAGCATGAAGAGTTATGAGTGCCACACTGTCTTTAACATGTTTTTTCCCAAACAGGTAATATAAGGTCCTTTTTCCTTTGATATGGAATACTCTTAGGGGAAAACACAGATTACAACTGCTATTTCTTAAACTATCTTTTGTTCATTAGCTACTGTTAATAGAATCAAGGTGTTAGTAGTTAAGCAGGTAACTATTCACACAACACACCACTCATTCAGGTTCCCTCATTAGTGGGAGCAGCCGTTAGAAGGCCAATGCCAATGTGAACGCTTGGAAGCAGAAGGGCATCCTGGCACACCACTGCCTTCTGGGTAAGTCTTTAGAAATTCCTTCAGAGGGCACTTTGTTTCACCACCTGTATACATAACTCTCTATTCTTAATCTGCGTAGAGCAGCCACTGCCCTCCTGGGTGTGATCCAAGTTACACAACCTGTTGCAGGTGCTAACGTGTGCTGGTGGCCTTGTACAGCATTAAACACTGGTGGTCCAAGTTTATAATTTCTTGCAAATTCATGAGGATTAATTATCTCTGGAGTTTATCAGCCCCTAGGAAACTTTCACATAGTATCTTCTTAGCATATATGTATCTTGACTTTGGCCTGTAATATTTCCTGGTAACTATTTTTCCATCTGAATCTATAGACGCATACAAACTTGCACAAAGGGGGCTTCTATGATACCAGGAGGTAGTATTTAACTGGGGTGGTGGAAAATGTATGTCCTCTGCAGAATATGTGATATTGTGGCATGAGGTGGGCTCAAATTCATTGGGAATAAGCTGGATGGATACCAGTACTTGGGCACACTGATGCTGTCATCTTTCCGTGGATGGAGTTGATATTTACCTTCTCCAGCTGGTTTAAGAGCCTGTGACACATAGAAAGACTCCCTGCCACAGCTCCTCTTTACGTTTTGCAGGCCAGTTGGGGTCCCCCTGGTCATCCAGCTCTCTCATACATGGAGCAATGACCTCCTCTGACAGCTGTGTTGTAGTGCTCAGCCCAAATGCTGGTGAAGAACAGAGCTCCTTGCAGACCCTAGAAGGGTTAGGAGGAGCAGTGTAAGTAACTGTGTGGCACCCAGTAGATACCAATTTGCGTCTCTGCCCTATATGGGAACTTACCAGAGCAGGATGGCCCAAGCTTTCAAACCAGGAGAGAGCTCTGTGGGATCTTAGCCATATGGCATGCAGTGCTGGTTACTCGTGAATAGGTTCACTTGGGGCTTTCATATACATGCAGTAATGAGACAGTCTGCTCCTTTAGCAGGTCTCAATTAGCCTGGCTCCTTTTTCAGCAGCACTAGCTCATGCTGGTGCCTTTGCTAGTGCTCCTGGTTGGCTTTCCCTGGTCTCGCCCAGATGTGTCTTGGTCTTCTGCTGCTGAAAGAAAAAACCCTATTGCTGCACAGCAAGCATCTCCAAAGAAGTCTGAGCTGTAGCTGGTGTGGAGCTGGCCAGCCTGAATGTGAAGCCAGCCAGAAAATATGGAGAAAGGAATGTTACCATCTTGGGTGCCCAGAGTGAAGGAAAGGGATGAGTGCTCTGAAATTCTTCCTAAATCCAGCCTTGCCTTTTCACCTCCGTGGAGTCTGGCCCTCTGAAGAGGCTCCTGTCCTGAAAAGCCAAAGTGGATGGGAATAAGGGTTGGGTTAAAGGAGCCCTGAGATAGAAAAGTTTGAGGGCTCCTGATCACCTGATTACATGGGCCCTTCCCTACTGCAGGATCCCTCAGATCTTGTTCCCTGTCTTACCTGGAGGGCTGGCTTTCAGTGCAACTGCAGCAGACCCTGTGGATCTGATCTATCAGCAGCTTGATGCTCTTGATCAACGTTACAGCCAGTGGCAGGAGAACAGGGATGCACAGGGGGATCTGACTAGTGTAACCAGGGAAACAGGGGGAGTAGGCTTTTTAGGAGCAACCAAAATGCAGAAACATCCTGAATTAGTAAATTCATTCACCATATAGCACAGTGGAGAAAACCAAGAGGGCTGTGCTGCTGTGTGTGACAGCTGAATATGTAGTTATTACCTTTGATGGTGGAGGTGAAGTCGGCAGGTGTGTATCCATGTCTTTCCATCACTGGCATTTTCTGTTAGTTTTCAGACTACATTCAGAAGTCCCACACAGAATTCTAAATTTAAAACATGTGGTAGCTTGTGTATCATATGAAAAAAAACTATAAGCCAGCAGGAAAGTGTGAAAAGGCCATGCTGACATGTCAGTGAAGCAGAGTCACTAGCTGTGGATTTAAGTGCTAAGTGAAGTGCTGCAGGTTGTTTCACAAAGCCAAGTTTCTTACCCAGCTTACTAAAGACCTGTCATTTGGGAAATCGGAGGCATGTGCAGCCCTTATTGACAGACCGTGCACTGCATTGTCTTCGCTGGGGCTTTGCAGTACCAAGGGTCTTCTCTTCTTTATTTGTTTGTCACTGTGACAGACACCCTGCCAGCCATGGCAACTAAAGCATTTGTTATCTGTCATGCCCTTAACTGGAATTAGCTCCCACCCACCTTTCCCTGCTGGTTCAGTCAAACAGCTCTTCAGCAGCCAGGTTATTTCTCAGCCTCTGCTGCAGGTTTCCCCTCGATGGTACTCTTGTAATGACTATCTTGCAGTAAGAACATTTTTGTATCAGTGTCCCTATCTCCCCCAACAGGAAGAGCTGCCTAACCCTGTCCTCTCAGCCATGGAAAAGCTATTTGCAAATACATCAGGAAGGAGGCACTTTTTCAGTAGTTATAAATCTGGGCTTTTACTGGGAGGTGCTTTATCTATGCCAGCTAATCTAGAGTGTCTCAGTACTCTACTGAGGATGAGGGTAATCATCTCTAAGCTATCTCACTTTCTAAGAGTTCTCTTTTACTGCTGCACTGTGGCCTCCTCATGACCACATATCTGTTCTTTCCCCCCAGCAGTCTCCTCACAGAAGGGAATTGAGTGCACTTAATAAGCTAATGTGCTCTGAAGTGGGGTTTGTGTTAAAGATGCAATGCCTGATCACAGATTGATCCTATAAATATTTACTATTTGGTATGCCTTGAGCAGTCCTATGCACTTAAACATTGGCACTGAACAGCAAGCACATTTATAAGGGTGTGTATGGTACCACCCTTGTGCTAGAGCTGATGCCATGAGGCCAGGAAAGCTCTCTGCCCTATCTCTTAGGGACCAGAGAAGGCCGGAGGCCATTGGCACTGCCACCATACACTGTGCCCAGGCAAACATTTGGGTTGGAAATGTCTCTGTGTGCTGGCCACATGGGAAGGAGGTGTGTACTTTACAGTGCAACTAAAGGGCAAAGAGGCTGAGCTTAGAGTTCTCCTGTGCCCCAGCTCAGTGGCTCTGCTGCTGGGTGGCAGAGCAGCGCTGGGCAGGAGATGCAGAAGCGTTTCTCCAGCCAAACAGAAATTTATCACAGCACAACACATACTGCAGCTGAATGAAAGTAACTCACCAGGGCAGGGAAAACTCAGCTAAAGGGGTTACTGACAAAGATGTGTCAGGCAATTAGTGATCCTTGCAGTACGTCCTGTACCTGCTCAGACAGAAGAAGGAGCTGACAGTAAACATGCTGTTAAGAAATAAAATGTGTCCAGTTCCCCAGGCAGAAGCATTTATTATCTGTCTGTGCTGTTGTTAGGTCAAGGCACCCAGATAAGGATGAGGGCATAGAACAAGCTAGGAGAGCTGTGCCTTAACCCATCAATCATTCAAAAACATTATGTATTTAAATGTGCAATCAGAACTGATTTGAGTCTCTTGAGAGAAAAACCTGTGCATGCATCTCCTAGGAGAAGGTGCTTTAGTTTCAGTGATTCAGTGTCCTTCATTGCACAGGAGTTTTGTTAGGGCAAGGGTTTCTGCAGTAGCAAAGGATGGGATACTATGCTCTGATTTTCCTCAAAGATGAGGGATGGCCTGAGGACCTGCCTTGTGGACCTCAGAGGAACAGGAATCGCTGAACTCTAAGTAGAGGAGGTAAGGTGGAAGGTTTCTTTGATGGCTCTTTGTCTTAAAACGTCCCTAACCATGCTCTGGCTTCCCTGTGCTGGATGAGGAACATGAAGTCTTTTGTCCACAGAGCACAGCAGAAAATCTGGGAAGGAGAAAAGCAGCATTTTCCCAGTTCCTGAAGGATTAAGAGACCTGCACAGCATCACGTAGGAAGTCAACAGCAGAGTGGGAACCAAACAAATTCACTAGTAGTGATTCAGACTGGAGGCTGGCCCAGCCCAAGACATATAAAACTGCACCATCCTTCTGACTGGATAAATTCCACTGAGGGGGCCACCTGCCAGCAGAAAATGTGGTCATCATAGTTGAAACATTGTTTGAAACCAGAAGGAGAAAAAAGGTGTTCTGGGCATTCTGAAATTTCCTGGTTTGGGTATAATTTCCTGGTTTGAAATACCCTGGTTTGGGTATTTTCAAAATTAAATGCTTCTAGATGTTGTTTGGAAAAGACTCTTCAGCTGTATTGATGTGCAAAGGTGGTGATCTTATATACTATTATGTGGAATGAAAGGAGTCAAGTCAAAGACAAAGGAAGGCAAACACTTAAGGCTGAGACAGCCTCATGAACAACCAACCACACAAGAAACCTGGGACATCACAGCTTTTTGTTCGTTTTCCGATAAATCCAAAAAGTTTGTAAATTTTTTCCTTCAATTTTTCACCTTTCTGAATCCAAATTAAAGCTAGTTGTGAAACAAAAAATTCCCTTTTCGATGCTTCTTTATTATAACCTCTTACACTCTGCCTGCATATGACTCAGCTTAATCGGCACTGGAGAGACTAGAGACAAAGAAAAATCCCATAAACACAGAAAATAAATCCCACACAAATATTAAAACAAAGCTACTGTATTGTTGCTAGCAGTTCTAGAGACATTTCCTGAATACTCTCATGTCTGCAGTATCTTCCACAACATCAACCCCAGCATGTTATGTGGTCATTAGTCCAAAGAACTAATTAGTCTGAGACGGGCTTGTTAGTCAGGAGTGGCAAACTGAGTTACAAGCTTCATTCCCAAAGATTCAATATTTATTATGTGCCATCAAACATCTTGATAATTTGATGGCTGGCCTCCTCAGAGGCTTGGAGTTCTCAAACAAAGCCTGGGGAAGAGAACTGGAAGATCTGGAAGGAATGATGTGGAGGAATAGGAGTGCTGCCTCCAAAACTGGGTAAGATTGTGGGACCCACAGTCACTCCAGCCCTCTGTGTCCCCATGCTGCAACAGGGGCTGTCATGAAAGCAGAACTTAGAGCAGGGCAGCTACTCCTGATCCCGCTGTACCTGCCTAACATGTCATATTTTCCATCAGTGGCAGCCAGAGAGGCTGTTTAGGGAGAGCCTGCAAGCTGTTTGAGGCTGTTCCAGGTCTGCTCCACTCAGACCTGTGTCCACAAACGTTTTGTGTGTGTTAGAGGGCACATCTTTGCTTTTACCATCTGGTTTTGGACCTCGTTTGCTGTGATCTCCCTAAAGCCTTGGTGAACCTGTTGATGCTGTCTGCTGCCATGACATCCTATGGAAACAATTTCTAGAAGTTGATCGCCCCCAGTAGGAAAAAAAAAAAAGTACTCTTAAATGTCAAGTGCATTTCAAATTTCCAGTAATTCTTGGGGCATTTTAAACCTCCTTAGCTTCAAACAAGGAAGCTTAGTCATAGGCCAAAGCCACCAAGATGCCTCAGATGACATGTTTCTCACTCTGAGCACTCAGAGCCCATGCTTAGAGTTGAGGGCTCTCCTCATTAAAATCCAGGTGTGGAACTCATTGCACCAAACTCATGATCTAAAAGACAGGCACCCAAAAACTAATCCAGGTATCCATATATAGAAGTTACAGATGCACCACCAGCAGATGATTCACCCTTTTCTAAAACAGGTATCTCAGATTGCTGCTGTGAGTCACTGTGGGCACTGCCTCCCTGTCTCCCCTGACTAAGGGATGCTTATTTAACCAAAGTGGATTTCACGCGTTTAAAATTGCTGAATTGGAACGTGTCCCCACCATCTTTGCCCTGTGAAAAGAGACACATGAATTCTAAGTCATCTTGAAAGATGACTTAGAAAGATGACTTCTGGCTGAAGGGGGATAGTGGACAGGTGAGTGCAGGGCAGCCTGATGCTCCGTCACCCGCTTGAGGTGAGAAAACATCTTGACCTCAGTCACAGGTGTAGTCTTTCAGGGCTTTTAAATTAATTATCTTGGTTTTCTAATGATGCACTTACCAGTGATCACCCAAGAACAATCTGTCCAAGCACTTCTTTGGGATTCAGGATCAGGCCAAATCTATTTTAGTTGATGATATGGTTGTAAAATGTGTGATATTTGAGTCACCGGTATTTAATTAGGCAACTCAAAAAGACAAGGAAGAAGAGCAATATTATGATTGTGTAAATCTCCTCCTGTTTCTGAATATTAGGAGTCACATGGCAGGGGTTACCAGAATTGTGTGATTAGCTTAGAAACTTCTAGTTTTATATGACTGTGTAAATGTGACAGAATGTTAGACCTCTCTGTAGATGAAGGAACAAGTATTTAGGATCATTTTGTCAAAATGATAATTTCACTTACTCAGCATATAAGGTGCCTGAAGGTCACAGGCATTTTCAAAAGCGATAAGCATTTCTTCTGTTTGAGTGATAAAGACCAGAGTTTTGTAAAAAGCTATTTTAGGAGAACAGAAAAAAAAAAAAAGTAAAACAAGCAGCTGTGTTTGTTGCAAAGCCAAAGTGGCATGTAAGAGCTGTCATCACCGTGGTCTCTATTATGAAATACTATTTGCTCTGCAAAGTGCTGTATCTTTCCATGCAGTTTAAAAAGAAATAAAAGACAGTTTTACAAGGTTGGTTATTTTCAGTAAAGAATTTCGAGTGAGGATTTGATTGCCTTGCTGTGATGCCAGCTTTCAAAATACAGTTACAAAATTACCAGATTACAACACAGCTAATATTTACATTTGAAAATCATACTTTTAAACCTCCATCCAAAATCTAAGTATTCCGCTTTATGAAGATACTTTTGTGTTGTTTATGTATGTATATAATAGTGTCTGTATTTGACTATATGCGTCCATGCGCATACTGAATTGCAATTCTTTGCCTCCCGGATTTTTTATACTGTCCTTTTAAAGCTAAAACCGGAGCTCATTTTTAAACACAAGTCGAAGCGCTCGTATTTCCCACGACTCCAGCATCTGATGCTTTTTTTGAGAAAGTCCAACGACGGGCTGGGGCAGGGCTGGGAATGGGGCTGGGAACGGGGCTGGGGCGGGGCAGGGCCGGGCGGGGCTGGGCGGCGGGATTGGCCCGGCGCGGTCAGGCGCCGTGGGCTGTTGCACACACGCGGCTCGGGCCCCGGTGACCGGCAGTAACCCCGGGGAAGCCCGGCCCACTGCGGGTGCTCCCCCCCGATCCCGGCCCTGCAGCGTCAGCTGGCGCTGGTTGTGCCCGGCCTCCCCGGCTGCGAGGGCGCCTGGCTACCCTGGGGCCCGTGCTGCCCACACAGCCCTGCTGTGGCCATGGCAGCCGCGGGACGGAGCGCTGCCGCGGCCCCCCGGGACAAGAGCTCCCTCAGGGGCTGGGCTGAGGGGACTGGGCATTCGGCACATGCCATCCATCCGGCTGCTCTGCAGGGCGGCTGTGGTGCCATCTCCTCCAGGTGCTCTCCTGGGACTTTGTTCTCTCCTTCCGGAAGTCCCCACAGGCTTGTGGTGCCCTCATGGAGCGTCAGCAGCAGCTGGTGCTTTCTCGCTGTGGTTGGAGCGCATGGCTTGGTGCAGAGCTGGTACCAAGTCCTGCTCCTGGGCAGCTCCTGGGGGAACTGCTGCCCTCCCTTGGGCACCCTCCCTTGGGCACGCTCCCAGGTCCTGCTCCCAGGGTCCTGGGCTGGACACGCTGGGTTCCTCACAGCTGTGTTCACTGCATGCCGCCTCTGGGGAGTGGATTGCAGCTGGAACTTGGTCTCCCCTAGAGATCACATTGGCATCTTCTGCATGTTGTGTTCAGAGCAAAAAGATGCAGCAAACTCTCCCCTGACAGCCTGCAGCCCTCCCTGCTCTCCCTCCCTTGGGTCTGAACAAGCAGGCACTTGTTCGCCTGTTCTCTCCTACCCAGCAGAGCTGGCTTGTACGTTAACTCTTCCTTTCCCTCTCCTTCTCTGGTGCGTGGGAGATTTTCAGAGGAGCAAAGTTGGGGTGCACTGGAATTGCAACCCAGATGTGCAGATTACACAGGAAAACAGGAATTATCATGCATTAAATACTTCCAGGAAATGACCTAAAAATGCTGAGCTGGCACTGCTGAAGGGCTTGATACTGTAGGAAAACGTATTTTGGGCAGGGGATTTAATAACAGTCTTTAAGGAAGAGGGAGAGGCCGTGATTGGAGCTGCACTCATGAAATCCAGACAGAGGGATCATTAACTTTATTTTTAGGCTTGGCTGAATAATCAGGAGCTTTGAAGACTTGACTTGCCTTCTCTGTTTCACTTCTTTTAGGAAGGGCTGTGCTGTCACAGCTGGGATCAAAAATGCACCAGATTACCAGAAGCTGCACCTCTCTGTCACTTCCAGGGACATACTGCTGTGACCAGCTGATGAGCAGGAGCGTTTGGTTTGCTTTTTTCTACAGCTGAAAGCAGCCACATGTCAAATTGGTTGGGCTGGTCTCATACCTCCAGGTGGAAGAACACAGCTGCTGGAAGAACCTCAACCTTCTGTCTGAGTAACTCTCTTTTCAGCCACTTGCTGCAATTTGCAGTGCCCTAGCTCTGGCCTTCCCACCCAAAGGGCTTTCCAGCAGCAGTAGCTGCAGCTGGAAATCAAAGCATGGGCCTGTTTTTCCAAGAGATTCAGCGTGCCCAGCTGCAAGGGTTTGGCAGTGCCAGCAAACATGGGCTGGATCAGGGGTCCCTGTGTGCTGCAGGTGGCAAAGATGCCACAAACAAGGCCATCCCCTCTGCCTGCTTGTGCATGGAGCAAGCTGGTGCCATGCAGAGATGGCCTTACTTGCCACTATGATCAAAAGGTGCTTGGGTGGGGGTGCAGGGAAGCTACTATCAATTAAAGTGATACTTGGTATGGGGATTTCCCCCTTTTCCTTTCACTTCCCTCCAGCTGCAAAAGGGGTGGGGAGAAGCAGGGACGCTCACTGTTGCATGAGGAAAATTCCCCTCGCTGAGGCTGATGAACCCGCCTGACGGGAGGCGGCTGCCGGTATTACGTGTTGTGCCGCATGTGTATCCGCCAGCCACAGGGCCCTGGCAAGGGGCCCCGGCTGGAATTAACCTGCAGTAACCCCAGGCATAAGGGCAGCCTTGGCGGGGTGTGCCTGCCTGGCCTGCGCTGGAGTATGAAAGCCATTATAATCCACTCATTCATGATGCTTAAAGAGCCAGAGGCTTTTTTCCCTTGGTTCTCCTGGAAGAGAGAGGGGTTTGGAAACAGTAAGGCACAGCATTCTGCATCCTGATGGAGCATTATGTGCTTTACCAAGCCTTGCCCACCATGTCATCAGTCCAACAAGTTTTAAAGTGACATTTATCGTTTTTATTATGAACAAATAAAATTTCAGATCAGCACAACCAGATGTCTGTTTCCCTATTAGTAGAAATTATTTCAAAAAGGTTTTTTTTTCTTTTCCAGTACACAAAACAGAGATACTACTATGCAGAAATCCCTAAGCTGTGAAAAATCATATCCTACTCACATTTCAACAGTGACAGAGCTTAGACAATGTGCAGATTCAACTTTCCAATCCTTCCCTGAACACCCAACACTTGGACTTTTGCTCTTCACAATACCAGCAGGGCTGGGAACGGTTTTGGAAAACAAACCAGTCCATGCTTCTGCCAGCAGCGGTGTGTGTGGTTCGTAGGGCTCCTTCCTGTGCTCGGCTGGTCGGCAGCGAGCCTCACCACACCTCTGGGAGGCAGGGCGTAACCCCCTGTTACAGATAGGGAAACTGAGGCACGGAGCGTTTTTAAATGACTTTGTCCCAAATCACGCAGTGAGCGAGTTGTTAAGCTGGGAACAGGTCCCAGCTGCTTTAGCCATGAGGTCCCACTGCTGATTTTTCTGCTTCTACCTTTCACAGACTTGTTTAAGCTAAACATACAGACAATGCGTCCAGGATACAAACATGCCACCAAATATATATATATATATTTATAGGTATATATATATATCTCAAACGAAGTTCTACCTAAATTGTTGTATCTGTTTCTTAGTCTAACAAAAATTCTAACTCAAATACATTCAAAATCACCTGCACCCACAGTTCAATGTAGGCAATTAAATAATTAAGAAACCCCTTGAATGTTCATAACTCAGAAAAAAAAACCAAAACGGCAAATAGCTGTCAATACTTCTATGTATATTAAAGAAAGATTTAAGGCACCCAGAGATATTTGCCAATCTACCTTTAAAGTGACTGGACAAACACCAGGACTGTTTGGTTACTGCTCCTCAACTTCCACTCTCATTCCAGATTCTGGACCCGAATCAGCACTTGAAATTTGAAAGGAACTCTTGATGTCAAGCCCTGCTTCTCTGCTGAGAGGATGTGAAATACTGCTGCATTTCACAGCACACATCTCTACTGTAGGGTAGTCACACTACACCTTAAGGGCACCAGGAGCAAGGAAGTCATTCTCCCTTTCTCCCCTCCCCACACCCCTTTCAAATTACTGGCTGGAGCAAATTCATCCTCTCTGGGGACTTCCACGAGTTCAGAGGGGTTTACATTAGAGCAAAGTCAGCCCACAATTACAGACCTAACAGTGTTTCTCTTTTTTTGGAGGGCTTTTTCTTTTTTTTTTCAAATGGTAGGATACTGCTCTAGCCACAACTCCCTTTGCTCCAGCCAGCACCCAGGCAGTCAAGAGCCTCAGAGCAGTAAGGATGCTGTCTCCTGAAACCAGGAGCTGAAGGACTCTTTTCTCCATTTGTCCTTGTTCCTCTTGGCTGGAGACCATATCACTCCTTACAGCTGAAAACCTCAAAGGGTCCCATTGCTGAGCAAAAACAAGGTCATGGTGGTGGCTGGGAGGGGAAGGTGAGGAGACAGACTCATTTTCTGAGTAACAAGCGTGTTCTTGTTAAGAACATCACCGAGCTATCCTGGCTCCTGGTGAGTTTCACTGCAGCAAGAGGAAGCAAAGCTGCAGAGACTTGCTCCCATGAAGCTTCCCTGGCTGCGATGTGGCAGAGATGAGGTGAGGAAGTTGGCATCTGCTCTGTCTCTGCCTTCCCTGGCCTGCCTGAATAAGGGAGACGCTGCAAACCCCACTCCAATATCACTTTGTTCCAGCTACCTCTTGTGCTTTCCTCCAGCTCCGATTGATGCATTGAAGCAACAAAAACAATACTATTGCTACAACTAATAATAATAATAATAATAGTAATAAAAATTAATAGTAACTAGGAGAGTTAAGGGGGAAAAAAAAGCATGTTCAGCTCAGTGAGGGGCATGAGGCCATAACACCCAGAACATAACAGACTGCCTGAACTCAAGCTGGTCTCTGCAACTTGCAGGAAACAACACCCACATGGACTTTTTTCCCCAGCATCCTCCAGCTGCATGCCCACATTGGCTCAGTGATGTAACTGACCTTTCTGCAGGCTCAGCCGCCCTCGCTGCCTGTCTTGCTGGCAAAGGAGCGAGGTGGCGAGATGGCTCGCCGAGGGGGCTGGGAGGCAAGCTAAGGGACTAACAAGGAGCTGGTTTTGCCTCTCCTTCCCACTCCCTCTGGGAAGCAGGGAATGGCAAACCAACACAGCAGACCCTGGGCAAGAAAGCCCAGAGGTAGCTCACACTGGCGGCAGTCTCACATTGAGGTCTCAACTTCCTCGAGCCCCCTGTGCCACCTGGCCCCACATTGGTGTTTCTCAGGCACTTGATGAGTGGAGCCCCCGAGGATGAAAAGACCTGCTCCTGCAGACACCCTCACTCCTCCCTACACCTGCAGGTGTTCCCTTGTCCTGTCCCTGCGCTCAGCACAGGATGTGGATCTGCAGGGCAGGCACACACATCTGCCTGCCCCCCAGAAGGGACCCTGTTCTTCCAGCACATAAAGCAGCTTAACTCAGAGGTGGAGCTTTGGTTTACATGCTTCTCCTCCTCTCCGTTTTGGCAAAGTCCCATTTGCCAGCAAAAATCTCAGTGGTGGGGGTGAACAAAACTCATTATGGGCTGGTGCTGCCCCTTGGCAGCCAGTGGCACACCCCTCCATCTGTCCTCCTCCTCACTGTGGTTCTCCAAAACAGCCGTGGAGCCCAGAGACATGCTCTGCCTTCAGTCCCTTGTGGCACAGAGGGCAGTGCAGGGAGGGAGGCTGTGACACCAGAGGGAGTAGGAATTAAGGCCACCAGCACTTTCCCTCCAGTGCCCACTGCTGCTACTTCATCCCTCAGCCACTGGTGGACTTGGCTAGGGATCTGAGAGAGACTCCAGCCAGACTGGCTAGGTGGTGAGGAACAGGGGAGAACACTTCCCAAGAGATGTCTTGGAAAGAAGCAACTCTTCTTTCTGATGGCAAGAGCAAGGGATGGGGCTGCTTTTCCCAGGAAGAGCAGTTTAGCTATGTCATGTCTGTCAGCAGCCCTTGAGAAAAGAGGAGGGACAGTGGCAGAAACTTTGTGGGGGAAGGTGGTTGGGAGAGGGTCGCTGACTTTGGCTTAACTCTTCATCTGGCTAGTACAGGCTTCCCTTAACTAAATGGTACATAGCCAACTGCAATGGGCCTCCCTAGGCCACTTCCTACCAGCTTCTCTTCCAGGGAGAGACTGGGACAATGTAAAGCAGGAGACAGGTTAGAGAGGCTGGAGAGGGAAACAGAAAGGAAAAGGAAAGGAGGGAAAGGGTGGCCTTGTGTTATAAAGGCAGAGTCCTAGATCTTAAATACATCACGCAAAATGCAGCATGGGAGGGGGGCATTAAAACTCATTATCAATATCTTAAGCAAACTGGTAGCATTATTCAGTAGTTAGTAAACAGAACATTAAACTTTTGTCCAGCGTGTTTGGAGGGGTCAGGAAGGGAGAAAGGGAGATAAAAGGAGGAAGGAGAGGTGTGGATGTGTGTGTGCAAGGGAGCAGGAACTCAGCCACTCTTGTGACTTCCATCTCCAGTCCGCATTTTCCGAGCCAGGATGACCTCCTTGGAGACCTTCTTGCGATCGCTGGCCAGCCCCAGGAGGCACATGAGGTCGATGAAGGCTGTGGTTAAGTTGAAGCGCCAGCCAAACTCACTGGTGGAGTAGTCATAGGGGAAGGTGTGGTGGTAGTTGTGGAAGCCTTCTCCTGAAAAACACGACCAGGGAGAGGATGTTGCAGAGCTCTAGGTGATAGACCCTTTATCTTGACCCAAAGCACCACACTCCTGTAACAGGCTCTGGATTGAGTCCAGGCTCCTCTCTCCTCTCAGCCCAATTTCACCCTTCTACAACCTACCCCATCTCATTTGGGCATGACCCAGCATGCCAGGGCTGGCCCAAATGAGGCAATGACAATCATAGAGGACGTTTGGTGCTTTAGAGGAAAACAAGCATGTGGCAAGGAATGGTTAGTCCCTGGCTCCCCAGCTGCACCAAAACACCAGGGATTCTTAATAGTCTTTCCCCTGCCACCGCAAGAAATCTAGTATTAATTCAGCTACCAGCAAGAGCAGCAGCAAGTCCCCAACAAACCAGGCCAATCAATACTCCTATGGCACTAGCAATCCTAATGCCAAATCCAAAGGACATTTCCAGATGGGAAAAAAAAGCAGACACACACTTCTACTAAACGATTGACACCAGTCAGCCACCATCTGTTCTGGATACTGTCAACATTGGCTTCAGCACTCACCCCTTCAAAGACACTGCCTCGACTACTGCTCCTACCCCTGAATCTCTGCAGTTCAAACCCCTCCCTACTAAAAATTCACGAGCAGATTCTTTGGTGGTGGAAATCAGTGGAGCCCCAGTAATGTACAGTGGTGCAAAACAGATGAGGATTTAGGCTTGGGAGAACAGATAAGGGCATATGCTGATCCTGGGATGTACTTTCCTAGATCTCCAAATTTTCAGTAAAAAACATAAAAGCATCTAGCTTGTCTTATCCTCAAGTACCCCCAAAATCACCAGCTGTCTTGAGAACACATCAAAATGTGCATCTGCTGGTTTTCAAGTTGACAAATCTCAGACATGCAGTGACTGCAGCACACATTTTTCAGTCTAGTGAACATGGCAGAGAGACTTCTGAGCAGGGTAAATAAAATATTGCTGTTGAGATAAGAAGGTGATAAGTGTAGCAGAGTCCTTTCCAGCCTGGAAAGAGTCTGATGGGAGCTGATAACCCTGCTGCCCTTATGTACTCACTGGCCAGCACAGGAAACACCCCCAGATGCAAAGGCTGGAAGGAAAGGGTGCAGGGGAAATAGGGACACCTGGATTCATAGAAATTCCTAGAAGCAGTTGCAGCCCCAAGAGGCAGTCCCTGTTCTAGAGTCCCCCTGCAGCAAAGACACAGATGCTGAACATACCTAGGGCCCCCAGGCTGACCAGGGGGTTCTCCCGTGGGTTGATGTTCTGGTCATACGGCCGGTTGCCAAACATGTGAGCAGCACTGTTCACTAGCCAAGTGGCATTGAGCCCTATGGTGTAGCGCAGGATGGCTGGAATGAAGAAGCTGATGACGATGGATTCATCCCAGAAGTACCAGGGCACTACAGCTGGCAGTGTGAAGCACAGCAACACCACTGAGGGCTTGTAGTATCTGGAAAGAAAGGGACCAGGAGGAAGGTGTTCAGTGGCAGAGGCAGGACAGGAAGGACTGATTCAGTCCTCTATTTGGAGGATTCACACTCAGCTATCCAGGGAAAATCAGGTGCAGAAATGCCTTGCTCCTGAACCTTGTATCTTTTACTCTGGATGCACGGAAGCCATGCCTGGAGACTCCCAAGTCCTATCATCAGGCAAGAGACTCAGACTAAATCCTGCTCTCCTCACACAAGCATAAAACAATGTCCCCATCACCATGAGTCCAGACACCTGCTGCTTTTGGCCTCATCTGTCATTTGCTTCTCAGCTACACTGGTCACTATAAAGGCAACCCCATGCTTCCAGAGTCCCACAGATGGTCCTTTCTCTGGCTTTGGCCCAGTGCTGCAACTCCTCCTTGCAGACTTGGCTCTGCCTATGAATACACCCACCAAAAAGTGCAAGCAAGTGGCACAGATGAGCATACAGATGAGCATGTGAGCTCTCTTACACTAGAAGAATGGAAGTAGAGGAAGGTGAACCACTCCGATGACCCACAAGAAAAATCACGCTGGGACTGAACTAGGGACTTCCTGACTTAGGCTGGTTACTATATGGGTTCAGTCCCACATCCCTGCAGCCCTGGTGATAGGCTCATCTGCTCTGGGGATCAGTCCCAGTATAGCTCCAGATGGCTGAGAGATACCCCGTCCACGAGGCACCAGTGAATCAAGACTGTCCTTCCCAGTTACTGCCCCTCTCACATCTCCGTTTTCAACCCTTCCTTCACCACATTTTTTCCAGAAGACTGAGGGAAGAGGGGCACAGACATGGCCTGGAAGGTGTACAGTCTCCAAAGATGTCTCAGAGGCACCTGTGTGTGGGCTCTGGGCCAGCCAAAGCAGCAGCTGGGCTGTGGGGTGAGCAGGCATGGGGGGACTTAGTGGTGAGAAGATCAGCCTGCTGCTGGCAAGATGCTGCAGGGTAGGCAGGCAAGAGAGGAGTGTGGGAGGGCTAGAGGTGGCACTAGATTCTGAATACTTCCTATAGGAGAGGCACAGCTCATTTCTCACAGTTCGTCTCACAACAAAGCCTTGGGCATGCTGAAGAGTCACATTTCTCACACGATGCCCTCAAATCCTCTCACATTCCATCAAAGCCACTTGGAGTTCCCAGGCCATTTGCAGTGTCCCTGCTCCATCCCCCATGGCTCCCCACTAGGGTTGACCCCACGTGGCACTCACCTGCGCTGGAACATCACCACTTTGTCAGCCTTTATGTCACTCAGGTCCAGCTTCTGTCCCTTCTCGATGACGTCCGGGTGCTTGCGCACGAGCAGCCAGCCAATGTGGGAGAAGAAGAAGCCCCGCATGGCATTGTGTGGGTCTGCGTCTGTTTCGGAGAACTTGTGATGGACACGGTGGTCCCGGACCCACTCATAGATGTCGTTCTGCAAGTCAACAGCAGTGAAAACTTAGGGTCAGGGCTGAAGAAATTCCTTTCAAATTACAAAATGGCCTGAAATGTTTAAATACTTAAATCCTATTGACCTGAACTCATATCAGTGGCATCATGCCCCATTAGGGTTTGGGGTTTCTGGCCTTTAAAACAGAGGTTGGGCCTTGGTTGTACCTCTCCAGGTTTTGGGAAGCAGCTCCAGGGGTGCCTCAGTCTGCTCTTTGATTGGCCAACTCTGGGCTGGGGGCTGCACCACACCCATGGTGCTGCAGGCTCTGGTTGGTCAGCCTGTGCCCCACCCCTGCAGCAGCCACTCTCATTGGCTGGCTGGTGCCCCACCCTCCCATGCTCAGCTACTGTCCCATCCCCATCCCCATCCCATCCCTGTCCCCATCCCCATCCCTGCACAGTGCCAGCTGGGGCTGACCGACCTGCCCCTTCCCTGTCCCTGATATTTCCCATAGGTCATCCTGCCTTGCTTGTCCTGGGATTGCCAAATCAGATATTTAACTTGGGGGGCGAGGCTTTTTTAAACTTTTTTTTTCATTGGAAATCAAACAGTCTTAAAATTAAGGCTCCTCTTTAGAAAAAGAACAAACACACCATTTCAATGACATTTCTCAAAAATACCTCTCTTCAGCCCTGTAACTGTTCCATTTAAGCAGCAAAATCAATACAGTTTGGAAAATGTCAATGCTTTTATCATTTGTATTATGAAATGATTGCTTTGGCTGGTGTTAAGAATAGATTTTCATAAGCCTGTGATCATTTCTTTGTATCAAGATTTCAATAAGCTTAAAGCCATGTATTACACCATCCTAGAAAACATGAAATAGAGATCCAAGCACAGCTCTATTACCTGTATTACACAAGAGGCTCATTAATCTTCTACATATCCAGGACTTTTCCTGAAAACACTTTGAAGGTAGGGAAAATGCATAACCATCTCTATTTCTTGCCTCAAAAGACTGAGGGACTTGTCCACACAGGGAGCCTGTGGCAAAGACACGACTCCTCAAGTCCCTTTCTAGTATTGTAACCACTCTTCCTTTAAATGAGATAAAATTATTTACCTGCAGGCCATTCAAGAAGGCAATGATAAACATGGGCCAGGATTATAACTCTCACTTGTTTCCAAATACTGGGAACTGCTGCCTTCCTTCCAGCCAAGTATCTCCAAGTATTAGCAGCCCTCGCTGATGTTGGCCAGAGCTTCATCATTCAGTATTCCCCCAGAAGAGGGTGGCCCAGCTGCCTTCCCTATCTAGTAAGCAGAGAAACTTAACCAGCAGCTATGCTGGAAAATTTCACCTGTGACCCAAAGTCTCTTTCACATTCCAGACCCTACACAGCACCATGTAACACGAGAAAGCCCAGTCTGAAAGTTAACAGACAACTTGGGCTTGCACATATGGGAAGGCTTCCCCTGTCTTGCTGCAGGGAGGAGGCACAAATTTGGAAAGAGACCATGTAATGCAGAGACCATGTGGTATCACTTCCTCCACCACACCCTGTCTACAAACAGAAATTGGGAGTCTCAAACCTGAAAAATCGGTACCTTGACACAAACTTTAGCTCTTTTTTCTATGGATCTTATTTTGGGACCACCTCTAACTGCAACCTTTACTGAAAATCATGACTTTCTGAGAAGAGCAAGCAAAGCCAAGGAGAATGTCTTCTTCCTTGGGAGTTTCCAGCTACAGGCTATAACTGTGAGAGCTTCTGTTGTGCTGCAGCTGACAGGTCTTGCAGGTGGAAAAGCCAGTTAGAGGCAGAATTCTCAAATTCTCTGAAATTACAAGTCACAGGTCTCTGCGCAACCAACAGGCATTTTCTGAAGGACCTAAGATAAAACAGTCTATAAACTTCCCTGACCTTAAAAGTTACTGATCTCCTCTGCTGCCACTAGCAGGAACGAGATAGATTCAACATAAATCTTCTCTTGATCTCACTGAAAGTAACTATTTGAAAAAATCCATGGGGAATAATACCAAATTTTCAGTAGAACTTTGGATTAGTTCCTATTGAAGCTGGAATATCTGTGTGTCTCTCATCTTTGTCTATTCCTATCCCCTACAGCAACAGCTCAGCAAATTCTTTCCCCCCCTGCCCTATAACCCTGTGAAAGATGGTCTTTGTACAGAACTAGCTAATACACAGCAACCCATCCTGTTGTCTTGCTGAGTGCTGGACCACTGGCTGGAATTGACAGCTTGGTCCTCCCCCTTCCTTGTGAAAGACTGCTATTTGGTACTAACAGAGAAGAAGAAATTCAATGGTGTTTTAGAAAGTTTTTCAAGGCTTAAAAAACTTTGCTCTGTTCTGATTACATGTAAACAAAGTGCTATCCTCTGGAGAATTACTTAAGAGCACAGCACTGATACATTTGTGTTCAGCTTTTTATAGCAGAAAGTACTGCATTCTGACACCTTCCTGAGTACTTCCCACAGACAAGCAACCCTTCAGTACAGTTAAAGGATGGAGAGTTGTTAGGGCTGACTTACAGCAGCAAGCCTGAGAGACCACCAGAATTTATTTTTCTGCACCATGCCAATCTGGGTTTTCACTCTGACTTCCACAGATTTGCAGTTTTGTTTGCTTTGGGGACTGTGAAGTGCTCTCACAGTAGTTAGGCAATATCCTGAGGTTAGTGCTCTTTGAGAGGTGAAGCAATCTCCCAAAGTGCTTAACAGTGACTGCAGTCACTTGTGCCACTCTGAAGGCCCAACCTTTCTCTCCTTAAAATATCACTGACCTGGGACAACTCTCTGGAAGCCAGTGGTGTGATTTGTAACATGATTATTCCTAAATATCACTCTTCTGAACCAGAGAAACATCCCCCTAAATCTCAAGAAGTTCCTGGTCTTTATGCAGCAGCAAATTCTACATCGTGCAGAATTTTCCATCCTTAGCTTTGCAGATGTCTTCTCCTTTATCAGCCACACAGCAAAAGGAGAGTGAGACAACACCAGGAGAACACTTAACACTTCCATACCTCTTTCATGGGACCTGGTGCAAGCACAGGGAGACCACACCTGGAGGGAAAGGTACATTCCTGTTTGGAGAGCTTTCCTACCCCTGGTCTTGGCCAGTTGTCCTCTCCTCATTGGGTTTGTCTCAGAGTCAACCTCTGATGGGACAAGGTAAAGACAGACTCTAGCACTGCAGTGTTAGATGGAAAGGGCAGT
The DNA here is from genome assembly GCF_965178545.1 of Coloeus monedula. Taxonomy (NCBI): domain Eukaryota; kingdom Metazoa; phylum Chordata; class Aves; order Passeriformes; family Corvidae; genus Coloeus; species Coloeus monedula. Next base: position 19,834,391 of record NC_138788.1, read on the forward strand.
CTTTTTCCTAACAAGAGGTAGTAGGAGAGAGGAACCTCTTCATCAGATTGTGTCCTCTGTCTGAGACAGGGATTAATGGGAGCACTTCCTTCTGAGGACCAGTGGCACATTAAGGAAGTGCTTACCTGGAAGGCCATGGAGTTTGCAATAGTCAGGAAGATTCGCAGGGGCAGTGTGGCTTTGTAGGAGCGATGACTCCAGAGGCGGTGAGATCCAGCTGTGATCCCGAGAGCACTCACCAGGAAACACAGAAGAGCTACAAAGGAAAAGAAAGTGTTTGAGCAGTTAGAGCAAAGTTTCAGGCAGAGCAACACAGAGGCGGGCCTTCCCCCAAAGCTGTATAAGCAAGAGAAGAATCCATGGAGAGCACAGACTGGGGCAATAAAACTCAAGGTGAGAGTGCCGGAGCTACCGCAGGCCTCCTGGGCAATGTGGGGCAAATCAATTCAGCTCTTTATCTCTAACAAGGAAGGAGGCTCCCCCTTAGAAGACTTGTCACAAGGGTTGGTTCTTTAGCACAGTGCCATCTGTCATGGTGCAGAATAGTCAAAACAGTATAAAGCGGCTGCTTCCATAAAGCACTCTGGTAAAAGCACTGCAGTCCACCAGGGAACAGCTTCTCCCTTTCCTCCCACCCGAAATAATCCAGGCTCTCGGTTTCCTATCTCACCACTCCTCACTAAATCTCTTTTGCATTATTTTCACCTAGAGATGGTAAATAATACCATTTTTCAGGGGGACAGCTCAAGCCCAGAGTTAGGCTTCTCTTCTGCTCCTTTTCTGAGCAGAAGTTGGCTAGAAAAAGATCTAACCTATCTATCCTCCCACTGAAGCCTGGGCCTCACCTTCAGCTCTACCACTGGCTTAAAATCTGCTCAGAGGCTACCACTCCTAGGGTCTTTTTGATTCCTCCCTCTGCTCATCTCCTGCACCTTTCACAGAAGGAAACCCCAGGGCTAACGATTCATTACAAGTTGTGCCCATGGCAGAGGCAGATCTTGCTGGGCCCTGTTGAGCTTTGAGGCTGCTTCATGTGTTCCCTCTTCACCCAGGGCAGAAGGAATTCCTTGCCCTTTGGCAGCTAGTAAAAAAACACATCCTGCTCCCAATACAGCATGTGTTCATATTTGCTCTGGTCTGTGTGCCTGTTTGTCCTCCTGGGACTTCTGGAAATTAACCTCAGCTCCAGCATCTGATTCTAAAACTAAAATGGAGGAAAGACCCAAGAGTTTCATAGCAGCATTACACTAGGAAGTCAGGGTTAGAAGAAAATTGGTTCTGCAAATTAGCTCTTCCTCGAGGAAGGAAGGGTCAGGAAGTTTAGCAGAAAGAGAGCATTCAACAGTTGGTTTGCTCTGCAAGCTCAGACACAAAGAGGGAAGGGTGCACTTCTGTGAACAGGTCAACTGATCCACCTTTAGTCCTCTGCGGGAAGCAATGCCTTCCTACCAGTCCCCCAGGGCAAACTTTCCTAGTATAAATTTGCACATTTCAGCCAATTGCATCCATCATGAGAAAAGTTCCTTATTCTTACACGTAAGTCCATGGATAGGAATTGCTGGTATGCTTGACGTTCAGCCATCCAGTCCAGCCAAATGTCTCTAATCAAGCTTATCTTGAACCCAGAAAACTAGATACTCTGCCAGAAACTTGTCTGGAATCAGAGATCTGAGACATGTGCCAGGCACAGCCAAGTTCTTTCATTCAAACTAATACAGGCTTTCTTTCCTGTTATCCCCTGCTCCCTCTTCCTTCCGTCCCTCCTTTTTGTTCTTCTACATTCCCAACCTAATCTCTTATCCACTAAAAGCCTGTCTTGGCTGATTTAACATCATCTTCTGGCCCCTTAAACTTGCATGAACCCTTCTCACTTGCACCCCACTGCACAAGAGTGACCTTCCCTGTCTGCTGATCTGACTGTGACTCCCCATCTTCATCTTCTCCCTTGGTTCCCCTGCCTGCTGCTGAATGCAGCACAAGCCTTGGACCAGAGCACAACTCTCCCAGCACCTCGACAGTCTCTCAAAAAAGCCAAGCATGCAAATACAGCAGGACCCAGCCTTTGCAAGACACAATGGAGCTGAACAAAGCTCACAAAGCTGTCCAAGCCTGGAAGGGGAGAAGTGAAGGATGATGGAACAGGGCATTTGGTTCTTGCGTCCCTTTGGCCTTACTGGTGCTAGAAACCTTGAAGATCCTACTCAGTTTCATGACTCTGACTTGAAAGTAATGAACCAACTCACAACCTGTTAATTTTAGATTTTAAGACACATTTAAATCAGTACTATCCCCACAGATAACACAAGACAGACAGTACATGATAAACAATGGCACCTTGCAATGGATGTGGGGGGCAACTTGCTAGGGAAAGAGCCCATCTGTCTGCTGTAGGGCAAGCAGGCCCTATGAATTGATGGTGTACCAGGGACACAAATGAACTATGTGATTTTTCATGATCTTCAATAGTACAAGAAAGTAAATGCCAGGTTAGATGAGTAGAAGCCCAATTCATAGCCCTGAGTTTTCAGCTTTCCTTATCTGGTGAATCCTCACATGCTGACTGAGAATATTTTGGTAAAAAAAGCCTCCAGGAAGATGACACTGGCTGAGGACTGTTGTATTTAAGCTTTGCAGGAAAGGAAGCTCATCTGTATCTCTTTTATACAGGCAATTCTCAGAATTGCCTGTGGATATCCCTGTTGGGAAAAGACAACACCAGCAACAAAGACATTATCAGCAAGCACAGGGAATCACAAAAGAGATGTGATGGGGACACCAACAGACTCAAAACCCAGACAACCCAGTACTTGCTTTTGGTAGCCTTTCCTGGAAGGTTTTGTAAAAAATTTGAAAGAGTACCCACTGCTTTTGGGTGCCCTGGCATAGAACAGTCCCAGCCTTCATCCAAAGCCCATGAACCTCAGCAGCTCATGTTGACTTCTCTTGGAGCTGCATCCCAGGTCACTACAATGGCCATAACCCTCTAATTATAATCCTGTTCTGCCTGGCCTCTTTCCCAAATACAGAAGCTGTAGTTTATCTAAGGGGCAGACACTTTCTGTGGGAAAGTCTGTGCATTCGTGGCACCAGCCCCACAGAAAGCCAAACCCTACCTGGAGACAATCAGATCCATCAGCCATAACTAAGAGTTGATGTGACAGCGACAGGATATGCCAAATGATTGAAATCCTTGTGGAATACAGAAGATTCCAGCACCCTTATGATTCAGAGAGTTCACCCCCACAAAGAGGTACAGTGATGATTGTTGCACAGTCAGGGAATCAGCATCTCAGAGGGAAGAAGAAAAACTCCTCCAAGATCATCCACTAAGAATTCAACTGGAAAGAGTGTAGAGAAGGTGAAATAAAGTAGCACAGATTTTCACATCTGCCCTGTGATGCTGCCCCAAACTGAAGGACTTAGGGACTCCATCAGCTGAGGATTCAAAGTCATCTTCCATACCATGCTTTGACCTATACAAGATCCAAAAGGTTTGGCAACTCACCGGTGATATTCCCAGTGACCCATTCAACTGGAATACAAAGAATTATGACCACTGGCAGTAATAAGCACTCAGTGCTCCAAAAATTAAACAGAAAACATTCTGGATTCAGTCATGTCTATGACTCATTTGGCTTTACCTCTTTAGGACCCAGATTCAGACCCTAAGTTATTATGAGAAACCAGGAATGTGCTAAAAGCATTGTCACCTGCAGTGAACACCAAGGATGTTTACATGAAGAGGTGCTCCTGCTCCAGCAGGTGTCCTTGGGCTTTTGCTCAGTGCAAGACTGTTCCCTCCTTGCTGCCCAGTCCCTGTTAGCCAGGTGAGTCCTGCTACTCTCAGGAGAAAGATACCAGAAGCAATGAAATGTACAGGCTGCATAGAGGGGACAGTGTTTAGGAGGAGCAATAGGATCTGCTGTGACTGAAACCTAACTTCCCTGCCATGCTCAGAGAAGCACACCACCTGCTACTTAAGCCTGGAGGAACACTAAGTGGGAAGGTGTTGCCAGCTGTAGTCTTGATGGGAAAGTAAAAAACCCATTTTGCTGTTTGCTGTTTGCTGACATATCTCTGGGGGTAGTATGGACTGAGATTTTCAGACTGTCAGGAATTGCCTAAATTATCCAGCAAGATTCACCTTGGTCCAAAGATAATACAGCAACAACAAAATATAGTATCAACCCATGCTTCTAGAGCCTCTGGCACTGCAGGGAACTGAGGCGTTGACAGAGAACCATGTGGAGAGGAACCATCACTATTTACAGACATTGCTGTCCAGGCCAACAGGAGTTAACACAGTTACTGTCAGTCTCCTGCATCCGAGGGCTAAAAAGACTACCCACAAATCACATTTCCAGGGAGGATCTGAGCAATTAGAGAAGAAACTGTCCGTCACCTTTGTATCCTGCCCTTTCAGACTCAGGCTCTGTGCCATTTGGCAAATGACGTAAAATCTGCCCATGATCCTTGAACAGACTAAGCAAGACTTTGAGAAGTGCAGTGGAGAAGACAATAAATAAAAGGGGAGCTGACTAGAAAGCCAGTGCTGGAATGGCTCGGAGAGCTCTTGTGATGGTGAGCTCTCACCTGATCAACAACCCGAGCTCATTCTGGGAAGCTCTGTACCAGAAAGAGATCAGGGGATACAATGCACACAGCAGTGCAGAACAGCAAACAATGATGAAGGCAGGGCTGGAGAGCTTGAGAGACAAAGAGGAATCAGCACATAGAGAAATGAAAACAAAAGAGGACAGTCACCAGTATAACTGGTTTCAAAGGGACAGGAACATCAAGGAGACGGTGGCCTAGATGAAGTGGGTATAAGCAACAGATAAATTATAGAAGGTAGATGAGCTACCAGGCACCACAGCTGCCTGTTGTACCACAACGGAGAACATCTGGGACCATGTTAATTTTGTATTATATGTACACAACCTAAGGAAGAAATAATCTGAAAAACAAACAAAGAAACAAGCAAAACCTCCAGCAGCTCCAGAACTACCACTGCTAGAGCTGGCCTGCCATGTGCCCATGGTGTACTGCCAGAAGCAACCTAAGCCTCTGCTGCACTATCCTTGTCTGTAAAATGGGAACTGCCCTCTCCTTGCTACCAGAAGGTGCTGGGAAAATAACAGCAAGTCACTGCCATGACAGCCACAGATGCCTTGCTAAATAAAGGTATGAGCTGAGAAAAGGGCAATGCAAGGAGCAAGAAGCCTTGCTGAGAAGGTATACCTGTGGAGGATCAGAGTATTCCAGTTCCAGTCAGTGCTGGAGGAGAATGGACTATAAGGGAACTCTGACTTGGCTGCAAGGTGCCAAGAACAGTGCTCCTTTCCCGGAACAGGAGTGCAGGACAGGGAGCTTGGTGGAGCTACTCCAGCTTTGGTACGGCAGGATTGATATTCAGCCGGTCCAGAACAGTGCAGTTCCCCCAAACACCATGTCCCTTCTCCCATTCCCAGAACATGTCACTCCAGAATCCACCAAGGAATCTTGCAGTGCCTCACAGTGGCAGGAGAGCAACTGGCACTTCACGCCAGAGTTGACTGAGCAAGGAGAGCAGGAAGGATTGATATCGGATAAAAAGCATAGCAGATTCCTGTGAAGTGCCATGAGATGCCACACAGACATCCCAAAGAGATGTGCGGTTGCAAAGACATTGCCTCAGAGACCATTTTGGGGTAGGGTGGGGTTTAGCAGAATGCAAAACAGCATTAACCTTCTGGATAAAGATGCTCAAGCCCTCTTAAGTATCCCAAGGGAACTCAAGGGAGAAGGGTTGGATGGATTTAGAAATCATGGAGCATATCAGCAGCTTGAAATGAAATCAGTAAATTCGACTCACATTTTTTCCTCCTCCTTGCCCCAGCACCCTGAGGATATCTGACTGGAATTGAAGGACCCAGGCTGTCAGCTCAGTGAGTGAGAGAAGCCAGCAGTCTTTGCTCCAGCAGTCTTTGCTCCAGCCCAGGGATGGGACACACATAACAGGACCAAGAGCCCTGAAATGCTCCTCCGAGGTCATGCTGAAGCTGCATGTTCTGCCCAGCCCTGATGGGCCAGGGGAAAGTACAGCCTGTCAGGTTTTCACAAGGGAAAGGCCCAGCAAAGTCTTCTTTCATAATGTCCCCCTGAAAGGCCACGCTGGCTGCACAGGGAACGCATCAGTGCCTCTGCTTTTGCAGATGCTGTAGCCAGACTCTGACTGTGGCCTCCAGTGAAGCTCATCCCCCAGACCTCTGCCTGTGAGAGGCTGATATGGTTCAGGAGGAAGAGTCAGCCTGTCCATGCAGGAAGCCATCTCCTTCCCAGTTCAGCTGTGATGCTTGTTGCACACAGCCATCAGGAACACACACTCTGACAGTGTGGTAGACCAGGTGGATCGCCCCAGGGCCCATCCATAGCCGGGCTGACCAGTAAGCAGGAGTACTACTGAACCCAAAAGCCGCCGCAGCAGGCCTCAATCTGGACTGTTGCTTTTTGTTTCAGGATGTTCTGTTTCACAGGGAGGCAGGGGCTGGATACAATCTCTCGACCTCCCTACTGGGAGCCATTTGGCTTCTGGACTCCTACAGGGGTCCACACAAAGGCTCGTGGAAAGCGAGGCTCTCCTGCAGAGTGGGCCCTGGGCCCAGCTGTCTTTTAAGCAGTCAGAGGAGAAGTTTGGTTCCTACCCAGGGCAAGATCTCTGAGAAAGCGGAGCTTTGCCTAGCTACCTTCTGCTGGGTTGTGCTTTCCACTGGAATTTGCTGCCTGGAGAGATGCTTATTTATTTTTTGAAAGTTGTCAGGCTTAGTTCCGGGATGATGGTGGCTAATCTGTTCTTTTTTAAGAATGATAAAAAACCTGAGCTTCAGACTTAATTCTTGACTTTTATCTTCTGCACAACTGTATTTTGTCTCTTTTCCCTCATACACACATTGAGGCTCTGTGGGATTTTCACTTCCCTGGTAAGGACAGGAGTGGTTCTCATGTCTGGGCAGCAGTCTCATTCCAAAGAGTGCTCTGTACCTTGCCTCCCCAACCACCTCTTAAGGTGCTCTTTCTTCCTAACTTTCTGGCACTGTCATGGTACTCTATCAAACAGTTTTTGTGCTTCACCCCAGAAGCAGCTGCACATTCAGGATATTTCCAAGCCTAATGTCTGTGAATCAAGTTTATTCTTTAAGCAGACAAGCCAAATCCCTGCCAAATCTTTCCCTCTCACGTGTGACCTCACAAGAGACACTAGCAAGCCCTTCCACAGCTTGCTACGAATTTGGCTGAAGAGCTGCTTCTAGAAAAAGCCCCCTGCTTCTCTCTCATCCCCAAGTCTGTGGGCCTGAAGGAAAAAAAAATACCACCCAACAGATTTGGGGGTTGCAGATGCCAAGAAACAGATAGAGGAGTGTGCTTACCCCATGCCAGTGTCTGGATCTTTGCAGAAGGTATCAGTGTCAACGCGAATAGGGCCCCTAGGTGCAGCAGGCTCATGAGGATGATATTCCTCCAGACATATCGCAGCGGGGGCTTGGGGCCCTCTTTCTCCCGGTAGGTCTCATCAAAGATATCATCTATCATGCCCCGGTCTCCTGCCAAGTCCTCATGATTGAGTAAGTCCTTCTCCATCATGGCATTTCCATTCCTGGTCACCCGGGAGGTGACTGTGCCATCAGCAGTGGTGCTGGAAGTGGAGGAGAACTCCTTGGAGAGGTGTCAATGGATATTTTTGAGAAAGAAAAAAAGGGAAAACAAAATAAGAAGTTGGTGGTTATCAGTTCAAGAAATAGAAATACATGCATCTAGGCTAGCATTGTAAAAATTCACAGCCTATGGTTTCCCTGGAAGGCTCCATTCTTTCAGCTAAGACTTTGGCACAAAGAAGAGCCTGCTCTGGCCACATGGAGTCATGGCCTGAGAGGACAGGGACCTGGTCTTTCTGGAGAGGAGGTGAATGGTAGATAGGGTGCTGAAAGTAAAGAAAAATACTTGAAAGCCAGTCTCTTTTCCACCAGTGGCTTGGGTGAGATCATTTGCAGACTGCAAGGATTTTTATTTTCCTTCAGTTTGATTAGTGGGCGTTTTTCGGTGGGTTTGTGGTCTCGGCTTATGCATAAGCAGACAACAATAAAGGAAATCTTGTGAATGAACAAAGAGGTGGGAGAGAAATATGGTCTGAAACACAGTTTTATAATAAATCAATGGGCTGCTCCTGCTATCCTACTTCTTTGTGTCACCCCGCCAGGGATTATGCAGGGAACATCAGGAAGATCCACAGAGGGATTCCTCTGGGGTGCCTCCTTATCTCCTCTGCCTCACCTTTCAGGATGGGATGTGGCAAGACCAGCATGCTTGAAGATCAGTGGATGGGAAGCAGTCAGGTGAGGTACTTCTAGTTAGAACTACAGCTATTTATCCTGTGCCTGCTGCTAAGACTTTTATCCCTCTCTCATTTCCCACCCACAGGCAAACTGAGGCAAGGGAAGACAATCCTCTGAGCTTTGGCCACCAGCATAAGCAGAGAGGAAGTTCTAAGCAGCAAAGTTGGCTCAGCTTGGCTCCTGACTCCCTTCTATAACTGTGACACAACATTCCCTCTAAACATGCTTGTTTGTGCTGGCTGAGTGACAGCCTGCCCCATCAGGCATGCATGACGAAAGGAGCAGGCAGGACTGACCCTAATGAGACAGGTCACTGAACCCTGAATCACCAATTTCCATCTCTGTCATGACAGCCGTGTGCTTGCTAGTACTCGCAGCCCTTTGTCAGCCCCGAGCCCAAGTGCCCAACATGGCTCAACCCCAGGGGTGCCAAGCACGTGGGATGCAAGCAGTGTGTCCCACACACATCACCCCCATCCCCTGCCTCCTGGGAACCTGCCCGAGGGACACATCCATGGGTGAAGGGGCACTAAAGGTCAGCCAGCAGGAACAGCAGAGCTGAGACTGCGAGAGGGAGCATGGTCAAGCTGGGAAAACTCCTTGCCCAACAGAAATCTCTCCTGAATTAACAGCAGATTCCCACTCAGGTGTTCAGGATTCATAAAAGACCACCATCCTGCCATGGCCTAGTTTCCTGAGGGAGGCATTAAAATCAGGCCAGGCAGCTTACGTGGCCACCCCAACTCCTCCCTTTCCCAAGGGTAGAAACTAGAGGGTTACAGACATACCTTCCGATGGGGAGGAGCTGGCAAGGCTGCCAGATTCCCCACATTTGGGAAGTAAAATGATCTCTACAGAAGGAACGCTTTAAGTTTTTCCTTGGGGAATCAAAGGTTAGAAAGGAAAAAAACTGGACACAAAGTATCCTGCTGCCTTCACTGCAGGAAGGCAAGCTGCTGAGCTTGTGACTGGCTCTTCTGCATCCCGGCTATCAGCTGTTTCTGCCTGCTTTCCTAATTAATGTTCTGAGGATATGATACTCTCATCTGCTGGAGAATTTAGAGGTAATCCCCACACCAAAAGAGCCATGAGAAATGGCTTCTAATCCAGAGATTAGGCAAGGAGAAGTCCTGCCCTTTCCCAAGTGTTAGATATTCTCATCTGGCATTTTGGCAGAAAGGTACTATTTTCTTGGCTGCAAGACGATCTACCAAAAAGACCCAAGACTTGTCTATGCACGAAAAATTCCCAACAGTGATTGGTGGTATAATTAGACAGGTAACACACCCCATATGGACATGCTACTTCCAGAGTAAGAATGTGGGGTTGCAGTTGCATTTTTCTCCTCCATGATAGTTTATGTCACTGTCAAAGTTACACAGGGGCAGAGGAGGAGGAGGGAGAGAGCAAAGAAAACAGCAGAGAGGAAAAAATCTCTTTTTGCAGAGTTGTAGTAGCCACATGAGGAATTTTACCAGCATACCTATGCTGCTGGAATTACACTGATATAATCAGACTGGTCATTTCTCACATGTAAACTTACCTTGAAACAAAAGGGCTATAAAGCAGTTGTGAAACAGCTCCACCGTTACAGACTTGGTGGGAGGAGCATGGGAGAAAGAGGGAGGGAGAGAGGGCAGCTATTTAGGTAGAAATGGGGGAAATGAGGAAAGAAAGAGAATTTTTATCCCCTTATGACCATAGTGGCTCCTACCGAGGAAAATGGGATGGAGATTGATCTGGGGTCTAGGGCTGAGGGAGGCAGGAGGCCAGCTAAATCATTTTCATTAGCTTTCCCTCATTTCTGAATGACTTTGCAGCTCTCATCTGCAGAACAGATGTGTTTCCCCACCTACACCCCCACCTTCCCAGCACTGAACATGCCATAGGTGATCCTGGCACCCAGCCATCTTATACAACCAACTGCAGCTCAAAGGCTCCTGCACTGGGTACAGTGTACGGGCCCCAGGGCACTGAATCTCGGGTCCAGGATATTTGAATATGCCCAGCATGACCCAGGGACAGGATTCTTTCCAGCTTCCAGGATATGACCCAAAATACATGCCAAAACCATGAAACATGGTGTGAGCACACTGCCCTTGACATCCATTTTGGGAGGGGAGAAAAGGAAAGTTCTTTACATCACAGCATCCCTGGAAGGTCATGACACCTGCACAAAAGGACCAAGGGAGACCCTGTGTGCTGGTGACAGAAAAAGAGCAGGGCAATGATTTACATCCACTTCTAGGCATTGGCAGAGGGGGAAAGAATAAGAAGGTGAGAGCACAAACACCAGAATCAAGCCACTCTCCCTTTGGGCAAAGCGTGGCTGCCAGAAGGGTCAAAAATAATAAGGGAAATCTTTAAAAATCCAACAGCTCCACACATCTTACTGGTGTCAGGTTGTTATTCAGACCTTCTTATGCCAAAAAAGGGCAGTCTCCCTATTTTATGTTTGCTTGGCTCAAGCAATGCAGACACAGTCATTCATTTCATCTGGGCAGCCGGCTTTCACCTTGCGTCTGTCCTAGAGACGCTTCCTGCTGCTATATTTAGTTTTAAAACACTGTGAGTGAAACCCCGTTCTTATTAAAAAGAAAATGAATTAAGAAAACTAAAAAAAATCCCAGTCTAAGTGTTATCAAAAAACCCACACAAAAGATCTTCTTGAATAGCCCTTCAAGCACCCAGCATGCTTCGATGGGTGTTTTCAAAATAAGCCAGTATTTTATGCTCAGTCTACCTGAGGGCACAGGATCCAGGAAGATCACCTCAGAGGCGTGGATGTCTCCGCTTCATCCATGGGCCCCCCATCAAGCTTGGGTGATGTCTTAAGTTACCAGTGAACCCCTTGGCCTGACGGCTGCGAAGCGGGGCGGAGGGGACTCAGGCACACACGTGTGGATACGTGTGTGTGTGCACGCACAGACACGCGTGGATGCCCAGACCGTTTCCTCCAAGACAGCAGCAGCGCAGCGCTGCCGGAGCCGAGGAGATGAAGGAGGAAGGGGCGAGGGGGAGACAAGGCACCCGCACCCCGGGGCCCCGCTTACCTCCTCCTGCAGCAAGTGCGCAGGCATGAGGCGGCCTTGTCTCTGCTCCTCGGCGGCGGTACGCGGGCGCGCAGGTCCCCGGCGCTGGTGGGAGGCTGGCTCTGGTCGGCTCCTCGCCCGGCGAGCTGTGCGGCTCGGGGAGGCGGGTGCGGAGGTATTTAAAGGGGGCTGCTTGCTTGGCGGCTGGCGGGGCCGGGCTCTGCGCGCCCCGGCCTCCCGGTGACCCCTGCCCGCGGCTGGGATGCGCGGGGTCAGCGCGGAGGGCGGCGAATCGCGGCGGGGGCCCGGCTCTCGGCGTAGCCGGGGGGAGAGGCGGGGCGGAGCGGGCAGGGGGGCGGGAGGGAGGAAGGATGCTGAGGAAGAGGACGATGACGAGGGGCAGGCTCTCTCATGATGCCTGGCTGCTTTTATTCTTTTTTTTTTTTTTTCTTTCCTTTTTTTTTTTTTTTTCCCCTTCCTCCCCCTCGCGAGCTGATTGGTTGCGGGAAATTTGGTGCCACCTCGGCTTGCCCTCGCCATTGGCTGCCCGCAATCTGCTGTTCGCTCCCCGCGGCGCGCACCCTGCGCGCCCCGCTCCGCGCCCGCGGGGGAGCGCCGGGCGTGCTGCGGTCCCCCGAGAGCACCCTCCGCCGCCGCGAGGGCTGCGCCTCATGAAATAAGGGGCTCCCGAGGGGTGAGGGATGGCAGGGAACCCCGCTCCCCCTCCCCAGCTGGATGTGGGTTGCGGCGGGGGAGGAAGGGGATTCAGCATGAAACATCTGCTCTGTATTGGGGATCTGTCTGGGGAGCATTCTGCACGTATATGTGTGCAGAGAAATCAGAGATTTCTGCAAAGAAAAGCACACACTCCCCCCCCCCCCCCCCCCAACTTGTGTCCGGATAAGAATGTATGTCTGTGTAGATGTTCATCACTATATGCAAAAACAGTCTGGAAAATGTTGGTAGTAGCATTTTAAAAAGAATCCTGTCCGTTGTCCCCAGAAAATAATGCCTTCAGCGGAAGATGGAAGGAAAAAGAAGTAGCTCAGTTTGCCGTCAGCTATTTTCCATAACAACCTCCTCGCTAGCCAGTAATGTCAGCAATATCCAGCCTCTATCCAAAATCCAAGCTCCATCTGAAATTCAAACTCTGTCCCACAGAGACCTTCACTATTAAAAGTGAAAAACAGGGCCCTTACAAATCAAACCTTGGCGGTGGCAGAGCTCGGAGGCAGCTCTCCGAACTCCACCGTGTGGTCACCGAGCCAGGCACCCTCAGTCATTTAGCACCAAGGCTTAGGGTACCTTAATGCCATCACCCTGGCCAGGACCTCTGGTAGCTGCTTCCCCTACTCAGTAATGTGTCCCGTGTTCAGTTTCTGTCCCCTGCTGACACATGAGTCATTCTGGGAGTGGACCAGGGATGTGAAAAGCCAAAAGTGTGCCCATATCCTCTGATATATATCCTGTCTGGAGCTCTCCTGCAGTGATGGAGCTGACCACACGAGGTGCAGACAGACAACCAAGATCTTGCAGAGTCCACCCCTGGGCGCATCCTGCTCAGACATATCATGGCTGATTCAGTGGCAGCTGTCAAAAGTGAGTTGCATTGTAATCACTGGAAGGGAAAAGTGACAATGAAAAATAACAGTAGCCCATTTGTTCTCCATATTTAGAGGTGTCCAGAAAGGGGGAAAATATGTCCCTGCTTTTTCATTTCACTATGATGGATGAAGAGGTCTGTGAGGAGTATATGTTTAAATTTGACATTAGGATCTCAAGTCATGCCCACCTTTTGAGACACAATATTAAAACAGAGAGCCCACATCAGAAGATGTTCCTAGATGGTGAAAGCGGACATGAATCAGGGAGGGACTTTCAATCATCTCTTTTAAGACTCTCCATTAAATGTTTGCTTAACAACACTGAGGAGAAATGATGTTTTAATTAAAAATTCTACCAATTTTCTATGTGAGTGCTGAAAGAACTACAAACTGAGCTAAAAACTGCCCTAAGGAAACCTGATTTCCAAAAGAAAACCAGAAAAGAAAAAACAATTAAAAAATGAAGACTTGTTGATTTTAAAAAGGTAATCTCCAGCTCATAACACATGGGGAAAATAATCTCCATGTCATGAACCAGGAGCAGACCTGGCAATGCTACTGGTGGGTGACAGTGAGGCTTTGGGGAATTCAAGGTTTGCAGTTTTGCAGATGCTCAGACCCAACCAGAGCCCTTCCTTTTCCATGGGTTTCCTTCCTCAGACAGGGAGTGCAACTAAAAAGGATTATACAAGGCAGCTGGACTTTACCATCCTCTAAAATTAATATCACGTTTGGCTGCTCCCTCACAACAGGAGTGTTTTCTGCATATTCCCCTGCCAAGTTATTTTGGGGGTGACCATCACATTTTTTTTGTTGCATAGAGGAAGAGATGGATCTTGATCATTGTTGGGGCTGTGCTCACCTGGCAGGTTTCAAGTCTTATGTGCCAAAGACAGCCCTGAGAAAGGCCCTTCACAGCTTGGCCAGCTTCTCCAGCTGCTGTTTTCATCTCCTTTGAAACAGGTTAATGCTCCTGAATGTGGCCACGAGGTTCAGGCATTGACACCTTGGTGAGGAAGTGGAGAGTGTGCAGAGTGGTTTGCTTTTCCAATATTTAGATTGCAACAGATCTGGCCTTGCCTGTCACAAGGCTTTTTGGTCCTTTGCGGGCTGGAGGTTTGGCCATGCTGTGCCAGCCAGGCTCCCTCCTGTGGAGAGCTGCTGGCCCTGCCGGTGGCCTGCACCCTGCACACCCCTGGCCCCACCACCCGGCCCTGCCCATCCGAGTCCCAGCTGCAGACTTCTGTCTCAGCTCTGCTGCTCAAGGTTTGAGGCAAGAGGGGGATCACTGGGCAGCCCAGGTGGGAAAACAGAAATGTCTATATAGACACAGAAATACATCTTAAACTGGGCTTCTCCTGCTCTAGTTTGTATCTCTCCAGAGATACAAATCTCTACAGGCTTTTCCCTCCTTTCAGGGAGAACTTCCCAGCTGAGCCTTCAGCAGAATGACACTGCTCGTGGTGTACACCTACACTGCTTCACGACGATTCGGCTTCAGCCATCGTCCTCAGGAAACTGATTCAATTCTTCTGCATCTGGTGACTGTTGCCCAGGGTCATAGTCTTTCATAAATGAGCTGATGCAATGCCAGGGCCATGGTGCAGGGCAGCAATGAACAGAGCCATGTCATGGGCAGCACAGGCCATGAACTTCAGCACAGAATTTCTTTAGAAATACATGATCTCATGTAAGGCTGTTTCCACCTTCCTAGGACCCCCCCCACAGATTCATGACTCAGCTGAGGAACTAGGCTAGCAAAAAATTCTTGCAGAATTCTTTTTGTCAGAGGGTCTCACAACCTTTTCAACCTTTTCATCAAGGTTGGGGAAAATGAGGCACAAACCAGCAGTGAGGTTTACCACAAGACAGTATCCATGAGCAGACCTCTTAAGAGGAAGAACTGTCACATTCCTGTCGTGGGATGCACTAACCACCCTGATTTTGCTACCACAGTGCCAGAATGCAGAGAAAAGCATCAAGGCTAAGCTAAGGTTCTTTTACCATAACACGTTCCCTCCTATTCTCCCCTTAAAAAAAAAAAAAAATTGCTTTTCCATTTAGCAGTAAGTTTTGCAAGGGGATTTCATCTGGTGTTGACATCATGGAAATTTTATTGGATGTCCTCAGTTACCCCCTCCAAAACTGTTGAAAAAGCCATGTACACAAAAACGCTTGCTGCAAGGGCTTTGCAAGGTTTGTTGCATGTTGATTATTTATCTTCTTTAACAACGTTCCTTGTGTCCCACTTTGTCTTCTATTTCACAACTGGAAGTTGAAACAAGAAGAGGAGACTCAAATAATGAGGGAATAAGCTGAAAACTGGGGAAAGAACTGAGTACTATGTCAAAAAAAAAGGTTTGCAAAAATTTTCCTAGGATTATTTTCTGCATCTCTGGCATTGTTTTCCCGGAGAAGTATGAAGCAATTCCAGCTTTAGAGCTTTTTCTAGAGGTAGGAGAATCATGCCATGGGTCTTTCATCCAAAGAGAAGTGGTGGAGTGGCTTTCTGTCCTTTCCCCAATGCTTTCTTTCTCCTCCTTACCCTCATAAAGAATCTGCTCTTCAAAGACATCGAGCCCGCTCTGCAGAGCAGATGAACACTGGCATCATTCACCACTGCTGCCAGCAGTCTCATAGGTTAATGGTGTCCCTGGTTTTGATGGGTTGACTTTTGGGCAGAGTTATGTGTAGCAGAGAAATAGGGTAGGGGACCATGGCTACAGAATGAGCTGGGACAGGACCTGGCTCAGACTACAAGAGTTCAGAGTTAATGTCTGCTTGAAAGATGATGGCAGGTGCAGATCTTTCAGGGTTGTCTGTTTTTGGAGTTCAGGTGCCAGGGATCAGATACCAGCTTGTGGGATCACCACCCTTGTTTGATGTTGCTTTCTCCCTCCATGCTTCCTTTTGGAATCTGGTGACCTGTGTTATATTTTCACACACTCTTCCTTATCCAGGAGAGGTACTTAATGGCTTTCATATTTGAAATGGAAAGCTAAGAATTGTTTAGTCACCTGGCTCCAGACACTGTGACTTGAGGAGCCTGGTATCATGGCATTTACCATAAGTGCTATTTATTTTTAGAAGAACTGGCAGCATCCTGGTTGCTTGCTTGCTTTCCGTCATGTTCCCCCCACCACATACACACCTTAGAACATCATCCATTGCTCTATAAATTCAATGGTTCCCATAATTTCCTGAAGATCCCCTGCTCCATCCTCACTCTTAAAGCATGGCTAAGCTCAGTATGGATTACCTGGGGTCCTCATTTGGGAACACCCAGAAGAATAGCAGTGGTCAAACCCCCAACTGCCTTTGCAAGGGCAAGGGCTGGAAGAAGAAGCTGATGCTTACCTTGCCACCCTCCTGCTGCTGAGTGGAAAATGCGGGGTTAAAGGGAGTCAATAAAGTGGCAGAAATCACTGGTGTCTGGTTGCCAGGGCTAGAAGGGAATGCAGACATAACTGGGGTGACAGCCATGGCTCCAGGCTATGACCAGGATGGCTAAATTCCCTGCCATTGATGAGAGAATAAGCACCAAGACAATCTTAATCAGCATCAAGAATTAGGCTGATAACATGCTGATGACTGGGATAGTGTTGGGGAGGATGAAAGTTTGGTAAGAAAGTTTCACAGGTATGTAGGCTTGGCAGAAACATCTTTGAATATAGAAACTGGGGATGAGATAGAAATGAAAGCAAGTTTTGATATAGAGTAAAAGATGTTTTGCTGAAACAGTGATCGATGAGTAACTGAGAAGGCAAAGGTTGGAGATGAGCTGGAAGGAGATTTTTAGGAGTAGGACAAAGGTATGTGACTACAAACAAATACATGTTTTTCACCAAGTAAATAAGTCTCAAGAAGAGCATAAGTAAATAGAAAACATGTCTTTACCAAAAAGAGAGATATGGCAGGCAAACAAGAAATGTTGATGTAGCAAGAAGAAGAAGAAGAAAGGTCTGAGAATTTTCCACTGTAAGCTTAAATTGTAACTTACTTACTCTTGTGATTGGATAATAATGACTGTAATATGGTGATGGTAGTAGTTATGATAGGCTATAGGCAGATGTAAAGGTATTGTGTATGGTGCTTATTGGTTGTTATGTGTTAAGATACTCAGCAAAGAAAAGTATATAATGCTTTGTAACTTGAACAGAAAGTGGCTTCAGGTATGCCTACAGCTGTAGCTGACAGCTGTAGGGCTGGCTCTGGTTACCCACTCCCTGAAATGCTGTAACTTCGCCTATGCAATTGTAGTGGGTTGAACCTGAGTTGATGGACACTCTTTTAGACTAATGATGCTTCTCACAATTTATATATTTAAACCACACGGAAAGGCGGGATTTCCCTTTTTGTCGGAGCTCGCTTGCTGGGAGGTGGGGGGACTCCAAGCCTCCAGGCCCCGCTGGGCCGGGCCGGGGCCACTGCTCCTTCCCCCCTTTCCCAACGCTGCGGCACGGACCCTGGGTGGCTGGGGGGGGACTGTCCCAGAGCCACAGGCAGCTAAAACCAGCCATGGACTGCTCACAGCTCAAACCAGCCATGGACTGCTCACAGCTAAACCCACCCAGCGCGGCTTCTGGGGACCGGCGGGTCCCTCTCCTCTCCATGCGGAGCCGGCGGAGTCAACGGGAGCCGGCAGAGCCTCCTGTCTGCAGCCAGCACACTTCGTGCTGAACTGAAGAAGACACCACGCAGCCAGCAGCACAAAGGGAGCGAGGCTTTCCCCACCGTAAAGGCTGAACAAGAACACTCTTCAACATGGCGGCTTCAGAGTCAGAGAGAAAGAGAAGTGAGTCACGTGGGACGGAGCTGAGCACGGCGGCGGGAGAAAAGAGGGCGGTGCCGCGATTCTGGCGCGCAGCTTAAAAGAAACCTTCTTGCATGCCGTGGTAAGAAACTGTAATACCACAAACTGTTTGTCTCTTTAATCCATTTGAAGTACATGGGGGGATGGAGAATCCTTGTGTGGCCTGTGAAGATTGTGAAGAGTGCCTATGCCAGGCTGTATAGAAGCAGTGAGAAGCTTTTAGAGACTTGTGGCGAAGAAAGCCTTTGTGTGCAGGCCAAAATAACTTATCCTTAAAAAGATGAATAACCCCATGTGATGGCCCATGTTTTGCAGTGTGAAGGAACTGTGAGATTTTTCATGGGAGAGATGTTCTACACACAGCAGATTGTTTGTTTCCGGGCAAGTCTGCTGTTGGTGGCAGTTTGGGAACCACGTGCAGCTGAAGAAAACCCTTTTTTCCTTAAGCATAAGAGAGAGACTTTTCAAGAACTGCAACACTGACTAACATCCCATGTTCTGTTATCCTTTGTGCGAATTGGGTAAAAGGAGAGAAGTGCTGCAAAGGGGGGGGGGGGGGGGGACGACGACGACTTGCTTTAATTTCCTCTTATTTCTCTTTACTTTTAATTCTATTAGTAATAAAACTCTTTCATTGTACTGCAACTGTTTAAGGTTTGTGCCTGCTTTGCTTTCTCCTAATTCTTATCTCACTGAAGGAAAATAAGTAAGTAATGAATATTTTGAACCAAAACCACTACAGCAATAAACAGCTTTCAAGAGAGCCGCCTGAAGTCCAGACATCCTTCGTGAAACTTTCTCCTATAAATTGGTGCTCAGCATTATAGAGGGGCAAAAAGGGATTTTTTCCGCATATAGGAGACTTCTCGGTGAATGTGCAGTCGCTGAAACGAAGTGACCTGAGTAGCTGCAAACGAGACGCTTGAAAGGAAAGCGTGTGCAGCTGCTAATGAGAGGAGACACCTGAAACGAAGGCGTGTGGAGGCCGGACAGACGCTGCAATGGGTCAGAGCCTGGACCGGACCTCAACGAGAGACACCTGCCGCGACGGGTCTGCAAAGGTGAGCACCGAGTAATCCAGTCATGGGTCAGCATGTGTCTGCCCAACAGAAGGATGTCTATCAGCACCTAAAACCTCTAATTAAGTCCAGTCCAACTAAATTGGCAAAAAAAAGAACTGAAAGATCTCATAGCATGGACTGTGACCCATGTCCCAGTCGCTGACTCTAAAGCAGTCTACACCAGAGACTTTTGGGACTCAGTGGGAATCAAATTATTTAATGCCATATCACGCCAGGACAAGAGAACCGCAAAACTCATCCCGGCTTGTGCAGCGTAAGTGGAAATATTCGCCATGCACCCCACACCGCCGCGCAGCTCCACCCTACCCCATCGCCCGCCGCCTCCTCGCCCGCCACCACGGAGATCGGCTGTGCTGGAGTCACAGAGCCAGTCTCCCGTGGCCCCGCCGCCTCCTCGCCCGCCACCACGGAGATCGGCTGTGCCATCGCCGCCCCCGCTGGGCCCCATCCCCGCGCCACAGCCGCCCCCGCCGGGGTCCCCTGGCACCGCGCAGCTGTACCCCACCATCGTGCAGCTCAGCCTCGCCTCACAAGCCACAAATGGGGGAACGGAGGGCAATGATGCAGCTCCAGTGGCAGGGGGGACAGAGAGCCGCTCTGCCAGAGCTGATGCTTTAAATCTAACACAAGGAAACCCTGAAAAGCAGCCAGATTTGTTTGCAATGAGCCCCAGAGTCCCGCCAGCGAGCGACGGGGATCTTGCAACCCAGAAAGAGAAAACGAGTTCTGAGAGTTTGTTAGCGCTACTTTCTGAATCAAAAAGTCCTCCAAAGTGCTCAGATTATTCTCAACAGATTGGCATGAAATAAGATGCCAAATCTGTAAAGATGAAAGTCTTAGTCTATTAGCTAAGCCTGTGATAGCTAGCCAACAGCCTGACAGTCCTAAAACGTGGGCTCCCATCCCCACTCTCGAAATTAAAGAACTAAGAAGGGCTGTAAGATACAGTGGTATTTGCTCACCGTATCTTAAACAACTGCTAAAAAGTACCCTAAAAGGAACACATCAAACTTTAAAACACATTTTAAATCAACAGAAAGGGGGAGAAGCCCAGTCTACACCTCAAAGAAGGTTGAATAAAGCCTTGTATGTTTATAATTTCTTGAGCAGCTCTGCAGAAGAGCATGACCCCCCCCCCCCATTTACAGACATTTCTTGAACAACAAAAAAGCAAAATTGAAAGAACACCCCCCAGTTTTAATTAAGAATTTAGAATCAGGAAAAATAGAAAGACCATATGATCTTATAACATGGGGGAAGGGGTTTGCGTGTGTTTCCACAGGTGGAGAGCTCAAGTGGATTCCAGCAAAGAACGTGAAGCCGTACCACGCATCAAAGCCTGCTGTCGGTTCCACTTCAGCCAGTGACCCTGCGAGTGGAAGCCGAGAAGCGGCACCCAAATGTGAACTTGGCAGAACCACTGAGAGAAGATCGTCTGCCAGAAACGGCTCAAGAAAAGAATGGAGTTTTAGTATTATTTGTGCAGATGCATGTTGCTTTTACCTTTGTTTTTGTTTTTGCAGTGAAGCTTTACCTGTAAATCAACCAAAGACAAATGTTTGGGTTGTTTTAGCCAAGTCCGCAGGCTCCGACACCATCTGTTTATCCAACACAAGCCCTGACAAACCTTTCTCAACTTATTGAGTGCCTTTCCCAGAAGGTTTTGGTAATGTTACTTTTGATAAATATTAGCCATATGATGATCATCACATTTCTCCAACTCCCAGCCCAAGACACATAACTTAAATTGATTATTTTAAAGTTGATAAATTTGACCTTCAAAAATTAGAAATTTTAGGCACAGTAAAGAGTAAATGCCACTTCTTCTATGATCAGTGACTTGCTGACAGATGAAGAGGCTGTCAAACATGCCACTTTACAAAACAGAGCTGCCCTTGACTGTCTTTTACTAGTACATGGGCATGGCTGTGAAAATTTTGAAGGACTGTGTTGTATAAACTTATCTGATCATTCTGTTTCTATTCATAAGCAGTTGCAAAAGTTAAGAGATTTAGCTGACCAAATTACAACAGATGAACCATCTTGACTAGACAGTTTGTTTGATAGTTGGAGCTTTGCACCTTGGCTGAAGGAACTTTATAAAATAAGCTTAATTATTTTAGTAGTCATAATTGTGGTTATAGTAGTGGTACCCTGTGTACTTCAATGTGTGCAGAAAATAATGAATAAGACAATTTCTAATGTTTTAATAGTTCAACAGAAAGGGGGAGATGTTGGGGAGGATGAAAGTTTGGTAAGAAAGTTTCACAGGTATGTAGGCTTGGCAGAAAGGTCTGTGAATGTAGAAACTGGGGATGACGTAGAAATGGAAGCAAGTTTTGGTATAGAGTAAAAGATGTTTTGCTGAAACAGTGATCGATGAGTAACTGAGAAGGCAAAGGTGGGAGATGAGCTGGAAGGAGATTTCTAGGAGTAGGACAAAGGTATGTGACTACAAACAAATATATGTTTTTCACCAAGTAAATAAGTCTCAAGAAGAGCATAAGTAAATAGAAAACATGTCTTTACCAAAAAGAGAGATATGGCAGGCAAACAAGAAATGTTGATGTAGCAAGAAGAAGAAGAAGAAAGGTCTGAGAATTTTCCACTGTAAGCTTAAATTGTAACTTACTTACTCTTGTGATTGGATAATAATGACTGTAATATGGTGATGGTAGTAGTTATGATAGGCTATAGGCAGATGTAAAGGTATTGTGTATGGTGCTTATTGGTTGTTATGTGTTAAGATACTCAGCAAAGAAAAGTATATAATGCTTTGTAACTTGAACAGAAAGTGGCTTCAGGTATGCCCACAGCTGTAGCTGACAGCTGTAGGGCTGGCTCTGGTTACCCACTCCCTGAAATGCTGTAACTTCGCCTATGCAATAAACAGCTTTCAAGAGAGCCACCTGAAGTCCAGACATCCTTTGTGAAACTTTCTCCTATAGGATAGGGTGCTTATATCTGCACTTTGCTCCATCTCTTGCTGTCTGACTCAATGCCAGACACCCTGCCCACCCTCCTCCCCTCCTGTTACCCCAAACAGGCTTTGCTCCCAGTCTGCCAGCAACAAGAACCCAGCCGGTATTGTCTAAACAGGGCCATACAATGGGCAGCATTGTTGATACTGGATTTTTGCCCTCATTGAAGATGACCTCACAGCCCACCCCTTGGCCACTTCAGCCAGCCCCTCCGGACTGTGAGGCTGTCTTTTGAACTTGGGTAAATAAATTGGGAGAAGAGGGGGAGAAAGGGATGGGGACCAGAGGAACACAGCAGTCTTTGTGTTGCCACCCTCTCTTCAGCACTGGTGCTCTCTGGTGTCCTTCTACCCACATCAGATATGGCAGGCCAGGTGCCAAGGAGCCGCATGCCGAGTGCCCATCCCCACCCTCCCGCCCTGCACTCGCTGGACAGTGGCACCTCTGCACTTCTGCAGCCTCCCTTCTTCGGATTGCAGCCTCTCTGCTCATCTCAGCTGCCCTTTCTCCTCCTCCAGGCCTTCTGCGCTTTCCTTCTCACACCTGCAGCCCACACCTCCTGCCCCTCCCCTCAGGCTGTGACCATCCTCCCAGGTACCCCATCCTCTGCTGCCAGCATCGTGAGTGTGCCGAGCAGGGATCTGCAGAAATGTCACCTCGTAGTGGCAGATCTTCTGACCCAGCTTAGGTGGCGTGGGCAGTACTATTACTGCAGGCCTGGTTCCTATGGTATATCACCGTGTCCCGCAGCCATGGGGAGGAAGAGGAGAGAAAATCCAGCAGGCAGGAATTGTGCAGCAAGATTGTTCTATTTAATTATTTTACAAACTCTTTTATAGACTTTTTTCTTCATAGTCTAATTGGACAAAGGACCAGCCACCCCTTGGGGGTGATTGGCTAAAATCCTACAACATCCATTGTCAAAATATTTTCTACTATACCATAAACAAGACTTTTCAAGGTTGCAGGTGGCTTGGTTGTTTACATTCCCTGCTACCTCTTCTGTGAGAGAGAAAAATCTCTCACAGACTTAGAAAATAACGAGAAAATCCTCGCTAACAGCATTTTTGTACCTACACAGTACCACAGTGTCTCATGCTCCATGGTGTCAGCCCAGGTTAGATGCAGCTGACACATCCAAGATACCCGCTGCATCTGCGGGTGGATGTCCATGTGTGTGGGGACAGAGGTGATGCTGCGGGGCTGTGAGCGTGAGCCCTGGGGACACATTGCCACATAGTCAGCACAGCGGGAAATTGTAGCACCAGAGAATGGTGAGGGCACGTCCAAGGTCAGTTTGCAGCTGCCTCTTGGGCAGAGCACAGTGTCCCATGCTGCTGTTTATCCTCTTTGTGTGTGTGTGCTCTGCATCATTGCTTTCTACCCTGTCTCCTTGCTGCAATAGCAGCCTGAGAATTTGATGGCTGTCCCAAACTTTAGGGGAACAAAAATAGCTTACCAAAGTTAAAAATAACCTGGGGTTTAGAGATCTGGGAGACATCTTCCTTACATACTTGCTGGAGTATATCTGAATTCCAGATACTCATTTTTATCCTGGAGATGTTTCTGAGAGACTCCTGTCAGGGGAAGCAGGCATACCCTGGCAGGGAGATACTGGGGGGGTTGCCCTGAGAACGCACACATGCTGCTGGTATGAGAAGCAGAAAGGACAAAGGAGAAACTTGCTGGACCCTCAACCCAATCCTCCTTACAGTGGCACACACAAGAAAACCTCAAAGACATGGTGTGCCTCTCCCTGTCTGCTGTTTCCAGCTTTGTCTATATCCATACCTCAGTCGCTTTTAAAGTGAATGTTTTCTTTCCTCTTGGACAACAGGACTAGAGCAGAGAGCTTTGTACTCCTCCAGGAACCAGCATTGCTTTTCCTCTTTTCCCTCTCTGCTTATCCCAGTGAAGAGCTGTATGTGGTCAGCAGCATTTTCTTGTTTTGGGGTTTTTTTTGCCTACAGAACAGGGATGGTGCTTGTGTCTTTTTCTAATGTCTTCTTCATTTGCAACTGAAGATCTGTCAGGATTCCTCCCTGAGCAGAGTGCATCCCCACCACGGTGTGTGGGCTGCAGCAGTGTGCATGGCTGGCCAAGTCAAGGACATTTTGAGTTCTTAAGTAGAGAGGCCCTACAAGCTGTTAGGTTTCTGGCCAGGAACATTTTTAGGTTTCCTCGCTTGCTCCCTTACCCGCCTGCCTGGTTTTGCTGCATTTTCAGGTCTTCTAAAGAACCTGTCTGCCCTGCCTCCTCTAAAGAATGGAGCTGGAAACACTCTTCTTTTTCCATGTTTGCCTCCTCACTTAAAGTAAAGGGTTGCAGACTTCTAGGTTCCTGTAAGTTTTGGTGGGTAAAAATGCCCCATGTTAACCTGGTGTTTGTGTTTGGAGCGTTAAAAGAGGGAAAGATCTGTTGCAACTGTAAAAGAAATCCTGAGCAGGTAACACTGAGGAGATCCTGCAGCCCGATACCATCTGCTCTTAGCGACTTCTGTTACCTTTTTGAAGCATCCTCATTTTGTCTCTAAAGTCTTGTGACAGTACTAACATAGTAGTCTCATTCAAAATGTCAGTCTACAAAGGCTTCTTACAAAGTGTGGTCCTCATTGCACTGGAGAGGTGAGCAGATGATTGACCACCACATGCATTCACACATTTGCACAGCAGGCATTTGGTGTGTTTTGGAAGGTGTGTAACTGTCTGGTTCTGCTTGACACTGACGACACGCAAGGCCTGAGGATTTTCCTTGTTTGTCCACTGTGCTATTTTGCTTTTTAAATAGCCTGCTGACTCTGTGGCGTGCCTTGGGAATAACAACTATGAAAAAGGATTTGCATAAAAAGATTAGCAACCCTAAAACTTGAACAGCAAAAATATCACACAGGGAGAATCCAGGCAAACTTACCTCATCCTGCAGCAGCAAAGTTGTGGTATCATGTGTGACACTCAGCTGTACAGCTTAGGGGGATACATGCCTGTCAGGGTGGCACCTCAAAAACCACTACCAAGGGTCTGCAATGTCTCCTGCCCAGTGATGTCCCCACCTGATCACAGCTTCTGTAATAGGCTGAGGGCACCCCACAGGTACTCCAGGATCCCAGGTAACGTGCCCGAATGCTGAGGTAGAATGAGTCTGGAAAGCTCTAGAACACAGATGGCAGCTAACTGGTGTGCAAACACGCAGTGTTGATAGTGACTGGTGTGGCCCCAACTCCTTCTTCACCTCCTCTTTCTCAATTACTCAAGTATATCCTTAAAAGACTGGCTCAATCAGGTGATTGGCTCATCGCTGAATATCAGTCACTTGCAGCACCTAATCACAAAACTGATGCCAGCCTCTGGGTTTTCAAATGGCCACCTCAGCCTTTCTTATCTTGTCTTCCTACCTATAGAATATAAATTTACAACCATGTATTTGGAATTACATAGTCAGGAATAAGAAGAGACATATAAAGCACGTGCAGTATGGGACTGTGTAGGTTGAATGGATATAATTGCACTGCAGACAAATTATTTTCATCCAAACAATGATTTGGTTACAGAAAACCAGTGAACAAAAATAGAAATGTGGTGAAACATTTGCAGCCCCTGAGGAATCTGCCTCTCTGGTCTCTAGCCAGGACTTGGCCAGCACCATCCCCCAAAAGAACAGTGGAGTGAGCTCAGGATCTGCTGAGGTAAAGCTAGAGCAGCTCTATAGTGTCCAGTGGGTTCCTGCATTGGTTTCCAAAGATGTCAGGATTCCTTGGTTTGCATTTCCTCCCTAGTGCTCACAGCTGGATCTCAGGAGGTGCCAGGCCTTCAGATGCAGGGACCCAGTCCTTCTTCTGGTGCTGCTGGATGTATCACAAACATTTCTTTCACCCCTGGGAGCAGGGTATCTCCTCTTCAGCATGTGTTAATGTGAGACTTAGCCATAGACTATGGGAAAAACAACATCAGAATGTCAACTGCTGACACTTGACAGCTGCTAGAAGCAGGGGAGAGGGCTAGTCCCACAGCAGGTATCAGAGATGCTTGATGTTTTGCCCTGGATGACCCTGATTTCAGGGTCCTCATTGCTAAAGTTTGCTCCAGGCATAACAGGAACAGACAGGGTGAGTTCCCTGTCCAGGAATGAGTTACATGTCAGTTAACCATTGCTGAGGATTTAAATTTGAACTGCTAATCCAGTTTTATACTGGATTTATATATATATATATATTTATAAGCCCCACCCTTTGGACTATCACTAAATTATTCATCATGGGATGTCTGCATTGCCTGCCCCTGCTAGAGGCTCTGAGAGGTGGAAGTGTTCCTAAAGTCAACATGCAATGATTAAACTGCAAAGACCCTGGCAACTTTCAGCAGATGGCCATGGTACAGCCTTCATGGCATGTGTCTGCCGCTCATTCTGTAGCTTGTGCATGATATGCAAGGATCAGTGACCAGCAAGAAAAAGGTTTCCCAGGCAGAATAAACTGTACTCCTTTCATCCCAAACACCTGCACTGGTCCTCAGGCAGGATTGGTTGATAGCTGAGTGCTTTGCTGAGCATTTAAAGATGCCTGGCTGCTTCTCTTCTGGCTGATGGACATTACTGCTGCTCTGTCCTGGCAAGGACAGGCTGGGTCTTGTTGAGGCTGTGCTGGCTCTGCCCATATTGTCCTTGTTAAAGAGGGTGACAGGCAGTAATTGACTGAGTTTGATAAGGGACAAGCCCAGTGTAGTATGGAAGGCGAGTGCTGGTGGGATTGGGATTTGCAGTGCTTGTGGCTGTTGGGGAATGTGGTTCCTGGCAGAAGAGCCAGCTGAGGAGGGGGCCATGCATGCAGGAGGGACCAGCTGCGTGAAGGGCACAAGGCGGGGGTGCCCCAGGGCTGCGCTGCCTGGTCCGGGAGCCCTTGGCGAGCTGCAGCCCTTGGCAGGCTTGCAGTGCCGGGGCGCCGCTCAAACAACTCACAAAACCCAGGCTGTGGCACCAGGGCAGCGGAGCTCGGTGTGTGCGGCCACCCTCACCCCGGGAAGGCACCCGCTGGGACATGCGCTCAGCAGCGGGTCCGGAGAGCGAACGAGCTGGGGAGGGCAGCGGGGGCAGCAGGGGAGAGCAGGAGGGGACAGCAGGAGAGACCAGCAGGAGTGAGCAGCAGGGGAGGGGACAGCAGGGGAGGGGACAGCAGGAGAGGACAGCAGGGGAAGGGGCAGCAGGAAGGGCAGCAGGAGAGGGCAGCAGGAGAGGACAGCAGGGAGGGCAGCAGGGCGGGCAGCAGGGCAGCAGGGAGGGCAGCAGGGAGGGCAGCAGGGAGGGCAGCAGGGAGGGCAGCAGGGAGGGCAGCAGGGCAGCAGGGAGGGCAGCAGGGAGGGCAGCAGGGAGGGCAGCAGGGAGGGCAGCAGGGAGGGCAGCAGGGCAGCAGGGAGGGCAGCAGGGAGGGCAGCAGGGAGGGCAGCAGGGAAGCAGGGCAGCAGGGAGGGCAGCAGGGCAGCAGGGAGGGCAGCAGGGAGGGCAGCAGGGAGGGCAGCAGGGAGGGCAGCAGGGCAGCAGGGCAGCAGGGAGGGCAGCAGGGAGGGCAGCAGGGAGGGCAGCGCGCACCCTCGGCCGGCCACACGGACGGCGCGCGCGGGGCGGAGCGCCGGCGCCACCTGGCGGCCGGGCCGGGCGGCGCAGGCGGGGGCCGGGGACAGGACGGTCCGGTCCGGTCCGGTCCATTGGCTCCCGCGCGGCCGCCAGCGAGGACTGGAAGACTACGAGGGCAGCCCGTGGAGCGTCCCGCGGGTTTCAGCTGAAGAATTTCATCCCAGCTGAGCGGGGTGCAAGCGTCCGAAGTGGGCTGGACTGCCGCTGCTGAGAGATTTGGACACCATCTTCGTGGGATTCCTCCAAAAAGGCAGAAAAGGTCAATGATGCTCCAAGTGAGCTTTCCCAAACAGGGCAACCCTGTGCCAGTTTGTAGCCATATGCTATAAAATTCCCAGAGAACTGCCCAGCAATCATAGGTGGTCACAACAGTGAGTTTAAGGGCTTTACTGAACCATAAGCATGTAATTAGGGAGTAGATGAAAGCCACTGAAGTATGAATAATAGCTAATGAAACCAAACAATATTTCAAAGCAAGATTTTCTGTGAATAAACTGAAAAAACCCACAGGCCTTACCTATGCTTCAGAGATTAAATGCTGTAAAAAGTGCTGGTGCATCTAAAAGTGGGAACACCAGCAGGAACGCAAGTTCAGGAGGAGGGAAACTATTCCACAACAGAGACCTTCTTTTACTAGTCTCCCATTATATGAATGATGCTATTCCATCAGAAAGCTGGATGTAGCACTGCAATTCTCCATTGTGCTTGCTTCTGTTAACAAAGCTGATTGAAACTACAATCTCATCTCTCACATCTGATGCATCCTGCTATTTTTTCCCCTATGTGTTAGCCCATGTATTAATGTACCATTCCCCAAAAACCAAGAGTGATCAGCATTCCTTCCTCTCATCACACTTCTTCAACACCAGCTTGCAACCTGCTGTGTTCTCAGGGATATCATACAGAGACTCTCTTGCACCTGCCAGGTAGCTGGACTGGGGAAGAAATCTTTGGTCTGAGTCCAGCTTTGTCTTTGTAGGGACAGTGGCAGGTGTTGGCTTGTGATATGCCATGGGACACAGACTGTGTTTGTCCCTCTTCTTGCTGGCTGTGATAAATCTGGGTCAAAGGAGCAGCCTGTATCCAAACACCCTGCCTCTGGCACTGATGGCAGCCCAGCCTATGAGAAGTGACTCCTTGAGCCCCTTGATGGAAGCTCCCTGAATTGTGACAAGTGTGGGTCACCTCTGGGAGTAAACTGTGGGTTGGCTGCCACCCCAGAGCTGGTTTCATTGCAGAGGAGGAAATACCTTTTGTTTTGAAACTGGTCCTCCTCAGGTGCTTCTGCTTTTTTAGGTGTGGTGCTCAGCTGAGTGTTCATTGCTGCCCACGGTGTGTCAAAGACAGACTTTCTCCCAGCAGTGCCAGTTGGCCCAGACAGTTCCTAGGAGCACAGAGCGTGCTTGCTGCTTGTGTGTGTGGTGACATGCCCACACGTGGGTCTGCACGGCTGCATGTATTGCAATGAGGCTTTAAGAAAACAACACCCTGCAGAGCGACAGTAAAGGTTATTTGTAATCAAAATTGTATTTAGAGAACAAGAAAATTTAGTTCTATATTCTAAAAAGAGGAAAAATCAACATTATCTTGTAAAGGACCTGATAACTTCATCCTATACCTGCTGCTTTCTGCTCAGGTGGGATTGCACATGCACAATCCCTGTGAATTTGCAGCCAGCCAGTGAAGTCCCCACTGAAGGCCACTGCACAGGTACATGAATGTAAGAAAGCTCTCCAATATGTTAGGAAATATGTAAGTGTTAGTAAATATGTCTTTGTACAAATATTTATGAAAATTTATTGCTAATTTGTACAACATGGTAACAAGTTTTTATAGCTCAAATTCAATCTGTCCTTGGCTAAAATGTCCTTCACTCTCTCTTCACCTTCTCCTTCTCAGGCAGATTTATTTTGACAGATTGGAGACATGTATGGTTGCCTTACTAATATAGTTTTTACATCTTGGTCTGCAGAAAGCAGCTTTCACTGTTTGTGCTGGTTCCTCAATAAGTCTGTCACGAGATGATTGGATTCCTTAGCCTCTGAACATTACTATAATAAGAATGGTATTATTCAAATGTAGATAAAAGCCACCTGTTTGATGCAAAAAAAAAAAAAAATAGGCAGAGAAGACTTCATTTAAATGAAAAGTAATGAAAACACATGAACATTAATACACTGTGCTGGGAAAATTTTCAAAATGTGTCATAAACAGCTTACTCAACACCAAGGTACTCTGCTTGAAAGTCTGGTTTTTTTATTTCTGATGTTTAACAATTGATTAGTGCTGTTGCTACCACTTTCCCATTCTCTATCCCTGATGCAATACACAGAGATAACAACTCTCTCTAGCTCTGTTAATGTTGCCTGGAAGTGGGAATAAAATGCTTGTGTTGATGAGAAGCCCTGAAAATGGATTATTGCCAAGAGAATTAACATAGCACCCTAAGTAAGAAAACAGGAACTTGGATACAGAATTGTTTATCCATGGCTGTGTCTCTGTTTGTTTTACTTACAGTAAAAAGTGACTATAGTATACTGTGTACTGCTAAACTTATATACAAGATTTCTCAAGAACGAGACAGCTGTAAGATTTTAAACCTCAGTGATGATGATTAAGCTCCTGGAAGAAAACTAAAAGTATTGTTCAAAATCTGGGCAGAAACGGATTCTGTTATGGAGCTGGGTACTTCTGTCCTGGTCCTCTATCAGCTTTACTCAGCACAGAGAGTTGGTGTGTAACTGGTGTCCCAGCATCACCTCTAGCTGGTGAAAACGTTCCCATCAGGGCCGCTTCAGCAGTGGCTGGTGAGCTCCTGGAGAGTCTGTCCTCTTGGGTCTGGTCAGCAGACTCGCCTTCAGTCCCAATAACTGACTGCTCTTCATTAACTGAGAGGACTTTTTTCTAACCATGAAACCTAAATGTTTTGTAGTTCTAATTCAGCATTTGATAGTGCTTTTTTTTTTTGGGGGGGGGGGGGGGGGTGAATTGATGAACTCTTTGGTGCTCACTTCTCCTTACACAAAGGAATTAAGTGTGGGATATTGTTTAAAGGTATGTGTGCTTGACACACTGACAGAAAAACTTCTGTGGCTGTGTTACTTTGTCTTATCCTAACATGCTGAATCCCATTGTGATAGTGGTTTCTGGTTTTAGAAACAGTCTTCCCTGGGCATCTCTGAAAGGTTTCTTCTAGGCCTGCTGAAAAATGGACCTCAATGAAGAAGGGAAAAAGAAGAATGGAGAAGAGAAATTCTGTTGGCTGGTTTTCACAAGAATGAAAGTTTGGCGAGTAAGGCCCAAGGCACTGTAAGGAAGAGAGATGTGAGGTAAGTGCTCACAGGTGCTACCAGACATGCACTGTTCCTTAGCCAGCAAATACTGCCTGCTCCACACAGGCTTACATCAAACACCATAGAGGGCAGAGCAGAGTGATCTGTGAGGTCCTAAAGTCTGGATCCTATTCTCCCCCAGCTGACACATCACCCATCATTCAAGTTTACTGGCTGAAAAGGAGCTTTCCAGACCCACATAAATGGAGTCACCCCATGCTGCCTGTAAAGCATTGTATGTGTTTCCTTAATTATAGGGTGCTCTTGGTTCTGCCTTGTGTTAGGCTCTTCAAAATCAGGTGGCACAGACATGACCTGTATTCTGGGCTAGGTGCATGACTGGGTCTTTCAACACAGGTCAGTATCCCCCCCTCGCCACCTGCTCTGTGCCCCAGCCAGTGAGATGGCAGATCTGCACTGTACCTGGGTCCTGAAGGATGGGATAGGATGTAGCAAGAGCTGCACTATGAAAAAACCCTCATGTTCCCCCAAAGCAGCAGCTCCACACATAAGTCATGCTGCTTGTGCATGGGCAGGGGTATCTGCTGTATGGTCCCAGGAGTGCAACTGGATGCCTGGCTCTGGCATGTGGTCTTTCACTGAGGCCTCATTCCTTAGCGTTCCTGCTGCTCGGGAGCTCTGCAGATGCTTCCCATCCATTGAACCCGCTGATTCTGTGCCACTGCTTTCATTTTGCTAGGGAGTAATAAAACACAACAGGCCCTAATAATACCAAATTCAGTCAAAGGATCCAACCCAGACCTCCAGTGATCTTCCAAGCAGCTGCTGCCCTCTTAGTGCCCTGTGCCAAGTTGCCATGATCAAGTAGGTGACATCTAGGGGCCATCTCTGCATATCTCACCTGGCTTGGCAGCAACACCTGTATGAACATTAGAGTCCAAAGAAAACATCCTTACTTGGGCCTACAGGTGTGAGAGTCATGTTGCTTCCTTGGGTAATGCCAGAAAAATAGCAACCCTCAGTACCCACTGAGAAGAGGCATCTCTTCTGAATTATATATTCAGACCTGAGGAAGGACCAGGCTCAGGCTATACATTCTTTTATAGTCTCATCACCAAGACAAGTGTGTCATCCCAGGGTTAAGCTCTGGGACCCTCCAGGGTACAATCACAGGCCTACAGTACCTGTGATGCCTGGGACGACTGCTTGCAGGTGGCCAGTGGCAAGGTGGATGCAGGCAACTCCCAGCTACTGTTATTGTCAGTTTTGCCTGTTTGGGTTTGTTTGTTTGTTTGTTTTTTAATCAGGCTTGGCTCAGGGCTAGCAGGCAGGGCTTGTGGAAATACTGTGAAAGCAGAAGATTGCAGCCCCTGGTTTCCAAACCCACTACATTTACTGCCGTGTTTCACCCCGGCTTTTACAATGAGATAGGGAAGAGGATGCTGTGCCCCCCGCGGGGCACTCACGGGAGCTTCTGCTCTTTGGCCCTTCACCGAAACTGGGAGTGCTCCGGCCCCGAGCCAAGGCTGCCATCCGGCCCCTCTCCCCACGGCACTCGCACGGGGACCCCCTGGAACTGACCCGGGCTGCAGCAGCCTGAGGGGTCCAGCCGCTCCCCATCCGCAGGGGTCGGCTCCTGGCAGCCTCCTCTTCTCACGACGGCGTCTAGGTCTGTTATTGCCGCTAAGAAGCAGAGGAGGACTCCTGGACTTGTCGGTGTTCCCAGGGCTACTGGGATAATAGGGCTGACGGTGGTTCCTAACAACGGGTAGTGCCACCCCTCTGATCGGTATCACCAGCTGAGCTGATATAAAAGAAACAGAGGATGCTTGCTCTCTGTGGGGAGCTGCTGGTGTGCCCTCTTCTGGCTGCTGAGGCAGACAAGCTCTTGGGCATTGATCATCTCTCTGCTAAGTTTTAATTCCAGCCCGGGCAGGCAATCTTCACAATTCCAGTAAAAAGGTACTTCTGTCAGCAGTGAGCAGTCATGAATTTGTCTCACCTAAACAACAGAGCTGAGAGCCACTTTAAAGTATCAGAGGTGCATGAACTGGAGACAGTGGGGAAGAAGGCTTGGGACAATCCTGTTTACAATGGCTCTCCCTCTACCTCCTTGAAAATTCAAACTATCTACAACCCCAAGTCTATCCTGGAGAATCCCTATGAGAATTTTGAAGAGGTTGGGGATCCACTGCCCTGCCAGGAAGAACAGAGCAAAGCTGTGAATGGGAAGACAAGTCCTTTCCTCAAGTGCTGCTTCTACATCTTCAGAGGCATCCGAGGTAAGTCTCTGATATCTCATTAGAAGGGAGTTATTAGCCCTCAGAGCAATGGTGTGGGAAGGAGGGGAGGAAGAGAAGGGATGCAGAAGGTAGAAGCCTCAGAGTGTCTGTGTAGCCCAGGGACATGTTCAACATGCAGTAGCATTACTTCAGAGATCATCTTTGGCTGACCTGAAAGGAGCCTCCTCGTTCTGTGTGCCTTGCTATAGCTTCATGGTCTGTCCTGTCACCTTTACTACAAGGCAAGAGACTCAGTGGTGTGCTCAAGGTCATGCAGTGAATCTGTTGGCAGAGCTTGGAGCAGGCTATTCTGTCTTTGTGTGCATTTTCTAGATAGAGTGGTACTGGCCCCTGTGCTACAGTAGCATAAGAACTGATAGACATATCTACAAGAGAAAATCTAGCACTGTCAGGACTGAAATGTAAGGGATCACAGCAATGTATCAAATAATGCTTTGCTTGAAGATAGCTGAAAGAAAGAGATGCTGTTTTCCAGTTTAAAAGACAAAGGGGAATGAAATATTATATAGGTTTATTCAGAGGCAAACAAAACCCTGGAGGCAAGATAAGTCTCCTGTCAGGATACAATCCTGGGTAATGGCATTATTTGAACAGGTTCTTACAGAAGGCATAAAATCCTAATATTTTAAAAACAGGGAAGATAAAGAAAAAAAAAACCCAGCAAACCAAAACAACATCTTCTTGCCACTGTGTCTTTTTTCCTCACTTGGAAGGCAAGAACCTTTCTCAGAGCTGCACCCTCTAACAGTACGAGGGAGTGAATAACAATATAGCTTGGTCCTGAATTGCACAGCCCCTCTATGAATAATACTTTTATCATAGCCATTACAGTCTAACACTACTAATTCACATGGAATTCAGAGCAGAGGTTTAGAGATTTCTCCTGGCCAAGGAACAGTGCTGAGTGGGTTTGGTAGCTAATTACAGATTACTCTTAGGCAATCATTTACCTGGTTTATTCTGAAATGCTTTCTTCTATGCATTGTTTGAGGCTTAAAATGGAAAAACATATCCATAGTTTAACATCAAATTTCCATTTGTGAGTTGCCAGAGTTGAATTTGGAGTATGCAAATGATGATAACTGTCAGGACACCACAGCATTTTCTTCTTCTGACTGTTGCACCAGTGTGTCCTGCCACTAAGGGTGGTACATAGGGCTGTAGGAAATACCAAAGCTGGGAATCCAAAGGCCAGTGCAGACAGACCAAAGGTCTCTTTGAGCCTCACAGAAGTGGGGACATCTTCCTTGAAGAACTTGCTTCCTTCCTTTGCATCTTTACTAGGTGCCCATTGTTTTTCATTGCTTCTCCATTGCTGGCTTTCCCCCTTCCCTTTCCATTTAATCACCTTGGTGCCTCACATGGAAAATAGAAGTACTACATGTAAGTCAGTTAGACAATGACAGTTTGAGGGGTTGGGTTTTTTGCTTAAAAACCATTTCCTGCGATTACATGTCCATAGCTAGTGGTAATAAATGGATTATTAAGCTTTTGTCCTCATCAGCTGTTGTGCTCGGTTAGAAATGAGTAGCTGCTGCTCCTAGTGACCCTGCTCAGGACTATTCCTCTCTAAGCAGTGTCCAAGCAACTCTGTGTCCTGGTTCCTGCCTGCCTCCTGCCACCTCAGGTGTTTCATGGCCAGCCTATGCACAGACTTTGCTGGGTACCTGGGTGCATGGTGGTTGATGAGGGACACCCAGCTTCCCGCTGCCTTTGGAAGAGGATCTCCAGCTGTACCTGAGACTGTGAGCTAGTCACTCACCTGCATCACAAATCTGGCTTAAAAGCACACTCAGAAGATAATGTAGGTGTTGCCAGTAATTCTTATCAGGCACTTGTTGCTATCAGGAAGGTAAGACTTACAAATGAATTGCATTCATAGCCTATTTTCTAGATTCTGTTATTTTTTCTTTGCTCAGATGTGTGAGTGCTGGATGGTCATTCAAGGTACCGTAAGGAAGACTGGATGTCTTCTAGCGTTGAGTCCTTCTACTCCACATGCCATGTCCAAAACAGCTGCATCCCTAAGGGGGTAGGTGATGTCAAAGGAGACACAGATGGGGACATGCTTCATGTATCAGGTGATAGATTTCCCTGGCATGTTTCCTAAAGACATAGCTGAAAATAAACATCATCTGATACAGGATTGCAACTACTGGATGCAATCTGAAAGGACTGGAGCAGCCTCATGGTCCTCCAGATATCATTTTGGGCAAGTCTTTGAACCAAGTTCTCAAGGATATTTGAGTGTTGTTGAACTTAGGTGTTCCTGAGTACACTTCTGTTCTCAAAGTAAAGAAGGTCTGTACCTTTGCTCCAAACATATGGATAGTAAGGGTTCCCTGCTCATGCTAAAAAACCAAAACGAACTTCTTAAAAGCTTGTGATGTAGTCATCTCTGAGGATGAAGGTGGTCATTTAAAAGTGACCTGAAGAGATGGGCAAATTGTTTTCCCTTGTTCTTCTCCATTGTGAAGATTCCTGTAGATCACATAACACAGGAGTTAATCCAGATCATCTCCAGGCTTTCATTTCTGTTGCTGGTCCAGAACAGGCTACTGGTTTATCTGCCCCGAAGTGACGGCAGATGCTGCAATAGTCACTACGGTAGTTGATGGTGCAAAAAGCTCTCTAATCTCTTGAGATGTCAAAGAGCTATTAAAATGACAGGATAAATGCTAGAACACTTTTGCTTACTCCAGAGAAAAAAGTTTGCCATCCGCCAGAGATGACTTCAGATGTGGGGCCTTTGATCAGCTTTGATCCTGGTTTGCAGGAAGATGGTTGTTGCATCCTACTGGGGATAGGAATCAGGGCTGAGCTCTCTAGGAGCTGCAGAAAGCAGCAAGACTATGGCTATTATTGACATGGCTTTCATCACTAGGCTTTCAATTGAAAGTTCTTATGCCTTTCAACTTCAGGAGCATTCCAGAAATCACAACAGAAAGCCATTACAAAAAGAACAAACAAATACACTAATGGTATCAGGTGGTTCATCAAACCCAAAATATCAAGGCTCCTTTTAAAAGAGGCGTTTCTCTCTTATTGACAGCCCTGGTGACATTTAATGAGTTGTGTGAAGAAATAGGATCTTTAGCTGGTGCAATTGGTGTATTGGATTCAGCTAAGTTCCATTGTTAGATGTCCTGAAGATAATTTGGCTCTAAATGTTATGCTGAAAATATTGAGTTGGGTTATTTGATTGAGTCTTATGACCAACAAGAAAATTGAAAGAGTTTTTAGGTAATCAAAGGACAAATATTTGGGGCCTAATGGTTCAATATACACTAAAAGGAGTAATAGTTCCTAAAACTAACTGTTGTAAAACTAACACCAGATGCAGTTCTGCTATGGAAGACCTCTCAGAAGGTCAGCTGTTGGCCCATGGGTGACAGAGATGAAATATTATGGTTTCAAGAGCATTTGTGACAAAGACTGAATTTCTGCAAAGAATAAGCTGAAAAACAGTCAGGAAGAGATCAGGCTGTAATGAACACAAACAGAAAACTAAAGAGTGATTTAGCAAAATAAAAAGCCTGTATATTTCAGTGTTGGTTAGCCACAAAGCTTTTATTCAGGCTGGAATGGTTCTTCTTAGGGGTATTTAGCACATTTTTATAGGTGAAATTTTGAAACAAAAAGTGGCTTGGCCTTGAAAAGCCACAAAACTTCAATTCTCAACAGCATTCTTTTGGAACAGGACTACAGTTCCTCGTGTGGCCCCTGAGAATGGCCATGAAAACTCTCTAGTCCCTTTATACCCAACAGGTCTGTGGGGCACTACGCTGACTGAGAACACAGCTGAAAACAGGGAGCTTTACGTGAAGACCACCCTGCGAGAGCTGCTGGTCTATGTCATGTTCTTGGTGGACATCTGTCTATGTAAGTAGCTCTCATATTTCATAGGCATCATTTCTGTGTGCAACGTGAGGGGAATAAGGTAAGATTTTATTACTAGTCTTCCTTGCTCTGCTGTAAGTGTTACATTTATTGTATGGGCACTCACAGCAACAAGAAGTTGTCATTAACCTACAGAATAGCTGCTGCACTGTAGGAACACAGAGTGCTGAGAATATTTCTCTGCCTGTTTTGAAGGATTTTTAACCCCCTGAACAGCACTGTTTTGACATTTGTCCATGGAAAAAATTGCCAACTATCAGACAAGAACTAGAAAATACAGTGGTGTGAATTAGGTGATGGACTACTATGTAAGATTGTCACAGGGTGAAAAATTTAGAGGTTTTGGGCTTCTCTTGTAGTAAATAGATAAGAGCAAAAAACATCAAAATGGAGGATTGTTGTTGTTCTCCAAACCTCCTTCTTCTTCTTCTACTACTCCATATTCTGCAGTAAAAGTAATTTGGGATGATTGGACAAAAAATTCCACAGTTCCTGGCTGCATTACTGAATAATTGGTAGGAAAGTGAAAATAATATATGTTTTTAGTAACCATTGGTTAAATTATCTTTAAAAGGCCGTGTAGATCTTGATAATTAGGCTTTCTCCTGCATTCTCTGCTCTGTGCTGTGTCTGGGTCATGATAGTGATTCTGTTTCTCTGATAAGACTTAATAAACAACTATCTAGCAGCAGTGAAGGCTGAAAGTCTCCGTTTGTCTCTGGAACTAACTCCTGGCAAGGACTTTAAAAACTCTCTCCCATCAGAAGAGATTTGATTTACGCCACGGGCTGTGGCACTGCACACAGAAGTAAAATTACTGAATGCTAGCTGTTGTTGGTTAGACTTAAGCAGTATTTTCTGATTCACATTATGAGTTCTAGCCATTGACTCCACAGTCCTGGGAGAATCTGCCCAGGGTCTTTTCTCAGTTTCACAGCAAATGTTCAAGACCCGGAGAGCAGCTCTAGAAACTCCTGGTCTCAAAGACACAGTCCAGGGAGATTTTCCCTTCTGAGACTGGATGGGTGGCTGAGGTGATAAAGCAGATGGCAGCTCACCCTGTTATTCTTGGGTGAATGAAATGTGTCCCTGTACTGAATGCTAATGCTAATATGGACTTTGTGTAGGTAGGACAATGGCTGTTTGGTTTCACAAAGGTTCATTTGTTATCACAAATGAGCACCTGTGGCATGGGACAGTGAAGAGGGTTATATTTCACGGACCCTATGGCAGGAGAGATGGACAGACAATACCACCCTAAGTTACTATCATGCTGGGCCAGGGAGACACTGCTTCAGTCGTGAAAGAACCAAGACGCACACAGACGTACATGTTATCGCACACTGACTCATCCAGGAGGTGTGAGGGGTTGTGTCTTGAATGTCACGTGCTTTATTTTCCTGATGTCCTTTCAAGAGTAGGACATGTTCTCAGTGATCACCATGATGGATGTTTTCCTGAAGGAAGCAGCACTGGAGAGTTGAAACAACATGTTTGTGGAAGCTAGTTTGCACCTCTTGGGGTTTCTTGGTTGACGAAAACTTACCTGGAGCTTTTCACTCAGAAAAATAGGGTGGTCTTTGTGTCTTTATGACTTCACTTCAGAAATTCAAAATATGGATCATGGACTTTGTTCTGAGAAATAAAATTTCCGTCAGAAATTTTGTCTGAGAACAAAAACTGTTACCCAGGATGTTCAGTTGTATCCTCCAGTGGTCTTCTCTGACTACTTAACTCTTACATATATAGGTCAGTCTGACCGTTTAAACTCTGGAACACAGAGCAGATAAGTTTATGAATCCCTAAGAAAGCAGAAAGCCCTAAGATTTCTTCTCCTGTGCCTTGTTCAGCTTACTTGTGAAAATATAAGGTAGACAGAAAGTGAATATATAAATACATTTATATCAGGCTCAAATATTCAGGTATAAGGAAGGATCCTCCTCTTGTTCTCTTAGTGACATATGGAATGACAAGTTCCAGTGCCTATTACTACACCAAAGTGATGTCTGAGCTCTTCCTGCAGACCTCTACAGACGGCCGTGTCTCCT
This sequence comes from Coloeus monedula, assembly GCF_965178545.1. Taxonomy (NCBI): domain Eukaryota; kingdom Metazoa; phylum Chordata; class Aves; order Passeriformes; family Corvidae; genus Coloeus; species Coloeus monedula. The sequence continues at coordinate 19,873,438 of NC_138788.1, forward strand.
TCCAGTCCATCGGCAGCATGGCTGACTTCTGGGTGGTGAGTACAAATCTGGCCTGCCATGGGGAACCCTGAAACTCAGCTAGACTGGGATATTCAGTTCCCTCTGAAGTACTATCTAGTGATTTCAGCAAGACATTTTGCTGCCACAGGCTTCTGCCAGCTACTAGCAATAGATACAGTAACATTTGCATGCAAAATAGTCTCCGAATAAAAGTATAATTTATCCCTGAGCATTGTGTCCAGAATACTGGCTAGGCTAAGTGTTATGTGTGCCCAGACAAGAGTCCACTTCCCAGTAAAGCAGGCAGGACATAACAAAATAATTTTGGTGATATGAGATAAGAAGTACTGGCCGAGAGAAACCAAGGGATTTACTTCAGGTTTCCTTGTGGTACAAGTGGCTTTGAATCCTACAGTTCAATGTCTTCAAGCTGGTGTCTTAATAATAGCCTATGTCCGTCATGGCATTTTGAGAACATCAAAATTAACCTGTCTGTAATTCATGCCTTGGCTTGTCTAATCTATAGATTCTTTAGAAAGAAACAGGATTAAAATTTGCAGTGACTTTTATCAAAGAGAATAAAGAAGGGGAAAAACATCTGCGGTCTAACATATTTCTGTCAAAGAATGAGTGAAGGAATAATGAGGGCCACAGTGAAGGCCATTGAGTTATTGCAACCACTTATCTCTGACAGCCAGAAATTATTTGTTAATTAGATTTGTCTTTTTTCTGTCATATTAAAACACTCGAGCAAACAATGGCACTATTGTTTCTCCCCCACTGTTTCCAGGATACTGGCACATGCACTTTTCATCATTCACAACTGGTGCCAAGGCAATTCCTTGAAACTTGTGGTGACTGAAGTAGAAGAGACAAAGAGACTTGTAGGGCTCTTGTCTCTTCATTAGCCATGGAAGGTGCTGCAAACACATTACAGGCCTATGAGAAACCAACAGTGACCCTGCTGCCCAGCATTCCTCCTCTACCACCAGCCCTGGTCTTTCTTCTCTTTAACACACATCCAACACAAATTTCTACTACTTTCCATCCTGGGGAGCAGAGAGGGGTGGGTCAGGTCTTACTACCTCAATCCCAGACTAAGAAAATTCCTCTGATGCATGAGCTATGAAGGAGTTGTTCTCCTCTCCCTCCTTTGCAGTATGCACAAGGTCCCCTGCTGGATAATCTTTACTGGACAAAGTGGTACAACAACGAGTCCCTGGCAGTGCACAGCACCCAGTCATACATCTATTACGAGAACTTGCTGCTGGGTGTCCCACGCATGAGACAATTGAAGGTGAAGAACAACTCCTGTGTGGTCCATGATGACTTCAAGGAGGAAATCTCTGGCTGCTATGATGTATACTCCGAAGAAAAAGAAGAAAGGGTCTCCTTTGGGCTCGTCAATGGAACAGCGTAAGTGCATCTAATCCAAATTAGTCTCTTCTAGTTCAAGTAAGAACTGCTGAGCTGCAGGATGCCGGGGGTGTCTCACATAAGGCTAGAATTCCCCTTGCAGTCAGAGGCAGCAAATCCTTTTTGTCTATCAATTTGAGTGGATCAAGTGTCTCTTTGTGGAGAAGCACAACAGAATGAGTGGCACAACAGAATGAGTTTTCATGTTGGGAAAGCCATGCAAAAATTCCCCTGGAAAATTCGGAAGAAGCTGTTGCCTATTTTTAAGAGAGTGAGGATAAATAAAGATTTTTGGGACCAAATGGCAAGCTGGCATTCAGCTGGCAAGTTACTATTTGCTTTCCTCTGGAATTTCAGGAGCCAGAGAAAAGGGAGTGCATCCCTTTCATCTTGACAACCTACTTCTCTATAATAATGTGAGGTAGCTGCAGTTTAATAACTCTGCTCACTGCATGAGTCTTGATCCATGAACGAGAAGCTGTTATTCATTAGGAAATATGAGCACAAGAGCATTCTAAGCAGATGGTTGTGTGTGATATGGTAGAAGGCAATAGAGTGGATCCTGAAAGTAACCTCCATGAAAACAAGACCAATATAGCCAACAAACCTCCGAATTTTCCCTCCATAGTATTGCAAATCATGTTGTGTCACTGCTGGGAAGCACTAAACCATAAAACTAACACTAATGGAGAAATTGTGTGGGGTCAGATCTGGAATAGGAATGAAGTGCCAATTCTTTAATTTAAAACTGCTCTGCCTGTTGAAGATATAGTCTAATTTCTCCTGGGTACAAGGCCATATCCAAGCCTGGGCCAGTGAAGCCTTTGCTTGCGGCTTGTCTGTTGCAGGTGGAGGTACCATTCTGAGGAGGAGCTGGGTGGTTCATCTCACTGGGGAAAACTAACCAGTTACAGTGGGGGAGGATACTACATAGACCTCAAGATGACCAGAGAAGAGAGTGCTGAAGCCCTGCAAGTCTTGAAGGAGAAACTGTGGCTGGATCGGGGAACACGAGTCGTCTTCATTGATTTCTCTGTGTATAATGCAAATATCAATCTGTTCTGTGTTCTGAGGTAAGCTGAGTCATGATGAAAATTCTTCAGCCTCTTGCATCTTCCTCAATGCCATTGCTTCTTAAAATGCAAATATTTTATTATGGTCCACCAGTGGGGTGGGTCTGAGTGATGTCAGTAGAAATTGTATGGATTAGTCTTGCTCTTCCTGAAATAACCAGTCACACTTCTCGTCACCTTTCACCCTTTCCTATCAGAGGCAGTGAAGCAGCAGAGATATGGCTGCATAAACACACACACAAGTCTCACACTCATGGTCTAGTGGATAGGTCATGTTCAAGTGTGATGCCTCTCAAAATCATCTCTGAGCCTCCATCCCCTAGTTTGTAATTGTTTCCTTGTCCCCTTCAAGGTTAGTGGTTGAGTTTCCAGCCACTGGTGGTGCCATTCCCTCCTGGCAGATCCGGACAGTGAAGCTTATACGATATGTCAGCGCATGGGACTTCTTCATTGTTGCCTGTGAAATTGTATTCTGTGTCTTTATCTTCTACTATGTGGTAGAAGAGGCTTTGGAGCTCCGTATCCACAAGCTTCGGTACTTCACCAGCATCTGGAACATCCTGGATGTGGTTGTCATTCTGGTGAGGATCCTTGCATGCTTTTTTGGGGGAGCAATGGCAGAGATACAAGAGCCAAAACAAATGAAGGAATGTGAAAATTAGTCTAGCTAAGACAAGAGCTGGCACATGTTTTGCTCTAATACTAAAATGAACTGCAGAGTACATGGACACACGCTCTTGTGTCTGGAAGAACTGCTAGGAGAAAATTCTTTCTTAGAGATGCCAAAGAGACTGTGAAGTGAGGGCATCATTCAGCGCATCAAGACTGTATTTCCGTAGCCCACCACTAGACTGCAGCTCTGAAGTGGGATTCCGATGAGTTCTGTGACATTTTAATTTCCATGGAAAGCATGGGAACAGTGGTCACTGTGGACTATTCCTCTTTCTCTTTGCAGCTCTCCATTGTCGCTATTGGGTTTCACATCTTTCGCACCACTGAGGTGAACAGGCTGCTGGGAGAGCTGCTGAAACACCCCAACACCTATGCAGACTTTGAGTTCCTGGCATTCTGGCAGACACAGTACAACAACATGAATGCAGTCAACTTATTCTTTGCCTGGATCAAGGTATTGTAGGGGGTGTGGGAGGTGCCAGGTGTCCAATCAGGCCTCTTCTTCTGGAGAGCTTGAGGGTTGTCTCTTCTATCCCTCTGAGTAAATGAGTGTAACAGCTATACAAGAAAGGATTTTCTTCAAAGTCATATGCTCTGTTTTGCAGTAAATCTGGGAAACTTTTCACCCTGCATTCTGAGGTCAGTTATTTGGAGATAACAGTCAGGAATATGAGCTCAGACACTGTTGTGTAAAAGAGGTTTTAGAAAATCCTGAGTACCACGTAACTTAGTCCACCCTGTACTATTTTGGTATTCTTGAGGATAATCTTGCAAACCATGTTTTTTTCATGATGGTCACTCAAGAGCTGGAAATTACTCATCTGCTGACATGGACTTTGCATTTCAACTAAAGCATCTTGGTGTGGTGGAAAGCCAGCAAGGGGCTCCTCATTAGCCTTAGGACATTTGTCCTTCTAGCAGTCCCTGTTTATATTTTCCTTTGACAGAGGGAACAGTCATACGTTTACAAACCCAGAGGAGGATGGTGGCACACCTGGGACAAATATCCTGAAGAATAAGCCACCATTCCCTAGCCAACTTTCTTCTCAGTACTTTGGTCCTATAGCGAGCTTCTTGTCTTAGTAAGCATGTGCATACATGAAAAAGACTGACCTAGCTTATGTTTTGGCCTAACTTTGTCCCCATTCTTCCATCCTGCAGATATTCAAGTACATTAGCTTTAACAAAACAATGACCCAGCTCTCCTCCACACTGGCACGTTGTGCTAAGGACATCCTGGGCTTTGCCATTATGTTCTTCATTGTCTTCTTTGCCTATGCCCAGCTGGGTTACCTTCTTTTTGGGACACAAGTGGAAAACTTCAGTACCTTTGTTAAATGCATGTAAGTGTGTAAGTTAGTACCATGTTTCCATAATTTTATCGAAATAATTTTAACTGCTTTCCACTCTTCCCGCCAGTTGCAAATCTCAATGTCAATCAGACGTGTTGTATCTCATCATAATAAAGCCACGATGGTTAATAAGTTGCTCACAGCCTTCTGGCTGTGACATCTTCATGGACAAAAGAATACAACGAGAAAAATGAGGGCTACAGGCAGATTTTTGTTTGTCTGGTGTTTATCAGTGAGGACAAAAGATATGGTGGATATTGGTAAGGATATCTGTTTCCAGAGAAGTCCCACAGATAATGACCAATATATCTGAGATGGAGGATGAGCGCACACACACAGAAGGGAGTGTTGGGGAAGTGAGTTAAAGTCCCATCTCAGACAATCCTGCAGTCTTTGGGCCTGCTCAAGCAATGTGTGATGTTAATGGAGGTATCTGTTACAGCAGTGCTTTTCAGCTTGTGTTTCACAGACCTCTGGGCATCCAGGTCCTGCCTTTGAGGGGTCTGCAAGAGAAAACGGAGACAAAGAAGCTTAGGATCAATAGACTTAAACTTCCTTCATTATAGGGGCTATGAACTGCAAGTTGAAGAGCACTGTCCAGTTCTAACATCCCTCCAGAGTCTCACAAACTCTCAGCAAGAGATGCCTCTGTTGAGACAAATGCCTTTAATAAGGGAAATTCAGGTTGTTTTGGTTTTGATTCCTGTTTATACCAAAGCACACTTTGGACGACCTGAATTTGTGTGGAAACCATGTTTTATTTTCCTCTAGCTCTAACCAGATCAGCTCTGGTTTGTGCCTGTGCTCATCTGGGCTGCAGGCAGGTTCAGGTTCACCTCAGGACTGTCTGAATGTGTAGGATAAGTGCATGTGCCTTTGTGTGACCCTGTGCTCTTTCTTTCTCCCAGTTTCACCCAGTTTCGGATCATTCTTGGTGATTTTGACTACAACTCCATTGACAATGCCAACAGGGTCCTTGGACCTATTTACTTTGTCACCTATGTGTTCTTTGTTTTCTTTGTGCTCCTGGTAAGCAACCAAGTCCTCCTTGTCCCTGTATTGAGAGCAGCGCTTGTGAGATCCCTCCTGACAATCCCTGGGTTAGGTGCAGTGCAGATGCTTAGAAAAGGAGTTTCTGGTTGCAGTGCAAATAGCCCACAGTAGGCAAAGAGTGTGGTACTACGACTGGGGATTTGATTATTAGGGTGATTAAGGGCCAACATCTGTTAAGGTGAAGACTGAAACTGACTGGCTTCCTAGGCAATGGATGCAGAGGGATGCTCATAATAACCAAGTTAAACACCCAGTGTCAGGAGTCCAAATGTAACCTAAGACTTTGCAAGAGAAGCTACCAAAGGTAGTATTTGATGTGGGAACAAATGTACTTCCAGCCACTGTTTTAACTGCAAAAACTTAAGAAAGCACGGTGTGCTTGAAGCAGGCCTTCTCTTCACCCTCTTTAATTTGCCCAAGAGATACCCCATGGGGAAGCAGCTCCTGGTTTAACCAAGTCCTGCACATCTGTGCCTGTTTCTTGCTGCTTCTACTGTTGGAGCAGGCAAGATGTCTCATGCATATTCATCTCACTTCTTCACCTTTTTCTAGAACATGTTTCTAGCCATCATCAATGACACCTACTCAGAAGTCAAGGAGGAGCTTTCGAGCCAGAAGGATGAGCTGCAGCTCTCTGACATCTTGAAGCAGGTAATGAATAGTGAATGCCATGCTGCTTTCTAGCTAAATCATGAAGCATATTTTGGAAGTCCCTGACCTAAGTGGAATTTACTAGAGAGAAACAACTCCAGACCCCCCTTCTTTGCATGTCCAAGAGTCACAGTTCCTTTCTGGGATAAATCAAGCTTCCAGACCCTTTGGCAATGAGAAGATGAGCAAGCAGGTCTTGGAGGAATCCTGTTACTTGATGTAGTGTTTCTGAGAGACTTTTCTTCCCAGGATGGTCTCTAGACAAAGTCCTTCATAGAATGTACTTTGATCAACAACATGGCAAGCCTTACTTTGCTAAGCTGAGCCTGTTACAGTGGCACAAATCTGGCTCTCCCATGGGCAAATTCCAGAAAAGCTCCTGGAACGTCACAATTCTGCTGTGGGACCAATATTCTGGAAAGAATAGTATTTGAGACATTATCTTAAACAGTGGATGTGCTGGGAAAACAGATAAAGGAAGAATTGGGACAAGAAAATCAGAGGGTTAGCGTGTTGGTGTCACTCTGAAGGCATGAATCTAGTTTAGAGATGAGGTTCATACAGCAGTGTTTTATTTTTGCTTGTGGAAAGCTTAAAAACTGCTGGTATTACTCAGCATATGCTCACCTGTATTGCACTGCCTGCTCTGCTCTACACTTCACGGTTCTTTGTGCATGGTTCTGTGTGTATTTCTTTGTGCATGGTTCTGTGTGTATCTTTGGTAACAGAGCTACAACCGGACACTCACGAGGCTGAAACTGAAGAAGGAGCGGATTTCCGACGTGCAGAAAGCCCTGCAGAACAGAACGAAACAACTAGACTTTGAAGAATTCAAGAACAGCTTGAAGGAGTAAGTGAGTCAGTTTGAGAGATGCCCACTTAGTCCTTTCTCTTAGTAATGCAGGTAATTTAAATTTTCTGCTTTTCAAGACAAGGAGAGCAGTTAGCTCAGATCTGGGCAATTTAAGACTCGAAAAAAAAAATTATCTTTCCTCAAATGTTTAATCTCCTGTTCTAAATAGGTTTGTTTAACTATTTCTTGCCCATTTGGAATGTCTAGGTTTGCCACTGGCAAGAGGACACAACGCACTGATTTCAAAATTCCCACTCTGTTAGAGCTTAACAGTGTAATTCTATGCTTTGAGCTTTCTCTTTCTATTCTTTTGCAGACTGGGCCATGCAGACCATGAGATCACAGCAGCTTTCTCCAGATTTGACAAAGATGGCAATCACATCCTTGACGAAGAGGAGCAACAGCAGATGAAGCGTGACCTAGAGGCAAAAAGGGTAAAAAAAAAAGGGCAAGGAAAAAAATCTTCTGTTTGGTAGAGATCACTCCAAAGTGGCCTCAGGAATCTTTGGGTTTATGGTATAAACTAAGCAGGCAAGTAAAATATAGTTCCAACTCTACCTGGAAACAGCTGAGTATATCACTGCCTGTGAAGCTCTGTGTTATTCACAGTAAAGCTGACCACAGAGTCAGTATCCATATTTGCAGGAGTTTCTTTGTTTTCCAGGTTGCTCTGAATACAGAGATTGAAATTTTGGGGAAATCCTATGGTGACAACAACCTGGATGAGAATCTGACCTACATGGAAGCAAGGAATAACCACACCAATAAGGCCATCTGGGTCTCCAAAGAAGAGTTCCAAGTGTATGTTTGTGCTGTCAGTAGTTTAACCCCCCTGCAAATGAGGGGTCCAATTTCCTGCTGTTTCCTTCCCTGATGTGACTCTTTACAGTGGTGCTGAGCAGTTTCAGCAAGATCTTGTCCCTTTTATCTTGCATGTATGTAAATAAGCAGGTAACCGGTACAGTTCTAGTTATGTCGTTTGCTTGTTCCTGTAAAAGATTGAATTAAGAAATTTTGCTTTCTGCCTCTTGAATAACCTCTGCACCTGTCATGTGGCCACAGGCAATATGCTGCCATGTTTCAGGTCAGATAACTGGGCCAGGGAAAGCGGATACCTTTACAAAAGGTCCTGTAGCAATAAATATCCTTGATTTGTAGCCTAGTTGGCCTTTATCCTCCAGGTCCAAGAATAATACTTGGCTAATTCTTCCATAGGAGAAGCACGGGATAAATACAGCACAGAGAATCAGGATATCCTGATTCTACTATTGAAAAACACTGAGCAAACCACATAGGGCCATATCAGAGGAGAGACAGGTGCAGTATTTAATGGTGGTATTATACCGTGTCTGGGCTGGGACCCATCCTAAGCAGAACCACTGATTACAGACAAAAACACAGTGTAGCAGGTAGTTATCTCATCAGTGGGTGTGAATCAGTTATCTGATGGGGAGCTTTCACTTCTATTTCAGGTCTCTGGGACATGTCTGCTGCAAATCCTACTAATCATCACAAGAAAAAGCTTACAAATGCTCTCCATGTTTCCCTCAGCCTCCTGCATCGTGTGCTGCAGTTGGAACAGTCCATAAACAGCATTGGCTCCAAGATTGATGCTGTGGTGAACAAGCTTGATGTGCCAGAAAGAAAAGAGCTGAAGAGGAAGGATGTGTTGGGCAAACCATTGGGTGATGTTAGCAAGGTTGGTAGCTCTCCACCATGCATTTGACATAAGAGGAAAAGGCCTGGGCAGGGGCAGGGTCAGCATTCTGTATGATAAGTCTTTTCTGTTCAAGCAAAATGACACAAAACCTCTTGCTTTCGCGTCCCCTCAGTTAACCATGGTACCTTTAAACACACCTTCTGGCTCCTTGGAGGCCAGCCTTACTCCTGTGGCAGTGGATAAAATTTGCCTGTCTTCAGTTGCTTTGTAACTGTTCATCCTCAGACATTAAAATGATCAAACTGTCCTCTCCAGCAAGAGCAGCTCATGGCTGTCATGGACTGTGATCTTAACATCTTGCCTGTGGATTATTTATCACACATAGGGTGGAAGGCTGTCAGCTGTGTGCTTATAGCATCTCCCTGCAGAACTCTGACTTTTGCCAAAGACTGCCCACATTGAGTCAGCCAGTGTATTTTGGCTCTTCACCTTTAAAGTCAAAGGCATCAAGGCATGTGGGAGCCATGTCACTACTTCAGGTTTTTGTGGCTTCAATAATGAGAAGAGCCAAACAGCACAAAGTGACCTTGCAGATTCAGAAAAAAGCCTCCCTTTTGCAGAGTAGTCTTGTAATCCCTTCCCATCTGAAAGAGTGTTTTGGGAGGCCCTCCTTCTCATGTAAACATGCCCAAAATCTTACGCAAGTGTTTGCTTGCAGATTTGCTTTGCCACAGCATTTCTGTGAATGTGCTCAAAAGGATGAAAAGGGATGAATCTCTCATTTGTCTAAAGCTTGAAAGTGCATTCATCAGTGTATTGCAGCAAACAGTGTATTGGATCTCTAATAGACAGGCAGGCTTGTTCTAATTTCTGAAAGAATGTGGGAAGATATTTTAGTGTCATGCACACCTTGCCTCTCTCCTGGACTGTTGCTAGACTTCTTGGTAGCTTGCTGACACTGCAGGTCATGCTTCCTTCTTGTTCACAGGAGGAAGAAGCCAGACAGGAAGAACTGCACCCCCAGAGCCTAGACCAGATGGGGAAAGAAGAAGCAGAAATTTGGGGGATGGAACACATACAGATAAACAACTTGAGTGGCAACTCTTCCCAAAAGGAGGTCTATCACATCTTGCCCAAGTCAAGTGTGCTGGGGTCTCAGGTGCCCAAGAACCTCTAGCCGCAGTCTGATGCGCACTCCTACAGCAGTGCTCAACAGCCCAGTGCTCCCAGTCTGGCTGCCATGGTGTACCAAGTCACTGTCAGCTGTTACCCCACTGTTAGGATAATCCAGACAGCTGGACACAGACACCACTATTGCCAGGAACTCTTAATATGAAAAATCAGGGATGCTCTTCTCCAGTGTAATGATGTATCATGCCACAGAGCTAGAACTTCTGCCCCCCTTCACCTTCTCCCCTGCCCCTATATCTTGGGAAGAGATGAAATTTAGAGCTAGGTGATGTATTAGATTTCTGCCTCTAAACAGGCTGGCACATCATCTTTTATCTAGCCTTCCCCAAAAAGTAGGGACCCCAAAACTCTGAACATTTGAGTCCAGAATGGCATATTGCAACCTGTTCCAAACACACAATGGTCTTCAGGAAAAAGATGTGGCTGTCATGTAAAGAAAGCAGAGTATAATCACCAGTGTGAAACAGGAAGAAGAAATGTAGTTGTTTCTACCTGGTTACAGCCAGTTTTATTCTGTTGTAGTTTGTTCCCAGATTACCTTGGTAAGCCTCTCTGTACCTGAGATTCAGGTGTTGAGGAAAGAGGTTACTAGCATGTAACTCTGGATAACCACAATGAGAGTTGACTGCCAGTGTAACTGGGAGAAGGCCTGAAATATTCTAAAATGAAAAGCAGTTGGTACTGGTGGAGTCCTAGGTCTGAGTGTTAGGGAACAAACTTCTGGTTACACGATTTCTAACACAGCCATTGACACTAAGAAATCTTTGTCATTTACTTTCACACTCCTTAAATTGCATCTCAAGGTCCTTGCATATTGCAAGCTAGCACCATATTTACAAAGTTTGATGCTGCTTCTTTTTGTCAAGGAAACAAATTTTCAGTTGTGGGTGCTGACATCATTTGCATTAAAGAATATTGTGAAAATGAGCTGAATATCAGTTTTTCAACCACATGCAAAACACTTCCAAGCATTTTTCTGTTTGCTGAGGTTTCTCTTTCCTTGTAATTGGGGCAGACTATTGCTGCTATTACAGGGCCACTATAAATATATTTCAAATACCTTAATCACTGGTATTCCACAATAGTTAGCCTCAGATAGGCTCTGTAGGCTTAAAGCCAATAGAAATGTGAGCTGTACCAGACCACTGCTAACAGCTCTCATTAGAGCTACACTGTTTAGTGTGCTGTGCAGTGATAGGTTTAGTGGGGACCTTGTGCAGGGGCATCTTGTATTGTCACCTTTTTTAAGATGGATGTGTCACTGCATTCTGGGGAAAGCCTCTCTGGCTATGTCTGAAGGACCTCAGGATGAGCCCTGTCCTCAGATGGCCCAAGTTTCAGGGCTGTCACCACCACAAGATAGTCTTACTAAATTGAAGCAGAGGGTCTTCAACTACGAGGGCCCAGCGGGGGCTGTGAGAAGGAGCTTGTTGCCCCACCCACAGGGAGCTTAGATTTCAGACAGGAGCTGTGGAGGCAGGAACTGCAGGGTCTCATGACTCACTTCCCATCATCAGCTGCTCCTGCTGTTGGGGACAAGACTTACCTGTGAGATGTTGCCACGGTTCTTGACTCCCAGTTCCACTGAATTCGGAAGTGAGCAAAACTTCTTACCTTTAGCTTTACTAGCTGAAAATAGAACAATGGTGTTACTTACTTCCTCCTCCTCTCTGCATTGAAGCTATTATCTTATTCAGAAGAAAACAGCCTATGTCAGGAGAACTTCCTGAAATAGGCATCTTTTTCCTCCAAATTTTAATTAAACAGAAAATTCATATGCTAAATCGTAATTGAACAGAGGAGCTATGTGCTGTATAATGGGGCTCAAAGAGTGCACACAGCCCTTTGTAGTTAACTCATCAGGTCTTCTGTGTGTTGAAAGGCACAGAGGAGGGTTCTTACAAATTAATTTGTAAGACCTTGTTTTAGATCCTGGCTCAAGAGCAGACTACGGGTACCAAGGTATAATTGCAAAGTAAAAAACAAAAAATTGCTGTTCTTTTGAGGTCTCTGATAGAGTGTCTGCCATTTCCATGGACCCAAATTACTGGATGAGGTTCTGAGTCTGTATTACAGCACAGCTATCAAATGCTTGGGATGCTGATCTGTGAGGAACTAAGTCCGGCACTTTGGGAGAGATCCAAGCAGTAACTGTCTGCTTCAGGTGGTTGAACCTGTGCCAGTAGTCAGTGTAAGATATGTTGCTGGCTGAGGCTGAGCTCCTTAACCTAGCAATAACTACCATGAGGGTAACAGGATCCTGAAATCAGGTTCTGCCAAGAAAATGAAGGTAAAACTTATTATCTGTAAAGCTTGGCTTTACAAAGCCTCAGATTTTTCACAAGGGAGAGTGTTGTTTAGATGTGTTCAACAGAGAAGGCGACTCAGGGCCTCCCTTTTTGCATTGCCCAGTGTTTCTGTTCCCCTTCCGAGCTGTGCCAAACCCCAGGACCAGCCCCACAGATTACCTCCCACTGAGGGAGGGATGCTGCAGCCACAGCAGCACAGTGTAAGAGCCCTGCCTGTCACCACACACCAGAAGATAACCTCCACTCCCCTGCTCCTTTCTGCAAAGGGACTCCCATAACTGCCAGGGAAGGCAGATGAAGTGCAGAGGTGTGACAGCTGAACTCAGATCCACGGGACAGTGACCAACAGCCTTAGGCAACCAGCTCCCAGGCACTGAGTCTGCTCTTTAGGGCAGTAGGAGGAACAAAATGGTGATATTCATGTGCAGTGTTTGTTCATGCCTGAAACTTGGGAAACCAATTTTCACTTGCAAAGGGAGAGCATGAGAGGTTCCACAGGGCCATTGCTGGGAGAGATGTCTGCCTCTCACTCTGCCTGTCTCTGGTAAATGCAGGAGACTCTAGCCTAGCTTGCCAGGTCTCTTCCTTTCTCTCTGGAAAGAACAGCCTGGCAGCTTTCTCTCCCTTGGACGTGGGGGACAGCAGTCAGCCTGCCATATTGAGGAGCCCTAAACTAGCTCTGGCTGGGATCAGACAAGACCTGCAGGCTATAGTGGTCTCCCAGGTCAGCTTCTCTCCCCTTCCTGGCAGAAAGACCACTTCCCCCTGTGCAGGAATTTTAGCAGTGCTAGTGCTTCTCAGTGTAAAACAAGTTCTGTTACTGGCATGTGCCTGCACCTGCATTAATCTCTTCTCTCTTTCTTTTACATCTTCATGCCACTGTGCCTTGTCTGTTCTTTGTGTACGTTGTCATGCATATGATGTGTCCTAGAGGAGGGCAAGGAAATTACTCGTCCCCAGCATGTGCTTTTGTGTAATTGTCAATTGTGTTTCCAAGCTGGTTGAGAAATAACAAATACGCCAAATGGTAAATTCATACAGCTTCTCTTTTCAGATATGTGTTGTTAGGCCTCCCATCAGGAGCAGATATTACTTATATTACTGATATTACTTAGATGATATATGTCTGATGGGGAAAATAAAGTATTTTCTTCCTCAAAAAAAGGTGCATAGTTGTGTTTTGTTTCAATCTGCAGAGCCTTCCAAATTGCACTGTGCCAGCTGTGCCTTGAACTGGTTAAAATCTTTGGGAAGAGGTTTGGAAAAGCATAAAGTGCTTTGAAGAGATATCACCAGTTATCACTGTTATTTATGTTGGCAGTCACAGTGGATGTGGTCTGAGGCCCACTCTGGCAGGTGCTGTCTGTGCTCCTGACTCAGAGCCAAGGGGGAAGGAAGCGGTGTCCTAGCCACGATTTCAAAGTCCAAGTGAGGCACAGAGAGATTCATGGGTGTGTGCAGGGAAGGCCATGGCAGTGATGTCTGAGAGGAGGCTCAGGCATCTGGCAATGAGCAGCCCCAACCAGCCGTGGCTACAAGCATGGAAAGCTCCTGATAGTGTCTCTTTGCTGTGTCTCTTCAAGAACATGATGCCATTGTCTTAACAATGAGCAAGCCTAACTTTTCATGTTTAAAAGGAACACAAATCCCCAGACACCCCACAAATACAGCCAAGCTTCTAGGTACATTATCAGCCTGTTTTGGTTTACCAGTAGATGTCAGTCAGCACTACTCACAACCCTTTGCACCTACAGCCCCTTCCTCTTCCATTTTAGAAGGGGACCAGAAACAAATCTCTCATTTGTTTTACTGAGAGAAACTGAGATACAGAAAAATTCCCTTCGTGGTGGCAGAGAAAAGACAGAAGCAGAATCCATGGTTTCCAACAGGTAATTTATGACACTAGACTCTCATACTTGTGTATTTGTTGCAAGCTTTATCCATCTGGGCAGGTTATAATTCTCCCTACAACCTGTGAAAAGGGTTTGCACAGGTTTTGCTCATTTTTTAAAGTCTTGTGAAAAGTTCTTAATGAGTGCTACTAATAGCCTGGGGCTGCTGCTAACTGGTCAGTCCTTAGCACAGAAGGTTGTTAGCTGGAGGCTGCCCTGCCCCTTTCTTTTACGAGCACGCCCTAGCAGGAGGCATTTATAAAGAAAAGAGCAACATCAGGGAACAACTATCAGTATTCAGAGTTTATCAGCTAGTGAAAAAGGGAGGGGAGTAGCCAGCAGCACCTGATGATCTAGCTGATTACAAGCCCAGATGATGGATGTGCCATCCTTTTGCTGGTCATAGAAACCCTAATTCCAGGTCTCCAAACATGAAAGCAAGGAGCTCTGGGAGTGCGAGAGCAGTAAAAGTAGGAGGAATTTCACTGAGTGCGAGGTCCAGCCCCCATCCTGGGCTCAGAGGTTAAGGGATATGGTAACGTGAACGTGCCGGGTTTTGGAGAGACATGGCACAATTCAGCGCTTGAGGAACGAAGCAGCCCTGCTCACGGCCCATTTTCAGAGGTGGCAAATGCCGGGCATAGCTCATTGCCAGCCAGCCATGCTGCACACATGCCAGGCACTCAGGCAGGTGACAGAAGGGTGTCGGCCCCGCGGGGTGGGGTGAGAGAAAGCCCAGTCCTGGCTGAAGAGTGCCGAAGGAGGAGTGGAGAAGTTCAGCTGACAAAACAATGGCTGTGCAGTGATGGGTCTCCAGCCTGAAGTCAGTCAGCTTTGCTGAGGCGTGCCATACAAGTCACACAGGCAAGAGCCTGTGTGCATGGCAGTAACAGGGCTCTGCAGCACAGGATGTCCCAAACAGCTCTGCATGGTGCTGTTTCCTGGACACTACCATCCCCAGAAGATACCAATCGTTACTCTGATGGTACACTCACCTCTAGGTGCTGGAAGGCACCACAGCCTAAGAAGGGACTGGGAACCCATCCCAAGTGATCATTTCCACTGCTTGTGACTACCTGTGGGGTCCCCTTCTGCAAAAAGCATCAGAAATAGCAGCAAAGGGTGAGCTCAGAGATAAAAACTTCATATACGTGTGCACACACACCTGCAGATGCCCTGGCCAAGACAAACACCAGGCAGTGGCTTCCCTGAAAAAGATGGCCAAATATATAGATGAGTTGGGACACAGTGGAACATAACCAGTGAGGCCAGATGGAAGGTGAGTAGAAAGAAGTCTGGCATAAGTAGCTTAGGAGTGTTCTGCTTTTTCCTGTGGCATTACTGGGTGAGTTGTGCAACCAAGTGCTTCCTTCTCTTTGTTCTCCTCTTGGTTACTGCCTTCATCTTCAAGACAAAAATGCAAACATTTAGTCTGGCTTTCTGTTTTGGGTTATCTTTGCTAACACTTGCTACCTGGTGATTCCCTGCTTTTCTTCCTCAGTTTACTTGTTGATAAATGTGATTTTCCTGCAGACTGCATCAGAGCAGGGGACTTCTGAGATTTCTGAGCCTTCGCACTTTTTCTTTCACCTACTGCGATGCTCTGCCCTGCCCTGTTTCATGGCATGGTAGTTCTCTGTCAAGATGACATAGCACTGGTGGGCCTCTAGGAAGGCACAAAAGAAGGGAAGAGTTATGGATGAGATAGAGCTAGTTTCTTATCTCTCCTCCAGAATGCAAGCTGTTTGCTGTAATAGTATCTCACACTCTTGCTGTTGTGTAGGGTCCCTTGGGGGGACAAACACTTTGCGATTCTGGGTGTACAGCACCTACTGCAAAAAAAAAAGTCTGAATGTGTTCAGGGCTGCCACAACAAATCCTAATGGCAGCAGTTCAGGCCTTGGGAGTGGATAAAAGTTAAACAGTTTTTAGGAATGTCTCATAGGGCAGCCTGGACTTTGTTCCTGAGGAAGGAGGTGAAATGCCTATGTAACAATGTGTATGTCAACATTCATGTCTAGCAAGGGAACTGACCTCTGCAGAGCTGAGTTTGGACAGATAAAACACACTTTAATCCTGTTAGCCTCCTGCAGGCACTGAGGCCCTCAGAAGGGAAGCAGAACGATGGAGTGCCCATTCCTGACTCAAATAGCAAGACAAACTGTACTTGAAGGAGTCCTGCCCAGGAGCTCGGGTTGAGTGTGGGAGAAAACTGTACTGGGGATTGTGTGTTGTGGCCCCAGTTTAGCATGGTGCACTTCTTCGTCTGAAGTCCCAGGCTTTGTCTTAAAGGCTTGAGAATACTATAGGGGCAGTCACGACTGGCGTCTCTCCCAGACCTGCTGGGCTGGAGAGGACATGGGAGCTTTCTTTTGCCTTTACAGGCTCCCAAACACATCACTAACAGCAGCGAGTAGGAGCGATCAAAATCTGAGCATATTTATGACGTCATCTTTTTAACTCCTGAAGAACTGCTGTGGTGGTTTAGATGCACTAGGCACTTTATCTATTACCTCCTTGGCTGATTACTTGCTTTACTAGATAATACCTGTGTGTAATTCTGCTGATCCTGTAGTTCAACTATTCATGATTTCTGTCAGAATGAAGCTCATGATATCTCAGTGTAGTGCACTAGTTAAATACTGATTTCCTTTACTCTTAGATTTGCTTGAACCTTTTCTTATCTTTAACCAATTAAGGATTTAGTGCTACTATGAATTCAGATAATGGACAAAATGATTAACAAAACTTGACAGAGTCAGATTTCTTCTACATAATCTGCAAGTCTTGCAAAAGTCTACTTCCCCAAGGCAAGCAGCACTTTAACCAAGTAAGGGAGGCCAGTCAGCACTAGCTTTGACATGATGAGCAATTGGTGGAAAAAGCAGGATGAGATTTTTTTTGTGCCTAGGGTGGTGAATTTGTAGATGTAGCAGATACAGCACATGTGTACACATCTGTACAGGGTGTGTCTTTTGGAATGGTTTACTGGAGCTTTTGGAAAAGAAGAGCCCAGGAAGTATCACTCAAGCACCTTGTCTGATATTGCCATCTTCTGCACTGATCTCAGAGCTGCTTTTATACAGTGATCATTGGGATCTGCTTATTGATGCATTCAGTAGAGAAGGCAATAGTACTAATCACCATACATTTCCTCCTGGATATACTTCCTCCTGCATATTTCTTATGCACTCTCTTGCTGGTTCAAGTCCCTGAAATATTTTATGAGCTTTAAGAAATTCAGCGTTAGGTAGGATTAAAAACACCCTGGATCCTCAGGTCAATAAGAGCAGCATCCTAAAGAAAGCAGTGGAGAAACAGCAGGACTCCTCAAAGCCTCACTTTCTGCTAGATCCCTTTCCCCATGCCCAGGATGGTATCATGGTCCCTCCTGCTCTGCAACCCTGTAGTGGCAGCCAAATCAGAGGCTCAAGGCAGCAGGAGCCAAGGAGCAAGAGCAAAGATCTCAAACCTGTGCTAAAATCTGCATGAGATCTGAAACATGACCCAGGCTGTTCTTTCCTTGCTATCACAACATACCAATTTGAAGCCTGTAGCATTATTTGTTTAATGTCACTCAGTAAAAGCACCAGGGCTTTGTAGCCTGGTGCTTTCTAGGGCTTTACACTGGGCTAATGCTTTTGGTGTCTTTCTGTGAAGACCACATCCTTCAATCTGCAGTAAAGCCTGACAGTTCACGGGGCAAATGCCCCTCTCAGTGGATGAGGAGCACAAAGCAGTGCTGGCACCCACCAGCCTACAGAGTGATGGGCAAGAGAAAAGTATAGTAACATCAGGGCTGTCATCAGGCTTGTTGTGAGTATTTGTCTTGAATAACTGCAGCCCTGGCCACTGTTTTCTGTCCCTGTACTGACAGAAACCTCCCTCAGCAACAGTATGAGCTAGATCAACTGGACTAGTAACATCATAGAGTTGAAAAAATACTCCTAATTGGGGTGGGAGATGAAATAGGCTCTCCTTGAAGAAGCCCAGAAGACTGCTGCTTGAAGAATGGGCTAGGGAAAAGCCAGAGCCTCCAGCCAGATCCTGTATTTGGCAGATTTAGTTCCTCCCCATATCTGGGGTCTCTGCTTATTTCTTTGTCATTGGGATGAGCTTAGGCACAGGGGAGAGAGAAGTGGATTTTCCATTCCATGAAGTGTGGGAGGAGCAGTAGTGTTTCCCAAAATTACCAGCATGAAGGCACTTAGCACCTTTGTCTGAGGAGCAGATGTGCAACTGAAGCTGTCAAGAGCAACCCGAACTTTTAATTGTGCTCCTTGAGCGAGTTGTTCTCCTGCACCACTGTGCAGGCACTATGTGGAGCAGCAAGTTCATGACTCAGAAAATGCTCACCTTTGTTCCCAACACACAGGCTCTGTTTGTCTCACTGTCCCAGGCACATGACAAGAGAGGATTGACTGCAGCTTGTTGAGGGGTAGTGAGTATTTAGGATTCAAATATTTTTGGAGACAGAGATGTGCATGCTTGGTGAAACACTAGGGCAAAAGTCTTCAATGTAGGCAGATTTTCCTTGAAAGAGGAAGTTAAATCACATAGGAAACATGAACTCAAATTCACTTCTGACCCACAGAGTGACTGAAGATAACATTCAGCAAGCTTGATCCTTGGGTGTACCTATGGCAAAACCTGCTCTTCTGATGGATCTCTAGGGCTATTTCAATACCCCCATAAACCCACCTGCTGACTCCTGTCAGCCCTGCAGAGCAATGCCGCTTCATAGGATGTGGGTGTCTTCCACCTAATGCAGCAATGGCATTGAGTATATCAACATACCCAGAGGGAGGCAGGTGTTGGAGAAGGGAGAGGTGAGCCTTTGGAGTTTTTATTATTAATTGGATAGCTAGAGGTATACTTTAGCCTAGCTGAGCCTTAAATTGATCTGTCAAAAGCTGTAGCTAGAAAAAAAGCAATGCTGTACCGAGCTGCAGAGGGCACTCAAACCAGAGGCAATTAATATAATGACTTGACAGCTTTGCCATAAATCATATTTATAAACCATAAAATTGGGCTTTTCCGCCATTCACAGCATCAAGGAACCAGGGGAGATACAGCTTATTTATAAAGACAATAGTGCTTAGGAGTGGGAAGACAAGGAGAAGGCTTGACCATGAACTGAAGGAAATCCGATATTCCTGCTTTCACACGTTCTCCTAGCTGGGAACACATGGCAGCACAGAGAGGCAACCTGATGGACAGGCTGTTCTGAC
Source organism: Coloeus monedula (assembly GCF_965178545.1). Lineage (NCBI taxonomy): Eukaryota > Metazoa > Chordata > Aves > Passeriformes > Corvidae > Coloeus > Coloeus monedula. The sequence goes on from NC_138788.1 coordinate 19,892,791, forward strand.
CACCTCTGAGCCCACCAAGGAGCACACTGCCTCGGGAAGGGTGAGATCACAGTGGCAGTGTCATCCTGGGAAGGGGCTGCTAGGGCTGCCAATGGCCCCAGCTGACCCGGCTGGACTGGACCCATACCCCGGGGTGTGATGACCTTTCCAGGAGGTGGGAGGGCTGGAGGGAGAGTGGGCGCTGCCTCCTACTCCCCGACCGTCCCTCCCGTGCCGGGGTGCGCCGGGGCCGCGGGCATTTCACGGGGCTCCTCGTGTCCGACGCCCGTTGCCCGCGTCGGGGGCTCCCAGCGAGCGAACACCGCGGCTTTGCCCCGCTGCTCTCCCCGCCCCGGGAAGGCGGGCTGACGGCGCCGGCACCCCGGCACACGGGGGCTGCCCCGGGCCCAGCGCCGCCGGCGGGGGCAGCGCTCCGCAGCGCGGCCCTCGCACAGCCGGGCTCGGCCCCGCGCGGCGCCGGCACCGCCCCGGGGGTCGCGCCGCCCGCGGAGCGGGGCTCCATCACCGCCGCCTTCGCCCGCGACCGGCGGGGTTTGCGTGACACCGCCGGCACTCCCCGGCGCCGCTTTATGTAACCCGCCGCTCGGACCCGCTTATAAAACGCCGCCAAGGCAGCGCTGCCGCCAGAGCCGCCGCCACCCCGAGCGCCGCGGCAGCCGCGAGGTAACGGCGCGGGCCGGGCCGGGGGCGGCCGGGCAGCGCTGCTGGCGGGGCCGGGGCTGCGCCGCGGGCGGGCCGGGATGGGGGAGCGGAGCGGAGCGGAGCGTGGTCGGCCGGGTCGGGTCGCGGCTCTGGCTTACTGGCGAAACTGGCCCGTGGGGTGTGGGTGGGAGACAGAGGGGCACTACTGGTGAGGTGCTGCTGCAGCCCGAGCCTACCCGTAGCCTTTGCTAGGCTTTTCTCGTCGTCCTGCCGTCCGTGCACACACCCGCTTGTGGTTTAGCTTGCCAGTGCTAATTGGTAGCTTTATAAAAATCTGCATAAAAGGGTATACGATGAACTACGCAACAGAACCTAGCCAGGACAGATACAAGAAAAATGTTCAAAAGTCTAACAAGGTCCTTGTCCTTAGTGTCACTGTCATCTTGTTAGTTTTTTTTTTTTTTCTCATCATCTGTTGTGCAACCTTTCAAGTGTGTAAGCCATCTCTTGCTGATGTAACCAGCATACCCTATGTTGTCTCCCATAAGCAAGGCTTTCCTTGGGGTGAACAGCTTTAGAGTTCAGTTTGGGTCGAAACTAAACAACCCTTTCCCCCACCATTTTTATTTTACTTATACATAAAAAACTTGTGCAACTTGTTGAGCTTTCAGTGATAGGAAGAGGCAGACAGGAAAGAACAATTCCCGTTTCTTTAAACCTGTCTTTTGTAGCTCCAGTTTCTTAATAGGGTGACCATCTCGCTCTCCCTGAGAAATCTACTACTGCTGTAGTGGTGGTCCTACTAGTTATCACCCTCTCAGTCCTGGGAGGAAAGAAGTGCAGATGGTGGGAGGGGGGTGGTTGGTGGGATACCTCTGCCTTCTCACAAAATTCAAGAAACTAGCGATGGATGTCTTTGTGGACAGGTCTTTCTCCTTGCTCTTTTAACCTGATGAGCACCTTGGCTTTTCCCAGCATCACAGTAAATTTTTAGCATGTGTAATTGTTATTTTTATTACACTGACATCTCTGGAACAGACTTGTGCAGCAAACAAGATGCATGTGACTGGCCTTCATTTTCAATAAACACAGCCATTTTTCTTGCTGTGATTCTTCACATGGATTCGTTTATAGGCTTTCTCTGCTGGCTTTTTTGGGTGGTAGCAGGATAAGCATGCTATGACTGAAGAACGTGGGCTTGAGTCTCTTTAAGTGATAACAGCTTCCATTTGTAGTCCCAACTGTTGCAAAAGACAGTCACCATCATAGGTGAACTTGTTTTTGCCTCCTTAGATGCCCTTTGAGCAAGCCTCATTTAGTTCAAGAACATACTTCTTGTTCTTAAAGGTTAGTTCTAAATCTGTGGATTTCCGTGCCTTTGGGGACTACTTGATGTGTTCCCGTGCGGATGTCCATCCTTTTGGAAACTTGGCATGTGTATTGATTGGTGTGGTGTGCATGAACTTGCTTTTCCAAGACACTTTCTGGAGAAATTTTTGTTCACATGTCTCCTTCCTTCATGTTTCTGTGTTCTTTGTCTCAACAGATGGGAACTGCTCAAAACAATAGTGACCTCAAAAACCTCCATGCAGTGGAGCTTGACCTGTGTAACAAGGACATGATGTCAGACACATTTGATCACAGCATTATTTCTGTTGGAGAAGAAGAAGGAGCAGGCAATTTTCAACGTTCTGTTCCAACACAGGAGTCCCTGCGATGTCCTCGGGGCTCCGTTGTGAGTTTCCATAACATCCAGTACTCTGTTAAGCAGTCCAGTGGATTCCTTTGTAAACGGAAAACTGTGGAAAAGAAGATCCTTCATAATGTTAAGTAAGTGTTTGCTTAAATGAAATACTAGAGGGTAGGAATTAATCTGCTGCTGTGAACCAGTGACCTCATGTCACCTTCCAGATCCAGCTGTGCTGGTACAGAAATGACTGCCCTCCTGCCAGTCAGCAGTTCATGTGAGCACTTTGATTTGCTTTTAGGCAAAATAGCTGGAATATAACTGAAGCAGTTTCAGTTATTGATCTGAACAAATTAGGACCAAACTTTTGTGAACTCTTCTGCCAGAAGATCTGAGGGTTCCCTTAGCTATGGTTCAAGGTGCAGTCAGAGGAAATGAGCAATAGAGAGCAGTTGTTGCTTCTTCTCAAGACCCAGCTCAGCAGGGAAGACACTTAATTTCTGTCTTTTGTGGATTGCTTTTTATGTCCAGTTCTGATTCTGTTCTGACTGGCAGTCTGGGACAGAAAGGAAAAATGCTTATTGATTTCAGATTTAAGAAGTTTTTAATCTCTGAAGTTTTCCTTTCAACGGCATTTTGTTCACACCTCACCTCTACTAAAAGCTGCATATGGATGGTCCTTGTAAATGTCCTTATTTGTAAACAAATCTTTCCTTCTTCCAGTGGCATTATGAAACCAGGCTTGAATGCTATCCTGGGGCCAACAGGGAGTGGGAAATCTTCGTGAGTACCTTCTGCTCCTTTAAATGGACAGTCAGCTGTTCAAAGTATATTTGGGATTCTGAGGGTTGGGGGAGATTTGAGGGATCTGCAGGATTAGACCTTTGCATGCCTGTGAGAAATCTGGTGATACAGTTTGACCTCCTGCCCCTCTGTCAGCTTTGCTGAAGTTCTTGCACTGTGACTGTGTTACACCCCATCTACTCCAGCTGGTGCTCTGTAGTACTGCAGTCATCTTTGGTGGTGGCCTGACTTAAGATACCAGGCAGAATTGGGGTGACTGGAGCTCAGATGTGGGCTCTGTCCTGACTGGTAACAGGGTGGGAATGGGGTACAAGCTCTCCTGGGGCATGGCAGATGACACTCCCTCTGAACTCACTGCAACAAGACTTCCTTGAAGCTGCTAGGCCAGACCCCTCTCTGACAACTGACAGGAATGCAGTCTGTAGGATGCTCTGGATCCTTACCCCAACTTGGCCTGCTGGTGGAACTGCACATGTGCTTGAGTTGTTTGGATGAAGGCACACAGAAATACCATGTAGACTATCTCCATCCAGTGCTAATGCTGTTTTCTCTCCTGTGGTCAGAGAGGTCTTTGTCACTCTCTGACTGTAAGAATGTCAGACACTCTCAAATATGGCCAGAGTTCACACAGGTGTGTTTTTGTAGTGACCATTGATCTTCTTTTCTAAGGAGACTGCTGGTTAATCAGGATGCTTTCAAGAGCAGCACTTCATCAGGGCAGTTTACTTAGCTGGCGAACATGCTGGCCTCTGCATTGGCAGTAAGGAGGATCCAGTGATACATTAAAAAAAAATTACTTTCTAGCATTAATCGTAACTCTAGTCTTGTTTATGCCCATATGGATTAATTTCCTTGAGATCAAAGGAGTTAGTTTTGTGCTCCCCTGGCTGGAGAGCAGCCTGCAACGACTCAGCAGGGTGCTTTTGTCCCTGTGCGTTTGAGGTTATCTATAAATACACAGACCAAGTTTATGTCTGTGGGGGGTTGACTGTTGTGAATTGTGCTTGTCTGTACACTGCCATACTGCTGTGGCACACCGTGTGCTGGAAAATCCTGGATGTACACCAGACTTTCTGTACAAAGAGCTAAAGCCTGCAGAGTAGGGGAAGCCCCTTCCTGTGCCCTCTGGTTTGCAGCATGCTGAGAGCAGGCTGTAACTCAGTGCTGGCTGATGGTTCTTACCCAGTCAAGGGTAAAAGCAACAGTTATTGCAAAACCTAATGCCTGGTGTTTGTCTGAAGTCTCCTAGATGTGCTGGCTGCCAGAAAGGACCCAGCAGGTCTGTCTGGAGAAGTGCTTATAGATGGTATCCCACAACCTCCAAATTTCAAGTGCATCTCAGGATACGTTGTGCAGGTGAGTAACTGCTTTCTGCAAGGCCTGGGAGACCTTGGGATGGAAGACCACTTAAGATGAGGAAAGCAGGAACTACTAGTTTAGCAGTAATTTTCAGTGATCCCTACAGAGCCTAATTTGATCACTTAGCTATTACACTATTCAGTTTTTATCTGGGATATGGAAGACAAGAAGATCCAACTGTTACTCTAGCTTAGTCAAGCACAGAGGTCTTTGTCTTCCCACAGCCACGTGGATGCCCAAACTGCTGGGCTGCTGTGACTTGTCCTTTGGGCTCTGCCCTGAAAAGCTAGCAAAGATTTTAAAAAAAAGCAGGAAAAAAACCCGTGACACCCAAAAGCTCTTGTTGTTAAACTCAGAAGCAGTTCTAGCTGGCAGAAGTACCTTCAAACTATCAGACAATAATTCTAGGAAATAAGTAGATCCCTGCTGTTCTTCCTCTGATTCTAGCTGGCTGTGACAGAGGTTCATTCCACTCGGAGACAGGAAAAGCCAGCTGAATCTGCGGAAGTGGGTGGAGGCCTGGACCAATAATAGACCCTCAAAGCCCTGGGGAACTTGGGGAGAAGGGGATTCTTGGCAGCCATATGAGCAGCCGAATCTGGAAACCATCCAGGGTTCTGACTACAGGCAGATGTGACATAGGCAGCTGAAAACTGCCAGCTGGGGGGCTCTGGGAGGATCCGTGGGATGAGACTGGTGCTGAATCTTGATCCTGGAGGTCAAAAGATCCCCACATCCTCAGTGGTTGATGAATAGCCTGTAAGTTTCTTGCAAGTGGTCCCAGTTTGAGACATTTGTCTCTCAAATGTCCAAAGCAACCAAACATAACCTTAAAATGATAAGCAACTTGGTGAAACATTAAATGGTCTCTCCCCGTTCTCACCCCATGCAGTACTCCCTGGCTCGATAAAGATGGACCAAAAACTACAAACAACACTTAAGTCCTAAATGCGTACATAATTATAGAATCAGTTTTGTGCAGATAAGCATATAGGCATGCTAAGTCATATGTTACCCCATAAAACTGCTGGTGGTCTCTGCATTCATGCTGTGAGAGCGAATGTGTCATACCACTGTTGGTTATGTTTGGTATTAAGCTTAAATTCACAGTTTAGTTTCCAGTGTAGTTGTTTTGGTGGATCTGAGAGTGGAGAATGGGAGGCTAGGGTCAGAGACTGGGGGGTTGTGGGAAGGGAGGGGAAGGTATGAAATGCCAAAACCATCTTTGGCAGCAAAGCAGCACATTCTTGTCTTCCTCTGTTAACTCCAGTGCCAGACATGGTTGACTGGTGTATCATTTGTGCTACTGATGCACTACATCTGATGTGGGCAGTGTCCCAAAGCAGGCAAGAATCTGCTGCCCTGCAGCTTAGGGGATGTCTTCCAAAGATGCCTGATGTAACAGGCATATTTCCCAGCAGCTACCCAGTGTTGCAGCCCTTTTCCTCATCATATGGTAGGATACAGAATTGGTACAAATATCAGAGTGGGGTGATGGAGAGGCATGGAGCTCTGGATGGACCTGATGATAAATCTCTTGTTTGGCTCATGGTTGTTGCAGGTTGCTGTAGGCTGCCCAGGTCTGTCAGGTGGATAGATTTAATTCCCCCTCAAAGTGCACAACTGTTGGAAGTTTTGTAAAGGGGTAACCCTTAGAAAAAAGTCTTAGGTCCAAGAGATATACATAGTTAAGACATAGAAAAAATCAGGAGCGTCTTGGTGCAATATTCTTGCTTCTCTGAGAAGCTGCTGCCAGTGAGGAGCTGGGGAAAGGTCCTTGTTGGCAGCTGAACTCAGCAGGTGCTCTGGACCACAACAAGGTGTGGCTTGTAACTGGGAACAGAGCTGACCAGGGTGATGCCCTGAGTGTCTCTACCTTGAACACTGAGTCCTAGCAACGTCCTTTGGCTCCAACTGGACTGACAGAAGTTTAACTGTACAAAATGACTGCCTGCTCTGCCTCGCTTTGGCTAGTAAGTAGAATGCACATGCAGTACAAAGTGGCAGTGTCTGCACTTGAACTTCTCAGCCTGAAAGCAGGCTGAGGTGGTGCTTGGTGTAAGCTGTGGGTCCTGCAGAGCTGCATTCTCCCCTTGGTTGCTATTGAAGGACTTTGAATTTCATGTCATGTAAAATTTGAAAGGGGAGTTGTCCTTCAGTCCTTGTTCCACTGTGGTCTGCAAAAAGCTGATCTAGTGACTGCCACTAAGGGACTCTGGTGCCCACTCAGGCAGCTGAGGAGTTTTTCCAACTGTCCATTTGTACTTTCAGGATGATGTTGTCATGGGCACAATGACGGTGAGGGAGAACCTGCAATTCTCTGCTGCGCTGCGTCTCCCCAGCTCCATCAGCATTAAAGAGAAGGAAGAGCGAGTCACCCAGATAATCAATGAGCTGGGATTAAGCAAAGTGGCTGATGCTAAGGTGAGCAGCGAGAACACCTTTCTCAGAAATCATACTACCTCTGGAAACTGAGCCGCTTATCTCTGGGCTGTATGGTGCATGTAGTGCAGTTACAGGAAGCTAAACAGGAACCTGACTAAACCATACTGCATGCAAGAAATCAGTCTCCAGCTCAGGAGGGAGCTTGGAGAGAGGTATTTGTATTTGCTACTAAAAGGGGAAGGTTTTGAACCATGTCCAGCATGTTGTATAAATTCAGAAGGGAAGGAGTCGCTTAGTCATTGCATCTTGGAAAGTTGTTCAGTCACTTCCTGACTTTGTGGGACAAGACGAGGAAATTGGTTTCTCATTTCTGAAAGCTCTGAGGGATGGAAGACTGGTCTGTGATAGAAAAGTTCTGCGCAGCTCTTGTATTAACAGGCAAGCTACCAACAAAAGGCATCCCCACACACCAATGCCTCCTCTGAATGTTGTGGCCTCATTCTGTCTCTTCCTTGTCAGTGTCATCCTTGTTCCCTGAAGTTATAAGGCACCTGATACCTCTGAAAATCAGGCTCAGCTTACTACTACACAGTCCCTCACACTGAGTCAAACTCACCTGCTGCTGGCCCTAGAGGTTATTAAAGGGACTCTGAAAATGAAAACAGCTGCTGGGTGTGGAAAGCCCACAACTCCAGAGCATGTACTGACTGGGTCTTGTTGCAAATACCTGATTTCTTCTTCTTGCAGGTAGGAACTGAATTGATCCGGGGAGTGTCCGGAGGGGAACGGAAGAGAACCAACATTGGGATGGAGCTCATCACAGAGCCACCAGTCCTTTTTCTGGATGAACCGACAACTGGCCTTGATGCCAGCACAGCCAATGCAGTACTCATCCTTCTGAAGAAGTAAGAATCAGTTCTTCAGGGCTGTGTTGCAATTTGGTTGTCAACTCATTAGTAAAAAAGGAATGTTCTTATGACTGAGTAGCTAGTGCTCCTTTTTTGTTGTTGTTGTTTTTTTAATAGCTAGACAAATAGTCTCAGAAGTGGTAGTAAATGATTTGTTTGGGTCTTTTCCAAAGCCTTTTTAAGCTTATGGGAATCTTTCCACAGCAAGCATTGGATTGGAGCCCAAAAAGCAGATGTAGCTTGGACAGCTTCCCTTTGCCACAACGAGGGGTGGACTGGAAGGTCCGGCCTTGCAATCATAATTTCTTGGCTTTCCATCTGAGTCTATTACAAAGGCCCCCCCTGATAACAGTCTTGAACTCAGATCTAAGACTTCACCTGCAGATTTACCCTCAGTGTCCAGTGTTTAGGAGATGAACTGTCTTCTGACAATTAGAACAACGTTGCATGCCAGGAAGACAAAGAAGGCTTATTTAATGAGAAAGACTTTCCAGTCCTCCTCCTGGGTTTGTGGCATGTTGTCTGGTTTTGCTTCTGGGGGTCACTTTGCTCTGCTGTTTGTGGATATAGGTCTTTGGTTGTCAAGGGTACTTGCTGGGCATCAGTGCTAAAGCACTTGAAAGAGCATCTGACAAACCTCAAGGGACACTTGTTTTGATTTTTCTTTAGAGTAAATCTTCAGCAAAAGACCTAAGAGGAATCTCAGCTGGCCAGACTTCCACAGCCTGCTAAGTAATGCCTGGTGCTGCCATGGAGCACAGTAGGACTGCTCCAGTTAGTCAGGTTGAGATGTGGTGTAAAAAACATGTAAGGAGGGTTTATACACAGCTGTGGCCTCAGGCTTTGCTACATCATACATCATAACAACATCATACTCTGGGTACCTGGACTGCAGTGATGGTCTCCTGTAATGATGGGTGCTATCTTGAAGGTCTTGCAGACAGCGTCTGACTCAGTGACAGAGAAGGGGAAACGACAGTTTTTGTGGGTCAAGACCCTGAGAAGTTGCCAAGTATTTGTCTTGGATTTGGATACTTGGGGTTTGCCTTCCCGAAATTCAAAGTGTGGTGTACTTAAGAGATGGTTTGTTTCTGTTTCAGGCTCTCAAGAAGAGGGAGAACCATCATATTTTCCATCCATCAGCCCCGCTATTCCATATTCAAGCTGTTTGACAGTCTGACATTACTGGCTTCAGGAAAGGTGCTGTACCATGGTCCTGCAAAGCAAGCCCTGGAGTACTTCAGTTCTATTGGTAAGTCTTCCATGCCAAGAGCAAAAGCAACTGGCTCATGAGTTAAATCTGTGTGTAAATTCTTACCCTAGCATGGGATAACCGTCCCATGCTTCTCTATCACTAAGATGTTAGAGACTGTACACATACAGTCTGAGCAGTGTTATGTTAGAAAAAAGACAGAATGAGAAACCCAAAAATTTTCAGATGAGAACATGGCTCTCTCTTGCCTTTGTTTTGCCCTGCATGAGGACAAAAGCCAAGAATCACTTGGACATGTAGAAGCATGATGTCCAACAGACAAGGTAATACTTGTAGTTGTACCAGGTCTCGGTGGAAGATCTAGTGGTTTTTGAACTACAGCCAGCAGATTGGCAGCAATCTGTACAAATTGATCCAAAAATATGCTCTAGACTGAATGCAGATGGACAACCAAGAAAACAGAATTATGGTGTCTTAAGATGGGTTAATAGTTGCACTGTTGGGTGGCTGCCCTCTCTCCAAGTAAGCAGGATGAAGATGTCTGAAAATAATGAACAGAGAATGTGGAGTGAACTTCCAGTCTGTAGATGCAACCATGGACACATTAGACTGTAAGCTTTCCCTGACTTTAAAGGGAGGTGCTTTAACCAGTGTCAGTACTTCTGCTCCTCCTCTTAGTAGCTCACTTCCTTTCTCTCAGGGAAGCTGTAGAAGCATCTTTGGGTTTGTTTGTTTTTAATTTCCTCCTTGTCCCATAGTTAGAATGGTATAAGAAGCTGCTCTTGGACAGCCCTTCCTCATCCTTGTGACCAGGGAAACAACAGCAAGAATTGAGTCTCTGGAAGAAGTATCTGAGTCTGTAGAAGAGACATCCAGGAACCTCTGCTGAGGAACTGTGTCTTTCAGAGTGGGATATGGTTAAACAGCACTGAGAAGGAGGCAAGAGTTGTCCATACTGAGCTGTGTAGAAGCAAGTTAGAGACTTCTCCTCACCTAAAATCAGTGAATAAGCAACTTTCAAACTCTTTAGATACCCTGGATTCACCACCTCCTAAGTCCTGTCAATCTACTGCTGTAAAGTAGCACTTAAAAAAAAGCAGTGAAGCTTTCTGGTAGCAGGGTTATGGAAAGGTGATATAGTATTAGACCTAACCTTCTAAGGTGTGCTCTGTGCAATACAAACACATTGCATGTGTGGTTTTGATTTGGTCTGTTCTGTTTTTTTTTTAAGGATATGAATGTGAGCCCTTCAACAATCCAGCTGACTTCTTCCTCGATGTCATAAATGGTGATTCAACTGCTGTGGCAGCAAGCAAGGAAGATCACAGACCTGTGGACACAGAAAAAGGTAAATTGTGAAGGAGAAATCCACTGCTGGCTAGTGTAGAAGGGAAATTGTATGTGGTGATGGCAAGCTCTTATTCTCTGGGTTTCCTTGAGCCTAAGAGCATTTCATTATCTTTTTATTTTTCCTACTAATATATATACTTTGTTCTTCTTTAAAGAGCTCAGAAAACTTTTAAGATTTTTTTCACTTCAGTTTTATAGGAGAGCAATGACAAATATCAAAAATAAAAACAACAACCCTATGTGGAAAAGACTGGAAAAACTAGATCTGCTTAGTCTCAAGAGGCAGCTGACAGAAGTTTTCAGTCATGTAAGAGGCTGCTGCAGGGAAGCCAAGGCTAGGGAGTGATGGATTTACAGGACAGTGAAAAAGACTGGAACTATTAGAGGACAAATTCTCTAGCAATATAGTGAGTGAAATGTTTGGAAATACTTGTTTGGGGATACTGTAGTACATCGTTGACTGAAGGATTATAAGGGAACAGATTTTGTAAAGCACTTTTCAGTAATGTGAATCAGAGCAAACATTGATTTTGCCCAAATTCAATGAAACAAAGGTTTTCTGGTGCCTTGTTTTAAGAATATGACTGTTTTGTTCCAGAAGGAATGGGCAGATTAGCTAGGTTCGATTAAAAATGCAGGAAAAACCTTTCACTCAAGCTGTCCTCCTAAACTCAGAGCTAGAGGCTTGAACAACTCAAATTCTCTGGGCATTTCTGCCTTTCTTCAGCCTCCAGAACTGCTAAGCTTATTGATGGGCCATATCTGAAGGTCAGGTTGATAGGGAATCACAAGCCATATCTTGTTTTTCTCACTCAGAAGTGAGGAATGAAAATGGAGTGGCAGAAGACAACGTGGATAGCAGTGTGGTGGATGTGCTGCACCAGAAATATCTCAGCTCCAGCCTGTATCAGAGCACAAAGGAAGCACTGGGGAAAGTGGAGCTTGGACGGGGAAGCAAGCAGAGACTACCCAAGCAGGAGCATGAGATTACCTATGCAAATGGATTCCTCACTCAGCTGTACTGGGTGTCCAAGCGTTCCCTGAAAAACCTCATCAGGAACCCACAGGCCTCCATTGCACAAGTAGGTAACAATTGCTAAAAGTCTCAGACTCTTGCTGCTCTCAGTCCCATGATCTGCAGTTTGTAGGACAGACTCTTGTTTTCAAAGGCAGATGGGGAAACAGAAAAGTCCTGTGCCACTGCCATATAAGTGGAGTGAGATGCTCAGCTACCTTTGTGGCCTTTGGAAAAAACCTCTGGTTTAGTTTAGCTAAGGACTACTGCACTGAAGTTTGGGGAGGGCATAAAGTGCTCCATTCTCTGGTTCACATGGGGATCTTCTAGGGTGATGTTAATTTTGTGCCTCACTTTAAATTTTAAACTCGGTTATTCTATAAGTGTGTTTCTGCTTAACTCTCCTAGCCAAAGAACAAAGTAGGAAAGTGAAGAGGATAAAATCTGAAAAACTCATAAGGATTTGAATTGTGTGTGTCATAGGGTATACATTGCCTCACCAAGAGCAAGGCTTTAGGCAGGTGTGAATCTTAAACCCTGCAGATGACTTAATGTTAGTTCCTAACTTTTTTACTTATCTGAAGGACTTCCTTTTTCCTTTTTTCTTTCCACTTCCAGATTGCAGTGACTGTAATTCTAGCCTTGGTTGTGGGTGCTATCTTCTTTGGTGTAAAACTGGACCGAAGTGGCATTCAGAATCGGTAAGATGAAAAGCCACAGCTTTGCTCATTTTTCTATCTGTAGCAGTCAGGTTTGAGGCACAGGGAAGGAAGGCCTTGGGATCCACTTGGACCCAAGGAGGGTTGGGTTCACAAGCCTCAGAGCACTGCAGCATGGAATTGCAAAGGTTCCTGAAGGGGCCACAGTTCTGCCATGCTTGCACATAAGTACAAAGGGGATGTAAAAGGAAAGATAAAGGATACAGCTAAGATTTACAGTAGCACAATTAAATATCCATTCTGTGGACAGAGAAAAGCACTGACTTGATGGTATGATGATGTCTGAGGCTGACAGTGTTTGATCTGGTTGTTCCCTCGCTGTTGCAGTGTTCTGTTTTGCCTTCTAGGGTTGGATCCTTGTTTTTTGTCACCACAAACCAGTGTTTTTCCAGTGTCTCTGCAATTGAGCTATTCATCAGAGACAAGAAACTATTTGTGTAAGTAGTAAGGCACTTGGACGGTCTCATACCCTGGAACAAGATGGGGGAGTATCTTACACGCTAAACAAAATTATTACCACCAAAGACTTCATTGCTCCCTTGCAACATCAGATTGTAATAGTAATGCTAAATTAGTCTATAGAGCAGGGAGCTGAAATGCTAAGAGCTGCGGGAAGGAGGAAATGCTTTTACTTGCTTGCTGTGTGACAGTTTACTGGAGCTGCTTTTCCAACCCACTTCTGGTAACAGCTGGTTTTGAAGTCTGCATGTGAATCCTGCAGACTGTGAACCCTTCCTGCCCTCTTGCTCACAAGGGTTGAAAGACTGTCTTGCAATGGTCCTAAAATGGCAAGACTGTGCAAAAATGAAGGGTGAGTTCCTGGAAAAAGTTTGCAAGGGATGCTCAGATGAAGGGGGCTGCTGTCTGGCTTACAAGAGCTTGCTAATAATCAAGCGCATCCCTCTGTTTAGAGGGATGTGCTCAGTTATTACATTCTTGTTATAAATAATTACTTTAATATGTAATTATATATAGTTACTGCATTTATTACTTTACTTATAATATTATGTATAATATCTGTATAATTATTCTTTATATTTTTATATATATACATATATATATATGTGTTTGTATGTGTGTATCTGTGTGTAAATGCATGTAGATACAGTATACATACATGTATATATACATACATGTTGAAAGTGTCGTTTGGAGGCGCCTCCACCTCGTGCAGTGGAAGGGCAAGAGACAGATCCTATGCAGTAAAGAGGAAACTGGAGATTTATGCCTGGAATGTACATGTCCACCCACAGGCTGCTCAGAGCAGCTTAGTATTGATCCTAACAACTGCTCAGGAGTGAAATTCCCCCAAGCTGCCATTTCTTGCTAGTCTGCCCTGCTTCTCAGTGTAGTTTACCAGCTATGTCAATCGGGATTTAGGCACCTCACCAGTTAAAGCATCTTTTCATGAGCTCCATTAAGCAGCAAAACAATCATAATGACATTTAATTGCCCTGTGAACTGGGTTGATGTTCCAAAGGTGTTTTCCCATTGTTGAGTATCATTCCTTCTTCCCTGGAAGCAGCTATATGAGTTAGCAGCGGATGAAGTGTTGCTCCAGTTTATAGCAGTCTAACGCTTCCCTGTGCTCTTGTGTTAAGGATCTTTTTCTTTGAAAAGAGATTTAGGAGATTTTTTTCTGGTATTCTACACAGCAGTCACACAGCCTTTCATTCACTTTCCGTGGAAGGGGTGTCAGTTTGACTGCAGGGTCTGTGAGACAGATCAGCCCTTACTTTACAGAGTGATCAGGGAGAGCACAGAGAATATGAGCAATTTGCATAGAGAGGAGTCAGTGGCAGAAAGAGCAGAAAACAAATCAGGATAAACCAAACATGCACTCTGAGCCCGCTTCCCACAGAAACTCTAAACCTGTACAACTCCCCTCCTTCCTGTCCTTGCAGCCATCAGTACACCAGTGGATATTACCGTGTGTCTGCCTACTTCCTGGCCTTGATGATAGGAGATCTGCTGCCCATGAGAACTACTCCAGCCATCATATTCTCATGCATCAGTTACTGGATGATTGGTAAAGAATTGATGCTTTCATTGAACCTGTCGTCTTCCAACACATTTGATTTCTGACGTAGCCAGAGCTTAATTCCTGTATCTATAACATACTACTACTTGAACCTTCAACTGATTTAAGTGCTTGGCATCATAACTTTGGAGGACTCTGGGGCAGGGGCAGAGACAGCAGCAATCTAAGACAGGGACCTGCCCGACAACGTGTTTTGGTAATGCTCTGTGGGCCTTTGAAGCATGCATAGTTCCTGCCAACTCCAAACTTGGTTTTCCTTCCTGACATGCCTGTCTTGTATAGGATTCCTCTCTGGAATTCATAATGTGGTTGTTTACTGGACTCTTACCTTTCTGTTTTTTGACAGGATACCAAGCTGTTGCAGGGCGGTTCTTCTTCTTCATGCTGACTCTGGTACTGGTGTCCTACACTGCCACAGCCATGTCCCTGGCTATCAGTGCTGGGATGGATGTGGTGGCTGTGGCCAATCTGCTCATCACTATTTGTTTTGTCCTGATGCTTGTAAGTATATAAGGGGGTGTGCACTCCTCCTGGAGGGGAGGAAAAAGCTGAGACCAGCTGAGAGGATTGGGTTGAGCTAGCCCTAGGCAGGCTAAACTATCCATAGTCCAGTGGCATGTCAGCCCCTTGCTTGTGATTTTTATGGTCACTATAGGGTCAAAGATATACTTCTGCCAGCTTGTAATCTAAGGGTCAGATCACTGCTCAGGTGCAGTTCAGTAGTTGTGATGCCACCAGAACTTTACAAACAGTGTGCCCCAAACAAGTGTTGTTTGTTTTTATTAAATTGTCCTTACAAAGATGGATTTAAAAAAAATCTTGCATTTCCAGTATTAGAAATTAAGTGGTCAGCTAGATCATTTAAAAGGAAAAAGTCCTGAAATAAACTTTAGATCTGTTGATTTTTTTGCATTAATTTTTGCTGCCTAAGTGGGATTAGAAGGTGAAAACCCTCTCTTTTTTTAATTCAGTATTGCCCTTGGGTTCAAGAAATTACTTCAATACTCTTCCCCAATTTTTTAAGGAAGAGAACAAGAGAAAGAGGAATTTTGACTACTCATGAGAGCTGCGAATTCTTTTTCAAAGAGGTGGTGCTGGTGATGGAACTTCTTGACTGTGAGACCTACCAAGTTACATACTTCTTGTTAGGTGATTCCTGGTCACTGTCTGTGTGCATACTCTGAGCCACAGTCCATCCCTTATTCCTCGATTTGCAATTCAGTCTGCTTTTGCAATATGCCAAGTGATAGTATCCTGCTTCATCTTCTTGCTGTGGGTGAGAAGTGTGCATGTGTAGTCAAGGGCAGCTGATGTACATTGAGTTATGTCACAGTATATAAGGAGTGACAGGAGTGAAAGTCAGTGGAGTAAGCACAAGATCACTTGTGATGAAGCAGAGGCTGAAGTGTCATGTTTAGCTGTGAAGACCGCTTGTGCTAAGAAGTAAAAGCAAATCTTTTTCCAGACAAGAGAAAACATGGATGAAAGATGTAGGACAGAGGGGAAGACTGAAACAATAACGCCCCAAGTTCCCTGTTTTTCTCATTTTTGATTCTCCACTTTTTTATCTCCCAGTCATCCCTCTTTAGCCTCTGGCTAGCTCTACCATAGGACAGTCCTCCTGACTAAGAAGTTGTGATCATGCTTCTTAGCCCACATGTGGATGTAAAAAACCTTTCTGACCTCTTTGCAAGCAGTTCAGCTGAAGTACTTGGGTATGCTGTTGGGTCAGCAGCCTGGGAGTGCTGCAAGGCTCCAACCCATGTCTGTGGGTACAGGCATGACAACAGTAGTAGGTCCATCAATCCCAGTGCACCTCTGCTGGGAACTGCAGCATCTGTGCAGGAATGGTATTACTTGCAGTAAACAGAGTTTGTGACTCATCAATCTCTTCTCTTCTATTTCAGATCTTTTCAGGCCTCTTAGTGAACCTCCCTTCAGTAATGGGCTGGCTGAACTGGCTCAAGTACTTCAGCATCCCCCGATACGGCCTCACTGTGAGTAGAAAATAGCACTGGTCTCCTCTGAGTAATGTAGCCACACTGCTGCTTGCTGGAGAGGCTTTGAGTATAAAGTGAAGTTCTCTAAAAAGCCAGGTTTGGTTTGTTTCATTGCATGAACATGGTAAAAAAGAGAACAAACCAGCCAGCCTCAAAATAGAAGCAAAAGTTAGAACTCTGTGTGAGAGCTGGAAGTCTCAGAGACTGAAAAAACACCTTGTGCTACAGAATTAGTGCTGCTTGGACAGCAGCAGAGCAAGCTGTCCAGTGAGGCACTAATTCCTAGCCTGAATAGTTGATCCCTGTGGTTTCGAATAAAATAAAATATGGTACAGCCTCTCCAGACACTACTGTATGGGTGGCCAGTCTGAGACCAATGAATTTACAGCAGGTTAAAGGATTTACTATAATGCCCAAGTGTCTCAGTCTTCAGTGTGGCTTCCTCTGAAGTGAAATTTGACTTTTCTGAGTGGTAAGGAGCTGGGGTACCAGAAATCTAAGGGTGCAGCTGCTTGGAACACAGTAAATAGGTAGAGCAGGTCACAGGTGGGAGTTGTTTCCATCTCCTGTTTTCATCCTGGCCAAGCCTCTTTGGAAGGAATAGTGTCCTACTTTGAGTAAAAATGACTGAAATGAATGCTGGAGCTGGTGCAGGGTGGGAGATGTGTGAGACCTTATTGTTTGGGTATCACTGAGGTATTTTATCAGTGGTACTCAATGTGGAAGTGTCCTCTGAGATAGCAGTGAGTGCAGGATGCCAGTGCTAGGGAACCTTTCACCTCTTGCCTTGGCTGACTGTGCCACACCTTCAGTGTGGTGGTGCTGGGGTGTCTGCCTGCAGCCACATGGTTTTCTGGATCAGTAGATTGACCCAGGTGAAAGTGGATGAACAGGAACTTGTAGCTGGAAAGACAGCAACCCATGGCTAAGTAACTTTGAAGCCAAGGCCTGGGACACCAAACTCTGCATGTAGAACTTGGAGTGGTTCCTAAGAAAGGCAGTGATTAAGAGCCTGAGAATAAAAAGGAACATGAACATATGATTCCAAGAATGGTGGTATGTGTATTCTAATAATCAAGTTCCTTTGAAGTGTTTCAGTTTTAATACCCCAAACCACAAACTCTGCAAAAATCTGGTGTCTGCCTCTTTCCCTAGGCTCTTCAGGTGAATGAGTACAGAGATCTCTACTTCTGTGGTGAGAAGAATCCAAATGCAACAGTGTTTGTGGGAGATACAGGCAGTTGTCCCCCCAGTATTTCAGAGGAAGTGTAAGTAACTCATGGTGGTTCTGGGCCTGAATTGTGATGACTCGCTTAAAGGGAAGTCTGACTGTGTCAAATTTTTATACTGTTCACAGAATAACCACTTACAAGCCAATCTCAACATGTTCCAAAGTAATGTATTTTAGGATTATATAGTAAACCTCCACAGTTACCCAAGAGTGAAGTAGGGATGAAACTTTACTTGAAGAAATAGGCAGATGCACTAAATTAAGTTTTGTATTTGATAACCTAGCCCTGACTGACCAGTTTTCCTAAACAAATCCAGGGTCATGTAACAATGGGAATGCAATGTGTGGACAGCTACAGAGTTGCTGGAAAGCAGTAGACCTGGGATCAGAAACATGCCTCCCCCACAGAGCTTGTTTATAAATATTAACCTTCCTGCAGATACAGCAGAGAGCAGAGGTATCTCTCTCTCAGTGCTCCATTTGGCCCCATTGGAAATACTCTTGGCTACTGATACCTTAAGCAGTGCAAGTGTTTCATGACATGTACCAGAAAGATGGCAAACTGTGTATTTTGCAGGGAACAGTGCAGTGCTCTGTTTCCATGGATTTTGGACTTCCAGTGATTGTTGTGGAAAACTAATGCTTCTGTACTTACCATGGTTTAAGGTGGTTCTGAGGTTTGCTCATAAAATGCCACTTATCTATAAAGAATGATTAGGTTACTACTGAAAAATTACGAGAACCAGAGATGTAGATTTGTCCCTTAAGCTTTATTTGGTCATGGGTTATGAAGTTTCTCTGTTTCTGTCACCTGTTTGGCAGAGTTGAGGGTAGAAGGATCTTTGTGGAACAGGAATAAAAGTAATTACCTGATGATGTGTACCACATAGTAATATGAACTTGTGCCCCATGCTTTTCTGCAGGTGTTCTGGTGAAGCATACCTGTGCAGCCAAGGAATCGCCCCTACCAGCTGGGCAATGTGGGAAAACATAGTGGCTCTCTTCTGCATGACTGTTATCTTCCTTATCATTGCCTATGCAAAACTCCGGTTTATGAGGAAGTTCACATAGACTCCTGTGTTGCCTTGCCCTGCAGCTTCTCAGGTGCTAAAACTGAAAAGCTTGTTAGGGCCTACTGGAGATTGCCAAAATGTTTCAGCTGACTTTGCTGGACTTTAGATGGGAACCCTGTCCCCCTGTTTCTGGAGCATGATCTCCACAGGACTGTGATTGTGGGTTTTAAGAAGAAACACATTAATGTACATTGCAAAAGTGATTTTTTTCTAAGAAAGTATAATTCTCGTAATTCCTTAGGTACGTATCAAATTTTATATTGGAAACCATTATTATTCTGTGGCCAGCTTATACACAAAATACTCCATTGAACATATGAGCTTCTCCATCACAAAAGGTGGAAGGTGATGGTGGCATTTATGGATTGATGTGTTGTCCCTTTTTAGTGTCTGTCACATCTGAGGAGAGACACAGACCATTCGCAGTGTGTTGGAGATGCATTTGAGTTTGAAGTCAGTACAGAGATCAAGCACTCAGTGCCAGGAAACAACAGTTATACTTCTAGTAGTTTCTCAGTGGAAGTTACTTCCAGAAATAACTTTAGCTTCATTAAAAACTAAACAGTGGTGTAAGACATCTCCCCTAAGAAGAGAAATATATACTGTTGTACTGTAAAATAAGGAAACAAAAAACAAACCAAAAAACTTCCCCCCCACTGTGAACAGCAAGAAATGTATGTACTACTTAAAAGGAGGAGAGGAAATGCCCTTTTTCTTTTTTTTTTTTTTCTAAATAAAAATTTGTATACTTACTACTGGCAGAGGTTTTTAACAACAGACTTAATTATTTGCTGCACTATCTCTATATAGTGCTACTTACACTGGACTGAAAAAAACCTACATAGACACTTCTGTGGCAACTACAGCAACAGGTACCACAGTCCCCACAGGATAGACTGACTATCTTGCCGGTACTTGTATCCTCACCACCTCATCAGCAACAGAAGAGATGCTTTTAAATCGCATTAAGACCTGCAGCTGTAAGCGGTTCAGCTAAGCCACAGGAAAACATCCTCAAACACAGGACTGAAGAGCTTGCCTGTGAGGGCCGGGCTGGCAGCAGTCCCTGAACCGGCCGTGCGCTGTGACAGTGCTGGTGGTGCTCTTGCAGTGAGCGGCCGGGTTGCGGTGCTGAAGGAGGAGATGCTCGCACTGACTGCGCAGCCGCCTCGAGCGCAAACCAGGCGCTCTCTGTTCTGCTTCACTGCCTTTAACAGCTGGAGCAACGTCACCTCGCACCACGTTTTGCACCTCGGTATTTGTCTCTTTCTGCAGCCGAGTTCCCGCCGCGCTCACACGCCGCACAGCCGCCGCGGCCGCCCCTCAGTGGGCGGAGGCTCCGGGGGCTCCTCCCCGCGCCCGGCGCGGGGCGGTCCCGGGCCTGGCGCGGGCCGGAGGAGGCGGTGCGGTGCCGCGGGAGGGGCTCTGTCCCCATGGCGGCTGCGGCGGAGGGGCCGCCCGAGGCCGGCGCGCAGCCCGCCAAGCGTAAGGGGCCGGGGGACCGGGACAGGGGCCGGGCGTGCCCCGGGGCCGCGGTGCGGGGCTGGGCCCGGGAAGGCCGCGGCGCGGGCAGGAGCTCCCGGTGCGCCCGCGGCCTGGCGTGTGCCGGCCGGGCCGGGCCATACGCCTGCTGCTGCTGCTGCTGCTGCTGCTCCTGCTGCTGCCCCGGGACCCGGCTGGGTCCTACCCGCGCCAGCCGGGCGGCCCCGCGCCGCCGCTTCGGTAGGAGGGAGCCGCGGGCCTCGGGCAGCCTCCGTGTGCGAGCCGGCAGACGGTGCCGACGGGGGAAGAGCGGCCTGTCGGGTTGGGGAAGAGGTGCCGTCTGCTCCGGGAAGGCCGAACAAGGGCAGGTTGTGATAGAAGCGGGTTTGGAGAAGAAAGCGGCGAATGCCGCTTTCCGCAGGTGGGGATCTGTTGAAGCGGACTGGGGCAGCTGTGCTTCCGTTCCGAGTCAGTGACTGGAAATAAACAGCAGCACCGTGCACAGCCACTCAGAAGTTCTCCCCGAATTCCTTTCCTGTCTAAGCACAGGAGGGGGCTAATACTTGTCAGGGCGGTCAGGCCGGGTGCCTGTCTCTTGAATGCTGCCTAAAGTATTAGTTTGAAATAATGTTGGTGCTACTTCAAGGAAGCTGCCCTGGTTTGTTACCCCTTAGTAAAGTAGACAACTTACATTGGAAAGTAGCTGTAGGCAGTTTGAAAGGGAAAAAATGGGACCATTTAATCTTTCTGGTGTGTTTCTGTACTTGCTATAGTTTTTCCTTAAACCTGTTATGTCTTTACCCTGACTAGAGGATCCTGCTGTTGAAACCGCAGAGGAAGCTAAGGAGCCAGCGGAGGCAGACATCAATGAACTCTGCAAAGACATGTTCAGCAAAATGGCCACTTACTTGACAGGTGAACTGACAGGTAAGGCACTGCAATACTGACCTGCAAGTTCTTTCTTTTCACTTTCTTTCAAAGAAATCTGTTGTGTAGTTTGTCTCAACTGTAACTATTTAAATCACATCTGGTAAGACTTGCAGTCCAAATTTGGCATGTTACTAGGCTGCTAAAAACACTAAGATTAGTTATATTAATTTAATGAAGTCCCAGAATAGCACAAATATTTTTCAGAATAATTCAGTATGATAGCAGCAGCTTAAAAAATAATTCTTTTTTGTCTTGAAGAAGTTTGTACATGGAAAATCAATCAAACAAAAGTGGTCTAGGTTAAGACAGACTACGAGGGAAGCACTGCATAGAGTGGAGTTCTTTTTTCCTGAGGGCAAGGATCACACATGTTTTCCAACATTTATGCTTTAGAATAAACTGCTGTGCAGAATTAACTGGAGGAAAGTAAACTGCTCACCAAGCCAGTGCATTCCATAGGCTCTTAATTTTGAAAGCACTCCACAGCACTACTGATTTGCACAGACTTGAAGGGTATATGGTACAGATGACCAATCTGGATTTGTGCTATCAGTTTTGTAAATATAAGCATCTAACTGACAGAATTAAGAGTAGAAATATGAAGACTTAGTAAATTTTTTTCAAAAAAATTTAGAAGTGAATTCATCAGTGCAGTTGATTTTTGCAGTTGATTTCACAAGATGTCATCTTTTTGTAGAGTGTATACTAATAATCTGTATTGCCATCTAAACTGTTGTGCTTCTTTTGGCTCTTTGAAATCTCTTGTCCTCTTGAAGAGTGTGCACACAATTCAAACTGTATCACCTTTAATTAAAATAAACTTAACTATTTTTTAAGCCACCAGTGAAGACTACAAGCTCTTGGAAAACATGAATAAGCTGACTAGTTTGAAGTACTTAGAAATGAAAGATATTGCTATAAACATCAGCAGAAATCTGAAGGATTTAAATCAAAAATGTAAGTACACCAAATAAGGTAGAGGTGTAATGAATGGTGCACTTGTTTGGGAAATGAAGCATCTTAGAGTCAGAAGGTTCACACTCCATTGTGCTGAAGGAAAGAAAACTCACTGGAATAGATGTGCTGCTATACAATCCCAGTCATACAGCTTTAGAGTCTGTAGATTACTGTAAGGGAAAATACATCTGAATTTGTGTCCTGGTTTGCTCCAGATTCTGGATCTGATAGGAATAACACTTCTTTTAATTCACGTTCTCTTGTTACTTGTGTTAGAGACTAGACAGTACTCTTAAACATTTCATATTTTCCTGGAATGTGGTTGTCAGTGTCACCACTTAATTTTGGGGCAGGGGAGGGAAGGACCTTTTGAATTGTCCAATCTGAAGAATGTAGTAAGAAATTGTTGTGTTTTAAAGTGTGAACTGCTTCTTGGAAGTGCATTACTGAGAACTGACAGATAACATTTTTATGCTTTTTTAAGATGCTGATCTTCAGCCATATCTGGAACAGATAAACCTAATTGAGGAACAGGTTGCAGCTCTGGAGCAGGCAGCTTATAAACTGGATGCATATTCCAAAAAACTTGGTAACTATCATCCCCCACTCTTAAGGCCTAGCAGCATAGTGCCTTGCCAAGGGGATTTAAAAAGAAAGGAAGCAAACTCTGTTTTGTTTAACAAATCTGAGCTGCAGAGTTGCCTGTGCTGCTTTTGAGCACAAACACTGTGCGTGAAGTGATAAGCATTGGGAAAAAATTGTATAACAAGTTATATTATGGTGGATTAGTACAGGTGTTGGTAAACTACAGCTTGTTAGTGAGGCTTGATTTCTTTTTTATGGTATGCACTGACTCATATTTTAAAGACTGATGTTTAGCCTTGCAAATTGCGGGATTCATTAAGTTCCACCAGGCACTCAAGTCCCCTTGGCTTAAATTAGTATTATTGTCTGACTTAAGCACTGGGTTCTTAAAAAAAATTATTGTACAATTATATTTGCCTAAATGCATTAGTAAAAAAGTGTCCTGAATGATACAGTAAATTAGCTTACAGGATGAAAAGCTTTTACCTACCAAGTACTAAAATATTATTTTTCCTTCTGCAGAAGCCAAGTACAAAAAACTGGAGAAACGATGAAATCACAACAGTCTATAAACTGGAGTTGGGCAGTGAATCACACTGGTTTTGCACAACATTCTGTATGTTGACAAGGATTTGGTTACAGCTAACATGAAGACTGGGAACTTTTTTCAGCTATTGAATACAGTAGGCTGTATTCAGGCTTAAGGCTGAATAATATTTTCCTCTTCTCAAGGGGTACTGTTGCCTCCGTTCTGCAGTGAAAAGTAGAAGCTTGTCCTTAACTCATGTTGATATTGGCTATACGTGTGTTAGTCCTGTTTTCCACATGAAATACTTGGTTTAGGGAAGGTCTTCTGTAATCTGTAAAGACATTTTCCCGTAGTAGCAGCAGGACCTAAACTTCAATTTTTCCTCCATTGAGCTCTGTATTGGGAAGATACCTGGACCTTTGGACTTAATGGGTGGGGTATCAAAAACACTTCATTTTGGTATCTCCTTTTATCTGTTTGAAATAGAGAGACTAATCACTATAAATTTACAATAAACTTGCTGCGTTTATTTCTCTGGAATCTCATGGTCTGTTGGAAAGATTACGCAAGCTGCTTTTTTTATTTTTTCAAAGGGGTCTGTTAATAAAGACAAACTCCTTCAATCTGCTGGAGATGATGGAAGAAAATGTATTTTAAACTCTGCATCAAGTGTTCCTGCAATTACATTCTTTGACTGTCTGGACCTCAGGTGAAATTTCAAGACATACTACTTTATCACATGCTCAGTTAACTTAGCAGATCCTTTCTCTACCAGTGAATTTTGATCCTAGTAGTTTTTGAAGTGGCATGCCTAGCACAAAAAACTGCTTCTCTGCTAGGTTAACAGTGTTCCAGATTGCTGATTCGGCAGAGTTCTTTGTACTGAACAAGTATTCTTCCTACTCCAAGGATATTTTTGCTGTAGCTATTGACCTTAAGTAATTCAAGCTGCCTTTTGAGTGAGTTGCAGTTGAAGACCAGTATAAGTGCTGATATGTAGGAAAGAAGTGGTTCAAACTTCTTAGTGTGTTTAAAAGAATGTCTAGTCAGGTGCCAGTGTGATAAAGATCATCATGCTGTCAGGCTATGTACAGCCACTAATTAGTCAGGATGGACACTTTTTCTTAGTGCTCTTTAAAAAGAGTGAAGCAGATGACTTTTGAGAGCCTTCACCATCACTTTGAAAAGGCAGGGTTTGAAATAGAAATAGCATTTCTGTGCTCGCGGTGTTACCTGGCGGGGCTGCAGGGGGACACAAGGAGGCACTGTGCCAGCAGCGAAAACCACAGATCTTGCAGGAAAGGCACGCTACGGACCAGCTCCTGTTGAAAAGGTTGGTTTTCTGTGTATACAAAATGCAGTACCATTTCAAAACAAGGATGAAAACCTCCAGGGGCTCCGAAGATGGAAATCCTCCTAGCCATGCACTGCTACTAAGTGCTTAGTGTTTTCAGGTAAGAAAGGTAAGAAATAGTGAGTTCCTTTACAAATCCTTGAGTATCCCACCTCCAGGAAGCAAAAATTAGAAGAGGGACTTGTCCCAAAAGTGATTTTTTTTTTGAGAGGAAATTTTAGAGACCAACTTTCTGGCTGCTGGAGAATTGTGTGACAGTGGCACCCCAGTTAGGCCAAGAGCTGACAGCTGTGTTCCCGGTTGTGTCTCTGAGTAACTGTTACCCTCCCTGCCTGAGGGACCTCTGTGCCATTGGTAGAATCCAAATCATGTCAAGCATGGCAGGTCCTTGGAGAGTAGCACCATAGGAGAGACAGAGGTGTGTGTAAACAGCATTGTACTGGGGAAATGGATAGTCCAAAAGCAAAGCCACGACTTGGTTACTGCTCGGATGTTTCACTTGGAGAGTCCCTGAGAAATTCCAGAGGAGGTACAGAAGGTGGTTAAATCTCACTGTTCTCTATTGCAGTATTTTCTGGTGGAAAATAGAGTAAGAAAGTAGTGGGTTCTTGAAGGGAGGAACAGGAAGAAAACAGAAAAGGGAGGGCTGATGGATGAGAGTCCAGGGACGAAGAGTGTCATCAAAATGGTCTATACAACCACTTTGGAGCTGAAGCAGTTCTTGATGGCTTGAACTGCAACTGCAAACCAGGGGATGAAAATCAGCCTAGCAAATACAGCTTTTGGCAGAAGCAGAAGAGTTCCAGAGGAGAGTTTGTTTTTTTGCAGCATCTTAAGACAGTTCTGCCCAGCTTCTCTAACATGTTTTTCTAAAGTCATCCAACTTTCAGAGCAGTACTTTGTGGAGATATCCACAGTCTTCAGAATCAGGGCACATGGCTTTAGTCCTCCTCTAATCCCAAAGCCCACTTCATACCATGCTGGAGTCTCTGGGTGCTAAAGCTGTTTTCTTGTTGATGTGCATTGGCTGCCTCCTTCACTTTTCAGCATGGAGGAAGATACCTGGAACAAGGAAGCTGCTCCCTCATTTGTTTTGGCTATTTTGGTTGTGGCACAGCTAAAGAGGAAGTACAGTGCTTTCTTCTTTTTATCTGGTGAGAGGACTTGTATCTGTGATACTGTGACATTTGTGGCTTTTTGCCTTTGCAATGCCATGTTACTAACTCGTGGTATCTAGGTTATTAATCTTTGAAAGGAAACAAGTTCTGTCTGTTTCACATAAACAGTTAATGCCATTGTGGTAATATTACAGTTTTGTCTTTTCCCACATAGTACAGATTCAGCTCTCTACATTGATGGGAACATGATCAAGACAGGAAATGCCACTCGTGGATCTGTACATGTATGCTTGGCAAGTCATGTAAACTCTATTTACGATTTTTTTCCTGATTGTAACATTGCTGCAGTGATCTTTATGTACTTCATAAAATAACGGGAAGATGCAAGCTGGCATTCATCTAGGAAAAGGCACTGGCAAGGATCCTGATATTATTTCATTTGTCCTTTTTTTCCACAACGAACAGCTCTGTAACCACAGTTCGGGGTTCTAATAGGTCCCGTAGAGTCAGTGCAGCTTTATCCCACATTAGGAATGGAAGTTTATAGGTCAGTAGCCAGCTCATTCTTCAAGCCATAGTACAATTCTTATAAGTGAGTGAAATTAAACAGTCAGAGGTGTACAAGACTTGAAAGAGATTTTGGAGTATAAGCTTTGTGGACACAGGTTTTTCACTAAAAGATGTTCTGGGATGTCAGAAAAACAATTCAGTATACTACTTCTTTATTTTGTAATTTATTTTATAAATTGTAATTTCACAAACCTTTATTATAAACACACTGAAGATGACCCATCTGCCCAGTCATTGACAAACTCCATCCCCACCACAGTAGACCCTAAGTATTGGGGAAAGAATATACAATAGATGATCATCATCTAACACAAAAAATCCTCAGTGTTTTATGCTTGCCTTTACAAATAGATGACAAACAAACTGAAAGTACAGAGGAGAGAGGTACTTCAGGAAAAGTCTGTAAAATCCCTGGAGTACAAGCATCTGTTCCTGCTGGAACCCCTCAGGTGATAGGGGCAGGAGCAGCAGGGCTCTCAGAGAACTGTTGCAGACAGCCTGGCATGTCAGGAGCCAGACAGGGACCAGAGCTGGGTGAGGTAGGTGCATAGGAGAATCTATAATTTTTCACAGGGAGTTGTGTGATTGCCTACTCTGTTAAGAGCTGGCTGTGGTGATTATAAAAGCACCACACAATTTTCTTTTCTAAGCACTCTTCTCTCCATTAAGTATGTATCAAATGATCTGAGTGTTTCAGTCTCAACAGATTGGGGAATGGCTGTCATTCGACCTGAGTACTCATGAGTTTGGGAGCTGGCAACTGTCTTCACTTGGCTAACGTGGAACAAAAGAGACCTCATAGTGTTGGGGTATATTTGCCAGACTGGTGATTACTGGGGTAATGTCAATGTCTTTGTGATCAATAGTAGGCTTCAAAGTAAAGTTCTGCAGGATGGATATTAAAAATATGAATATCTCCATCCGGGCCAGACCTTCTCCTGCACAGACGCGTTTTCCTACAAGAAAAAAAAATTGAGTTTGAGACACAAGTTGCATGTCTGAGTCCCACTTCATACACATCTTGTAGAAGGCATTGGAGGAGCTTTTGTGTTTACTTAAAAAGGAAGGCAACTGAAACTCTAGTGAAGGGGTTAGAGTTGCCCAGAAGTGACTGTAGCAGATGTCACCTGACATCACTGTACAGACCATGGTGATAGAGTCATGAAATCTTCAGAGAAATTCCAGGAGAGGATAGTCTAGGATCGGAAAGAGCAAGAGGTCTTACCTGTAGAAAATGGCATGAAGTAGTCACTCTTTTTAAAGGTACCATTTGCATTCAAGAAATGTCCTGGGTCAAATTTTTCTGGATTTGGAAATTCCTTGCTATCATGTAGGACAGAACTCAGCATAGGGAATATCATAGTGTCCTGAATTAACAAAAAAGAAAGGTACAATGGAAATATGTTAAAGCAAGGAGGCACTAAGAAATTTAAGAAAATCCCAGAGCTAAACAGAACGGTAGTCAAAGTTTAACCAGGTTTAAGTGAACATTTAATGCATGAAAATAGATGCCATTGGTATGGCAAATATGGTTTTTAAATGAATTTTAATGGTGAGTCTGTTTGGAGTATTTAATATTGCTTCCAAATAAATTGCAACTTGCGTTTATGTGAAAAAATAAATGGAAAGCTCTATCTCCCTCTTCATACAGAGGATGTAAAAGTATTTTCTTCCTTTTCTCCTAACACAAGGGGTTAGACTCAGTAACTTCTAGAATCCCCTTCCAGAAAAAAATTTCAATTCAGTATAGTATTTCAGTGCTTTTGAAAATTAAATAAAATACAAAGAACAGAACACAGCATTCTTTTCAAGAGATGACCTTTCTCAGACACAGTGGAACAGACCTTGGGGATAAAATAGTCTCTGAACTTGGTGTCTCTGATAACAGCATGTGGGACATTAAGAGGAAGGAAATCGATGTATCTCTGGACTTCATGGATCACAGCATCTGTAAAGGGCATCTGGCTCCGATCTGACATGCGAGGGCTTCGGTCCCGGCCGATCACGGAATCAATCTCCTTTTGCATTTTCTCTATTAAGAAATAAGTAAGTGTTGAATGAACAAATCCCCCATCTGTTTGCCTGAACCTCTCCCCCCATTCACAGCAAAGTTTGCTTTTAGCACACCAGGAATATATGAATATACTTAGTACTAACATCTCCTTCCTATGCACAAAACTAAGACTAATACACATTTCCACACTGCAGAGACATACTTCCTTCGTCAGGGGACTATTGCCACGTGGTAGTGACAGGAATTGTCCAAACTGATCCCACAACTTATTAAAAAGTTTTAAACTATTTCTTTCCATTACCTACTATCTCTGGGTATTTATGGAGAATCAGAATTGCAAATCTCAGTGTGAGGCTTGTTGTCCCTGTTCCTGCAAGGAACAAGTCGAGCGTGGTTCTGCTCAAGGTCTCAACGGTGAATTCTGAGTGATCATTCCCTTTCTCCTGCAGGGAAGATTTGGCAGAAGGTTTTGAATGACAAAGCCAAGAAGTTTGTTTAAAAAGAAAAATCCTGTACCCGTAATGTAAGTTTATAAACACATCTAATGTCCTATCAAAAATATGACAGTCACTCTCCAGAACACCTGCATTTATGGTAGGTTTACTGAATAATATTAAAAACCTTTTTTAATATGGAAGGAGCATCAAATTGCATTAACCAGATTGGTCTTCACTTTTTCCTCACTTTGGCTCATGCTGTTAATTCTGTGTTTAAAACTTGAGAAGAAAATGGAGAAGATAAAATTAAGTCAGTGGGACAAGAAGAGCAAGTTCCCCTCTGTATTTGCAAAAACCCAATGCCCCATCACAAGTAAAAGATGTGATTCAAGCAGTGATTTCCCTATAATCCAATAAATGTCTACTCTTACAGTACCTGTTCCATTTTGTTAAGGAAAGCATCAATAAAATCTCGAGGACAAGTGGGATCCAGGGTTTTCTGGTGTTCCCTTATGATATCTGTTGTGAATTTATCAATTTTTTCAATATTTTTTATCAGTTGTTTATGAGGTCCAGGTAAATACTCCATGATATTTGGGAAGAAATTATATATCTGTAAAAAAAAAAGGGATGACAAAGTACGTTCTGATTAATGTGTATACAATAAAATGTTCCCCTGATTGTAACAATGAAAATGGGGCAGTTAAACTGTTTTGGAACAGTACGTCTTTATTACTCAGGATTTTATTGCCATTTACTTTATGGTTTCAGTACCTTCAAGGATAGATGGCACTTGAGCAATTTTTGCAATGACAGCTTTTGGACATATAATGGCAGTTCCACAAGGTAAGAAAAAAACAGCAGGAATTTGTTTAACTGACTTTTTCACTTTTAAAAATTTTTTCAAATTTAGGAAAACCCGCTGCAATTAAAAACTAATAACATGAATAAATATTCCTTAATAAAATATTATAATAGCTAACAAATGTATTAAATAAAACCACACACACCTGTGTTTGTATAGACATCTGGAGCTTGTTGTTTTCCTCTATCCAATCAATTAAAGCAAGAAATTTCTTGTCCTCATAGTCAAACCGATCCCCAAAGACGATGGAGCAGATGATGTTGGAAACAGCATGGATTAGGAAACTCCCAGGGTTGAAGGGTCGCTCTGCAACAGCCACCAAAAAGTGGTTCTCAGCAGAACTCTGGTCTGAGTGCCTTAGTTCCTCTTCAGCTAGCACATGCCTGTCTGCCTTATAGACTGTTTATTAGAAATAGCCTAAAGATTCCCACAAAATCCCAATGAAACCATAGGGACTTTGCCTGAACCATGTCTTTAGGTTATTGAACTCTCCTTATTAACTTTATTAGCATAACCTCAGTTACACAACTTTCTCCTTGGGGTTCAAATGCCTGTGATCAAAGTCTAGTTTTGATAGCACAGCTGCATTACTTCTATGAAGAGAATTATGGTGTAAGCAAAAAGCAAGATTAGACCCAAGAAAGAAAGGAAAGCTATAATTACAGACAGTGATAGAGTGCCTCTCAAGGTTTCAAGATGAGAAACAATAACATGAAAAGGTGTAAAATCCCAAAAGAAAACCATAGAGTGAGAAAATGTCAAATTGGCAGCAGACTATTCCAAGGAGCAATAGCACCGATTCTTCTCTGCCTGACTGGTGACTCTGTGGCAATCGAAGACTCAGCAGATGTTTCAGAGGTCGTGAGAATATTAATGTTGAATGTAGAAGATGCTAGTCATAGCTATTTATTAATTACATTAAGGGTAAATAATGGAATTATACTTTTCTGTTGTATATATCTTGCTTGCAAAACCTTTTAGTACACAAGTAAAAGATGCAGTAACAAGGTGAGCCAGAGCTAGAGGCTTGCATAAGGGCATAAGAAATATAGTATTACTGTGCTAGTCAAAAGGTTAAAGCAATGCAGGTGAGAGTGTTTTCTCTGATTTATAAAATAAATGTTTATCTGAGAAGCCAGATTGAATTTTCTAGTGGCTCATGAAAAACAGTGATGCTTAATCATCCTTTTAGATCCATCTGCTTTCCCCTGCCTTGCAGAATAGGCACACATTGAGGACTGGCAATGAAAAGGATGCCTGGGGTCCAGGCTGGTACTATGTCACCCTCAGGGGTGACTTAGAAGTCACACTGACTTTTATACTACCAGAAAACACATTTACGGGTTGAAACCAAGTGGGTAACCTTATACCCTTCCCTCAGAAGCAGCTTATATCCCTGTTCCCATTGAAAAGCCCCATCAATACTGGGACGTGTTGTCTAGTGTTCAGATGGACTGGACCCAACCTCAAATATCTGCAAGTGAGTTCTCTGGTCACCCACTTCGTCAAGATCTGTTTACATAGAGCTGCAGGAGACAAGGTGAAGAGGAGCCTACGTGGTTACATGACAGCGTCCAGCACTGTCTCCATGGCTGAGTTCCATCAAACCCTTGGCTCTGTGGCAAAGCCTTTCCTTTTGCCACTTGCTGTCTTGTTCCTCAAGCAGAATAGGTTAAAAGGCACTTTTCAAGCCTCTCTTACTTTTATCCTCCATACTGTCACCATGTCTTTGATTGACCCACTTCCAGGACTGATAACTTTGCCTACAGAAGCAGGGAGCAGAAACAGCAGCCGTATGTGCACTCCTTGGGCCATAGATTTTGTGAAGCAGCCCTATACCGCTCATTGCCTCATTGCAGATATGTAGAGTGTCTCAGCAGGCATGAAGTCCTTATCCTACCATGTGTGTTCTTGAGCCTCTCCACCAGAAAATTAGCTTCCTCCTGGATTCGCTCCTCAATGCTCTTTTTCCCCATCCCAAAATCTCGCAGGGTGGTGAGTGCAAATCGTCGCAGCTGCCTCCAGGTCTCCCCATTGCTGGTCACAATGCCTGACACAGGGAGGAAAAATAGACCTTCATGATGAAATAGATTTTTTTTCCCTCAATGGGAACTACACAGTAAGTACTCAGCATGCAAAGACACCTCTCTGTGGAGTTACAGCACAATTGCTATCTGCCCAAAACCATAACTTCTCTGCAATTCTGAAGGTGACAAATTTGATCCACCTGTCACAGCGCTTTGAGTAAAATGGACTTTATTCCCAGGATAATAAAAACTATGTAGGGAAGTAAGTAAGAAGTAATGCTGGATTGGTCTTGGGCACAAGGCCTTTACACTGAAATAACTACTCAAATGTTCTGCTGTGCACCTTCACAGAGCATATCATTAGTGACAATACCATTGGTACTGCACTACATATATAATACCATGGAATATGTACAATAAATGCCATACCAGGGACTGACCTGGTGAATAATCTCATGACCTAATCTGGAGTGTGGTCCTTACTAGGTCAGCCTGTATTATTTTATCTTTGTTGTGCTGTGACTTTCCTTTTGCTGGTTCCTTAGCTATATCTATATTCAGAATATTTTCAGAAATGGGAGAATGAATGTAAGACCTTAGAGGCACATTTAATGTACAAAATTTTAGCCAGCACTTGAAGCATGCTGAAAATAAAAAGGCACTCAGTGAAGCCATCCTGGGACCTGAAACAGGGGACCAGTCTAATCATGGGTCCAAGTAATGAGCTGGGTTTTTGGTCTTTAATTGCTAATTTGTCTGCATAAAAGTAGTAAATGAAATATTTGTCTGCAAAAAAGTAGCAAATTCCCTCCTGCACTGCCCTCTCAGCTGTGTCCCTGAAGCACTGAAAGCATCTGTTGCCATCTAACGCTGGCATTACCAAGGATGTACCTGTGCCTTGGAAGAGTTTTTTAATCAGTGGTAGAATGCCTCTTCCACTGAAGTCATCTCCTTGATCAACCAGAGCTTCTTTTACAACATCATAGCCATACAGCACCACAACCTTTTGTGGGCCTAAATGTACCGTGAAGACAGAACCATACTTCTCACTGAGCTGTAGGAAAGATGAGCACAAAGAACAGCATGACAACATGAATGATAATCATATTAAGTTTGCAGCAAAGAGGTCTGACAGGTGATGTGCCAGTGTCCCAGCACTGCTGAGACATGACATTGATTAACAACAGCGCAGAGATCTTTGAACTATGAGTTACAGACAAGGGAATAGGGAATCATACAAGAAATAGGGAATATGAATGGAAATGGTGAGTATCCAGTCTAAGTCTGAGAAAAGAAAATAGCCCTTTGCAGCGCTGGCAAAACATTTCAGAATGCCTTTCTACAAGGCATAGTGGATAACAGTTTACATGAGCTCTAAAATCAATTATATACACATATGGAAGCAAATGCCTAAAGGGTTTTTGAGCACAAACAGCAAAGCTGTCTCTCAAACAGGTATTTTTTCCTGATGGGTGACATCAGTCAGGGGAGGGAATGGACAGCACAATCACTTCCAAATGTTTTTGCTTCAATTTCTGTGCTTGCTACTTCCAGAAGATCCTACATATCTGCTAAGGAGAAGAAGCAGCAAAATGGAGCAGGGTTCTCCCCCCAAAAAGGGCCAGGCTGTGTTGCCAACATGGCGAGGAGTTGGGCACAGGAGGATTATCTTGCAACAGCATCAGTGCCTTGATTGCAAATCCACTGCAAATTGTAGTACTGTAGTACAAATTGTGAGGTCAGTACAGGGCTTACTGTTAGTATGATCACTGCAAATATATAGACTGACTTGTAGTATATAGACTTACAAATTATTGCAATATATAGAGTTCACAGGCATGTATATCTGGGAAACATTTTGTTTCTGTTTGAATCTAACATTTGGTCAATGCAAATTAAGCCTGTGAATTAAGCTGAGACTGGTGGGACTGGACTTTTTTTATATGCAATGAAGACAACATAGGAAGGAATGAGACAGTCCCTTACCTCCTTCAAGCTTTCTGGCAAATTCCATGGGTTAATCTGGAGCAGGTTTCCAACAATGGGGAATGCAGTGGGACCAGGAGGCTCCTTCCCTTTTTGAGATCTGCTTCTCCATGTGGCAAAGAGAAGGCATGAGATGCAGACCAGCAAGAAAATAGTGGTCATTCCCAGGGGCTCCATAGCTGGCTGAGGAAGAGAAGTCAAGTGTCAGAAAATCCTGATGCTGGACCTGTAAATCCATGCTTATTTATATGCTGTGGTGCCAAGGCATGTGGTTGAAATGAGCCAATAGTGCCTTCCTATTCCTGTTGAGATACGAGTTTACTTATTAATCTGCTCATGATAAGAATGAATGTTACTAAAGTTGACTTTGTGAGTTATGTAATAGTCCTAAAGCAATGGTAACTAAGACCTGGCAAAGCCCTGGTAGGGAAACAAATAAACAAGGGATGAGAGCATGTGTAGAGAGCAGAAGATGGTAACAACTGTAGCTTAAGAAGGGGAATGGAAGTATTAGTGGAATAAAACATAAATTGGTTTCATTATCTTAGGAAGTCTCTGTGTAATAAGAAAGAGACATGACATTACTCCTA
Source organism: Coloeus monedula (assembly GCF_965178545.1). NCBI lineage: Eukaryota > Metazoa > Chordata > Aves > Passeriformes > Corvidae > Coloeus > Coloeus monedula. The sequence continues at coordinate 19,926,662 of NC_138788.1, forward strand.
AAGTCATCCTGAATGAGAATCTGCAGAAGAAGATTGGTTATCTCTGTTTATCTCTGATCTATGAAACTGGTGCTCAAAGACAATGCAGGGGATAATGCTGGTAAGAAAAATGAAGTGTGTCAAACACAGAATATTCTGAGTTGGAAGGGATCCTCTAGTCCAACTCTTAAATGAATGGCCCCCACAGGGATCAAATCCACAACCTTGGCATTATTAGCACCATGCTCTAATCAGCTGAGGTAATCTCAGTACAAATTCTGCGTAGCAAAATCTCTCTGGACAGTTCTGTTTGAAACAGCTTGCTCTTTTTTATTCTCCCTCCTCCCCCTCGCACCTTCTGCTCTGTTTTTGAGAAGCTTTATGTTTTACAGCCCCAGAGCCCTAGCAGAGGAGAGAAGTCCTCATTGCGATGCTTCCTGGGTAGGTCTCACCCATCACCCCATAGGCTCCGGTCACACTCTGACCACTCTCCTGCTCTTTGCTTCAGACACCCTGGTCTCTGTAAATCACCTACTGATAATGGATGAGCATTAAATTGGTGCCAGTGCCCTTTGGCAGTGCCTGTTTCTCTTTACACACTAGAGAAGGAGCTCATCCAGATTTTCAGACAACTAATGTAAAATTATGGGTATCCCACCCAAACAACCACGTCAGGGACCATTTCAGTCAGAGAAACAGGCTCTGCCACCTGCCAAGACTCTGCCCATGCTGTCCCATTCCATCATTTGAGACACACAGCCAAAATGATACTGACCCCTTAGATGCTGTGATGCTGGAAGGATGTGTTAAAATGCATATAATCTTATATATCTTTATATATCCCATATATAACAATATATATCCTATATAAAATAATAGATATGTATCTAAATCTCTTCTTTGTCTCCCCGGTAATGGTAACAGAAAGTAATTTGACTTCCTGCATGAACTTGTTGGCTTAGAATTTGAGTCCACATTTGTTCAATCAGTTTTTGAGTGTTCATGTGTACAAAAATAGCCAGACGTACTGTAAACACCACACTTTGTTTTCTACTGAGTTGTCAAAGTGGGGTTCTAAGGATGGGTAGATTTTATCTTTAGCACAGTTAGACGAGTACTAGCAGATTCTACAACAGCGAGCGAAGAAACATGTCCTGCTTAAATTTAGGTATTAAAACGGTGGGCATACAAATGAGCTGATGGTCTCCCCTGCTAGTGGGGAAATACTGATGCTTACAGAGAACAGGTTATCTCACTTCTCTTATGAGTTTATTTTAGTAAAATGAGTCAGTCACTGAAGAAGTTTGTTTCCCCTGACTGCAAAGGAAGGCTCTGGAGACATATACAGATTTACATGTCTGACTGCTAGGGATATGTTTTGAGGCAGATGACTCTAATTTCCTGCTCATTTGTCCTGGTCCTAATGGGGTTTTTTATCAGCAACAAATTGTGCAAATTCTAGTACAATAGGCACTACTCTGAATACTGCACACCAGGGCATTTAAAACCAGAAGTGGGCAGATGAGTGAAATTGAAAGGAACCTTCTGGGCTTTGGAGCGATGATTATATTGCTGAGAACAGTCAGTTTTATTGTCATCAAGGAAAAACTCTAGTTGTTTGCATTCTGTTTTCCTTTACTTTTGCAGATAAAGTGCCTTTCATTCCTCTATTGGCAGCCCTGAGGGTGCACAACTGCTGTGAAGCCTAATGCACTGGAAAAGCAGGGCTTTGCTTGCAGCATCACCCCACATCCGGACATGGCTTTTTCATTATTTATGTAATTACTCACATAATCCCTGAAGGGTTTCAAAATGGTGTTGGGAATAAAGCCAGAGCTGCTTGGAGGGATCCATGAGTTTAACTGGGAAGAGATTTAACTGCCAAAGATCTTGGGTCACCTCTGATGACAGAAAGACAGGGATTATTTGAGTCTGAAAGGCTGTTTGAGTATGAAAGGCTTACCTGCATCTGAAAGACCCATCCTGATATAGCTCACATTCACAGGAAGCACCTAAAAGACTCTGCTTTCTTCCCAGCTTTCTTCCCCACGTAGTAGGAAAGCAGATGCTTTCTGGTCCTCTGGTCTTGTTACAAGTTGGCACCATTCTCTGGCTCCACCTGCGAATTTAAGCTCAAATTGACAGGGTGGGATGCTGCTGCATGAACCAGTCTTTCAAATTCCAGACCTTCCTTTGAATGCCTTCTGGAGGCTGTTGCTTTGCTGGGCCTGCCTCTTGGCATGTAGGGGCCAGCTCCTGGGATTCCATCCTGTGCTTATGTGTAGCCTTTAATCTGGGACCTGCACTTAATTCACTTGCTTCTGTTGTTCTCCAGATTAGGTCTGTGAGAAAACCTTCTTCTCCCCAAAATAGCCCCTTCAAGTGTATTCACAGCCTGCTAAGGCATACTGGATCTGGCTCCCTCAGAGCAGCTGGTGTGGTGCTGCAGTTATATTTGTGACAGTGTTGAGGACACACCAGTGTTTTAGCCACTGCTGAACAATGCTTGCACAGCACTGAGGCTTTCTTGGGTGCTCCCTCTGTCCCCAACCCAAGTAGCAGGCTGGGGGACAGCAAGGGATCGTGAGTGGACACAGCTAGGATAACCAACCCAAACTGACCAAAGAGATAATCCATGTTGTCTAACATCATGCTTGGCAAAGAAAACTGGGGAATTGTCTCTCCAATGCAGCCATTTTTCAGAGACTGTCTGGTCATGAGTCTTCTGGTGGTGAGTCTTTGCATCACTTTTTTATTTTTTTCCTTCTCTTTGTTTAACTGTCTGTATCTTGACGAGGAAATTTTATCATTTTTGTTCTTCCAAGTTGCTCCCTCATCCTGTTAGAGAGAGATCTACAGTCTGCACCACAGAAAGCTGGGTACAGCCTATTAACTAGTGTCTATTCCTTGGCATCCAGGCACAAATCCATGTAACAATTTTTGGTATTTGTTCCTTTCTGTGTTTTTAAATAAGCAAAAGGAGGTGGCTTTTCATACACCATGCCCTTCGGCTGTGGAACACCATTTTTCAAGACATATGTGTCCAAAAAGTAACCAGACAAATTCACGGGAGCAAAATCCATTGAGGGTACTCAAACACAAAGACACCACTGATAGCTCAGGAATCACTGGAGACTGAAGCAGTCTGAAAGAATATTCCTCTGTGGTAGCCATGGTTTTGTTCTGTTCCTTGAGAGCTAATTCTTAAGCTAGTGTTGGAGTTGGAGAGAGTACTGGGCTGCCTTGACTATTGTCATGATCCAGCACACCCATCCTCGGGTTCCTATGTCCTTACATTATAATGTGACATTTCACTAAACATTTTCATTGAGATGGTTTAACCCCAGCTGACAACTGAGCACCACACAGCCGCTTACTCACTCTCCCTCTCCAGCAGGACAGAGGGGAAGAGAACCAGAACAGTACAAGTGAAAAAACTCATGGGTTGACATAAGAACATTTTAATAGTTGAAATAAATAATGATGATGATGACAATGATGATGAAGAAAAGGAAATTTAAAAAATAAAACTCGAGAAAGACAAGTAATGGAAATTAAAAACAGTTGCTCACTACCAACAAATTGATGCCCAGCCACTGCTGAGCAGTGGCCCCCAGCCTATTTCTCCCTAGTTTATGTGTTGAGCATATTGCCATACGGCATGAAATATCCCTTTGAACAGTTGGGATCAGCTGTCCCAGCTGTGTCTCCTCACAACTTCTTGTGTTACCCCAGCCTATTTGCTGGCAGGGTGGTAGGAGAATTAGAAAAGACCTTGAGGCTGTGCAAGCACTGCTCAACAATCATTAAAACATGCCTGAATTATCAACACTGTTTCCAGCATAAATCCAAAACATGGTCCCATACCAGTTACTAAGAAGAAAATTACCCATCCAAAGCCAGGACAGCAAGTTGGCAGAGTAGCCTGCGGAAATCATCTTGCCTGTTCTGCTGTGAATAGCAACATCTTAGCTACTAAACTTCTACTGCTTTCAGACAGGACTTTCCTTAGTGCCACGTAGAAAATAACAATATCAACCTCTGTCTTATTTCTGACAGCAACTTGACAAAGGATCTGCCACGGTCAGCAAGTATTAAGGTTCAGTAATAGCTTCAGTATTCAACAATTTGTGTAACACCCATATTTGTAAAATGCTATATGTTGTACTAGAGATAAGATACAAACCACATCATTAATTTTCAGGTCACAGAAATTACATTTGACCAGCTAGATCAAAAAACTTGGTTAAATATTTATGTATGAACTCACTAGACCCAAAACATGTCAGCTGTAAAAGGATGAAGTCAATGAAGTTCATCAGTCATTTGCAATACTTGGAAAACTGCCTTTCAGTAATCAGAAGGGCATGGAAATGAAGCTGATAACAGCCTTTCCTTGACCTGTACTGTGACTCCACCAACAGTAAATCACTATGTTGCTGCTATACACCATCATCTCTCAGTAAAGGTGCTTAGTTCTAGACTATGGCCAGCATAAAGAAAGAACAAGCACTTCCCCAAGCCAGGCAAAAAAAGAGTCAGGAAATGGGAAAAGTCAGTCAGGTGCTATACATGGCAAAAAGAGGCACAGAAGTGAGGGCTGCCAATTTCAAAGAGGGTGTCTGAGCTTAGCAGAGTTCCTGATATTGCTGCTCTCAGCTCCTCCTGACCAGCTGCAGAACCACTGTGGTGTACAGCAGGTTGTCAAAAGGTCTGTGCTCTGGGAGATAAAGAAGCAAAGGGGCAACATTATCAGCTGTCCGCAGCTGTAACACCGTCATCACGGGGCAGAGTGCCCACCGTGCCTTTCCAAAGGCTGAGCAGGGAATCTGCAGGACAAACAAGACCTGAACACAGACCTGCTCAAACTCAGGCTAGGGCCTTAACTAGAAGCATCCTGCAACTTTAGGACATTGCTTATCATCATCACAAAAAATCATGGAAACATGTAACTTGCTGGTAGTCTCTATGCTCTGAAAACAGTGCATATCATAAAGAAAAATGATAACAGAAAAACTCACCAAATAATTTAAAATTCAAGAAGAATTCAGCAATCATCAAGTAACAAAACCTTTGTTAACATGTCACGATAGCAAATAACTACAGTCATAAGGGAAACGGATGATAAATCATGCATTTAAAACACAAAACAGCAGTAACTGATGCTGACACCAAGTGATAAAATGTATGCCTTCACCATGCCTTTCAGTCCTGCCAGAGACAGAAGCACAGAGATAGCACAGTGGCTTGAGAAGATAAAGGAGGAAATCAAAGAAACACAACAACCCCAAGAAGTGACCCCACCACAATGGCACAGCCAGCGCTGGGCTGTTCTAGCAGGAGGATGGTGGTGGAGGAGGAATCCTCACCTTGGAGACACCATCTCCCTGTTGGTTGTGTAGATAGTCAGGCCATAGCAATTTCCACAGCACCACGTGAGGGGTCCCTAATGTAATACAGTATAGATGTCTGCAGGAGAACACACCATTGGCTAACCTCATCAGCCTAATCTGCCAGACCAGATCCCACTGATGAATTTACATATTTTCTCTGTTTGGGAGGTTAGTTTTTTAATGACAAAAAGAAACTAGCAACATTTCAACTCCAAGTTTACAGGTATTGGTATCTGTCAGTTGGGTTTTCTCCTAAAACATGCCAAATTACAGCAAGCAGTAAAAGTGAAAATCATGTTTCCCTACTCTAATGGGTAAGCAAAGAAATGTAGAGTAACTTGAGAAAGAAGACCTGAGCCAGAAGATGCAGGAAAGCAAGAGAAGGATGTTTACTATACTACAAATCAAAGAGAAATGCAGAAAGCCCAGGACAGGGTGGAGGGCACTGCCTGGGAGGGACTTTTCTCTGTAGAAGTCAGTGCCAAACTGGTGAGTATGTAGTGGTGCTGTGGGGTACAAGGACAGAGGCAGGTGAGACAGGGAGGACTTGCCTTGGCCAAAGACCCCGTCAATCCCTGTGTGAGGGCCTACACCAGCTACATGGTGACAGAGGGAGAAGAAGAAATTGCAGGGTCAATGGGGAGTTTCTAGGATGTCTTCCACTGTCTGCTCATCACAGTGGAAATCAGCCACAAAATTCTCTGGCAGTGCATGTTGAGCCATTGTATAATTTGTGGCCTGCATCCCAAAAGAAACAAGAACTTGCATGAACTCAGAAGCAGTATCGGGGTAGCAGACTCTGTTCTCCTGGTGGGACACAAACAGTACTGTCCTGAAAGTTAACGTAAAAGATAAACTTGTCAATGAGCCAAAGGCAGAGTTCACTTGATTAAAACAAAGTATGTGACTACTTCATAGTGAAGTGAGATTTTCTGAGCTAATCACTGTATTTGAGTTTCATTTAATGTTTAACAGTGATTGGTTCAGAGCCCACAGGGACCATTCTCTTCCATGGCAGCAGTCTGAATTCAGGATTGATTCTGTTGCCCCATTCCAAAGCATGCAACAAGCTCTTCCAGTCCTTCCTCACTACAGGTTTCATGCATAGGATCACTGGGTAAAAAGGGCCCATGAGAAGACTCTTCTGCTTCAGGTGTCATCCCTGTCTCCCTCGTGTGAAAGCGGCTCTTCCCCCACCTCCCAAGCAGCACCTTCTCCTACACATATCACCTCCTCTGGAAATGGTGATGTCTAATGCATTCTCTCTCATGAACATGAAAGATGTGCCCTATCCTTTTTCATTTATTTGGAATAGAGAAAGGGGAGAACACTAACTCTGATTTATTTTCCCCACTTAAGAGGTGTGAAGCATATGATATTTCAATGAAAAATTGTCAGAAAAAAGAAAATAAAGTATCTGGGTAGGTACCTCTCCCTTCTTTCTCTGTGACTTTCAGATGAAGTTATTAATGGAAGTAAATCTCCCAGTAGTACTATGGCAAAAGATGCAGAGTGATCCATAGATTGTACTGTACATTCTACTGGTATTCAACAGCTCAGGTGACACAGCTGCTAGAAGCAAAACGAACATTGCACAGCTTATCTAATATGTCACAAGGGCTTGGCAAGAAGGATATTTGATTTATCAGGGCAAATAGGTTAGTTAAATGTTTCTTAATGAACTCAGCTAATCCAGGCATCACCTGAAAGGTTCCAACATCAGACCTTGTAACTAGGTGTCACTGAAAATGAAGAGTGAACTTCCATGACCTCTTTCAGTGTTCCATGACCATTTTCACTGCACCTTTCATGTAAGGTACATTGATGCTTTAGACTAAGAGCTATTAAGGAAGGATTATTATTTATTATTTGATCCAGGCATACCTACCTACCTGGGGGTACCTATAGATCATGTGATGGAAAAGGCCTGCCTAGAAATGTTTCAGCCTTAATAAAGGAAAAATTGAGAAAGAAAAAAAAGAACACTGTTGCCCTCTTTTTATGCAATAAAGGGATTTTCCTAAACCTGAATTGAGTTTCCTCAAGCCCTAGCCTCAAACTGGATTCATCCTTATGAGTGGTTTGTGTCTGTCCTGGAGGCAGAGTAATTCTCCTCTCCATGGGTCCATTTGAATATCATTTGCAGATTGCTGCCTGGAGGAAAAAAGATATTGAGGCAGAAAATCATCAGTCCAACCCCTAAGAGCAGGTCCTGAACTTTGAATGTCTCACAGACCGTGTACTTGGAGGGCAAGAAAAGAGAAGACTCTAAGTAAAATATGAGCCCAGAAAACCAGCTCCAAGCAGCATGGATCTGCTGTCATTCCCCACAGGAGACTGGTCAGATGCAGAGGTCTCCAAGTGCTGCTAGCAGGAAGCCTCAGCACAAAATCCTGGTCAGCAAACAAGAGCTATCTGGGGGAAGCAGGTACACAGGGTTAAAAGAAAATAGGTGGCAGAGTAGAGGCAGGAGAAGGGCACAGCCTGTGAGCAGCAGCCTCTGGAAGAGGGGCTGTGACCCTGTTGGGGTCCCTTCCCCCCTGCCATGTAGCCCTGGGAGAGGGGCCCTGAGGGGAGGCACAAGGTTTCCCTGCCCCTGCTCAGCCTCGTTCCCCATCGGTTGTTTTGTGTTCCCCTGCCCGGCAAGGACCCTCGGTCCGGGGATTGAGCAGTTCCTCGGCAGAGCCCCGGCCATGGGCTGGGGAAATAAACATCTCTGAAACAGCTACCAAGAATCGGTCCATGTCTATTTCTTTTCCACAGACCTCGTTGTCTGATACACGTGTTACAGCATCCGCACTGTAACATGACCCCACTTCTGAGACCCTGCAGGGGACTGTGGCCTGCAGAGGAGGAAGCAGGACCCTGGCAAGGGGTCCCATTTAATTCCATGGAAAGACATACTGTGCTACTGGAAAGAAAGGGATGTACAAAGACCAAGGAGGCACTTCTGAGGTGCTTCCCCTTCTGCACCTAAGGGGAAATATATCTTGGCTAATATAAAGAGGAATTGAAAGTAACAAACAAATTTAGAGGAGACAAAGCATATACGTATAAAAATAAATATGGCTAGCTGGGTAATATATAGCCATGGTATAACCCTTTAAAAAGGATTCTAAACTACTTGCTTCAGCCATTGTTTTTTCATTTCATTTTTTATTGATATAGAAGGAAATTTGAATCCACTGGAGTCATGTATATATAGCCTCACTCCATTGGTGTGATAATTTGATAAGTTCCTTATGTCTGTGTTGGGTTAAGTAAATTTGGGGGGAAAAAATCAAAAAGGTAATATGTTTCTTTATATGCTGTTTCTCTCATCTCTCTCCTTTTTCCTCGCCACCCTCCAAGGGAAACTACAAATATGGACTTTTTTGTATAGCTCAAAAATTAAATAACAGGCTCCACAATCAATGGGACATTCCTCTGCTACTTTTCTACTGCTGGCTGTCTTATCCCAAGTCCAAGAAGCACCAGGGTTCACACTATTATGGATGAACAAAGTGATTTCTCCAGATGGCTGCTTGGCAAGTTTTGTGCTGGAGAAGGTGAGGTGCTGCAAATGTGCTGCTTCCTCAGGTGCTCTGTGGATCCTCTTTCTTTCCAGGCCTCTGGCCAGGCACATTATTTGCCCCAGTGATGGCAATGTGTTGTACAACAAATGACCACGTGCAATGTGATTGCATCAGTGGAGGGGGGACATATGGACCATATCCCACATACCTGAGCCTGCAGCACTGGGACGTGCACAACCTGCAGATAGGCCACAGAAATTTGGACAAACGTGGGTGATGTTCATTTACAGCTTGTGCTGAAAGTCATATACTCCTTGACAGAGCGAATGTACAAGAGATTGATCATTTTGTGCCCCAAGAAGCTGGATTTCTGCACAGATGTTTTGAGATCCAGACTTCTTTTCCATGCTACAGGCTGCTCCTGAAACGAGCATGTCCGACAGCAATTTCTCCTTCAGGCCGGTTCTCAGTGCTGCCATCTAATGCAAAACAACTCCCTCTCCTGTTCAACCTAAGAATTATACCCTTGACCTCATGAACTAACCAATTAATCCCATCAAGAGTTACACAACTGAAATTCTTGTTACAGTCCCTCACTCAGTCTTCTCCTTGTCCCTATCTAGGACTGTGCCTGGAAGGGTGAGGAAAACCTTGTCCTCTCTCCCAAATACCACCTTTTTGACTCTTTGACTGCCAATACAGAGTATGTTGCAAGCAGCCAGAAATGTGTGCCATACACATTCACATCTCATGCATTCCCAGCCACTGCCAGACAGTCTTTGGCACAGATGGAGCATTGGTCTGGCCCAGGGTTGGTGGCTGGCTCTTCTTACACACGCATTTCCAGCTGTGTGTTGCTGTACAATTTATGATGATGTTCACATAATGACAGAGATGATGGACTGGGGGGAACAGAATTTTATCTCTTCATCGGGAAGTGAATACTGGTTTTGTAGTCCAGTTTGCATCCAAATCCACCAAGAAGTTGTGAAAAAAAAAAATCCCAAAACAAAAACAACACACACACTCAAAACAAAGCAAAGCAAAGCAAAGCAAACCAAAACATGACTGGGTGAATACTCTGCGTTAACTGGTACTATCTTATTTTGAGAAATGAACAGTTTCTGCTGCTTGGCTGGTTTGTTAAGAATTTCTGATCAGAAAAGGAGAATGCAGGAGAGAGGATATCCTGTTGGCTGTTCAGTCCCATCAGCGACTGTGTAAGGTGTTCAGGCTGGGTGTTTTGAGATCCCAGCGCCCTCTCCTGGCTGGTACCGGCCATGCTGGAGCTTCCACAGGCAATGAATTAGGAATTTGCAGAGGTCCAACACTTTGGGGTTCCCCATCTTTGTTTCATTAAAGACAGCAAATGGAAGCATTACTATACCATCCAGTCTTCCTGAAAGCTGCTGGGCTCCTATTTATGCCTCAAATTCATAAACCATCTCTTCCCACTTGTCTTGCTTGGAGAAATAAAGATCACTTCTTTCTAACAGCTGGACTTGGGGGGGGGATTGCCAGGGTCTGAAATGTTGCCAGAAGCTTGTGGAAGATCAGGGTCTAACTCTAAAACCATATGGCAAATACGGCTGAAGGAATCCTCCTCTCTCCGCTGCTGTTCAGCTCCTTGGAATGCACACAGCAGCCACTACCACAAAACACTTCATGCAAAGAGTTAACAGCTACACGGTGATTTCCCTACTCAAGGATGGACTTAGCAGCAGGAAGGCTACAAAGTTAAGTCTCATTTCTCTGTCTACCTAGAAGGATCCTCTTGTACCTTGTCTGAGACCCCAGCTCAAGAAATGACAAATGCAGACAGCCTGTAATAAATCAAAGAAAATCTCTGTAGGAGAAGGGACTCTTTACTCCAACACACTTATATAAATATGCAGAAATTCAATTCAGAAGAAACACTTTGGGTTAACATGGGAATTGATACGAGCGGAATTATCCAGTGATGCCTCCATGATCTTCAAAAAAGGCCTCTCTACAATATGATAACTGATTTTCAACCTTGTCCTGGCAGGTTTCTGGGAAAGGAAAAGCTATGATCCAGTTCTGATACGATTATGAAAGTCAAATAAGTACAGAAAAAGCCCATTAATAACAAGCTGAAAATCATTCTGCTGTGGAGTTAGACAATGAATGTTCCTTTTCTGAGGTCTCCATCTCTGCTTTCAGAGATAAGATAATTGACCTTTCTCTCCCTGCTTTGCTCTGACCATTCTTTTTCCAAGGGGTCTGCACAGACTTTATAAAATGAGCAAATTTATACTTGATGCTTCCTAGAGTCTCTTGTTTCTGCCACCACACATGCTAATGCTTGTGCACTTGTTGCTTTCAAAAGATGCACAAAGAGAGTAGCAAAGGACTTCAGCTGCAAAATTCTGGAGGTGCAGGTAGAGACAGAGCTTAGGGACTGACTGGTTGGTGACATGATGTGCCTGAGAGCACTCCTGCAGTCACAGAGCTTGTGACAGCCCCAAAGGCCCCACATTGATTCTTTTACCTCATGGCTGCATCACTGCTGCAGTGGGATTGCCTTTACCATCACCCACGGGGATCTCCTTGTACCACCTCGCTCCAGAAACTGCTGCTCTCATGTCTCTGCTGTGGCTGAGAAAGGAAGAGAGTCTTCTATGTGGTTGTAGCTGGATGAAGTGCTGGGACAACTTCAGCAAATGTCATCAACATATTTTATGATCTCAGATAATGCAACCTGTTGAATATTCATCAAGAAAAAATGCTGTACCCACACAATGCATGGGAATGGTGTCTACACAAAATGACTCAGTGCTTTTATACTGATAACCACTGAGTGAGAGACAAAATCAATACCAGTCAGTCACATAAAGCCACATCTGTGTGATTAAAACTGGAAAAATCACTGTACCAGGGGAATGTCAGACACGTCCAGGTGAAAACATAAGCTCCCGGAATATCTGAATCTGAGCTCAGTGCTGATTCCAAAGGAAGGCAGACCTGCAGGGACCACTGGGGACAACTGCACAAATGGCTGAGATGTAAAGAAGTGGGACCTTAGTGCTCTCAGAAGTAAAACTCTATCAAAGAGGAAAATCCTATCTCCATGCTTACACATACTCTCTTAGAAATCCTGTAGTGAGATGCCAGAGCACTCCCTTTACCAGGTGGTAAATATTGACAGTGTTGGCAAAGGACAAGAGACATTTTCTAATTGAGCAGCAGCAGAGGGCACCAGTGACAAGAACATCTGACTACTTCCGAGCCCAGTGCCAGGGCAGTCCCCACAACCCTGCAAGGCCCCTTGGAGGCTCCAGCAGTTCTCCAGAACTCTCCTTTGCATCTCTGGGGCTGCTTCACTTCTCTCTCTGCTCAGCTTGGGCCCTGCTTCACTTTCACTCATGTCTCATGATACTTGTCCCAGCTCCTTCCTGTGTGATCCTCACCTATGCCATGACCATTCCCACTTGCAAAGCTTGTGCTCTGAGCCCCCTTGGCATCCTTCCCTCTCTGCTTCAGGCGCCCTGCCCAAGATGGAAGGAGTCCCATAGGTACCTCTTCCTGCCTGTCCCACACCCTGAGTACTTCCCCCAGGGGTAGGCCTGCCCCATGACTACCCCTCCAAGACTTCCAGCACTCCTTCCCATCCTCCACAAGGACCCACACCTGGAATTTGAGAGGTCATGGCCTCTATGAATCTCATTTCACAAATCATAAAAAACTCTAAATTCTGATCTCATCATTTTGCTATGAAGAAAGAGTTTCTTTATTTCAGCCTTCCTTATGACCTCCCAGAGCACAGCGGACTAGCTAAACACAGTCACAAAGCTGCTTACAAACCAAACCAGCTTCCTCCTGAAACAAGCTGGGCTCCAGGACTGCAAGAGCACAGTGGTGACAATGCATGGAAGAACCCACAATATTAAAGGCATGAGATTTGTGTCAGGATTCACGTTATACTTGTGTCAGGTATTTCTCTCTGGTTTTCTTCACTGGCTCACATCCAGACCCTTGAAAGCCAAAACTCTCCCACAGCTGCATCACATCTGCCCTCTCTTACCTCCCCTCCAGACCCAAATGCACAGTCGTCTCCTGCCAGCGCTCCAGGCACAGGAAGTCAGGCCACAGACAGTGCATGCCTGGGGACACAGAGCACTGGCAAAGCTCTCACAAATACTCCTGCTGCACTCACCAGCACGGTGGGAATGGGGAAGCAGCACATGGTTTCTTTCACTGCCAGTATGTTCTCATGCTGTACTGTGTGAAGGGCCATCTTGGTCATATGGCTCAATCCGAGTGACACCAACTCACACAAACAGTTATAAGCCATTTTCAGAGCCTGAAAATCAACACCATTAGCAGCAAGATACCGTCACATTTATGAAGAAAAGGACAGAATTTGAATCTTACCTGTTATGGCAATAAAGAGCCAAGCTCCTCATTCAGTAACCTTGGTGAAAGCCAGCTGACTTCAAAGGAAGGACAGGAGAATTACATTCTTTGCAATAAAAAAAAGAGCTGCATTTACTGGTCCTATGAATCTAATTAGCCTTGTGAATGACTGAAGAGTAAAAAGAGTAAAAGAACAGTTTGATGATTTAACTTTGCAGTAGGAACAAACAAGTGATATTTTCCAGCTTTAAGTGGCCCAAGATTTGGAAAACAAAAAAATACATCCAAAATATATTCTGAAATGTTACTGGCCTAAGAAAATTTGGTGTGAAAATACCATTCATTACTTGTACCACACGTTACTAACAGGAAACCTGGTTTTACATGCACTTTTTTCCCAGTGAATTTACTCATAGTGAAAACATTCATCTTGGAAGGCCTAGAGACAGATAAACTTTGGCAGGTCAAATGATACCAAAAGCAATAAAAAAAACCATAAAGAAGTATCACAAAAAACCTGCAGATCTGTAACAGCACCCATTACATTTTTTCCAGTTGTTCAAGGATTTTTCCTTATTCCCCTGACACCTCTGGGTTCTCCTGTTAAAATGTGCATTTATAAATGATGAAACCATAAACTAATGCAGTTGGACTTGACCATCTCTGTAGCACAAAGGATTTTTGCTTGTTAGATTGCCAGCATAATCTTTCAAGATTGAGCCAGACTGAGTTCAAAAATGGTCAGCGATGATAAGTCAGTCATCAGTCCTACATCTTATTTAAATTTTTCTCTCCTTAGCTACTGGCTCTTGACATGATTTTGACCGCAGAATTTAAGTGATTCTATTGATAAAGCAGATAAAGTGTTAAAAGAGATAAAGTGGCAACAATGAAACCGAAGCACTCAACAGTGCTTTCATGCTTCACTGAAGTATGTCCTGTGACTCACTTTTCTTGAAGTTGCCTGAAGAAACAGCCAGGCAAACATACAAGGAAGCCTATTTTTCTTCATATGTATAAGAGCTGTATACTGACATATGGGCATACGTGTCCAAACAGTTGCTCCTAATTTATCCCTCATTGATCTTTATCAGTCTTCAGATTTTTAAATAAAGTGTGTTTAATTCTCTACCAGTGCTGAGTCATACACAATTCTTGCAAAAGTCTCCCCAGTAACTTGTTCAGAGCAATATCTCACCCAAAGGACAAGCTCCCTCTTCCTCTCTGTGGTGCTCCCATTTCCAGCATAGCAAGTTCTGCCAAAGGTGAAGGAAATGTGAACAGGGAAGTTTAGCCCGTGCAGTGAGGTTACACTGCATGTTTCTGAAAGCAGCTGAAGCCTTCAGACAACAACCGGCTTGCGACACCTTTTATTCTTGTTTTTATATTTTCTTATTATTTTTGTATTTATATATTATTGAAGAAGCAACCGGACAAAGTTCTCAGGCATGTGGTGTGATTCTTGGGGTTGTCCTGTGCAGGGCCATGACTTGGACTCGATGAGCCTTGTGGGTCCCTTACAACTCAGGATTTTCTATGATACTATGATTCACATAATTTCTGAGGTCTTTCAGGAACTGATTTCACAGGATTTCAGTGTTTTTAAGGTCTTAAATTCTTAGTGTTGACCCATCACATGTGGTCAGTCCCACGGAGTCTCCTTTGGCAGTTTTCCACACACTGGGTCAAATACTGAAGCACAGATTCCCTTTTCATGATTGGTAACACCTGTTCTGGGAGATTTTTTTCACACAAACAGAGCCAAGAACCTTCATCCAGTACTCATCCAGATTGTGGGTGAGCTGCTAGCTTATTCCCAAACTTATTTTCTGGATCTCCACCTGTATAACTCCCAAAAAGCTTATGGAAAAACATTTTGTCACTATCTGCTTGGATCAATTTGTACATCTGAATATGATCCATTACTTCAGCAAAGCCCCAGACCTTTCTGTGGGTCACCCAAATGCAGCTCAAACCTGCTCTGTTACTGCTCTCGTCAGACCCTCTGCTTCCAGTACATTCATTTTGCAAAGCCTCCAGCACCTTTCTACTATTACATCTGTTGATTTCCTTTTGAGACAGAAGTACTGTTAAGAAAGTTTTCTTTCCAGAAACATTTCTCATGCATGCTTTAAGAGAACTATTAATATCTCTGCTGTGAAGTTAGCCCTGTAGAACAGAAGGGAGAAGAAACATAACTAAATCTTGGCCATGCTTATTGATTAGTTCTACTTACCTCCATCTATGCAGACAGAAGTACCAGTACCTCCACTTCTAAATCACATAGCACTCATTAGCCTTTGAGATCTAATGATGGCAGAAAAAAAATGTTTCACCAGTACAGTTCCTGGGAATGAGAAGGCTTCCAGATGGCCTTTTATTCCCCAAATAAGAAAAACCTGCTGTGAAATGCTGCTGCTGAAACAGCTTGAATATACTGATACAACCCAGGCTTAAGTAGGATTTCAGTGGTGTAAATCCATTGCTCTTAGGTTAAAATGTAAAAAAACCCATTTTTCTTCATGCCAAAATCACATCTGATTTTCTGCAGTCCACTATGAAGCCTGTTAATGGGAATGTTTATGTTGGGTCAAATGCAGTGGCCAAGTGAAAATCAGGCAACACTTAGGTACTTCCCACAAACACAGGAAAGTAACAAGTCTGTTTCTGACTTCTTGTTTCCACAGGGCCAGACAAACCAGATATGCTTGTTCTAGGCCTGAGCAAACACAGCTTTTCTACCATGTGAAGCTCAGCTGTGACCAGGCAAGCACCAGACAAAGCCAGACTGTTCAAAGCTTTACCCAAACACTTTGTGACACCTGATCATCAGCCTATCAGGTTGACTTTGTCACCATGCAGGTCTGCTTTTCAGTAAACAGGTCCTCAGACAGATTATCCTACAATTATTAGGATAGTGATTAATGCTGATTATTGATTCCTGTTTAAGATTGATGGCTGCTAACCATTAGTAGGTATGTGAGTGGCAGCAGGCAGTACCATAGACACCACTCTCTAGAACACGCAAAAAAGATATTTATATAGTTGGCAGATCTGAAAAGTTACCAACCAGCTTTGACAATTACCCCTATAATATTTTCCTCACAGATGAGAGAGAACTGGCTCATTATGTCATGTAGCTTGTCTAGATCTGACCCTAGAATCATAAAGAATAAAGGCTGGAGTTTGTATTTGATACTGCCCAAGCCCTGAGGGCAGAAATAGAGCTCCCTTTGCTGTCATGGCTGCAGTATCTTTGAGACAAATGGCATGGCTCAGCTTCTTGGTGAAATGAAACAAAACATCTAAGAGCTGCAGGCTGTAACCAAAGAATGCTGTATTGCAGAGAAGGTATCTACACCCATTTAAATGAGATGAGAATCATCCAGTGCTTCAGCTCCCCCAGAGACCGTGGCTCTTACATTGCTGTACTTCCAGCCGAGACAAAAGGACTCAGAGCCTTTGCTGCCAAGACTTCAGGAAGACCAATGCACCACTTGCCTATGGGGATTTCTCCTGAAACAGATCCTGAAGAGGCAGCAAGTGGAGAGGGAGGATTGACATGTGGCAGCTGTTAGTTCGCACATGACGTTGGTCACTTCATGCATGTGAGGGAGGTGCTCACACAAGGTACTGAAGAGTGAAGGAAGAGCTCTACAAACAAGCACCAAGTTGGGAAAGAAATGGTTCTTCAGTGTCCTGTACTAAAGGATGTTCTCAGTCTAATTCCTATGCTGACGTAGACTGTGGTAACTGCACTGAGTTTAACACATTCCTCTGCAGCATCTTGCACAGCTCCACTGAACTGGCTGGGCAGGCTTCCCAGAAACCTCTGCCGTATTCTGCTATATGCAGGCAGCCAAAAGCCTGGATTAACTTTAGAGCAAACCCTGATTAAGTTAAATACAGGTTAAAAATGTCTAGCATTGGATGATAGAACCCTCCATGGCAAGGGGTTAGAACTAGATGATCTTCAAGGTCTCTTCCAACCCAAACTACTCTATGATTCTACAGTAACTCAGCTATGTAACTAGAGACTGAGCCTAATCACCAAGTACACGATTTCAAACACTGCAAATCTAAAGTTAAAAGGCTGCTGGACATAGAATATGCTGAATTTGAAGCCTGATAGAGACCTACTGAAGTCAGGTCCCAACTCTAATCTTAGAAGGAAATATTTGAACAACTCACTTAATATTTCTTTTACTTCCTGAAGACATTGTCCACCGCTTGCATATGTACGAACAGGAAATTTGTTCAGTAACACAGATAATTTGCTGTGTGGTTTGTGACAAAAATCTATGGACAAACTGCAGATACACAGTTGCAAGCAGGAGGAAATGCAGAGTATGAAGTAACAACTGAAATAGCCATTTAATCATCATTGTCATCTGCCCACATGCTGCGCACACAGTGGTAGCAGATAAGAGGTTTAAAGAAAGTCTTACAGCAAAAGACTCCAGGAAATTAATCTACTCCGTTTACCAAAAGAAAGGGGAAGCATGTAGTAGGGAACATGGCCAGAGAAGGACCTTCAGTCACACAAGGCTGCTGCAAGAAGCCATCTGTTGCAAGATGTGAAGCCTGAACACACACAGAACTAGAAACACAGCATTTATCTTTCACAGCATGAGGGATTCACCAGTGAGACAAGTGACTCAAGCACCAGGGTGAATCGTGGTTTGGTACATTATGAGTGGATATGTTCCCAGATGATTCCTAGACCAAGCACCCCTGCATCGAATTTGAAGAGGGAAATGCTTCAGGGAAATCCAAATGCCTGTGTTATGCTGAGATCAGTCTAAGCAATCAAACCCACATCTGCTGGCCATAAAAACCCATGACTCAGTTAACCTCTAAATGTACCAGCCACATCTGATTGTGCAATACCTATGCCTTTTTACAGTACAAATAAAGCAAACTACGCACTTGTGATACTACCTCAGCGTGTGCAATTCCTTCCTAGATACCATGTCGCTATTAATGTAGCAGGAAAGGGCAGTTGCTGGTTGAAACTTGCTAGTTAGAAACACATCTTTTGGGGTTTATTTTACATTCTGCTCAACATGCAACAGAGCAAGTAAGTCTGAGCAGCCAAGCCTGAACCTGTTGTCTGCTCTCTAGAAGGCTAAAATTAGCATACTTAAGGTAAACAACTTTCTCATGTTCTTTCTATAAAGAAAGCACCTCAAACCAGAGCTAATCTGCTGAATTTCATTGCTCTTATTCCATTTCCCCACATGTAAAATGGGGGCTGATGGGAAAAGGGTAGCTTACTTCATATGGGATGACTAAGAAGTATGTGGGCTTTGTTTTCAGGGGCAGTGAGAATCATATTATTGCAAGGGATCTTTGGGGGTTGGGAAAGGGACAATCCCAAAAGTAGTTTATAGAGTTAAATTCACCCTGCTAGAAGAGGAAAGGAGGGTCAGATATCCTGGCAGGACTTCCTGAACCAGGGATCTCCTAGTTCAATCTTCCAGCCAGTTGAGAATCACTGCAATTGGAAAAGACAGCAAGGAAGCTTGAGATGAAGAGTCAGGCTACATTCCCTTGGACTGGCCAGTAGCAACAGCCATCCAGCCAAGACACGAGCTACTGGCTGTCAAACCCTGTTAGAGCTGGGCTGATGCACATCAAGCTCAAACATCTATCACAGGCTGAGTGCATGACACACTTCAGGGAAAGCTGATACTTCCCCCTAGGAGGGATCCTGCAAGAGGGAACTGTACCTTAGTACCATGACTTAGGAGACAAGCTGAAAAGGGAGCTGAGAGTGGGACAGCAACATGTATACTCAGACCCCCTGGAAGAGTAAGCACTTTACTATTTGCAAGTATCTGCTCCTCTTCTGGTGCTAGTATTAATTTTAACCTCTTTACCTCTTTCCACAGCCTCTCCTGCAGTTGAATCAGATGCTGATACCAGTTTTGAAAGCTGCACATTCAATTCCCCAAACCTCCCATCAACTGTACTTGTACCCCAGGTCCACAGGCTACATCAGAGCGCACAGATGGAAGAGAACATCCACCAGTCTCCTTCCACATTTTGTTTTCTAAACAGATACTTGACTATGCAAATCATTATCACATGAAAGCTGAAGCAAGAGGATATTCTCTGTACACAGTGGAAAGACAAAAGTTAGAGCTGGCATGCTGGATATATTGCATCAGCTTGTTGCATTTAAGTTGCACTTTTCTGTTTTCGAGGGGGTGGGCTCACAGGTTCTTGTCTCTGGTTCCTTGGTCCTATTCCATGTTGCTTTACAAGCTTGACTCTGCTCCTAACACTCATCACTTCTCATGGGCTGCAGTAAGATGATGATGCATAAATCATAAAGGTAGTACCTCAATAACAGGAAACGGTCTTAGCTTCCACATTTTTCTCCAAGTCATTGGTTGGGGGGAAAAAAACAGGAATCAGTCTGCTTGCTGTAAAGGGTCTAAAATCAGTTTTCACACCCATTTCATATGAAAGGATATATATTTTAGCAGTACTGTTTTCCAAATCACACATGAACAATAGAAATAACTGTATTTCTCGATGATATAAGCTTCATTTCTCTACACAGCATGTTGTGTTTATACCTACAAGGTTTTTGAGACATACAGCACCAGATGCTGAATTAGGAATAACAGCTAGATGTTTGGTTTTGTTTTATTAGCACAAGGAACTTACTTATCTATTGAGAAAACAAACTGCATGCCAGCAGATGAAGTATCAGGAACAAATTCTCAGAAAAATAAACCCAAATTCTAATCAGCAAAACCACAACTCTTTTAATTTCACAAACCTCAATTTTGCTTTTCTCAGTGACTTTCTCAACTTTTACCAGAGCCCAAGTTTTTGAACCTAAACACCTCTAAACAAAACAGACAAAACTCAGTGGTTTATAACTAAGAGGGAACATGCCAGTTATGCTTAATTGGCCAAATCCAAAGATTCCTCTTAGGAGCTGTCAATTAAGCCTTCTCTGCAAACTTTTCCATTATACAAAGTAGCCTCTTAATCCCCCACAAAACAGAAGAGATTGTCCAGAAAACCCAGCAGCCTCAGCAATGAAACAGAAACTGAGCATAAGCACTGCTAGGTCTGTACTTGCTGCCATTGTCTGAAGTAGAACATTTGTCCCTACATGTGAATGACATCGAACTGCTGGCAGAGGCTAAAACAAACCTTCCTAGTTTTATGCAGAAAATACTCATGTTTATGCAGGTGCAAAATTTTCAGCTCCTATGAGATGTCATTTCACATGAACTTGGTAAGAAAGTGATAAAACCCCATCAGCTATATTAAGAAAATTTCCTGCTTCTACATTCATCCTGATTAAGATACTCACAATGGTAGTGAAAATATTTGACATTAATCAGATTCAAAACAATGCATAAACTTTAAAGATTCTATCTTTTTATGTCACCAGTGTCACATATTAAAAACAGGAAGGATTTTAAAATGTGACTTGCTTATTGCTCATAACACTATTTCCATTGAGTAAGTTAATCTGTGGTTACACTGTCTTGACAAGGAGATGGAAAGATAACAGAAACATGTATATTGATTCTAAGATTAGTTTAAAAGTCCTGAAAAAATAAATTTGTAACAAATCTGACCTAGAGGGTTGTCTGTTAGACTTTGTTTGCAAGATTGGTCATAACCAAATTTATTTTGAAAGTTCAAAGCGACTTAAGGCGGCTCTGATGGAGAGGGTGGGTTTCTTATCCTTTTCTGAAAAGCTAATTGAGGAAGCATATATAACAGAAAAACATCATTAGCTTTACAGGCCTCCAAATTCTTCTGGCTATGTGTTCAAACAGCAACACTGTTGGGAATGCGATCTGGGGAAAGGTAGTAGTAAGGAAGCTTTTTGTTCTTGTTGCGCTCGGTGATGGTGCTGACAATCTCATCCAAATTCTTGCGGAATTTTGCCATAGCCTCTTTCACCGGCTTCTCCACGAAGTGTTCATCTGGGTACATGCCCAGAAATAGCTAATTGAAAAACACCAAGAAATCATGCTTTGAGAAAGCAAAGGCAATTCTGTTTCAACATTATGCCATTAGGCACAACACCAACCAGAGCCTCACCTCACAAATGCTTCTATTAAAATAGTATTATCAATACTTAAGCTAGCCTACACCTTCCCTCTATTGCTGGCTGCTTCTTTCCATCCCTGCATCTTTCTGTGGTGCTGGTTCAGGTGTCTACATGGCACCTCCCTGACCGAAAGAGAGGTCATCCACTGAAAACCAAGCACTTTTGCTCAGGCCAGTGGTCAGTCAGATGAGCTTCCTACGCCAGATCTCTGTACAGCCACACAAACATCTGTGCTGATAGAGAAAAGGATAGCATGAGAGGGGAATTCACAGCCACAGATTTAAAAGGAAGATGACTACTTCATTCAGTGACAGTGGAAGATTCTGTTGACCTAAAACTGTCCTTCAGAGTTCATTAGGACAGTTGGTGTAGTCAGCATGGACTCTAAGGGTGCTCTGAAAAGTGCACTGCCAATACGCACACTGGCATTGCTTTGGGAAGTTTGGGAACTATTTCCTCAGAGTACAGCTTCTCTGCTAGTACTGCTTTCTTCTTGTAGAAGAACGGAATTTAAAGTACCCTCTGTCCATCATCTTCTATTTAAGGATGTCAAAACACATTCTCCAGACAGAGCCCTTGTGTGAAACAGCCAAGCACCTACAACCTCATTTTACGCGAGGCAAATGGCTACAGACCATGCCTGCAAAGCCTCCCACAGGTTTGCTCTGTTTTCACTCCTCGCCCACCAGGCACAAGCCACAGCTGTAGTGCATGACACTCTGAGTAAAATACAGCTTCTTGCTCAGAGCTGGTTTGCATCTGGCAGAACATGGGCAAACCCACAGCACTGACACAGCTCCACAGAAGAGTGAAAATGGTCAAGTCAAGCACAGAGCAGCACTACAGTCTTGTGAGTCTGTGCAGTCTTGCCATGGCCCTCGTGGTTTCACATCTCCAGCACTTAGAGCAGGGAGATTGACTTACTTCTTTGTCCTGGAACTGGCTCAAGGCCCAGACAGCTCCAAGATGCCAACAAGAACGTCCCCTGTCTGGCAGACTCTCCACAATTTGCTCGATGGTGACTGTCCCCTTTTCTGTTGGAGGAGGGCAGCGCATTGTTGGTGGGGCGTTGGGAATCCAGGAACACCAGTCATACTGCACAGCAGAGCAAGAGAGCACAGTGAAAACCTGAAGCAGCTGGTGTTTAGGAACACAGCAAAGAAAATCAGGAGTTTGCCAACAGGGAGTTTGCTTCTGTAGTATGAGCCCCTCAGAAAGAGAAGATACTAAGGACAGGGAGATGCTCTAGAGAAGGACTGGAGGTGACAAGGAAGTCCCTACTGTTTTGCTCAGGAACTCACAAGAGAGAGAGCTGGGTAATCTAAATGGGAGTATTTATTCTGCTAACCACAGGCATGTGCCAGACAGCTCAAATTCACCAGACTGGCTAAGGCCTCAAATATTTTATTAAACAAACATCAGTTCTAATAACCTGAGGCGATCCCCATTACTCCAGCTTCTCTTTTCTGCAAAATTTCCTCCATGAACATGCCCACAGAGCATGTCCATGTGGTCAGATGGTAAGAGAGATAAAGCATGCTGGTTCACTGAGAACTATGGAATATGGCATGCTGATATGGCCACGGTGAGCAGCAGACTGGGAAGTCATATTCAGTTCTGGCCTGCTTCAGTGCTGTGAGATGCTGATGTCTCATCTGCCTTAGATATGACCCCGAGCTTTGTCACCATCTGAGATGGTGCACTTAACAGAACTCTTTCCCAAGCACTTTTTCATTACCTTCATACATATCCCCTGCCCTGCCTGAGGGGAAGTGCCATGCTCACACTGTGCCAGCTACCTGCCATGCTCACACTGCTCATTGTGTTCTCTCCAGTGTACGGCCACCTCCTCCTCCTCCCCTCAGCTCTCTCTGCCTTTTTGTCCCATGGCTGAAGCCCATGATGGGCTGCATATCCTCTGTATGCCAGATCAAGAGATGATTTCTTGGTATTACTTGAACAGACAGGATTTTCTGAGGGGGGCACTGGGAGCTGTCACAATCAGTTGTCAAGACAAGTCAGATGGGAATAGTTGCAGAGGTCCCTGGTCATGGACATGTCACAGCAGTAGTGTGGGTCCATTAGACACCAGGATCCAGACCTTCTCCAGGGCTCCTGAGCTGCAGGGGTGGACAGAAGGGTCAGCATGGAAAGTGATGCAGGGTATTTGGGAATAACCATCATAAATAAAATGGTCTCTCTGCTTATCTCTGAGATCATATCTCAGAGATCACCTATGCCTGAAGTGAGAACATGCAAAAAAAAAAAAAAAAAAAGCTCATAAAATCATAGAATATCTCAAGTTGGAAGGGACCTATAAGGATCACCTAGTCCAGCTCTCTGCTTCTTGCAGAACTACCTAAAACTAAACCATCAGCTTAAGAGCATCATCCAAATGCTCCTTGAAGTCTGACAGGCTTGGAACTGTGACCACTTCCCTAGGGAGCCTGCTCCAGTGACTGACCACAGAGTGAAAAAGCTCTGAGACTGACAGAGTGATTTGCTTCTGGCTGTTAAATCTGCTTTCCAAAATGCCTTGATGTTGAAAGAAACAGCACTTGAAAGGCAGGTTGTTACTACAGTTTCAGGGCAGATATCTATCAGTCAAGGCAAGTAGGGATAACACAGGTTATCAGAATCTGACACATCAAACATCACAGAGGAAGCTCAAAGTTGCCACTTGGCTTGTAAACTCAAGAAATGAGCAGCAATGCCATTTAAATGCTCAAAAAAATTATTCCCGTAATAAAATCAGCAAAACTGAAATACACAAGCTAGAACCCCTCATCTGATCTTTGGTACCTATGTAGGGCTTGAAATGCCTTTCTCAGCTTCCAAATCACTTCAGGATTTGTAGATGGCTCTGCAGTTATTTTGACCAGAAACAGTAATGTCAATCTGTACATCTACTAAAAAATGGTTCTCAGACCCTGCCCTCATAGATGTACCTCCCAGCCCAGAAAGAAGAACAGTCTTCCCACAAATTCCTACCTGACCAAAGTTCACAGCTGCATGTTGAGCTGATGTGGTGAATATTATCACTGTGAGATATTCTGCTAGTGTCTCTCGTGTTCTGATCATCTTAGGGAACCCTAGATGAGGGAGAAGAAAAGCTTAACCCAGTGATGAAGTGACCCTGCTACCCAGCAGTACTCAAAAGACATGGCTTAGAGGGCTGTGCAGCAGTCGCTGAAGAGCAGGGCTTTCTATGAATCTTGATCTGTGGTCTAACAGGAGCTCCTCAGCCTTTCTGTGCCTTGGCTGTGCAGCTGTAAAAACAGCCTTACTTCATACAAGTTTGTGAGGCATGGCCTCTGTTTGCAAAGTATGTGGTGTTCCATAAGGGAAAGACGAAGCATAATTACACCTTTAAAAAACAGTGTTCCTGACCTACCTACCCTGCAGCAAGGAACTCCCAGAGTCCCCAGGGCAGTGACCTCAGATGCTCCATTCTTCTTCAGTCTGCAGTGCAAGCAGGGAAGGTTCATGCCAAGGAGGAAGCAACCATGTGCTTGTATTTATAAAGGTTTGAGGTTCAGCAATCAAGCGTATTGCAAGAAAGAGTGCAGGGAGAGCTTATTCGCTGAAATGGGAAGTGAGGAAATGAGAACTTCTGAAAGACAAACAACAGAATGAGGAACAGAAATAGTTGCATTAAGCTGTCTTTGAAAGAGAATAATCAAACGGAGTTATATAAAGAAAAAACGGAATAGTCAGGGACTAGGGAAATATTTTGCAACCAAAGAAACCCCAGGCCTGTATCTCTCCTATCCTCACTAAATCACAGTCCTGTGCTGTACTCCCTGTCCCAGCCCAACGTGACCACAGGTCCCAGTATACCTACAGACCTGTTAGCACCCTGGAGCAAGCTGCCCCTGCCCAGGCTGCCTGTGCCAGCTGCTTCGTGTCTCCACCACCAGCCTGATACAGATGTGAACTCAGCCTGAGAGAGGGAAGAGGTACCTTGGCCAGACACCAAGCCAAAAAAGGAGAGGATGCACCATCCCCCACTGTGTCCTGCTATTCCAAGTACACTGTGCTCATCTTTAAAGGAGTTTGGCATTCTCCCAATCACAGCAGCCTTCCCAAGGAAGAAACATGTGCCATAGCCTCCCTCAGTTAGCCTCCTCCCATTCTTTACAGACACCGCCAAGTCGCCCTGCTCTATAACACAGCCCTTGGAGCAGCAGCAGTGCAGAGAGAGATGCTGCAAGCCTGGCAGGTTTGCCATCTGTAGTGGCAGTCCTCCCACCAGTCGTTCTTGTAGCATCCCACCCCAGCTGGAGCCCTGGAAAGGTTCGGTACTTGTCCCATATCAAGATGCTTAGGTAAAGTTTGGAATTCCTACCAGGAGGAACATTTCTAAGCTTTTGCTAAGAGACAACTAGACAAACAAAAATGAACCTTTGCTTGTCCAGGCAGATAGAGCCCAGAAGCCTTTTATCCACCAGAACATACCAGTAATGACTGGAAACATCACAGTTTTGCCTGGACATCTGGCACTCAAATGTGTGCAGGCAACACCAGAGCCATCTCCCCTAGGTCACTGGCCAAGAGGTGTTGCCAGATGTAAATCAGCCAGGACAGTAGGAAGAATCCCCAGCCACTTCTATAAATTCCAGAAAATCTGCTTGGAAAAAATGTGAGTGGAAGAGAAAAGCAACATATTTAGGGAGAGAGAGGGGAGCATTAACTCAGGTGGGCAAATTGAGCTTTGTTATAGATGAGAGCTCCCATGGCCAAGTGATGGTTTGCAAGAAAAGAAAGAAAAGACAGAGCAAAGGAAAATATTTCTTGGAAATAATTATGACTATCTTTCCCTGAAGAGAGCAGAATAGTTCAATGATGACACAAGTGCTGAACAAATGGGAAATGCAGCACTCCTGGGGAGGTTCTTACATGTTCCTATTTGGTGTGAGGTTTGGAGGAGAGGATTCAAGGGGTCTCCCACTCCTTGGTTTCTATCAGTCTGCCCGGTGGTTCCAACACACACAGACACTCCCCCTAATGCTTGAAGTGTGAGCAGACAAAATCAAAGACCTGTCCCCAGTGTAGAGAGATTACACAAGTTGCCCAAGCTGATTATGAGAATCTCTGTCAAAGGAAGGAGCTGTCTCCTGAGAGGTGGCCTGATCCAGGGTCTAACACATAAAACTGAGCATCTTCAGGCCAAGGAGAGGGTCTCTAACTTGTTCTGTGCACTCAGCACTGCTGTCAGCAGGGACTGGACAAGCTGCAGATCTGGCTGGGCCATCATACCTTACCTGAGGCTTTCACACCCCTCATCCCATAGACGTAAATGTCTTTGACAAAGGCCTGGAGCTCCACGTCCTCACACACCACCTCGTCGCTCCCATAGTAGATGTGAATTACATCCTCCGCAAAACTGCAGACAGGAACGAATGGACAAAACAAAACGAAAAGGAGAAAGCAAGTGTGCCATTCCAGAAAATGATCTTCTGACCTTGCAGATGTTACACAGGGAAAGAGAGGAGGGCAAGAGAAGGTCTCAAAACCTTCCTATCTCCTTCCTACAAGCAGTGGGAAAGAACAGAGGCAACTTTGATTCATTTGGGACTGCAGCATCACTTCTTTCCCCAACAAAAAGATCCTGGACCACACTGCAACCCCTGAACAATCCTGTGCACTTTATTCTCTTATTTGAAGCTTTGCTCCTGCACAGAGCTCTGTCATCACATCTACATCCTTTCCTCACTCCATACAGCCTCCCTCTTCATATCCACGTGGCTCCCACACTGGGCAGTTGGGTTCCCAGACTTTGATACCAGTACCATTCTCCATATGTGGGACACTCCAACACTGCTCCTGAATGCCAATAGTTGACCCCTCCCACTAGACATCCTTTTTGTGAAATACTAAAGTGGTCCAGGAAACTTCCCCTGGGAAAAAGAGGTCTAGAGCTATTTCCTATGCCCACTGTTTACAGCAGACATCTCCTTCCTGTTCAGTTCCTCTTCCCAAGATCCTTCTTCCTATAAAAGCTTCCCAGGCTAGCTCACCTCTGAAAGAAAGGCTCTTAAAACACTAAGATAACAGAAGCAGTTTCGAAAGCAGTGAAAATAGGTAATCCTGATTTCCTGAAGATTTGCAGTTCATGACTGAATGACTGGTTAATGGAGCTGTGCTGAGACATTCTGCTGTGCTGACATAATTCTGTTAGCTCTGCAGGTACCTATAATCTCTTGCTAAACATTTTGACAACAACCCCTAGGGTGAAACACTTACCTGCAGAAGCTGACTGATGGGATCAAGAATTGTTATCCAATAGAGATTTATCCCTTAATAAAATATAAATTTATAAATTTTATCAATTTACTGCAATTTGGAGGCTTTTACAAATCAATTTGGTTCCTATTAGCCAGTCAACAGTTGTCATTGAGGCAGACAAACAACTGCATGAACAGCAAAAGTTTAAGTAATTTTGGCTTCCAGAGGACAATAAAGGAAAACAAAAATTTTGCAAGATGCAGAGAGAAAGCCGCTCTGCATGAGCTCTGTCTCCATGCATTTGGCACGGGTGCCAGGTGATACAGGAAGGGGATCCTCCTCTTAGAAAATGGCAGTATTTTAGACCCCCTTCCACACAAATAGAAATGAGTATATGAAGTGTGGGTGAGACCTTTTGGGCTGAAGTATCTTTGCCCTGGTGTATCTATCTGCAGTCAGATCAGAAATAGGAAGCTGTGTACTAGAGCAGTTTACAAATTTGCCATGGGAGAGTCATTGTTTCTATAGAAACAACTTTATCAGCTTCCTCAGGTCTAGACCATCTACCACATGTGAAGTTATGCTGGGGATAGAAATTATTTCATCAAAAAAGTGAAGACTGATAGCCCTGCACAGCGTAGGAGATTTCTGGTGAGCAGACACATGCATGACCATGGATTGATGGGTCAGGATCTCACACACCCAAAAGGATACTGCCCACACCATTTATAAACCAAATGATTCACAGCTCTCAGCCAAGTTTGAGGCGGTGTAACATCATCATCCAGCAAGGTTAACACCCACAAACAGTCAAACTGAATGGAGTTGACTAAGTACTACCTGGTATTTGAAAGGCATATCTCAACCCGCAAAGAAAACACAGGAAAAAGAAGGAGGACAAAAATAAATGGACTTTATGAAGAAAACAACCACAGCAAAGTTACAACTTCCTTTTCTCTCAAATGGGCACTAACAATTGCAGGAAATATTGCAAGATAAGCCCTTGTCAAAACACAGAGAAAACACAGGAGACGAAGAAGTCCCCAGAACTTTCAACATTATGCTTGCATCATAAAACTCCTACTTTGTGTACACAAAAGATCTGATTTTTAATGAACATGCTTTTCAAAAGTCATGAAACAGCTGCATATTTGGTAAGCAACTTATGCCATGCAAAAATACGTTGTTTGTTAAATTAAATGCCACTGCAGAATAAAAACCATGTAAATCATGCAAGGCAGCGTTTCAGATCTGAAAAGGAACCATGTTTGTGTGGTCGAGCAGGCTTGCAGTACCTCTCCTTACTCAGAATTGCTGCCCTTCTTGATTAAATTCAGACTTCACAATTTTAAGGCATTTTAAGAAAGGTTTTGTTCTAAACAGTTTATACCTAATTTATTGAGTTTCAAAAGAGAACTGTCATGGAAGCCAAACTTACATTTTCACTCCACAAGAACCTTGATGAGGTCACACGGCTGGCTCAGAGAACTGAGTCCTCTCTTGGCTTGTGCACAGCTAAAAAAATCATAACTAAATTCCTTCTGCAGGCTAAATTCCAACTCACTAAATTTCTGTGAAATCCTATACAAGAGTACATACTTGTAAAGGGTCTTCTGAAATACAGAATACAAGAAAACAGCACTGAGAAAAGCAGGAATTAACGGTCTTTCAAGAGTGTGTGCTTGACTAAGCATTTTTCCTCTGATGAGATATACTGGATGGAAAAGGCAGTACATGACTGAACAGCCCAGATATTGCTTACAAGATGTGATAAAGAGCAAAGCGAGCAGGAAAAAAATGAGGTCTGTGTCTCTGTGACTTTATTAGCCAGTATCTAGAACTATGGTCTTTTACCTCTTTATGGCCTCCCAGACCTTAATGCCATCATCCCGGTAATAGTAGTAGGGGATATCCTCTTTGCTGTCCATCCCTTTAGCTTTGATCTCCTCAGGGAAGCAGAGGGAACTGTAAGTCAGATCCTTCATTGCTTTCTGCACCATTTGTACATGTCCTCCTCCACCCGTGGCATTTGCCTGCAGGAAGAACAGCAAGATGGGAACAGTAGGAGATTATGTTCCCTTTGTGCCAAGACTGGCTTTACAAATGTGCAGAAGATGGGATACAGAATGCTGGTGAATCTGTTTTTGAAGGAGAAAGCCACATCTCCACACAAAGTACCAAACTGAAGAGGCCTACTGGAACTGTGCATTTTGACTTCAGGGATTTCACACCTCTCCTATGAATGACTGTTAATATCCACATTTGCACCACAGGTACTGCTTATACTGGAATTCACTAATAAAGTACAGCAACATCAAAGCATGGCACTCCCTGCAGTCCTATGCTCCAGAACCAGTGCATGTGTGAAGGAAGGCAGCCCTGACTGTGTTAGAAGAGGGCTTAAGTTAAACTCCCAGTGCTGTTATGGAATAGTTTAGGAGAAAGTTTTTAGGGATGCAGGCTACCATTAGTCACCCTGGAAATTATGCCAGGAGATGAATCCTGCTGGGTGGCTACTGATGAGGACCGGCCAGTGTTTCGGTATATGTTACATTTGAAAAGCACAGCATGTCCACAACAGACAGCACTGCAAAACTCTTTAGATAAACACCGTGCAGAAGTTCCCAGAAGTTGCTTTCACAGCATATGATAAAAGTGTTGTAGCAGTAGTGACCTTACAGTTACCGTCCTCTGGCCGGTTGTTCATTTACATTGGAACCAACAAATTCTGGAATTCCAGGATCCTTGCTGGCAAGTCTTACCCACACACTCTGCATGGGGTATGGACACGATGCTTCTGTTTAAAGGGATGGGAAGTCTCCACAGTCAGCAGCGGAGTATAGATGACAAGGGAAGAAGTCTGGATTTAACCTCTCTATTCTGCTTGGGTGAAAAAGTCTGAGGCAAGGAAGCTATTTTCAGCCTGGTGCCAGTGGTGTAACAAGGACAGAGGTGTCCTGAAACACAGGCTCCCTCTTTGAAAGGACTTCTGAAACCTCCCCAAACATAGCTCCCAGCATGTTGTCACAGAGACTGCTGTGTGCCAAGCTGTTGCAGATCCTAGATGCAGCATTCCATTTCTCCCACCCAGCTTGGTGGCATCTGTGAACTTACTGAGGGTGCACTCCAGCCTTCACCCAAATCATCCATTAAGGTATGACATACAGCTGTGTTTCACTGACTCAGATGAAGCTGAGATTTAATCCTAGCCGGTCTGCTGCTTATGGCAACTCAAGAAGACAAGCTGGAATCCAAACACACTTTGTGGTCTTAGAAATCTGTCTTCCCTACATGTCTTTCTGTGATGAAAACTTCCACTCACAATCACAAATCCTTTTGTTCACAGATGAAAAACTGGGTACTTAAAAGAAATTGGGGACTTAACTATGTGGAAATACATGCAGGAATTTATGTGCACTTCTATACTATAACTCAAAGGCACATCAGCAGCGAGTGAGATACTGACTGACGTTGGCCAGTTCTGATTTGAGTACTCAGAGGTAAAAGAGAACAACATCTTTAGCACAATGAGGCATCACTTCTGTGTGCCAGTTCCTTGGGTGGTATTGCTTATGTTTGTCTTTTAATAGAAAGGTCAGGGAATAAGGCAATATGTGATTAAAGGATATGTACGTATGGAACCATGAAGAACAACAAAGAACCAGGAATAACCAAGAACTGACATGAACAGTGAAGATTCACAGAGAGGATTACCTACCTTGTCAAAAAGGCCACATTCACAGATAAGCTGTTCTCGGGCTTTGGTATTGATGGCTATTGTGAACCGCATATGTGGCACCAAGAGCTGAGAAATGAAACAAACAATGAAAGAAGGAAAATTCTCAGATTGAATTCAACAGCAGCCAGATGTAAAGTTTGAACTCCTGGTGGCTTAGCTGTATCTTATCTTGCAGGGCAGCCAGTTAAACTATTTCAGCTGAACATTCACCAGAACTTCCTTTTGGTTTGTCCAACTGATGTGATAACCACCTTGGCCCACAGACATCCTTCCTTCATGCAAGAACTAACCTTGAAGAGGGGATGTACAGCAGGCAGCTGCCGGAACATAGCTATGCTGAACACCTCTGAGACTAAGTGTGTCCGTAAGAGGTGGGTCACTGTCTGGTGCATGTGGAAATCAGAGGAGCGGACCCAAATTTTAGCTAGCAGCCAGTCATATGTGGCATCTGAAGGAAGGAAGATGGGATTGTCTGGTCCAGGCTTTTGACCAAGCTGAAAGATACAAAAAAAATATGAAACTCCAAGTCCTTCCATGTTTAAAATGAGACAACAAACAGTGTGATCCTCTAAAGACCCTGACAGCAAGCCCACCTGGATTGCAATGGGTACAATTTTTTTCTCCAGATTCTTATACAGCAGACAGATGGGTGCAGCCAAGTACTGTATCGTGCATGGGTCTGTTTTATTGGCATCCACACCATCAAGCAGCTCGTAGTCCACAATGAAAATGTTTCCTTGCTGTAGGGGGGGGGGGGGGAAAGAAGCATGATGTGTTTTAATGGTGTGCAAGCAGTTTGGAACAAAAGAATGGAAAGTCTTAGGCAGAGACTGACTTGAGCCTGGTGGTTACAAGTGACCCCTGGCATGCCCTTGCTCACAGCTCAGGAATGATGCCACTGAGATGGCAAGTACCATTGCACAAACACCTGACGGATGTCTGCAGAGTCTGGCAGTGAGCCCTTCAGCAAAGAGCATCTTTGTATTTGGTACTCACGCAGTGACACTCAGATGCAAGCAAGTTTCACACTGCCAGCTGAAGAGAACCCTGTGTTAATTGTACAAACAAAAGCAAGGCACCACCCTTGTCAACCCTTCTTCAGCATGTCCATGGTAAGACCCTACCAGAAAAGGAAGAGGCACCTTTCCCCTCTGAGGCATTCAGTCAATCCCTGATCTTTCGGAGAAAACCAGTGAAAAGGGACTGTTCACCTCCTGATTACAGCTCTTCCACCAGACCTGGAGACAGGCATGGCCTGCAGCTCCAGGACAGCAGGAGAAAAGCCAACAGAAGCACTGCCAGTCTGCAGAGACTGCTTTTCCATGACCTATCACACATCCTGAAGAAAGGAGATGTGGCCGAAGGCAGTAAGAACAGACTTTGGAGGTTAGAGGATGTGAGAAGGAACAGGTAGAGCCCAGCCTGACCCAGAGCTGTACCTTCACTTCCTCCTCCAGCGTCAGGTTCCTCTCCAGACTGCATTCTACCATATCCGTGGTCACAGGCAGCTTCTTGGGTATCTCTGTGCATCTCCGGATCAGCACTGGATTGCATCCATTCAGGAACTGGTAGCCAAACATAAAATCTTCCTTCCAGTGTTGCATCACGTATTCTAAAGGAAAAACAAGCCTGCAGCATCAATAGCTGCACAACATCAATATCCCACTGCATTGTAGCATTCCTCCTTTCCCCCCCACCTTTTTGTTAGACTGCACTGCAACTCTGAATACAGAAAGCAGCAAGAAAAGGATTTAAAAGGTGACAGAATTTTAAGAAAAATCACTGAAGATAAATGGAAAATTTAATCCTTGCTTTTCACATTGAGAAGAATTAAATTGATGATAACTTTTTTCTCCATGTACAGAAGCAATGAGAAATAAAATATTCCACTTCTATGAAGAATACTCTCTTTACCTGTAAACCACCTTCTCAGGTCTTCCATGATATTTTTAAATCCCCCTCTTCAAATTCACAAGGCATGCAGTACAGAGGGATAAGTTCAAAAAACAGATGGCACAAGCAAGAGAAAGGAAATACACAGCAATGTGTGGAGGGAAAGAACAGCAGTGGCTGGAGCAGTTCCTTTAGCTAGAGCTGGGTGAGGGACATTTGGGGAAGCGTTTGGACTTCGACTCAATAAAACTCCTCATTCGTTGTTTTGCTTGACTTGTTTTCTCTCCAAATATATTTCAGTTGCTAACATCAACCCAGATTAACATCTCAACAAAATTCTAGTTTTGGATACTCCATCTCTTTACTATTACATATGTAGTGCTACTGGATATTTCCCATAGTTGCAGTGCTCTGATTTGTAATGTCATGTCACCACTTCAGTTAATGTGAAAAATGCTATTGGTGTCTTCAGGGGGAAAATGAAGGTAGTGAAGTTTTCCACAACTGTCTAGTTTTAAACAAGGCAGG
Organism: Coloeus monedula; assembly: GCF_965178545.1. Taxonomy (NCBI): domain Eukaryota; kingdom Metazoa; phylum Chordata; class Aves; order Passeriformes; family Corvidae; genus Coloeus; species Coloeus monedula. Next base: position 19,960,406 of record NC_138788.1, read on the forward strand.
ACTTATTCTGAAAGCAATTAATTTTTCTAAAAAGGGTAAAAGGATTAAAAATATAGGCCCCAAAGGAATGCTGTGATAATTAAAAAAAAAGGTCTTGAAACCCACAATGCTTTCTCATAAAGCAGAAAAAAGTAAAGTTTATATAAAATGACATTTACATTATCTCCGTCAACTGCATTATGAGTCTGGAGCTGTATCTGAAGTCTGCATCAAGAAAAAAATGACTCAGCACCTTGGACAGAAACTGCATGACTGAAAAATGCCTTGAACCACCTCTCCATTATCCCTGTTTTTGCCAAGGCTTGCAAAAAAGCAAATTGAGAGTCACGTTAACATAACTGAGGCTGATGCTTAATGTTCAAATGTCACAGAATTGGAGCTTTCCTCATGAGTATGGAAATGTTATCAATGAAATTAATTGTAGATTGTATCTAATTCTTGTGTTAAAAGTACTTTAGGAAGCAATCTTATTAAATGTAGCAAATTGCTGTAATTAGTTTTTAATACTTCTGCCACCTTGTGTGCTTGGGTTTATACCCAAGAAATGCAAAATTGCTCTTTTTTCTGTGAACTGATCCCTAGGCAGCCTGAAGAAGAGTAGAACTTCAGAGAAGGGGGGAAAAGCATTTTCCTTTGCAGAGTCAAAACAAAAAAAATTTGAGGAGTCACACATTAACCAACTTAAAGTAGGCTGTGCATCTGTTATATCCAATAACACACTAAGATAAAGCAACCATGGGTGACAGCAGAAGGTTGGGCCTGGCTCACACATCGAAAGCTCCCCAGCCCACCTCTACAGAAATGGCACCACAAACTTCAAAACCCCTGACTATCTGCAATTCTTTTTACTGGGTTTTTAAGTAGCTTCTAAGATTTTTGTATTAAAAAGGGTTAAAGAAAAGCAGCATTTTGTCTTTTATATGTCAATACTACATTAACGGATTTTTTAACAGAACATCCTTGACAGCAACAGTGAAATTCACTCTCTTAGATGGGGATTTTTGTCTTCTAAGAAGAAGATGGGAGTATGAAATGGCAAGCACAGGAGGGTATTTAATTCAATATGCATAAATGCTGACACATTTTTGGTAAGTGACATTTTGGACAAATGCCACAAGCTTTTTTCAGGTCTAGCTCACACAAATTTCCAGTAAGAAGCACAGTTCCTCGGATTATGGTTTGAGGACCAGGTGACCAGGTGGAGAAGTTACGTTTTCCAGGTCATTCCCAGCTCTTTGCAACCCATCCCCAGATCTGTTGGCCCATCAGCATAGGTTTTCATATCTGAAATGAGTTCTACTAAAATAACCCCTGTGGGGATAAATTTACTCCTGAAAAACATTTGATCTCACCCATGTAACTGACACAAATGGTCCAAGAGAACCAACTGAGAGGAGCTACGGGTCTGTGATGGGAACAGGTCTTATGACAGCAGAACCAAGGCACTGGTACCCTCCCCATGTTGCAACAGGGTTGAGAAGCCAGGACTTTAGCAGCAAAGTGCAACTGAGCACTGGGGTATCAGGCAACAGCCTTTGATCTGGTCTGTGTCAGAGGCAAGAGGGGTCACCCTTATATTCGCCCTTAGCAGAGAACATTACCAGACTTCCCTGTCTGAAGATTTTCTGTGTATTTAGATGGTTGAAGTGGGATATGGACAATCAAACTTTCAAAAACACCTCAACAGCTAGTATGGTCTGAAAAGCACTCCCACTAAGTTATCTCTAGGTTTAGACACAAAATACTTACGAAAATCTGTCCTATGGGACTTGAACATACTTGAAAATACACTTCTAAAAGCCAAAAGGGACCATGACGCCCAGCTTCCCTGACCTCCAGCACAGCTCAGGACAGAGAAGGTCACCGAGCAATTACTGATAGCTTGTGAGATCATAGCTTTGTTTTTTAGTCCTGTGGGTTGATGGTGCGATCACCAGTCTGAGATGACAATTTATTTATTGACACAGAAGAGCCAGTCAGCCACCTCCATCCTAATCAAATATGTACAAGACAACTAATTAGTCGCTCTATGATGCAAACACGAAGAAATGCTGATCAACTCACCAGAGATTGTGTTGCTGATTCTGACAAAGATCCTCTCAAAATCTGCAAAATCACTCCAGGAGGACTGGAACATGTGCATGAAACGGTTGACATAAAGGTTCTCCATCCTAAAAATAAACCAAAACAAAACGTATCTGAAAAAAATAATCTCCAGCTTTCTCAATACCCATTCCTATTCTTTTCCACGCTTTTATATATCTAAACATAGTAAATTTTGAGTGATGGCATGTGGGATTAGTTCCTACAGAATTAAATTTGCAGGCTGTACTTTTACACACAAGGCAGAAAGGCACACCAAGGGTGCAGCTCTGGCTATTGTGTTTACAGAACTCCATTCTAGAGTTGTTCTTGGCAGCCTACAATGGCAGTGCTTTAGGACCTATAAAAACTGTAGTCAGAAAAGCTAGTGCTTCACACATTGTCAGTGGTTAGCATCAGCTGGGAGTGCTGAGAGCACTGCTAACACCAGTTCAGAAAGTGGTATGGTGACACAAAGAGACTGAGAGAGGTGCACAAAGTCAGAACATGACCCAGGATCAGTCAGCCACTCTTCCTAAAAAAAAGGAACAGATACTGTAAGTATCTACATGACCACGGCCAGACTGGATCCCTAAAGTGTGAGGCCTGAGTTTTTGAGGGCTTTCTATTTACTTGAGCTGCTGGATAAACTTGACGCTCACATTTAACCTCAGAAACCAAGTCTCTTGGTTGAAGACATCACATGAACACAGCAGGCTGGGAGCCAGAAATGTCTGACTTCATCTGCTAATTCAGCAAATACAGCACAGCCAAGCAAGTTCCCGTCATCTGAGACGATGGGTCCTGAATTATTACATAAATGCTAAACTGCTGTTATTAGATAGAAATCATTTACTTGACTAGAAAGCAAATAATGAATTTGAAAAACAAAGCTGGCTTCCCACTAACACTTCAAATGCACAAATAAAAGCGCACACAGCACACAAAGATATGCAGGGCAGACAACAAAGTAAAGAAAAGTCACAGTGTTGCAGGAAATCCTCCCAAGAAGAATTTGAGGAGAATCCCAGGAGGCTGGGTTTACAATCAGCAAACGTATACAAAATACTGGCTCAGAACTGGCTGGAGAGGACCAAAAGCCTGGAGAACAGCCAGTGGTAATCTGGAAGGAAGGCTCCAGACCAACATGACCATAATGCAGACAAAGGAGCTGCTTCTGCACTAAGCCCTTTAGGGGTGCAGGCAGAATGGACTGCTTCTGCTGCTGCAGATGGCAGTCAAGGGTAAGAGGTGCCTGGAGGCATGCTAGGAAGTAAAACTCACACAACTGCCTAGGCTAGAACAGGAGACACCTGACAGGGACACAGAATCATTGTACAAGGATCAAAGCAAGGGTAACTGCTGGGCAGGACTTTCTGATAGGGACCAGGTATCCTAATCACACATGAACTTCAAGAGGCAGCATGACCATCACCAGAAGGTTAAATTATTTGAAAAAGCATGACTCGATAGCTTGATAAGAGTTACTCAAGACTGACTCATTTGAAAGTTTCAACTAAAGGTCCTGTAGAGCCTCTGTCCTCCTTCAGAACTGCTCTAAGATTAGAGAACATTTGACATATAAGCTGATATGTACTGCTCCTCTCCTGCCCAAGTCTTCCTACCTGGGGCTACTGATCAAACCAAGCAGTAGGCACAGCACCTGGGATCTAGTCACAAACCTGCTGTGGTTTGACCTGCTGAATGCCAGGCACACATCCATTCCCAGAGGTTTTGAAAATTACTTCCAAAAGGAGGAGGCTCTTCACATTTCCTATGTTGGAACAAACTTCCACAGGACTTAGGAAATAAAAATCTGTTTTCCCCAAGAAATCAAGTACTTCTTTAAAGTCTCTGGCACATACTAGAAACCAGAGCAAGGAAAAAAAGTCAGACTTGCTTGTAGAACTTAATCTGCCCAAATGCAACGTTAGTCCAAAATAGATACACAAGCCTGCATTTCTAGCACAGATTCCAGTTTGAGAGTTTCCATTTGCTAGACAGTGTAGGTCACATCAGCACCAGACATCTTCAGGATTATCTCCGCCTACACACAATTAATCCTTTAAACTTGCAGAGTTATCCACTGTCAACAGCATCTAAAGATCCAACCACGCAACAGCATAAAGAATATCCAAGACTTATCTCCCTCTTTCTAAGTTCATTTTTGCATGCCCCTTGAAAAAGGGCTTTCCCCTCCCCTCTTCCATGACTTCCTATGTCTCATACAACACTCCCAGCTCTCACATATTCCCTTAGAAGTGCTCCTTGCCCACTGCTGCACTTTGCAGCTCCACACCTGCCTTTGGATTTCCAGACACACTTCCCTATCTTCCTTCCTACTGCACTCAAACCAAAGGCAGGCCCCATGCCTTCACCCATGTTTCTCCACTCCATTCCTGCAAACAGTTGTCCCAAGATTCCAAAGCACATCAGGGTGGCTACATAAGGGCTATCAAACTCTTCTGCAAAGATTTTCACAATTCACTCGACCAAAAACATAGGTCTAGATTTTTCAGCCAAATGTGCCAGACAAGAAGCATTGCTATTGCTTGGAAAAACCTCTTTTGTGTCATACCAGTTATCCAGAATGTCTGGCTTTCTGCAATACAGTTTCAGGTTCCTATTTCATGGGTGGGGCCCCTTACAGCTAATGACAAAGATAGATGTCCCTGCACTCTGTTGAATTGCTTTCAAGTTTCACTTGGCAGTAACTCAGGACCTCTGACAACATGCCACAGCCTGGCAGGATGGGATTGCTGGAAGGGGAATGCAGCCTCCAAACTGCTTTATGTCTCCTAATGGCAAACCTCTCATCTCTGGCATTCAGGTGCTGTTGCTCCTGCATCACTCAGATCTTCTCTATCAGCCCAGGAACAGCTGTTTTGCACTGGCTAACACCATGCTGATTTGACTCTGTGCCGGTAGTGGAATTCAGCTGCATAAATGAATAAATAAAAAAAATACCCAGAATGCTCTGACATGTAATGACCAGTCTTGTCTCATGTCAGACTATTCCACCAGCTGATAGTATGGTGGGATATCTGAGACACTGTGATATGACCTGGGCATTTGAGACAGCACAGGAGACGACTCAGAGGTCAGAGAGGTCCCTCCACCTCACTGACCCTGTACTATTCCAGAGCCCTGTAGAATTTATTATTCAGGCTCATCCATCGGCCATCCAATGTCTTCCTCAATGACACGACATGTGCAAGTGGGTGGACAGTGACTTGGCTGTCCCCCCCAAGCAGATTACACTCAGGTGTGGATAACTGATGAGCTTCTTGGAACAGATTTTCTCCAGCAGGACGACAAAGGTGCACTGATAACCATCTTCTTTGTGTATGCCATCAGAAGGTTTAATTATCGCCAAGAGTCAGAGAAGAAAAGTATCTCCAGGGGGCAATGCTGAGAACTGAGTCAAAAGCTCAAGGTCTCAGGTGCCTCTAGTCCTTCTGCTGATGTTTTTCAGCAGTGTCTCCTCCATCCACCTACAGCCAAAACCATGGCTAACAAGAATGCAGAGGCTCAGTCAGTTCCCAGCGTGAAAAGCTTAAATATTGATAACTAAAAAATAAAGTAACAAATCCACTAAATTCCTACCTTTCTACTTTGTTTGGCTGCTGATCCAGTGCTTGGAGAAAGTAATCCACTTCTGAGACTCAATGAAACCTAACAGGTGATCAGATCCTTACCCTGCCCCAAAAGAGATTCTGCAAAACTCCTGAAGTTCCACAAACACTTACGCTTTTGTGTAGTTCAGAATGAAGTCAATGCCCTTCTCATTGTCAAACTGGATGTCACGAGGCAGCTCACTGTGAGAATGGGCATCGATGCTCAGGGGAAAGCCCGGATGCCACTCCTTCCAGCTGAGAAAATAAGAGAGATTTGATTAACCATATAACCTTATCAGCATAGGAGCTGTGTCTTTCCTTTACCTCCACTGCTTCGGTAACTCACAGCTCTAAAGGAAGTTTGTGGCAGACTCACTTGGGCCAAAATAAGTGATTTATACCACATCAGTACCTACCAGTACCCCACAGAGTCCTGAAGCACAGTGGAAGGGATCTACTTGGCCACCTATCTTCACAAAGCTTGAAGTAACTTAATGTCTGTGATATTCCTACACACTTGCCACATTTGGTTGAAACTGGCAGTAGCTTCAAATGTATTGTGGAAGGAGGGGACAGAGAGACAGCTGCCCAATGCATGCTCATTCCTGGGACTACATTTTGCAGAACTGAGATACAGCAGCTAACACTACTCAGGCATTTATTTAGATTCCTTCAAAAGGCACTCTCCAGGAGTCTTGATTCAACTGTTTAACCTCCTAATGGGCATGGCACACATTCTTTGCCCCATTTTTATTTCAAAACAAAAGAAAGTAAATTGTAAAGAATACTGTTTCCATGGTATTTCCAAACTACCTGCCACACACAGACTGCATTGTGTATTATCAGCTATGCATCAGAATTGTAAGTAGCTATTTCCCTGAAATTACAAATGGTTTTGCCTTCCTTCTTGCATATGTAAATAAAATTTTGTGTCACACCTCTTTTTGAACCATATTTTCCTCTGCTCTACTTCCCATAATTTTTAAGGAACAGCCTTTCTCGTTCAAATGAAATGAACAACACATACACCAAGCCTCAATCCATCAATTCTGAACAGACCCTTTGCCTTAACCCTTACTCTCCCGATAATGAGGTACAAGAGCAAGAAACTTTCATTATTTTAACAGAGCACATCTCTAGCAAAAGGCAATGTCAAATGCCTTTTGGCGTCACCCTCTGAGAAAAGACAGAATTTTCTCATTTTGACACAGACTAGGAGAAAATGTCTATGTCAGTATAATATATACATATGAAATATATACATATAATATACAACTGTGTCCTGTTAGCACATTCCAGTTCACTCAAACAGGGACAGATCTTCACTGCAGCCTGGTGCAGGCAACAACTAAAGCTAGCTTGGTTCAGCAGCCAAAAAGCTCCAGTAAAAGCTGACATGTTCAGATCATGTTCCAAAACTGTAGTACTGCTTGTAACAGGCAAATGAAATATGCCTTCAAATCTTCCTTGAAAGCACAATGGTGTGCCAGAGGGCCCACACAGAGGCTGTATCACTGAATTCCCAGTTAAGTCTTCCAGAGAGGCTTATCTGAGGTACAAGTATCTCATAATGCCACTTGCACCAGGATGATCATCACTTACAATGAATTCCATCTAAGTAAAAACCACATATGGCCAACACGATACCTTAGGCTTTCTCTTATCCAGCAGTTGAGTAATTAGAGCCATATGATAATGTGAACATACCCTGCCAAACTCTGACCTGATGAGGACAGACCCTGGAGCAGTAGGAAACTCACCGGTACATTTTCTGACGGGACTCGAGCTCTTTGCGTCTATGCTGCTTGAGAATCTGAGTCTTGTCATCTCGGGGGAGCTTTGCTGTTAACAGGGAAAAGAGACAGGGCTATGAGGCTCCTCTACCTATCACTGCCCAGGTATTGAGAAGGACAGCAAAGTTTTCAAGCCTTCAAACTTCTGATCTATACCTTTTCAAAGTTTCTGTGGGAAACGTTTACATGATCCAATTTAGTACTTTTGAGTAGACACACAGGTCCTTAGAGAATCTGTGAAAGAAGATAAGCTCCTGACTTGGTGCTTCCAAGGGGCAGTTAGCTCAAGCTAGGAACATCTGTCTCAACTGTGTATGAACCCAGGATTTCTAATGCAGACACTCGCTGTATACATCTAGTGTTAAATGGTCTGAAGAGGGTCATGGGAACTAGTTTTACAGCTCAGTACCTAGGGGAATTTCCATCAATAAGAAAAACCACAACATTATTCCAGTTCTCTGCTAAAAGACATCTCCAGGAAACATCTCCAAGCTTCTCTTCTTGAGCAATGCTCTCCCCTGTCAGCCTGGGGCAATAATCACATCTTCCAGTCATGAGAACAGAAAGAAAAAACAGTGAGGCTTCAGTTCCAGACATTTTGCTCTTCTGACCATGAATTCAATACAACATTAAATAACACAGAGACTTCCTTAGTGATCAGAGAAAGGGCAAGGCACACGACTCACTTTACATACACAAATGTGGAGGCAGATAAAACCAGCAAGAGTTTCATGACAAAAGCTGTTTGGGGTTGGAGTTGGAAATATCAGAGGTAATACAGCTGATCACATAGATGGCTAATGGTTTCCAGGTGGTTGTGTTCAATTTACCAACAGAGTTTCATTTGCTCTTGTCCTTTACCTCACCATACTCTGAAAGCCATGCAAAGCTGCCTTCCATGAAGTGTTACAGTTGCTATAAAGCAAATTATGAAAAATTGAAAGACCAAAAATAAACTGACACATAATTGTTATTATAGGACAAAAGACTTCAAAGACAAAATGCCCCAGCCAGGAGTAGCCAAAAATTTAAGGGGAATAAAAGCATTTATTTCGTACCACCTCACACTTGTTTCAGCTGTTTTCAGGCACTCATGCTGCAGAACACTACAGTGGCCAACCTACCCCAGGGAGCAGAGAGGGGAACAAGCAAACATCAGTGACAAATGTCTGCCCAAACCCTGGTCATGGCAACTAGGTGTCAGAGACACTTAAAACACTTTTCTCAGCTGGTCCCCATTACTTGCAGCCGTCACAACCATCACCCTGCCTTGTCCTGGACTTGACAGCATGCAAAGAGAATGAATGAAAAGTAAGCTGCTGTTTCAGTTTGCACCTGCTGAGCAGCCTACTTTGGGATTTTATTTCACTCTCACAAAAACAAGACAATTTGCAGGCAATTAATCATGGGCCACTTAGGAGCTTAGTATGAAACAAGCAGGGAACGCTAATTCTAATTAGATCAAAAGGGCTCCCAGCAATGGGAAAATAGTCAAAAATTTGGCACTAGAGTCAGCCTTCAAATTCAAGACCAGTGTAACAAGGCAGCATTACGACTCTTCCCTGTGCGTGCTTCCCAAAACATCCAATGCCACGGCCAGTGCCTAGGCCAACGAGCTGCTCAGAAAGTATTCCTAGTCTGTAGGGAAAGCCCATGCTCTAGGATGCAGCAGGGTCTTAATTTGCGAGAGAAGACTGGGAGCTACATGGAGAAATGGGAAGGAGAGATGAAAAAATTCCAGGTGTTCTGCAGGAAATATGGTTTCTAATGGCTCTCACCTCTTCCATCTCGAAGGACAATCTCCTTTTCATCCGTAATCCAGCGGTAACATGGGAACTCCAAATAGTCACCCACTGGTGTCTTAACAGTGATATACTTAAGGTACCAGTCATCCTGGTACCAGTATTTTCGTTTCTCAATTTTTATTAGCTGAATTTCTCCAAGGTCTTCTTCCACAGTCACATCATAGGAGTCAACCTGCAGAGCAGAATACAGCCAGTGATCCACTGCACATGCAGAAAGCATCACCAGCACTACACAGACATACCTGGTCTTTCCTCACACAGCTTTCCAGCTTCTTGTGGGTGAAAAAAGGAAGTCCTATTATTGGACTTCAGTGCAACAGAAAGATGACTAAAAGAACAAACAATAACATGCAAAACGCTCCAGAAAAGGAGAAATATTTTTGTATGCAACCTAAAAACAGTATTACTCCTTGAAATGTTTGCAAGTCTTAGAAAAACATGCAGGCCATGAAATCATTCACTACTCTCCTAGCAATAGCTGAAGGAGGTACTGCTAGGGCACATCTACTCATGCAACTGGAGTGGCAAGATGGTAATGAGATTAAAACATGGCACTAGGAATTTAAAGACCTTTGTGTGTTAGTTATGTGTGCTTCAGACTAAGGGTAGTATCCAGATCACCTAAATCCACTCGCTGTCTTTTGCTTCCTGGTCTACTTTTTAAAATGAGGACAATGGTACATTTTATGGCTGTACAGCTAAGATTTTTGACAATTATACATTTCATGTTTGTAAGGCTCAGATGCACAGAAAAATTTAAGGACAATGTCACACCTAGGTATACGCAGATGTAAGATTTAAATTAAAGAGCAATATGAATCAGATCTAAGGAATTGATAGAAATGTCACATTGACAGCCAACCTTCAGAAGAAACTCATTCCTCTGGTAACAATCTACTTGCCTATATTACAAAAGCCCTAAAATAGTTACTGTTGATGTAATGCAAAAAGGACCTGCAAGTAACCTAAATGTTCCTGAAGCTTTTTAATCTTTTTATGACCATCACAACTCCAACTATAATGGCAGTTCTGAAAGGGAGGGCTCCCTCCTGGTACCTCACAGCTTCTGCTGCCTCCAGCACTGCGGCAGCACTGCGATGGGCTCACCTCAGATGACAATTCTGCTAATACAGTAAAGGTTACAGAGAATGTACAAGGTTCAGGTAAGAACTGACACTTGGTTGCTCAAGGTTTCTATGACATTTGTTGTATGAGGTCCCTTGGTAAACACCGGGGTGGCTGCCAGAGATGTTAGGAGCTTTTATACAGTTTGAGTGCAGAGTGAGAGAACAGAAGTAAGGAAGAGTATTGGACTGTCTAAACTCCTGTACCGTCCTGTCCAAGCAATTTAATCTCATGCAAAACCTAAGTCTTCTCTTTTTGAGAAAAGATTCCTACTGACTACTCTTATATTGGAAAAAGGATGGCACAGACAACTCCTCTTTCTATAAGCACAAAGCTCTAATTGGAAAGAGCTATATTTCCTTTCTGGAAATACATGTGAGTACATTTCTTTCAACAAAAGCAAAAAGTAGATGAAAGGGGAACAGGAAGGAAAGAGAGAACTGGGGGACACCATAAAACTTTGAAATCACTCAGCACCAGAGGAATTTACCCAAAAGACACTACACAAAGAAAACACACTTTCAACATTCCCTGTGTCCAGATCTTGAAGTAAGTCAGAAAAACTACAACTGAGCCACCATTGTGCAAACCCCTTCAGACTTTTCCACATACTCTTCCCTCAGTCAACATTTGCCATTCAAATCTCCTACTCAGATCTGGCCCATGCCCTCTTTCATCACATCTAGTAATATGCACAATTTGCAATAATGCAAATTAAGACATTATGAGGATAATGGAACTACAGAGCCTGGCCCAACATTCGGGAAAAAAATATCCCAAACCTGGAAAGTAGACAAAGACAAAATAATACTGCAAAATTATGTTAATCCACTAAAAAGTGACATTTGTTTTGCAAATGGATTAACAATTGAATTGCTTTGCAGGAAAAAAATATAAAGATGGTACTGAAAGAAACACTAAAGGCAGAACTGTGAAAACCATTGCTACATTTTGCAAACCAACCAAACTCAAAGTCTTCTGGCCTGCTTCAGTTTAATTTTTTTTTGTTCTGTACTGGTATTTTTCTTTTCTTTTTTCCTTGCACAACATTTTATTAAGACTCACGGTGTTTTGGGCACAATGTAATCTGAACAGGTGCCTGGAGAAACAGGCTGCATTCCCCAAGAAAACATCCTCAAAACCAAAACTTAGCACATTGTACTGCAAGTGTCCAATGAGCCGGACACTTTATGGAACACAGAGTTATTCTCATTATCTGCAATAAATACATGCTGAAAAACAGACTGTGTATTTGTTGCTACTAACATCCACACCCTCTGTTTGCTGCTCCCTCACCCAGTGGATGTATCTCTGCTCCTGCTGGACCTGGTCCCACAGCAGCTTACCAGTTACTGCTGGGCAGATCCTGAAAGCTCCCATCGTGGCATTTTCTCCCTGTGACAGGATCCAGTGCAACTGAATGCTCAGAGTACAGCCAGGCTCTCAGTCAGAGCCAGCTGAAACCCTCTTTTGCAGCCCAGGAATAAGAGCAAATTGCCTGGTCACTAAGACCCTGGTGTTGATCTCCTCAGCTGGGCAGGGCTCAGCCCTCCTGAGAGAGCACCCTAACCATAAGTTTTCAGGACAGTCTGAGGTTTCCTTCAACCTCTCTTACTAATGTTGTTCAGTTTTGCTGAAAGTATGTGACTACTCAGCAGATAAGAGATAAACAATGACTGGATGTCCATTTGGGAAATTCAGGTACCAAGGTTCTAAGCTAATGAATGCTTAATCATGAAAGAAAATTAACTTCAATAGCAGTGGCTGGTAAATGGGTGACCACAGCTACACATACCATCAACACCTACTCAAAATGCTGACTTCTGTTAAGGATGTCTATGCTGTTTAACAAAGAAGAGACCACGCACCTAATTCAGGCTGTGAACCACATTGTTGAAAAAACACACCTCAAGGCAAAGCAGCACCATGACAGTGAAGACTCACTTGTACATGTGATGGTAGGTTTAACTTTCAAACTTCTGAATACCTTTTTAAAACTTTCAAAGTTGTTTGTATCTCATCAGACCTTCTAGAAATGGTGAATTTGGTTTCCAAGTAAAATACATATTTTGGAAAAGGGAAAAAAAGAAAGCTCTTTTATTTCCAGAGTGGACAATAAGCAAATAAATAAATGCCATTCTAAACCAGTGCTCAGAGTATAAGCAATTACATTTGGATAGTCCAAATACTGTGATAGGACCACAGAGAGGACAGGGCACAGCACACATCAGAAATCTAGGTTAGGAAGAAGAGCCCAGCTGACAGCCCAGCCACAACTTCATTCTCACACATTCATGCTGTTTTTCAGCTTTCACTGAAGTTGCCCTCTACATTTCTCTTGGAAGGCATTGTAATTCTCATTGGATGTTCTCACCTCTTTGTTTAATTCTTTGGAGATAACAGGGCTCTGACTATTAGTAAAAACTGACCCTAAACATCGACTATCAACAGGAAACCCACAATATTTTTTTAGTATTTGTAAAGAAAGTATGAGGAGATCTGAAAGCCCATTGTAAGACAGAACCATCTTTCCCAACGCCTGACTAACCACAGCCAGGGCTAAATCCTAGGGCAGGGATGCGAATGACGGGCGGCCGGGGAGGGCAGCGGGTGCCTCAGTCTCAGTGTCCCTGTCCGGAGCACCGGCACACGGACACGAATTTAAAGAAAGCCCAGCCCTGCCCAGCCCCTCGAGATGCCGGACAGCGAGCGGCCGAGATGCCGCTGGTGCTCCACCGTCCGCGGCACCGCGGTGCGGGCCGGGGCAGCGCGGGGAGAAAGGCGGCGGATGGTGCGCGGTGCGGGCCGGGGCAGCGCGGGGAGAAGGCGGCGGATGGTGCGCGGTGCGGGCCGGGGCAGCGCGGGGAGAAAGGCGGCGGATGGTGCGCGGTGCGGGCCGGGGCAGCGCGGGGAGAAAGGCGGCGGATGGTGCGCGGTGCGGGCCGGGGCAGCGCGGGGAGAAAGGCGGCGGATGGTGCGCGGTGCGGGCCGGGGCAGCGCCCGCGGAACTCACCGCGCCGCGCTCGAAGTCGTTGTAGAAGGGCTTGTCCAGGAGGTGCCTCTCGCTGCAGCCCGCCGTGCCCTGCAGGGTCAGGTACACGTAGTCGTCGGTGCCCGCGAACCACTGGCTGCCCGTGGCCACCGTGACGGTGTAGGACGGCATGCTCCCCCCGGCTCGGCTCGGCACAGCCCCACCGGCGCTGCTAAGCCGCGCTCCTGCCTTCGCCCGGACCCTGCCCCGCGCCGCCGCCTCCTCCGGCACTGCACGGGCGGCTCGGCGCTGCCCGCCCCTTCCCCAGCCCGGCACACCTACCCCGGCCCGCCTCTGCCGCACCGCTCCGTGCTGCGCCGCGCCCCTGTCCTGGCACAGCAGCCCCTCACCCTGAATTCCAGCCCTGCCCCGTGCCCGTGTCCTGGCACAGCAGCCCCTCACCCTGAATTCCAGCCCTGCCCCGTGCTCCTGTCTGGCAAAGCTGCCCCGCACCCTGCACTCAGCCCTCTCCGTGCACCTGTCCTCCCGCTGTGCATCAGCTCCACACCAGCACGCTTTACACACAGGCCTCCACACTGTACTTTCCTCTTGACTACATTCCACAGGTTCACAACTCAACACAGCTTCCAGAGCTCTCGGCTTTGCAGCACACTGCTCCGCACAGTATTCCTGATGCTGCCAGGCACAGCTCACCTCGGCACAGCCCCGTGTGCCTCACCACCTCTACGCTTACAGGATTTCACCTTAAACTGCTCCGCATTCTGTAACCTCACCCCCAACCACCCCAGTGTGCAGGCATACGTGCTCTTCTGTGTGCTCCTTACACTCACACTATACTGACACGACACACTACACACTGCATATATCCCACTTGCTTCATCATCCAAAGTTAATCATTCTATCATAGCACCACAGAATCATTAAGGTTGGAAAAGACCTTTAAGATCAAGTTCACTCAAATTCATCACCAGACCATGTCCTTAAGTGCCATATCCACATGTTTTTTGAACATTTCTAGGGATGGTGACTCACACCATACTGCACCCTCATTATATACACCAGATGTGCAAATCTGTGTACAGCTCATGCTTTCCTCAGAGCTTGACCCCTGTACCTGCCCATGCTTTTTCCCCTGTATTCTGCTAAGCTTTTGAAACACCCTGCCGTCTTTGCATTACCGTGCGCAACACCAAATGCCAGCATATCTGCATGTCAGAACTGCACACACACAACCAACTCCCCATTTGCAGAAAGCCCTCTAAACATCCCATTTCACACTCCCCACCCTGCGTACACCAAGCACCTGCTATCATTAAGATGCTGACATTATGAACAGAAGAGCTGTCTGTGCTTCCTCCAGACTCCAACTTACCCCATAGCAGCGATACTGCACACTTGGCACTTCGACACCAAGACCACTAATACTGTTCTCTAGTATTTCATCAAGCAAACAAATACTACATGCTGCCACCCTTGTTATCTCACTGATAATCTTCCTCCATGCTGCTGCCAGCAGCAGTTGCAGGATACTGTGCTGAGAGGAACCAGGCTGCGCTTTTGCACATCTCAGTGTCCTTTCATCAGTGTTCTGTGATCAAATCCAGCTCCTCATATCCTTGCTGTCAGGCACGTGGCCTAGCTGGTCTCTAGCTCTTGTGAATCTCTAGTGATATGTAACAAGTGAAATTAAAACCACCTCAGGAGTGCTTTACTTGTGATCCAGTTAGAGCTGAGGTACTGTGCTGGTTTAATCAGTGCATGATGGTAAGTAATCAAATCATACTTTGGTAGCACTTTCAGTATGAGGCACTCTGCCCACAGGTGAGGCAGCAACTTTCAAATACAGAGGAAGTGAGCAATTACAGCCAACAGTTGGAACTTGTTGCTGGCTGTGCCTGTTCTGCCAAGTCCAGTTGCGAAGTGCCTTGTACCTCTTGGACTGCTGAGCAACACCACGAGATAGGCTTATGGATTCTCTGCTCCAGCTTCCCAAGACATGCTGTAGCCCATCTTACGTTTTAAGTTATTTATGTTGTGGCCACACAACAATGGGGACAACAGGGACAGCCTGTGCTGCCCTTGAAAGGATTCTGTTCTTCTTTTGCAGAGGCATGAAGATACTTGGCTATGCTCACCCAGAAGAGTTAGGGAAGATCTCCTACATCTCTTCAGGTCAAGTAGAAACTCAAGCATTTTCTGTATTGTGACTTCAGATTTCAAGGCTCTCCCACATTCAGGACATGCTTTTATACATAGACATAGAAAAGATTCAGAAGTACTCAGCATTAATTTCTACTCTGCTGCTACTTTTTAAATAACACCCAGAAGTGCAAAATGGCCAACTGTTGCACTGCACACCTGAGGTAGCTGCAGAATCCCAGTCTGGAGATCTGACTTCTCCTCCTGACATTTAAGCAGCAAGGGATCCTTGTTACTGCACTGTGATCACTTCTATGGACAATGTTACCACATAGAAGTGCTCCATAAACTCAGTAAGCTCTTCCTTGCTTTCCTCTTCCCTTTAAGTAAGATTTCAAAGAACTCACACTTCCGTTTCATTTTTGCACAAGAGCTGTCAGTCCTAAAATTTCTAAATTTAGGTTCACAGCCTTCATTTAAAGATATCTGAAACTCTTTTAATATATCAAGTGTTTCAGAAACAGATTAGTCATACCTAAGGTCACTTTCTAGGTACCTCCATTTTCACTGCAAATATGGAACAAAATGGTGTTCGAATCTGGATCAGTGGGTTTCCATGTTTCTTTGCATTTCAGCTCCAATGCAGCATTTGAACCCAATTCCACTCCTGAGTGATGAGTTCTGTTCTCACACGGTTTGAGTCTCTTCTTTACAAAGATGTGACTGGGAGTCTCCCAGTAGTGTTACAACTCCTCTTACAAACTCATCAAAAAATACACTAGATATAGTCCTGTACAGGAAATTTGTAGGAATGCATTTGTTACATCTCACCAGCCTTTTCACAGCTATGTCTCTTTTTAAGTCTGTTCTTTTGTCACTTCTAGCTTTTATCATGAGGTCCACATTCAAAAGTTTATTGACATTTATTTCTGGCATCATTTCAAATCCTTTGTCAAAATCCTGCCAGACAAAATGCAGGATACACAAAAACCAAACCCAACCATTTTATCCAGAGACTACATTACTTCACTCATGAGGAGACCCATACTGTACTGTCAGCACCAGCCTGGGCTTACCTGCCCCAAGCCCCTTCCCTGGGGAGGCAGGAACAGTTCCCTGCCCCAGCTGTGCACAAACACCTCGCTCCTCTCTTGGAGAAGGTTTCACTAGGCAGCAGGATCTGTTCAGCCACATGCAGGCAGCTGGGAAACCGGGCCCTTAAAACATGAGCAGCTGCTGTTCCTGGTCTGGCTGAGTGTTAGTGCAGGGCAGGATAGCTGCTTGCAAAGGGCACATCTACTCTGCCAGAGATTTTGCTGCTTCTGACTCACAGCTCCCCTTTCCCAAACATACCTCAGATTTACTCCATGGAAACTCACAGCAGAAGTCAGCTGTTGTCCCTCTTTACCTTCACGCAGTGCTAGTGAAAAACAAGGTTGTTCTGTGAAGATGTCACATATCTTACAGCCCTCCTGAGGTTCCAGGCAGTTGGGGTGGGCAGATGGCCCTCCTGAAATGTGTCAGTAAGGACTGGGAGTAGGGAGGAATGATACAATAGGCAATTAACAAACGGCAGAGGGGAGCAGCAGAGCCTACAGAAATTTCCAAGCTACATAAATAACCTCAGGGGCATGAGCTGAATAGCCGAGAACATATGGGTGCTAATTGCACATTACTCCACCAGAATGGGGAGAAAAAACCCTCCATGTTCATAGAACTGCCTCTGTCCCACCTCCGTGCCCAGAAATGAACTCTAGAGTTGCAAAGCTCAGCACAATGCCCTTGCTCTGCCATCCAGGCAGTGGCAATTCTGGCACCAGTTCAATCTCTCACAGCCCCCAGCAGGGCTGCTCTATCAACACTTAATATGGTATCTTAATACCTTTTCTGCAAGGGACCATCCAGCTTGAGAGAGGCTGAGAGTCTCTCTATCCCCATGAACTTCCTACCCTCTTTTTGAGCTGATGTTCCTTGGATCCTTCATCCCATTTAATATGGTGTTAGGACATCTCCCTCAGCCCTGAGAACCATGGGATCTGGAACTGCCTGACCTCATCACTTCCCCCTAAATGCGCAGATCCTCTCCTGCCTCTGCAGATGTAGCTGTGCAACTCTGGCGCTTAAGGAGAGGAGGGAGGCAGAGAGAAAGCAGCATGCTCTCAAGGTTTCCCCTCCCCAAACCATTGCTTCAGGCTGCGCAGGTAACAGTGCTAAAGAGGAGGAGAGAGCAAAGGCATAGGACACATAAGCCACAGACAAGACAAACACAAGGAGTACAGCTGCATTACTGGCTGCTCTTTAGGTATCATTTTGTGCTGCACACATTTGACAACTGCAAAACTAGAACAGTAATGAGAGACTGAAAACTGCTGCAAAATTCCTAAGCACAAGCAGCAAAGGTAGAGTCCTGATAGAGGCTTGTGCAACATCAGGCAGGTCCAAATTAATCCTTGAAATAATACCTCTAACTTCTACTGAAGCCTTATTTGGTCCAGGGCTGCAAGAAAGCTGCTCAGTGGAAAGGTTTGATTTAATTTACATCTAATTTCTCTGGTGTACATCAACTGGTTACATGTGACCATGAATGTAACATGGTCCTAAAAGCAGTTTTGGGATAAAATAAACCATCATCTTGCTGGCATGAGGATATACTGGTTTAGCTAATCCCATTATTAGAATCAGTTCTCTTAAGACAGCACTTTCAAAAGCAAGAAGGTAAACATGAGAGCAAAATAAGTGGCAAGCTGGGCTCTAGAGAGAGTTCAGTTTATCTGCAGGAAGGGGACAGTGGTGCTTGGTGAGTTATTTTGGGATGCTCAGGAGTAAAGCAGGTATGAAGTATGACATACACTCTCCAAGACAGCTGTGCTCTTGCAGCTGGGATCAAGTCCTTAGCCCAAGACATTTCCTGTTCTCTCCCAACCACAAGGATAACTGTTTCCCCTTCACAAAGGAACCTGCTGTCCCAGCACCACACCCTACAGCTCTAACAGTGATGAATTCTCCTAAGCCTGCTTGGCCTGCCTTGTTTGCAGGTGGCCTTTGAGACAGTTACCAGAACAACCCAGCACAGCAAGTTGCTCCCAGCAAAAATGACTGGGAGGTTTATTTTAGTTAAGTCTTAAAATGTGAGGAATTGCAAGCCTGATTCCTTGAAGCTTCAGGATTTAATGAACACACCCTGAGTGGTGATCTTCCCCCCTTTTGCTCTGTGCAGCCTTCTGGTGCTTTATTCAGTCATTTCAAACCCTCCTCTGATGTTAAAGCCTTTGAGACAATTTCATTTATCTCCCTAATACTCTCAAACAAAGTCTACTCTCTATTTTTAGATTTCAGTTCCTCTGACACCATTCTTGTCTTTTTCCTAGAATGCACTTTTAAGATTATTCTTAAAGTTTGTCATCACTCGACCCTGCCTAAGCAGTATTACATTTCCAATTATTCTACCCTGTGTAATGCACTGAATTTGCTCCCCATTTCCTTTGTCCAGGGCTGTTTTTTTTTTTTTTTTAAAAAACCTCCTCTGCTTCCTTTCTCCATCTAGCCAAGATGAACTGAGTTTTCCTCTGTTCAGTTCTTGTTCTATATTGAGATATTCTTGCCTGACTTTCTTATGTCATACATCTATCCTAAGGAAGTGAAAAATCCTCCACTTCTGCCGTATTGTGGTACATCATACAATGCCAAAATGTCAGAGAGCATCCTATGCATCAGAGACTGGAGCCTAGAGGATTTACAGGAAAAACTGAGATCACAAGGGGGCATTGACCTTTATTTGCAGTGACACTCCTGGGTACTTCCATGGTTATTCCTATTAATCACACATTGCCTGCCATTTGGTACATCCTAGCACAACCCTCACTGCCAGCCTGGCCCAGAGGCAAGTGAGGAAGCGGGCAAGAGGAAGGAAATTTGGGTTGCACAAGCAGACTGAAAGGAAAAGGACAAGCACAGCATGATATGGGTAACACACTGGGGATAGGGAAATCTGAAATGGAGGGGTGGGTGACAGGAGACTGGTCCACAGGGTGGCTGTGGGAAGTGGGGTGGGAGATGTCCAGCTCCTGCAGCAGTGCAGGGGGCTGAGCAGCAGTGCAGGAACGAGCCTGGCTCTTGAGAGAGGACTTGGTTTTCAGAGTCAGCAGCTGGAGCTGCACCTTTTGACAGGTCTGTAGCCTCCACAGGGCATTTGTCGACCTTGTGAAATGCTGCCCCTTCTGCTTCCCAACTGCCTCCTTGTGCCCTGCTCCAAGGGGCAAGTCATGCTGGTCCTGCCAGCCAGATACCAGTAACTACTCACCAGACACCTCCAGTTCCTGGGGACCAGATGAAAAATCCTGTTCCTGGAGTCACAGCTGTGCCATATGCTGCTGAGCCAATGCTGTTCTCTGCCTCAGAGATGGACACAATGCACACAGTGACAGTAATACTCTTTCAGATGAAAATAAGGTTTACAAGAGGAAGTAAGTTAATTTATAATTAACTCGAGATGCCTGAGCCCAAGACAAGGAACACTTTTTAACTGGCAGCCAGATGGCTTTGCAGGCTCTGTTCCTTAAACCATTTATCAGCTTTTCATCTCAGAGACTGCCAGTCAAACAGCAGGCCCTGGAAATTATCCTACCATCTCTCCAGAAGGGTTTTTTTGTATAGAGGTCTTGTTGGGTTTCCAAACTTTATGTAAGTAGCTTCATTTACTACAGCCAGAATTTCTTAACTAAGGGAATATAGGACAGAGACTTTTGTTTTGCATGGGAGACACCTCTCCAGGGCTGCAGATTTAAGATTTCCTTCCCTTCCTTACCTAAAAGAAAATTAAAAACTAATTACTACTTAAGCAGAAATGAAAAGCTTTTCTTTGCTCTTTGGTGTGTATGCCTTTGTAACAAGCTCTCTCACAGCAGCAGTTTCCTTGACCTGCTGGTTCTAGAAACGTATTCGCGTGAAACTGAAGATTTCCTCTTCTGTATACAAAAGTAATATATTCTTCCTAGATGAAAATCATAGTAATGAGCATCTTCTGCTCTGCACCTCTACACAGATGCATGTGAGAATGCTGACTCCAGACATGAAGCATTTGATGCCCCATGCAGTGTTGATTCCAAAGGTCAGATTTCAAGGCCCATGGCAATCTTCTCTCCCCACCTCCTGCATGGCAGAAACCAGAAAATTCTCCCCATGATTCCTGCATTTGAAGCCAAAGCACCTGCATTGAAGGAGTTGCCCAATTACTCCCATGGTTACAATGCCTTTATCATTATGGATCATTTTATTATCAAATTGTCATGGGATGCTACTCTGCATTGGTCTGCTACACTGAAGAGCCATCAGATTCTGTGTTTTGATCGTCATCTTACTACTGCAGAGCTCAATTTTTCTCTCCATGGTTTTTCAAACAAAATGGATACTATAATGGGTTTGGGATTTTCTGGGTTTTTTTATAGAAACACTTTATTGCTGCAGTCAATAACCCTGTGTATCACACACAAATAACCAATTACAGTTTAAGAAACTAAAAATAACTCTGCAAGTGGCAATACTGAGAAAACAAACATACATGAAAGGATACAAAACTATACATTAAGTTACTAGAAATTTAATAACTAAAAAATTCTGCAGAAGTATGAAGTGTCTTGTATAAACTATACAACACATGCCAGTGTAAAGTTCTTCAACATTATACAATTACCTATCTACAAATGTTTTATCGAAATACAAGATTAGCTGCAATTTTTAAACAGTTATCTTCTATACAAAGACAAGTGCTTTCAGTACTTCATTGGAATATACAGACACCGCAATATCTCAAAACTAAAAAATAATCACAAAATAAAAGGTCCCACTTAGAAATTTTCTTTCTGTATCTAATACAACACTAAGGAAATCCAGCCAGCAATATCCTTGCTTTTGTATTTGCCCTGTTTCACTCATATCTGAGAGGGACCCAACCCACAGTCACTGACCTCCCCCTTTTCATTGCTGGCCAGTCTCCAGAGCAGACCACACCAGAAATCTGTATCTTAACACACTTCAGCTCTAGGAGAGATTTGGACCTGGGTTCCACTTCACAATAGATACTTACTCTGCCACATAGACGGCAGAAGCAATCAGCTCCTGTGCATGGCCACATCCAGGCATCACTTCAAAGGTTCCTCATGAGTGGCAGGCCAAGCAGCCCCCTTCCTTACCGCACCAAGTGGGACTGATGCTCTGATCAGTACAGGGGATTGGCTTGCACAGAGTTACTACTGCTTCCCAGGAATTCCCAGGTACAGCACAGAGGCCCAATACTTCTCTAACCCCTCGCAGGCTCATTCAATCTTCACTGAATGCCTCCTGCTGAAGCAAAGCCAATCTCAATGACATTCGACCAGAGGAAGCTGTCCTGATGTCTGGCCATCTCTTCAGAACACATTTTAAACATCACTCCTGCTCCCAAAATACAGGCTTACAGCTGAAAAAAGTCCTGAGAATTCATAGGAATTTAAGATCTCATCAGCTCTTAAATGGGATCAACCTTCTGCAGCACACATCTGTCTAACATAATGCATGTTCATGACCTGGCAGATACATCAAATGTGACATAGCAGGGGAATTTCCTTGGCCCAGATGGTGTCTTTTTGGACAGAAGTGATGTCAATAGAATGGGAATCTGGTCAGTTATCTGGGGCATTGGACACATCAGCAAAGGCTCTGGCAATCTAGGGAAGGGATTGTGGTAGATGGCATTAAGCCTACATTCCCTCCTACTTAAATTCTGGTCTCAGGGAAGTCCCAGGGTAACCCAAGCTAACTTTGACCAAGGTACACGGACCAGACTTCTATTTCAGTCATTTCAAAAGCTGCCAGAGGGAAGTATTGGAAAGCTTGATCTAATAGGGGATTGTTGTTCCCCTTACTGACATCTGAACAGAAAGGACAGAGCTCACCTGAGATGTCATCAGTGCCACGCAGCTGGAAGCTGAAAAAAGTCAACAGTATCTTCTTGAGGACAAAGAAGAAAAAAGCACCATTCAGCATTCTCCAATATTTGATGGCACCATGCAGAAGCAGAGAACTGCATCTCCAGAAACCCACCATTAACACCAAGCAAGAATCAGCATGAGAAGTGTGACCAGCATAAATGAAACCCTTGACAAATAGATCTCTTCTACAGCCTTTCCTGGTATGAGCAATCCTAAGCAGTGTAAGAGTTTAAATAATAGGCCTTAATTTTCATTCAGAAGAATGAAAATGGAGAGGGAATTGTTAGCAGCAACACTGGCTAAAACATTTTCATTCACAAATATTTTTCCCCAAGTGATTTTGCTGGAGATGATTTTTCTTCACAAGTTAAGATACTCAGGGGCACAGCAAAAACATTCAGTACCCTGAATACACTGAACACAACCTGGCACATTCCACATGCAGCTTCCGAAACACCGAATGAGATTTTGCAGTATTTCACCCAGAATCATGTACAACAGTGACTGAAGCAGGACCAGCAAGTTACAGTACGCTGTATTGGCAATGTCAGAACACTGCTCACACACCACAGCCTCTCAGGTGTGAGCTAGAGAACAGCCAGGTTTCATACCAGGACTTGTCCATCTTCATTTCACCTACCAGCCACAGATGGGATGAGAACGTGCACAGCATCGCTCGGCAGCTGATTGTGTCCATTCTGCAGCTGTAACGTGAGCATCTCGCAGATGGGCAGGCCTGGTGCACTTGGGCATTTCAGAAAACATCATGAAGGTGTGCAAGACCTGATACTTAACCCACCTGAGTTTATCTAGTGAATCTTTCACAGAACAAAATAGAAAACAAAATGAGACGGTGTATTAACTGCGTTCTCATAATAGAAGAGGATCACCCACAGCAGAGTTCAGGAAAGGTCTTGAGTAATTGCACTTTAAATTATGGCAGGCACAGGCAACAAACTCTGAATGTGTATGGTCATGAAGACTCTGCCCTGATACTAGCAGGGTGTGCAGGGTTTGTCTGCCTGTATCACTTAAGCACGGGACATCCTGACAGCTAATACAGTACACAAACCCATGCCAGTGCAGCTTTACCAGGACTGCCCAGAGGTCTGGATTTTAACATGTCTCAAGAACAAGGTACCATGTTGTTCGTGAAGATCACAGACAGTAAGCTTCAAGCATGAAGTGAGAGGCACACGTGCTTTTCCTCTAACAGGTCTCAGTAACCACTGGGATGTGTGTTCTCTTCCCACAGTCCCTTCTCTGCCTCCTATTAAAATATTGATTTAGAAATAAATTAATATTACATGTTAAGGAAAAAATCCCTGATCTCTTACTGGTATACTTTAAGAAGTCTTAAAGCAGCTACTTTTACTATGAAAAGAATGTACCCAAAGTTGTACTAGAAAAATAGTAAGTGAAACTTGAACTAGAGCTCAGAATTTAGTTCAGTATCTCAACAAGTAAACAGAAACTTTTACCTGAGAAGTCCAGGCAACTCCTACTAAAACCAGCTATATTATCATCATTGATTTTACAGAGATTTAGATAGGGCTCAGGTAGGGAAAGTCAGCTTTCAAATGTAGAGGCCTCATGTGCTGACTTTTCGTGGGGCTCTATTTCTGCTCCAGTCACACTGAGACTTTGGCTGAATGAGGGCTCGAAGCTGGACAATGGTGCAGTGAAGCAGACTGGACAAACAAATCAACTGCAGACACCCCAGGCTTTGGGCAACTCTGTCTAAAAGTCTGCAAACAGATTTTAAAACTGTCCCTCTCTTTGCATGAAAGCAGACTAATTAAAAAGCCAGTCCCAAATTCAAAAGCACAGACAAAAACTATTCTCTGACCACATAGTGCATCACATCAGGACTAAAACCAGGCAGGTATTTTTAAATTTATCCACTTAATGTGATATTTACTTCCTACACTTGGATCTCAGCATCTCCTCTGACAACATCAAATTCTTGGGTAATTCACACATGACACAGCACTAAAGAAAGAAAACCAGTTTCAGCTGTATTGACTAAGTTTCCTTTTTTTCTATAACAGCTCACATTTTTATCAATATAGCAACAAAGCCTTTGCCAATGGTTTGGAATGAAAGTTACATCAGGTATATATGTGCAGGTATGGTGATGGTCTGACTTGTTGGGGAAAAAAAATCAAAACCAATCCCCAAAACAGAGCACTGAAACTATTGAAAACAAACACTGTACACATCCACTACTCCTCATACACAAGTCACAAGTGCAATATCCTTTGAAGAAAATTGCTCCTCAAAGGAACCCCAAAGAGGCAGAGTTTTTTAGTGTTTGGTTTAGTAAGATAATGTGGGCATGTGTTGGAAATCACAGGCTGGAATTTTTTAATTTTTTTTTTTTTTCATAAGGCAAGAGGTTTATGTTCCAGAAGAATAGATGGGGTAAAGAATGAAGAAATGTTTCAAAAATGAGACATTCTTTCAAGTTTCATTCTCATTTGACATACATATTACAAAATAAAGATTTTTAAAAGTGCTATATGCTTTTTAAGTCTCATCGCAATATGTAAAGCAAGATTTTTACACCTGTTGCCTAAGACACAATGTTAGTGGCAGTGTTAGTGGTAGATTAGACACTCTCTCTCTCATTTCCCTCACTGTCTGGGACAACCTCCTTCATCACGCATAAAGAACCGACCAACCAACCAACTGCACTCTACGCATCCTCCAGAATCACTTAAGATTCATCTTCTAAAGTAACAGACTCCATGAAGTTGGTGACAGCTCGCTAGCGGCTTGCTTGATACCAAACCCAAGGCTCATTCTACCCAATATCCTGTGGCTCTTTGATCAGCCAGTATGAGACACAAAATGTTGAGAGGTATGCAGCCATGATGACATTGACAGATATGCCTAAGGGATTTAAAAAAATTCCAACAAAAAACAAAAGTAAAAAAATTTATCTGCCAGCCCTCAGCTGTTAGCTGATTTTAAAAAGGTAGAGCAGTTTGCAGTAAACAATGATATTAAAATCTTCAAGGACATACAGAAACACCCCTCCCACCCAGAAATCAGACATGAAGGATTTCTGCAGCACAGTCTTCTGGCTCTGTGTAATGTGAAGAGTTTGTGTCTGAATGGTGAACCCCAAACGTTTCTTTGCTTTCGAAGTTTGGCTCCGTTAGTGCAGGTTTTTCAAAAATATTCTTTTTGCTAGTTTCTGGACAGTTTTGTACATATATTACTCGGTTATAAGCTTTAAGTCTCTTCCACAGCTGTATGTACACCTTGCATTGTACATACATGAACAGAAGTCCTCCAGTGAAACCAATAGCCACAACTACCAGCTTAGTCCAAAATGGCCACTCTAGAATACCTGGAAGAAAGAAAATAAAAAGAAGAATTAAAAAATGGACCAGGTCAATATCGGCTGGACTAAATTGGATCTTTCAAAAATGTACTGTAAGGAAACTGTCACGGAGTTTGGGTCATGCAAACTATTCTTAGTTTGCCATTTTTCCTGTTTGGCTTTTTTTTCCCTCCTTCAAGTCAAGCACACAGACTTCTGATTCACATATCACATTCTTCCCCACCCGAGAAAAAACCAAAACAACTGATTTTCTGTGTCTGAGCCTTGATGCAGTACAATCACAAAGTCAAAGCAACCACCAGTTGCTTGTAATATGCTTAAGTCCTCTTACACCTGTTTTTAGACTAAGACTGGATCAAATTATGAAAGGGATTCTATGGCATGGTTTCCTCTTCATAGCAGAAACATCTTCCACCTGCATGTCTAGCTGGCATGCAGTGCTCTGGAAGCCTTCTAACAGCTTCCATCCCTTCTATCCCCACCTTCAGGCTCAGCTGCCTGAGGAACAGTTCTGTGACAGCTGCAAATCTGAAGCCCAGCTTACCTGAGTAAACACATTTCAGATTGGTAAGTTTACTGCTGACATACTCAAGAAAGCTTACTATTCAAGAAGCTGAGATACCGATTGCACTGGGGTGGCAGCCACTACATGAATTGCAGTGCATCCTGTCTCAGTTATGCAAATTGGAATCCTAATATTCAACTTGAATTTCTTCTGCTTCAGGCACAATCACTCATAAAAGTTTTTCCAGCCTAACATGGCTCTCACTGATGACTAACCCACCCACAGATGACTGGGAGGAAAGAAAACCCTGTTGATTTACCTCAAAGATTTGAATTTAGGTTCCTCTTAACTTCTTCTCTTTTTTAAAACTGTTCCAGTTTTGCCCAGTTTAAAGGTAGTCATAGCAGCAAACAAATGCTTACATCCTTATCTGCAAATTTAGACCTAAATTTGCTGAGGCAGTGCAACTTTGTGTCTGGCCACAGTGGATTAGCTCTCATATCTGTGCATTTCACAAGTGCAAACTAAATTGACCTGAAACAGATTTAAAAAGCACCCACAGATTAATTCACTGGTAAACTTATTGATTTAACTACGTAATTTTAGAACGGTGCTTTTAAACAAACCCAACCCCAGGGTAAAGCTGACTAGTTTAAGTATAAAGATTACCTGCACACTTATGTTCCACATGCTCTCTGCAATCAGGATAAATAATTATTCCAAGAGAATAAGTGGGAAGATAAGCAAGTAACATACCGGTAGTTTGTCCCTGTTTAATCTCCTCAGCAGTCCTGTCTATCAGGACATAGAGAGACCACACAACGCAGGTGATGGCAATGATATGGAATGTTACAGAGCACATAATCTTCCTCCTCTCACTGGCTGTCATCTGCAGCTTCTCCCACTGGCAAGAAACCCAGAACCAGAGTAAAAGATTAGGAGTTTATTGTAGTTACTAGAGAGTATGAAAAGAGAACATTGATAAAAACAAAAACCAGGCAGGAGACGAGTTTCCTCCTAACAAGGATTTTAAAAGTCAAATGGCATCATTGCTTTGGCCACAGCATGTGTGTGATGGCTAGCAGCTCACCCTGCTGTGACAGGAGCCATCCTGGTGCTAGAGGGGACTCGAGTGCAGCTCCCACCCTCAGCACAATGTCATCACACCCTGCTTACCCACACATGGGCAGCTCCAGCACAGAGGGGCCCAAGCACTGCTGCTCCTTCCTGTGTTCCCCACTTGACAGCAGGTACCCACAGCTGCCTGCAGCTGAGTGTCACGAGTGGGAGTGCGTACCCTTGCTCAGGGAGGCATTCAATAAAACAATGGTGAAGTGGCACATGATTCAGTTGACCATGGTGTGTAAAGACACCTCATGGTGAGCTCTCAGAGTCCCATAGCTGCTGAGCTCTCGGCTCAAGGCTGTTCAGCTCTGACCTCATGCCTCTGGGGGTTTCATTCAATCTTTACATATATTTAATACCGCTTACAGCAGTGGCACTCACACTTTATTTTCAGTGTTTCAAGTGCACTTAAATACATATGCCCTAAGAATATACCACACAATTGGGGTGACAGCTTTTCTAAGCAAGAGGATGCAGCAAACTAAATCCCCAGACCTGCATCTATCAATAATGCTTATATAGCCCAAAACAAAACCACAAAATCAGGCCAATGTAATTTCAGAAAGATACAAGGAAACTAGATGATTATTATAGATGCTTCTAATATGCCAGACATACCTGAGACACCCAGAAGCTATGTTTTAAATTTCTTTTCTGTAATCTCCCCTGTGTATATGATGAAAGTTTTTGCATGTGGGACACACATCCCTTAGCATATCTGTCTGGAAGAGAGTCATGATGGGCTTTTCTCACACTTTCACAAAATATATGCTGGGACACATAAACATCTCATGCATAAAAAGGTGCATTTGATGTCTCCTAGAATAATTTGTAGAAAAAGAGGACTTCAAAAAGGAGGCATAATGTGGAAGGGGGTGAGGATGACCTGAATGATATGATTGAAATCATCCATTATGATGAATTATTGCTTCCACTGCCACAAATACAAGAATGGTTGAAACATGAGACAGAGACTTTGTGATCATCTCTGAGCTGCCAACAAACAATCTCTTTGTCCAGTCCAAGCCACATTTCCAGTTGTGTGGGCATCCAAACCTCATCATGGCACAAGAATTGAATACTTCCAGGAATGAAATACTAGACTCATGTTGTACTAGAAAGCGATATTTTTAGAAAAAGATTGGACAAAACATTTCCTTTGCACATTGTATTTAAAATAGAAAATTGCTTTTGCATCTATTCAAAGCTGTTGCCTTTTGATAGAAAGTATAAGTTAATAAAATTATTTTGCCAAAAAGCAACCATGTTAAATCTATTTGCAAATGCTTTTACAGAGCCATTAGGACTTGTGTTTTGATTAATTTATAGTTCTCTTTTTTGTTCCACAGCTTGGGCTCCCCTGCTGGACAATGCCTCCTGTGAACTGCTGGCTCCAGAGTCACCAAACCAGCTTGCACCACGTCACCTCTTCAAGAGAGATGACTGCAAAGCAAAAGAGGAAATATTCTGCAAATTGCACACTAGCCCGGAGAGGAAGCTCAAATCTGTAGGTCCCTGCTGCATTATTCTGATAACACATAATGTGGCATTTCCCACTTAAAACAGTTAGCAGTTCTGGATTTTTCAAGTGTTGTTAAAATTAAAAAAAAAAAAAAAAAAAAAAAAAAAAAAAAAAAAATCAGCAGAAAATTTAGATTTAATGTATCTTTTTTCATTTAAATTTTAAAATGGAACATCTCTCTTTTGTCTGCCCTCATCTTCATTTGAGCCATGACACATTTTGTTCTCACCCTCCTCCCTTAGTAACTTAGTGTTTGAACAGTCCAATGCTGCAATACAACTTTAAGAAGCCGAGGAAGTTTAATTCCATTTCTATCCTACAGACAAGAAGAAGCCCTATTATTTGTCCCATCCTGATCATATTCACCAGTTCCATACTTTTTTCTCCTGACTGAAAGGACACTGTAGGGGCTGAGTTGAAGATACAGAGGCGTTTTATGTTCTTGCTGCAGCTGAACCTCTAAAAGGACTCTTTAGATGTATTTGAGAGGTAAACTCCTTCTATTTATGGCTCTATCCCTACCTTCTGGCAACTTGTCTTGCTTCCCACAGATGACCTGTTCAGATATAACTAATGATGTTGAGTGATTCATTTCTGAAGGTGCACAACATTTTTTTTTCACAGGGCACAAATATTCAGAAAATGTTTCCCACCCACTTCAGGCAGAGTGAGCACAGAAAAAAAAACCAGTAGTCAACTGACAACTATAGCAACTCTTCTTTCTTTGGATTCTCTACAGTAATTTCTTTACTGTCCTATGGTTGGACTGTGCAAAGAATTGTCTGCGCAGACAACAGAGTGTATGATGACCAATACTGCAGCTCAGAGGCAACCACACTCCGTGCCAAGGGGCCACCAAGCCAAAATCTGCAGTTTTTAGAAGGCAATGATCCACCACAGTCATAAGCAAAGGACATCCTACCCACTGGACATGCTAAGCTATACACTTTGCAGACAGTACATCTCTCTAAAAATAAGTATTTGAAATCTCTCTATTTTCTGTTAGGAGTCACTTTTAGGAACTGGACAAGTTCTCGTAACAGTTTTGGGACAGCTGCAGTCAAAACTTCTCACCCTACATGATTTAGGCTCATTGTAACTGAATTTAATGTTTCTCACTTATTCTAGTTTCAGACTGAGGTTATTGTTATTGACCTCTTCCGCTTTGGTAGATATGGCAGGATTTGTCTGTGCTAAGAATACCAGTGACTTCCATCTCAAAATCCTGACCTAAGGACAACTGAAATTGAAAGCTCGGAGGATGTGGGAGAACAAAATGAGGATAAAAGCACAAAACTGGTCTCATTACCTATACTTTAAGTCACCAGATTTATGAAAGGCACTTTTCTATAAAACAAAAATACAGGTTCTAGCAACCTGAGAGTACTAAAACATAAGTCATTCACAGCCTAAGAAAAAAATGAAAACACATTTAACAGGGAACCACCTTCTACTTAAAATGTATTATTTTCACTAAATAAGTTTGATCCTTTAAAAAGAAAAGAAAAGCTACAAATTTTAACTAAATTACATTCAGGAAGTGTGATTTTAAGTAAATTTAATGTGAAATCCTCATATTTTCAAGAGAACTTAAAAGCCATGTGGATCTTAGAGCCACAAACTAAAGCAGGTAACAGATACAAAAGCCCACGTTAAAAAAAATGTTGATAACTGTAGAGTTTTGTGCTCTAAAATCTAACTGTAAATAAAATAGTCAGATTGCTGCATGCATATATATATACACACACATATGTATGTACATTTACACACAGAAAGCTGCTGTTATTAGAGCTGGATTCCAGTGATGCTGAATTTGCCAGAGTAAGTGTTAATTCAAATCCTTTTGTACCTATACAAAACTGACCAGACTTAACTAAGGAGCCACAACAACGTTAATAAATACGTGGTGGGTGCTGCAGGCTCGTGGGCACAGCCTGTTCCAGAGTGGATCTCTGTTTAATAAAGCGTGTCCTTGGGGAAGCAGGTCCTGTGCCTACCTTTCTCAAAGGCTTCAGTTTAGTCTCCATGATGAACTCATACTTGCACAGTTCACAGCATCGTGTATCCGAGCTCTTGATCCATTGCTGCAGGCAGGCCTGGTGCACAAAATGAAGACTTCCCGTACAGTGACAGGGGGTAATCAAAGGGCTCTCATCATCTCCTTCACAGTGACATATCCTGAATCAGAAGCAAAGCTGCTCATTAGGAGAAGGGGAAGCAGAAAGGATGTGGAAGAGCCATGTAATATCTGTGATCACACATGGATGTTCACTGAGGATCCCAAGACAAATAAATCAAAGGAATGTGTTCCACAAAGGAGCTAACACTAAACAACTCCATTGCTGCACAAGCACATACACAAGCACAAAATAATTAAGCACAGACACAGCTAACTAGACAGCTGCTTTCTCACAGATGAGGCACACACACAGAGCCTGACAGAAATGCAGTACCTGAAAGAAAAAATGGAGCAAGGAACGACAATGTTTCACCCAGACCAATAGCACTTAACTGTAAATAGCATTTAAACAGATCAGACAGCATTTGCCAAGACAAAATATGCACAGAGAGGTACAGCTACTCAGGTACTACGGTCTGAAATAGAAGATAAAACAAAATTCCTAAACCAATGGTGGAACAGTCCACCCCAGGATCACAAACAACTAATTTAGACAGCCTGGATTTTGCACAAGTGATTAATTCCAATGCAAGTTGCTAAGAGATAGATTCACAATGCAAAACTACAGCACTGAATCTGAACCCCAAAACACACTTACCCTAAATGGTTTTGCTTCTCCAACTCTTAGCAAGAGTTGCTAAGGAAGCATCAGCTCTGCAAAACTCCCTATTTTCCTCACAGCCTTTGTGCAAACAGCAAAGACATCTGATAAAGTGTTACTACCAGCTGCTGACATCTGATTTCCAGATTCAATTTACACACAACCCTTGGGTAGCATAAAGCATTGTGAAGTCCTTCTAACTATGTGAAAGAGGTCATGAATTGAAAGGGATGGTGAGGAGCTCAGGGAATGAATACAAGTTCCTAAGCATATGTGAAGTACATTTTGGCCTGCTGCCATCCCTATTACTGAAATCTCTTACTGATGTGTAGCATCTTGCCTCTTGTGACCTTGCTGATAGCTGGCAAGTGGAAATGAAGGAGTGGGTGGATTACAACAGCATCTTGTTGATGATAAGCCAGTACAGAACTAGATATGGTGGTAATGAGGGGGGAAATCAAATAATATTGGCAAGTAATAACAAAACCAGCTTTAGGAAGTGCTGTTAGGGAGGAGAAAGACTAGGATAATAAAATGCTAGGTAGAGGGATTGGACATTTGCTCCTGTACGTGATGACTCTTGCTCCTCAACCACATTTTGGAGGTTGGACAGGGCAGACCTGCAGACAAGTCACCATGAAGACAGTCCAGATCTTGTTGTTCCCACCACCTGTGCACACAATTAATCCTCTGTAGCTGGAATAAGGACACCCATTGTTTTTGGACCTCACATTATGGACATCACACAGGCCTACCTCTAGCAGCCAGTGCTCAGATCCCCTTTGACCAAAGCATCCAGGAAGCCCTTACTAATAGAAAAGTGTGGTGGGATACAAACTGAGAGGCAAAAAAAATTCTAAAGCTATACTGATCTGATCTCAGAAGCAATTTTCAAGCAGTCTGTTTTCCTCCTGACTCCCACCCTCTGACCAAACCATCAGTGTTGTCAGGACAACACATTGCTCATTAAAAGCTAAGACATGTTCAGCTTGACCTTTATGATGCGTAGCTGAGTCTCTCATAATATTCCCAGTGTGGGCACTGATAAGAGAAAAATACCATCTCAGAACCCCAAACCTGAAATAAATTTTAAGATGATTTATTTGACTCCAAAGGAAAATATTTTGCTTAGTAGCCTTGTTAAGTGCATCAGAGGGGTGCAGGACAGCAGAGAGAAGGCTGCATGCTTCAAATCACACCAATTGTATTAGCAAAGTGACAAGGTAAAAGAAGAGACAGAAACAACACACAAGGGCAGGGGAAAGCACAACAGTCACCACTGCACATGGAAGGGTTCAAAGGTAGGTGGTTCTCTGGTAAACCAACCTGCAGGTATCCCCCGATGTGGACACAGGGGAGAGAGGGGGTAACTTTTCTGAGAGGGGGGAAGGGCAGTCAAGGTCACTGTCCTTCTCAACTGAACAGAGCGGTGCCCGCTGCTCTTTTGTTTTGAGTTTCACTGAGGTGCTGTCCTCAAAGACGTCATCGTCTCCCATATCATCAGAGCAGAAGTCCGTGCTTTCCACCAGCACGCTGGAGGATTTGTCAGCTTGGAAGTGACTGGAATAGCTCTCCAGTTCATGAAATTTATGCAGGCTGCTGATGCTGGAGGTGTGGGAGAAGGAAAAAAGGTAACGCAACAGTTTTTTGCTCCTTGAGGTGTCATGGTCCACCTTGTCCTCCAGCAGGGGGATATGCACAGCGCTGTGGTTCTCTGCTCCTCCCGATGCACTTGAGTAGTTGGAAAGGGAAGGGATATAGGAGTGCTTAAAATTGCTAAAAGAAAGAGGCCTGAGATTCAGTGGTTTCCTCTCTTTAAGATGAAATCTGTTAATCCTTAAACACTGCTCTTGGTTCGGGGTCAGTTTGCCTTCAGAGCGTGTTCGCTCCACATAATCAAAGCACTCACTGGTGCTCTGCGCCTTCTGGTCCACGTCATTGAGGGACTTGGAGAATTTCAGAATGCGGGTGGGCTTTACATTCTTAGCAGACCTGAGTGCCTGGCCCCGATCCTGCCCACGGGAGTTTCTCTTTGCTGCATGTAACGTGTCCTGACAGATTACTGTCACAGTGACCCCTTGTGTCAGAGGGCTCTGGCAGTGCGGATTTCTCAAGACAACAGCAGACTGCACTGGACTGTGATGACAACACTCAGAAAACACTGCACTGGAACTGCATGCAGAACAGTGGAATAAAAGCACAGAAAGTAAAAAAACTATTAAAAAAGAGAACACGTATAATTAATAGTGAAGAAATGAGAATTACAGCTAGTGTGGGAATGGCAAACATAGCGGGGCCAAACAGTCAGTAGGATTTAACAAAGCAGTGTTAGACAGCAGTCGAGTCAAACAAATGGGATGCTTTATGTGGGAACCCTATATCACTTACTTCCCCATAAACATGCTTTTTCAGTTTTGCTTTTCCTTAATCTGAACCTCGCCTGAGCCTCACTGTAGCTACGCAAATAGCACACTTTACCTGCAGATGTCCTGGTTGGATGGTGTAACAGAAGTCCGAGAGAAGCTGTGAGGGGCAGAGACAGAGGTTGGACTTCCAGCCTGCAGTGAAATTAAAACAAACAAACAAAACCCTCAAGTCAGGAGTCAGTATGCACAGCAATCACCTTCAGGGTGAAACACAGCATATGGAGTCAGATATCACTCTACAGCAGATACTCAAGGGCTAGTTGTAAGAAAGTGACTTTACTGTTAAATGCGAGAAAGGTCGCATAGCTTCATCCCTGGAGAAGTAGTGATCAGAACAGAAATGTTTTACCCCAAGGTCAAATGCAGACATCTCTGGAGTGGAATCTGCCAGCAGTCAAACATTGCACAGAACAATACCTCAGGACATGAGCAATGCTACAGTAATTAAAATAATTAGATAGAAGTGTGTGTATAAACTAGTTGGAATTTAGCTACCATGTAATAGCTAATCCTTCCTCTTGCAATGATGGCAAGAGATTAGAGGCTTGGGGTTTTCTTCACAAAACAGAACTGTCAGTAATTCAGTAACTCAAACACAACCTGAGGATTTATATTCCTTACTAGCACATGCACATGAGCACCATCTGCCAACCCAGACCATTTCCTGAAGTACTTTCTGTACTTTGGGAGGCCTTTCATACTGCTCTTAGTTGAACAGGATATTCCATCTACCTGGACAAGAGGTGTGGCAGCAGTCATATTCGTAAGTCGCAACAAGAGCACAGTGAGAAGTAAAATTGAAGAATTAAGAATTAGCTGAACTAACTCAAAAATATAAAGCGAAGCTATTGGCATATTTAACACTTAAAAGACAAGCCTCTAAAATCAATGTGCTAAGAATGAACGTTGTCTCAGAGCTGTGACTCCACTGGCTGTTATTGAAGATCTTTTCTGCTGCTGTATTCTGCACATCACTTCGACAGACTTCTCAACTCTACCTGGAGGTTTTGGCGAGGAGGAGACCTGCATCAATAACCTCATAATAGAGCGTCTTTAAACCTGGTCTCCCATGTTCCACAGCTGCTGGACAGGCTGCACTGCTCACCCACTGCTGCAAAACACTGCTTGCATTTCAAAATTCAAACAAAGGTTTACAGCTCTTTTGATCTGCACAGCAAAGCCTGAAACGCAGGAAGGAACAATGCAATCAGCAGAACAACAGAAGTGTCAGCTACATACCGGGCTGCACAGAAACCAGCACAGCCAGCAGAGACCTGGGTCAGGCAACTGCACACAGCCAGACCAGAGAGACCTCAAGTGACAAAAGGTGTGCTGCCACAGAAGCACGCTGTGCCCATGCTTCAGCTTCAGCTGACACCAGAGCTGCTCAGTCATCCCTGCTTTGGTCATGCTGCAACACACACTGTACCTGTCTTTGGACTCTTCAATTCTATACTTAATTTATTAAAAGTCCCTATTGTATATTTAAACAAGGCTGCCACATGCTTTTTTGTACTGTCATAGCAAAATCAAGGTTCCTTGTCACACATTATACGGTTATCTCTTTGTGAGAGAAGATACATACACATGCTACTTTATAAATATAGATAAAACAATCACCTTCCTTGTCACAGAACTCATCTTTTAAGGTTTTATTTCTCTAGTCAACAGCACTATAGACAGCAATGTATTTGCCCTCACATTGCGACGCCTCAGGTGCAGAGAGACTGAAAAAACAGTTATCCATTTACAGCTGGGTCTGAAGGAATCAAAGACAAGACTCAACCAAGACTCAGACACACACCTCTTAACCCTTAGTAAGACACTGTAAATTATTTCCCATCTTAACCAGCTGGGTACATGTATAGAATAAAACCCAGCAGAAAAACCTTGGGCCAGAAAGCAAACTGAGCTATGTTATGACTGTGACAAAACAAATTAAAGACTAAGATCAATTACTGGCTTTATCCTGGAAACTACAGTTCTCTACATTTTACTCCACTTGCATGTGCTAATGATATAGGATTCTGATCATGCAATGATGTAAATTCAGGTATTTGTTGGAAATTTGTTCTCTCTTTGATGCTTAACCTCTCCTAAAAGCAGGTACACCTGACTTCAAATCCTATCTTTTAAAAAGGGTTTGTGCAGTAATTGCTTTTTTTTAATGGAAAGTCTGACAATTTAATGAAAGATCTGACACTAATCTGCTGATAAACTGTTTCACTCTGCAAATGAAAATCAAGAAAATTCAAATAACAAAGTAGTTTAAAAGACATATTGAGCAATCATCTAAAAACAAAATATTAAACCAGTAAAACAGCATGTTGCATTCTGCGATGGAGACAGAGCTATATATTGTTGGAAGTGAAGTCACAAATCAATTAATATATCTGTCTCAGGTTTTACATTACGAGCAAATCACAGAAGGTAACCTTCTAAGAATTAATCCAATCTCTCAGCTGCTTCAGTCTAGCAATGAACTTTTCAAGAAAAGGACAGCAGAATATATGATGTGAGAGTCTAACAGTGGATGACTAGAAACAGTGATCCAAAATTTCCCTTCCAAAACCATGTTACTGGCTTCTTGATCCAATTGTCTGATAAGAAGAGTGTTAAAGTCCTGCCACTTGGAAAATCAAAAGTCTGGGATGAAAAAGAAAGTGTGGAATTTCACTTGCATTTCAAGCTTAGTATTCTGTTTCTAAATGCCAGCACTGTTCAGGGTGACTTGCAGAAACTCAACGTCTGAGGCAGATTTCCTTTCCCCCCTTTCTGTTTCAGAACAAAAGATACTTTTTGCCATTTTCATACATAATGAAAATGCAATCAAAATATGAACAGAAATTAACACACTTGGATAGGCACCACAAAAAAGAACAACAAAACACTGGAAGAAGTTATGCCCCAGCCTTGGTTCAAGCTAATGCAAGCTGTGGCTACCACTAAAAGCCATGGTTCGATGAGCCTCCAGTCATTCAGTCTGTCCCCCTTTCATCCCATGCTTTTTGTTCATGAAACTATTTAGAGAGGTAAAACTGATCATTGCTTTAATGCCAGTCACCTCCCTAGGAACACTAGTCAGTGAGGGCAATGAGTCTCTCACAGTGAAGCACAACTGCCTGACAAGAGCACAGTAAAATGCAAGCTGCTGCCAGAAGCCTAAGTACCAAGTTCTGCCAGATCTACATGCAGGCTACATATAGCTGCTGCTGGCCAGTCCTCCCAGCTCACCTGGGTCTACTGACTCAGACTCAGACACAGCAGCTTTCAGGCACAAAGGTGCCACAGAAAAGAAGAAATACAGGCAGCCTTGGAACAGAGCAGGGCAAAGAAGAGGCGGTGATGGGTGAACGGAACAGGCGGATGCAGCTATCTTGGTGCTCTGATGCTGCTCCCACGCAGGGCTCAGCTCTGAAGAGGCTGGGAAAATGCACAGTCAGAGCCTTCTCCACTCTGTAGCTTCTGGCACACACCAACCTTACTGCCCCAGCAGCAGCCTCCCCAGGCAGCAGCACCTTTGGCCAAACTGGCTATTTATGATGGCAACAGTGGCAGCAGGTTTTAG
The DNA here is from genome assembly GCF_965178545.1 of Coloeus monedula. Classification (NCBI taxonomy): domain Eukaryota; kingdom Metazoa; phylum Chordata; class Aves; order Passeriformes; family Corvidae; genus Coloeus; species Coloeus monedula. The sequence continues at coordinate 19,998,202 of NC_138788.1, forward strand.
AGCACTCCTCATAGGAGGTTTCCGCCATGCTCATGTGTGACACGTAGCCTAAGCCTTGACAGCCTGAATTTGACCCTTCTAACCCCATAATCACTTGCTGAAACTCTGTGGACTGTCATGGCCTTCGTGTGGAGGAATATCTAAGCCTTGGAGCCATGTGCTTGTGAGTTACTATGTACAGCCTGACTGGTTGCCTAAAATAGCCCAGTACTAAAGGTCAATAGTTAGTTAATTGTGTATATTGACATTCCCATCTAATGCAATTCACTGAGGTCACAGCATGGCCTTCTGCACTGGTGCTCAGACAACCACAGCAATTCTGAAGGTAACAATTCCTGGAAGCCTACAGTTCTCTGAGGGGTTGCCAGCAGGAACATACACATTTTTTTATATGCATATATACACATATTATATATGTTCTTATTCTGACTCCACATAAACAGTGTTATTTATTGGTGAGAGAACTCAGCCTTTTCTGATTACATCCTTTTGATTACATGTTGCACACCAAAAACCAAAAACCCCACCCTTCCTAAGAAAATAAAGGCATCTTTGAAGTGAGCCATAGTGAACGTGCCAATGGCTTGGGTATATTTCAAGACAAGCTGCTTATTGGAGATGACACTTCTGAGTATAGTTGCTGTTGTCCCACTCTGGGCTGCACTTCAGTACTAGCAATTATATCTCATTTTAAAGAACAGGGCCTGTCACATTCTAAAAACTTTATTAAATTATTCACTGAAGGTAAAAAATTAGAAACAACTCCAGTAGAATTCTTCAACTGATTGGAAGTCTAAAGGAAGCAAAGAAGGGTTTTTCCCCCATACCTGTGAACTTTGTCATTTCTAGGTGCAATATGAATAGGAACAATACTGTGACCCTACTACTTGTGCTAGAAAAACATCTAGAAGTCTCAGCTAAGGATCTGGAACTAACATACTGAGAACTATGCACATTTAACAATAGAGCACACCTCTCCTTTGGGCAGACAAAGAGTTCGAGAAAAGAAGCTCCATTTTAATTCTTTTATCAGAAGGAACTTCAGAACAAGGAGCTTCAGGAAAATACAAATTTAGCAACAGAGCAAGGAGCAAAACACTCCACAACCCAAATTTCAACTTGGCATTTTGATTATGGGCTTGCCTTTATTTTATGCTCTCTTGAGTACTTTCAGTAAATACTGTATTCCATGTACATATTGGCTGATGGCTCTTGCTAAAGTGCACTGCAGTTGTATGGTCTCTGAAGTTCATCTGTGGAGCAGATGTGGTTGTGTCACTGCACTTGTGCCAAAGGAGGCCTCCAGCCAAGGCAGCAGTGCAATGAGACCAAACTGTACTAACCTGACACCTGAGATAGGCCAAACAGGCCGCCCGTGGGCAGACTGGGTGATGTGACCGGCAGACAGCCCTGCTGGCAGGCTGTTTTTGAAAGCTTTTATACCAACATGGCAGAATCAACCATCAGCAACTTCAGATCTTCTCCAGTAAGTTCTCCCTACCAGATTCATGACATACTGACTTCCAGTGCATATTAAAATCAAGTGTCTTTAGAGTGGGATAAGATAAATTATTAAAATGGAGAGTGGTTAAAAAACTGGATGGGAGATGTGGGAAAGAGTCATCTGAAAATTTCAGGATGATCAACACCATGTAATTTTGGCAACAATTTGACAGGAACCAGCAGTCAGCTGCTGGAAGAACCTTCTTCCATACTTTATGTAATGTATATGACTATAATTAAAATTATGTCTAGCAACTGGAAGCAAAGCTGAAGTCAGCTTTCCCTTATTATTTCTAAAGAAATCTAAAGGAGGATTCTGTCGGGAACTTTCTCTGGATTCCAGGGCTGAAGACACTAGAGAAAGGAGGCTATCTATCCCTTCAAAACCTCCCCAAGAATAATACAATCTGCCTGTAGCACAGGAGTAATGTTGACTAAAGCCAGTAACAACTGCACAGGTTCTGCAGGGATAAGAAGAATAAAAAAATTTATATGGCTATTTGTCTTTAAAAATCTTCCTCAAAATACCTTGACTGGACTGAGGGAACAAAAGAGGAAAGGAAAGGATTCCTCCATTCCTCCTTAATGGGGTGCCTTCATACCTATATGATGTAAGACTCCAGCCCCAGGAGAGGGAATATCACAGCAGAGGGAGACTATCACATTCCTTACAAACATGACTGCACTGTGCCCCAGCATGAGATTACTTCTCTTGTACTTGGGGAAAGAGTATACTTTCACCTTCACACTATACAATTTTTCCTGTCTTTTCCTTTCCCCAATAACTCAGTAGAAGGTTCTTTTTGAGCAGCTTGCATTTCCCTAGCCCCAGGCTCATGTACCTGAACAGAACACCTCCAAGAAACAGTTCTTTTCAGTAAGCCTTGGTCTTCTATAGACTATAGGATCGCTAAGCTCTGCAACTGAAAACCTGGACTGCTTTTCTACAGACAAATGCTCACTGAATCCATTAAAGCTTCAGGCAGCAGTGGACATGTGTATTCATATGCTTTTCTAAATCTGTTCCAAGCTGATGAACAGCCTAAATGGATTTTAAATTTCATAGCAAGCTTAGGCTACCACTTTGTGTCTGCACTAGCTGCTATTCATCCTAAGAATAATCTAATACTTTGCAGTGTGCTTCTGCTCAAAAGATAAAACTATACAGAAAAGACAATGAAAAGACAAAGCATTTACATTTTTTAAGGAGTTCACTTTTGATTCCTTTGCTGTGATCCCAGTATTAGCATTTTCAAAGTTTATCCCTTGGAGGGCCACGAAAATAAGACTACAAAGTGCTTCCCCTTTACATTAGAATCAGCCCTGCAAAGTAATCAGATGACAAGAACAGCACACGGATGACCTGAAGGGATTTCCAGACATCACATCATCAGTTTCAGGATATATCAGACACTTTAAAGGTAAACAGTACCACTAATTTGAGAATAACTGTTTAGAGACCAGCTTTGTAAGTGACCTCATTTCATATGCTTGTAAGCACAATTCTTCTATCTATGAACTGAGGGCATGAATTACCACTACGGTGAAAATCCCTCTTTTAGCTGCTCCCAGTGACTAGCTGTGTTTTAGGGTCAGTTTCTCCTATATTTAGAAGATGAAGCTTCTATAAAGCTAAATTATTTCTCAGTGGGGCTTGTATGATGAAGGCAATTCGCAGCAATACAGTGGCTGCTTGGAAAAAATGCTGGCTTAGGGTAAATAGCCAGGATGTGGATCTGGGCTGTATTCCTGTGTGCCAACTGGGGTCATTTCAATCAGCATCAGTGCTGTTTCAGTGTCTGAACAGGGCAAGTTGGGGAAATCGGGCTGTGTTCAAGTCCCACGACTGAGTCAATTAAATCTGCCCTCGATGATATTTTTTTTCATTTCAAAACAAACAGAAAAGATTTCAGAAATTCAAATGTTTCCCGTGTAGCAGATTTAAAAGGAGCATTTGAAATATATACACCAAAAAAGCAAAGAAGGGCCTGGAGGAATGCCACATCCCCCAGTGTGCAACATACTGCACACAGCCTAATGGCACCATCTGAAGATCCTCCTACATCTTATTCCCTGCTCCTTTTTCTGCTGTTTCTGGCCTCCAGCCCTAGCCAAGTAGTCAGGTGACTGCTTTTTCTTGGCTTGGTCACATGCACTAACATCTCTTTTGCCCCTCTTAGCATCTGCCTCTTGGAGAACTGTCTTTTTGCCCCTTTATCCCAAGGGACAGCTCCACCTGGCCCCGACACTGGGGATCTATATTCAGAGAGGTTCTGCTACCTCTACCAGCTGATTTCATTTTCAGTAGCACCATCTGTCTGCCTCCCTCCTTTATCACTTTTAGCCCTTGGGCATTGCTTTCCTTGGTCACAATAAGTAACACAGCATCCTCTCTTGGCTGAAGGCTGAGTTCTGACTCAATGCTTTTCCACTCAAATTGCACTGTGCAACTGAGAGCAGTGGAAAGATACACAGTAATAATCACAGAGGGTTCGTAATGACGTCAGCACTAGTAAGGCTTTGAATCAAGTGGCAGTGCCAAGAATTTGTAGCAGATTTGCTCTGTTGCTGTGCTGTAAGCTAGATTTGGGTGGAAAAACAATGGCTGAAAGAGTCAGTTGCAGAAAGCATGATCATGATTTCTGTACACACACACACACCCCCCAACACATCTGGAAATGCAGCATGTAATTGATTTAACCCAATTTTAGTTAAAAAGCTCCTCTTAAAATGGTGTAGGATCAACAAGTTCTGTGGATTTCAGAAATGACTATACAGGCAGCCAAGCATTTCCATACTTACTCCTTTACATGTATCCAGTCTGCCTTATTGGCCAGGTTGCTATGGTATTCTGAACAATAAAAAAAAAGGGCATTTTCCTATTAAAACTCACAACTAAAGAAAGATTTTCCACATACTTAAGCTTCCATGCAGCATACCACAGTCTTTCCTGATCTGTCATTTGAAATTGCTTGCAACAGCCAAAGCACCTGTTGACCACAAAAAAATTGTTGCAGTTCAGCACTGAACTGCCTGGAGGCACAAGGCAGCATTCAGACATGTAGGCAAATCAGGTGCTGATTTCACTGGTGGGACTTGTTCCGGTTTGGTCAAATTTAGAGATATATTCTCTGAGAGAAGGCACAACCACCCCTCCCCGACCAGGTTCAGGAAAAAATAAATTTTCCTCAAAGGAAAGAGATAAAAACTGTTTATTTAACAAACACATGGGAAAAGGATAATAATGCTAAATAATAAAATCTTTTGCTGTGAAGAAAAAAACCTCAGAAAGTGTTACTCCCTTTGGTCTCCTCAGAGCTGGGACTTGGCCCAGGGCCAGGCGCTCAGTGCTCAATGGAAAGTCCTCCCAATGTGTTCTGATATTGAAGCAATCCACAGAAAAAGGGAAAAAATCCGAAATTCCAGGGAAGGAAAAAAGTCCAACTCTCAGTCTCTCTCCGGAAAAAGAGAAAAAAAAAAAAAAAACAAACCTGAAAAAAAATTGGCTGAAAGCTGGCTGGGAAAAAAAAGTCACTATCTCTGTGTGACCTTGAACAAGCTGCAAACTGCTTTGAAAAAGTTTTGCCCAGTTTTTTTCCTTCCCCCTCTCAGGCTCAGTTTAAAGGCATAGAAAGGCACAAGAATTAATTTCTGGGTATAGGGCAGCAATATGGGATACACATCATAAAGTCACCCCAAGGCAGGACTTCCACACTCTGCCCTTGTTCAAACCTATCTCCAGAGTGGAAGAAGGTGTACAGAATGGATCAGACAGAGGTGACACAGGAGCAGTAAGAACATAAACACCTCTGGGAAGCTCATTTTGCAACCAAAAAGTCTCCCCCAGTTAAACTGGCAAGGTTGACTTTTGATCCCCTTGAGAGCTTTAGCAACACACAGCAGTCATGTTGAACGTTTCAGTGCTTCAAGATGAATGTAAATATTGACGTCTCATTTGCCAGCACTTCCAGGGAGAACTTTGCCAGAGTGCAAGGTCCTTCCCACTGCACTGCCACACTACCAGTTCTTGATGAATTAAGAATGAAGCGTGCAGATTCGTGTGGGGACCAAAATGCTGCTGCCAAAAGGCTTGTGCTGATTTGAGACACTCTGGGAAAAGTACAATGACACTTAATGGCAAAACTACTATCTCTGCTGAACAAAACCTGAAAATCCAATTAAGGATCCCTACGAACATAAGAACCAGGGTAAAAAGGAACAAGCATAGTCCCATTTTAGAAAAACCCACATGAGAATTTATACTCACACAGTTTTTATTTCAAAACCCTTTATATGAATGCATGTTTTCTGATGCCAAATGCAAAACAATCTCATACCAATCCACGATAACAACACCTTCAGCTTGGTCAATACCTTGTGCACTGGGCAGCTGCCCTGCTCATTGTTTAGGACACCCAGTGATCCTGTCTTTTGGCTCCAAAGTGAAAGCTGTCTGTGCCTATATAAACCATACATTAAGTGCAGACACTGTCTCCTCTGCTGGAGGTAGTCATGAACAGGTCCCTAGATCCAGAAGTACCCACAATAGAAAAAGGGGACTTGAACTTGTCACAGCGATAATGACTCAGTCTTTCATTAAAAGTAACTATGAGCAGCCACTTAAAACTGTGGCAACAAGCTGAAGCTTATGCACCCCGTGAAAAGCACTGGGCAACCAGCACAGCCTTGCTTGCATGAAGGCTTTAAGCAATTGTACTTTTGTAAGCAAAAAGTTGTCAGGCTTACAGCTTATAAAATATCTTATTTGCAATGCAGAAGTAGGGTATGTATTGCAATAATTATCTTGGATAGAAGATACCTTTTCCCTAATGGCATAACAAAGCAATTATGCTTCTGATGTGCCCACTGCCTATGCTGAAGAGTGACTAGAATGGGTGGAGCATCTTCTCTTACATGACCAGGGTCTATAAAATCAAACATTTAAAAATACTTACATAGTCATGTCCTGGTAACAAGTTCATGGCACTAGAAGTGCCATGTGTCGAAGTAACAACAGAATAACACATAACCACATATCCTATACATATTATGGGATGCACGGCTATACATATCTTACAAAACAGCATTGGAGCCAGTTTTTGGAGCCAGTTTCCCTTCCAGATAAGATCTCAGGCATCTGTCATCTATCTTGCTCCTATCAAGCTAAGGAGGCTGACAGTGTGAAAGAGAAAACCTACTGTAGCTTCCATTTCATTTGACCTGTAAAGAGACTCTGCAAAACACCAGAGTTCTAATGTTTCAGGAGTGACTATCAATGACAGTCAGGCATAAAAAGCATTTTATACTGGTCACATCATCACATGTATCACCCCAATTTTGAAATTAATGAAATCCCAGTATCCCCAAGTTTATTAAAGAGAGTTATATCAAGCAACATACCTTTGAGATGTTACTAGAGCGGCTCACGGAATGCCCCAAAGCCTTCTCATTCTGAAAGAGCAAGAACAGGATCACTGCAGCAACACGTCACAGTTATGAAAATATTTAAAAGCTGTCATTAGAAACCAAATTCCATGGAGAAAGTCTTACAGCTGGGGCTATTAAGGATGCTGCTTCTATTAACATCAGCCTGATTTACAATAATCATTCAATTGCTTTGTTTGTTTAACAGGCAATTACCTTGCAGAAAATCACATAGGCAACACATATACAAACTGGGAAATGCTAAAGCAATTTTTTCTTTTCTCTGAGGGTAGTGTAAAGCCCTTTACTCAGATGGCATCTATTTTGGAAAGGATACTTCTCAGTATCATGAAGACCTGCTTCATCTACATTTAAAGGCAAACATCCAACCACTAAAGCTGAAAGCTGCTGCTTAATGAAAAATGAAAAGATCGCAGTGATGACTGGAAACAATCATGAATAACCACATGCATGTCTCTTCAGGATACAGGGCAGAAATACTGAGGAACTTCTTTATACTACAGAACTCGGAATTAAAATGGGAATATCATACAAGATGGAAATGTGGAAGCTGCAATTCTCAAAACTGAAATTAGCAATGACTGGATCTGTTATTCACTTTTCAGTGTGCAGACCCTGACTCATAAGGATGACAATCTTATCTCCTTTGAAAATAAACTGTAGGTTTCAGCAAGATATTTCACCCTTTAAGGATACCTGGATTCTGAACGTAAGTTTACCGTAAGTGTAACTGGACACAGCTGCTTCACTTGGAAGTGCCTAGAAACTCCTTTGCAAAAACTTTTCTGAATAAAATCCAAACTTTTTTTTTCGTAAACAAATACTACAAACAGAGCAAGTAATAACATTCAGTTACAGATCTACATTCCTCTAAGTTTGTAAAGATGGGATGCAATTGGTTTGAGATTTAAACCCTCTGACAAAAGAGCAAAGTTAATATTTTTTCCAAAGGCTCTAAGCTATGTAAGGGCTTCTAGAAGTGCATCTTTTTTCTTGGGATTTTAGGAAACAAACTCTTTCACTTTCATTTATTCCTGAAGAGAATTTAACCTAACAGAGACACTTTGACTGACAGCACTGTCTTCTAGTCTTCTTGGCAGTGACTGATCAGACAGAGCTTGAGATCAGAAGTCCTACATATACAACAAACAGGGACACAACAATTTCCCTGTCAAACAGGCAACTGTTGTTACTCCTAGACCAGCACACTGGTCTCAGACCTCCTGCCTATGGTTTGCTACAATTCAAGTGACCCTTCAGTGACTAAAGCCCACATTAAGTCAGTCTGGCTGGCTGAGCATTCAGAGGCTACACCCATACTTTGACACCCCTGTGCTCCCAGATACTTCTTCCTATAGTGCATGCCCCACAGCAACTTCAAAGCCTTTTGATGAGAAAAGAGAAGCCAAGGCATAGAACTTTAGCATGTGCTTACAAAAGCAGGGTGTCTTCCTTACACCATCAGCTGCCTCTAAACACGGTCCTGGGCACTACGCCAGATGACAGGTAAGAATTGCGTTTCCTCCATTAAAAACATGAGGAAGCAAATACAGTGCTCTGAAATTTCCTGTATGTAGGAATCTGAATATTCAGGAGACAGTAGAATAGTATTTCAGAAGAAAAGGGGAAAAGTGGCTAGGCAACACCACATGTCAGTTTTGACCGATGGCCAAAATAAAAGTCAGCAAATATCAGAATGCCAGATTTGTATACTGCAAGGCTGAGTTTGATTTTTGAGATGACTGTGAGCTTTTGTTACATAGATAACAGTATTCCTGGAACAGAAACAAACACACAAGGACCCTCAAAAATACGGACATAATGCTTATGCAAAGACTAATGTTGGACAGGACTACTGCCAGAACCCGTATGGCTAAGAACTGGCCCCAATCATAAGGGAAAGCCTCGCTGATTTCATCAAAGGCAGTGTAACCATAGCAACAGGGCAAAAAAAAAGTTCATTGAAGCTACAGGAGACAGGAGGAAGAAAAAAGGGGGCAGGAACATGTTCTCAAGCTATGACGAAAAGAGACCAACCAAGCTGGCAAGCACAAAGACTTGTCACTGCATATGTGTGAGGTGTGGGGGAAGCAGGCTGTGCCTGGCCTTCTAGGGATGCGTGGGAAGCAAACAGGACACAGCTACATGGGACAAGGGAAAATGATAGTGAAGAGTGAGACCATTGGGCAAGAAGTCTCCCTGAAGCAACACAGGTGACAGTCTCAAATCCAGCCCGAGGTGTCAAAGACAAGGATGAAATGAAACAGAGCAGAGCTTTCTTCATGTTAACTCAATGCCCCTCAAAAACTCCTGTCTAGCTGACGAAGATGCCTGCAAGGGAGAATGACTGAACTTACACAGGCACCTGTGTTGAAAAGGATGTGCTAAAATTCAGTAAGCACGACAGGCTGGAAGACAAGACCTGTATTTGCACAACACAGGAGATGATGCAGAGTAAACAGGCTTTCAGCTGCTGCCACAGAAGCTTGTCTGTCTGCCTCTGCTCCCAGAACTGATTTTATCTGATAGATGCCAGGAGCCTCCAAGAGACAGATGCACATACTATCTTTATTCATCTACTGTTGGAAACATACATATCAGAGGTTTCAGTCAGTAGATGACTGCAAACAATTGATTTTGTTATAGAAAGAGTGACCATTTTAGAACAAAAAAAGCAGTCTTGAAAAATACTCCCTGAAGGGCTACAGAGTGCATACACACATATATTTAGGAACCTGTGATATTCCTAATGGACTCCTAAGCACCTAAATGCTTTTTAACATCTCTGTTTCTTAGCCACACAAAGCAGGTACATCCATAACATCAACAGGAAAATCACTACAGGTAGATTTTAATAGTAGGCTGAGGAATTACGGAGGAACAGAAACATTAAACGGACAAAAATTATTTAAAAGGCAAACAAACAAAGCTCACTTTTCACTCTATATCCATCACCAGTACATTCATCCTGGGACTTTTTAGGATTATTCACAAATTAACACAGACATGGGAGTGGCAAGGCTAAAGCTTCTTTCATGGTACTACCACTCCCAACAAATAAAAACCTTCAGAGACTATTTCTAATGTGCTCCCACTGCACAGCAAAACATATTCTGGTTGGCAATTACAGCTCCAAACAAGCTCTCCTCCCCTCCTGCAAAAGCATTCGTCTTTGCACTTGAATGAAAGATCAAGACAAATGCAACATCTGCCAACAAGGACCGACAATTATCACCAGTCAGTGTCACTCTCCTTTAGCAATTCAGTCTTTCTGTTTGGGATAATGGGAATCCTGCCTTTTGAAGCCATCCTCAACTAGAACCACCTGGCAGGTGTTTAAAAAACAAGCAAACAAACAAATCCCTAGATAAGAAACAACTAGAAGTGCAACTTGTCACTTCTCCTGAGCAATTCACTGGCAGTTGCTGCTATAAGGCCCCCAGCAGCTAGAGTGGCTCTAGAAAAATGACTGAAAATCAGAAAAATTTCTACGCAGTCCTCTGGATGCACTTGCTTGCAATTGCCAGAATCTTCCTCCCAGCTTTCCTTTCTCTTTCTACTTTCCCCTTGAATTTGCTCCCAACAGTAAGTGACAGAGCTGCCTTCTTTCTTCACCAGTTGCTTCAGCTCACATCTGCTTTTCTGCAGGGCTCTACACCTTGCCTTCTCCATCTTGCTGGTTCATTTTCCCTTCTGCCACCATTCCCCAGTTGCATGACACCTCTCCCTTTTCAGTTCAGATATCTAGAAGAGGGTAACTCCCTTCTGTCCTTCCTTTTACCTCAGCCTTTCAGATATTCAAGTTATTTTACCCTTGCTTCCCTACCCTAATGTATCCATTTTCCACTAAACACAACACTAAGCACAACTCCAAACCCAGAATTCCTGTGAACCCCAATACACCAGTTCCTACCATGAGAGCCAGAGCAGCCATAGCTGCTCTTGTCCACTTAAAACACCAGTGTATCAAACTGACCTTTCCCCAAACTTAGCTGTAGACTTACTGCAGCATCAGCAAGCGGGCACCCTAAAGAAATACAACTTAGATATCTTTTCCAGATGAAAGGTAAAAAATAATCAGTAAAATTATTTGGTTTTGTGTTTCCAACACTTTGGTTTCCAGTCATTATGGCACATAAATAGAAGACAACAGAGGAAGCAGTTTCATAGCTTCTGGCTGCATCTGTGACTAGACACCTAAGTCCAGTCCTAAGTACAGTTAATACTAAACCCATCTTTATCTCTGCTCAAAGACCTGCAGAAGAAACTACAAGCCAGATCTCAATGGCTTAGCAAGACGATTTTTATTCTCTTTCCATCTGGGAAAGGAGGACAGAGGGCACCAGAGGATGGTACTCCTTCCCCCTAGAGACACCAATGGCTCTGTGTGAACCCAGCAAAGGCTTGCTTCCTGAAGTCTTAATTCTTTAACACACCAGTGACCTGATAGGGCACTACATTCCTCATTTTGCAATACAATTTCTGTGTTACATTATCTTACATGATAACATGGGTTAAGAGCTTCATCTGAAGATAGGCGTTCTCCATCTAAAAACTCAGTAACAAAGAACAGAGACTTTATTTTGAGGACGGTGTTACTGCAATGCCCCAGACAGAAATCCCTACAAGGCAAGCACTAATGTCTCAGCTCAAAAGAGACGCAGAAACAAACCAGGTCAGACTGGCTAGAGAACTGCCAAATTGAGGTTTTCTAGGTGGACTCTGAAAGGCATTTTAATTTCATTTTGTGCATTACAACTGCATTTTACAATGACAGATTAAGCATGAGATCAATATCTAGCAAAATCACTTACTATTATCAACAATGAATGTCACGGGCACTATTTCAACAAAGTCTTCTGGGTGAATGATTGCTTTCCTTAATAAAAAACTTTGCAGAAGAGAATGAATAAGTAACAACTGCTCCGATTCATACAGCAATTCTCCTTCTTAGATCTGATGAGAATTACAGAATGGAACACAGAATGGCACTGCTTGAAATGGTGAGGTGCTGAAGTACTGAGTACTGGATCCTTACAGGACAAAGCAGCAAATCAGAAATGAAACTCCATTCTTACGTTGAGTCCTATGACCAGAGCATGAATGCATCACTGTTCCACAAACATGCAGTCGTGCACACCCAGGTATTGTTTCAGGTTTCATGACTGTGTCAAATTTCCTGACAACTTCTTCCAAGAATTTTTGCAAATCTTGCTCTGCAACCCTATACCTGAACAGTAGATATTAAAAAGAACAAAGCTTTTAGTCTGGGGGGAAGGAATTGCTGCTGATAATATTGGCAAGTGCACTTAATTGTCTGAAGTGGACAGAAGGAGAGGAAAGAAATGGGAGAGCACTTTGCAATTATTTCCTTCATCTGTCAAAACCAGTGGATTATTAAACTACAGAAGCTTTGTCAGCACTAGATCTTGTCACTAACAGAACTTGACACTTAATTACATCAGTAGGAAATGGTACTTTGCATCTTAACAACTGAATATGACCTTTATTTCTTTGGCAGTCACCAGGTCATTGTGGAAAAGCAGTAAGTATCATCAAGGTTCATCAATGATTTTTGCACATAGCCAGAAGAGTAATGAAATGAAGAATAATGCCATAATGCACCTAGTCAAAAAACATTAATGGCATCTATGCCTTGCATCTCTGCTCTTGTGCAGTATTAACTTGAAAATACTTGTGCAGTATTTACTTGACACTTGAAAGCAACAGGGTGATGGAAATCATCACCTATTTCCTTTTTTTGCCTTTCTGGAGACACAGTATAAATACTGAAATAGGAATCCAAATCATGCCCCTTGCATCTAGTCCAGCACCTTCTGTTCTTGGATAATGCCACTCGATTCCCTGTGACCAGCAATCCACGACTAAGTGCAGAAAACCAATACAAGATTTTAGATCTATCATAGTGGACAATCTATAGCAAATTCACTGTGGATTACTCAGAGACTTAACTTGTTTATTCATATTCACATTAAGCCACTTCACATAGTGGGAGACCAACTCAGAAAAACAACCTGAAAGCAAAAGATAAGCCTAAAAGTAAAACATAGGAGAATTAACAAGCTTTATTCCAGGTGCTGAACTTACAGCTGTGCCTGAAAACATCAACAACAGAAACAAAATCATGAGATCATATGGCTTTAACAGAAAAGACTGACCAACAAAAGGAAGAGACAACAGACCAAGTGGCTTCAATGGCAAAGTTCAAGGAACTTAGGAATTCAAAGAACAAGCCACGCCCCTCGGCGGTTTGGGGAGGGAGGTCAAGGAGGCTGGCACATCACAAATAAAAAATAGAACTGAGAAGACGTTCAAAGAGCAAGGCAAACACAGCAGAATGTCAAAGTTAAGTAAGAATCACTTGCCCACGTCTGCACCCCAGTGTGGACAGTAACACAATGCGTTCCATCTCTCTCCTGCCTTGGGAGCAGCTCTCAGAACTTACATGGACGCGTCCAATATGACACAAACTTTTCAGTCACACAGGTCCTACATGTAACAGACACGGTTACTTGGTGTGCACTGCTCTGTGCCTGGCTTTGCTAGTTTGGTCCTAGGACTTCAAGAGAGATACAATGCTTGGATTCTTTCTTGACTCCAGCCAGACGCTGCGTAAGGGGAGAAGAGCATTCTCTTCAAAAAGGCCCTCTTCTCCACGGCTTTGTTCAATGTACCACTTTTCTGTATTTTGCATTGCTTTGCTTTCAAAGATTCTGCAAAGTGCTTCTTATCATGCATAACCTGCATCTCCAGCTGCCATTTCAAAAGGGACATCTGACCTCCATCTTCCTTCTTTAACCATCTGAGCTAGAAGAATATATAAAAGCTTTTCTCTTGATGACCAAAGACCACCTCACCTGGAAAGCCAAATTTTTATTTCTGTACAAGACCATCTGGTCTGGTACATCTCACTAAAATTATATCAATTTGCACACTTTTTACATGCACATGCCATGTGCCCCATTTCAAAGAAAGAAAGTAGACTACAAAGTTTGGCACCCAACATGTTTTACGGATGTTCCTACCTCACTGTTGCCAGACAACCTGCCTAAAATCAACGCACGTCTTTATGTGATGCAACTCATAACAATGAATCCTTCCCTCAGGGAACAAATTATATGAACTACAAAAGACATGATCCAAAAATATACACCTTTCTTGATAATGGAAGCAGTACACATTAAGCTTACAGTGCAAATGCCATTTCAAACAATTTTGTGTATTTAACAATAGAAAGAAAGAGACTGGCACTGAGGAAGTCTGCAATTAGAAACGCATTAAAAGGAATAACATTCTTTCTTTAGTCAAGTAATTGCATTTAATGCAACTGCTGGAATTTTCATGGTACACTAAACATGTCAATATGCCAAATCAATTGACTATTTAAAACATTCACAGATTACAAAACCCTCTACGCAACTGGAGGAATTTCTCAAGCTGCCAGCAGACAGAGGAAGCCTGCAGCCTGGAGAGCCTCTCAGAAGAGCTGGCCTTTCCCAGTGTCTGCAGGACCCTGCAGATGCAGTGCTTGCTGCATGATCAGGACACGTTTTGGCACCTGCTCCTCAGGCAGGGCAGTGGCTGCAACTCAGGCCTTAAACAGGGCCTGGATTGCTGCCTCTGCTCATCTAACATGGTCCACAAAGCTGCTCTCATTTTCAACTCACACCACCAAAATATACTGCTAAAACAGTCAATTACCGATTTATCTCTTAGCCAAGGTTACAAAAGCCTCCTGAATCTAGAACCAGATTCAGAACAACACTAGAAAACTGTGTATTGCCCAAAGTAAGCTTAATACTTCAAGTTGTTTCTATATTGCTCCAGGATTTGACCTTCTTTTCCTCCCTTTACATCTTAATGTAAGATGATTGCTTATTAACCTATTTCTGACTGCATGGACCATAGGGCAAACAATGTTCCCTAGAGAAATTAGAGAAGTCACTTCCCAGATGATGCTGAGAAAGTGTTCAGGGTATTTTTGTTAACATTTAATACAGTATGGCTAAAAGCACATGACAAAAGAGTTCTTGAAAGAGCACTTCTAGATATTATACCTATTTAGCAATACCTAATCAGTACAGACCAGCTTACTGTTTCCTGAAATTTTACCGTTGCATTTTAATTAGTGCAGTCAGCAAAATATTCTGCCTGGAGCATTTCAAACTAAACTCGGTGCTAAATGATCACAGAAATTTAGGTAAATTATCAGCTAAGGCCTACAGATGCCATTAAACTTACTGAGCCAAACATTGGTTAGAGTGAGATCCTTGTAAGACTCTAACCTGTGAGGTTCTGGAGAGTTTTAAGCTCATTACATTTCTAACATTTGTTTGTAAGTTCAGAGAACTCACTAAAAATAGTGTCTAAGAAAAGCAACGTATTCAGCCATCTTTAAAGAAAACACTGCTCAGGGAAAAAAGATGATTCACACCTAAAGGAAAAATACTTTTCATTTAAAAGATAGTGCATTTGAACTGCAGAATGAGAATCTTTTAAAGCATAAATGTGCTAATAAATTTTTTTATTAAAAGTTCAGAGTTTCAGGAAATTTCAGACATGTTGACTGACTATATACTCCCAAGTAATTTAAAGAACATGCACATGTGAATGCCCACATTTACATACTTTTAAGCTTTTTAACTAAAACATCCCACCTCCCTGCTCCACCTGAAAAAACCCCTGCAAAGCTAGGGAAAGCACATACACAGCCAACTACCCTCTCTTTCCCCAAAACTCAAATGCTGATACCAGAAACAAAGGCAAAAAACTCTTGAGATGTTACAGGCTACCCTCACCAATAACCCAAGTGCATTTTATACTATTTTGTCAAGACAGCACAGTTGGTCTCACACAGGGCTTCACCTGATGCTATGGGATGCAGCCAACTAATGTGAGTCCAGAGAGGGCTACCTGGGACTAGGGAGAAGACACTCCTGGGTACAGCATCCTTTGTGGGCACCCACTGGTGTTCTGCACTCTTTGGTGCTGTGAACATTTAAAGTCACTGCACTACTACAGTACCAGCACATGGCAAGAACCTGGTAAGACAGTGCTTTGAAATACCTGGCTACATCCACAGCCTCCTACACCATTGTTAACCATACCCTCCCACAGCCTGGCTCAGAAGGACATTTTCTGCAATTGTGAATTTCTGGGCTTCCTGTAAAAATTCAGAGCTGCAGAAGCCAAAGTATGATGTCTTTTGCTTTCACACATCTGTCTGCCAGGATCATTTTGTTTGCTTACAGTTGTGTGTGAACAACAGTGACTCAAGATGGCCATTTCTGACTGACTAAAAAACTCTGTGACACAGTGCTAGAGGCTGCAAAAGCACACAGGATTTAACACACTCTACATGTACTTCTTGGCCACCTGGGCACACTGCTGGCTCAAGGACTCTGACTGAGCCACTACCAACATCCTGACTGGAAAAAAGTATTTCAGTAACTACAAGTGGTAGTAGGTAGTTTAAAAACACTAATTTATGTTAAAGTATGAGAAACAGAGATTAAAAAATTGCACTAAAAATCTGCTAGAAAAACGTGTTTGCCTTTGGACATGGAAATCTACATTTGCTACACATTCTGCTGGGAGAAGCAGGAAGACATCTTAAAGAACCCCTGTGCAGGGACAGCTTTGCAGTCCTTACACTGTGCAACACTGAAGCCAATGAAGCCATGTTGGCTAAATTAAGCAGCGATGACCCAGCACAGCAGGGCCATCAACCTGCAGGCCAACACACAGCAAAAGGAAAAGAAAAAAAGAGATGTTTTTTGAGCAGGTGGTGTGAATACAGAGAATGGTGCCTGTAGCTGAAAAGGGGATGCTCCACGTGGGCAGCCTCAAAACTAAAAACCTGGAAGACAGCGGAAGACTGTCTGAGGCAATCAGATGGGAGACTAACAAAACGTACCAGCTGAAGAGGCCTTCCAGGAGAGCACTGCTCTTCACCCACTTGGGAAACTCAGCACACGCACTGTCTAATGAGGAGGGCTGAGCTTTCTGTGTGTCTGAATGAGCCGAATGCCAGCAGCTGTGTAAGAACTAAATTTACCACCACAGTCCCAGGAACGCCTGCATTTTCTGCAAAAATAAAATCTCTGGGCCATTAGCCTATTGAAACAGAAGCTTTTCCACTTAACTGAAGACATTTACTCATTCTCTTTCTGCAACTCTCATGCTCCAGTTCCAGTAAAATCCTGCTTGGTCTCAGAGTTTTTTATGGAAACACACATGCATCAGCTCAAAAGTACTGATATTATGCAAGTAGTATTAAGCAATTCACTTCTTTGGGTTCCTCTGCCTCACTCATTTATTCCTATGAAACAGAAAATGAACTGCAGCTGTGGAGTGTGCAGGCTGACCTACT
Organism: Coloeus monedula; assembly: GCF_965178545.1. Lineage (NCBI taxonomy): Eukaryota > Metazoa > Chordata > Aves > Passeriformes > Corvidae > Coloeus > Coloeus monedula. Next base: position 20,015,543 of record NC_138788.1, read on the forward strand.
GGGGACAGTGCTGCATTCCTGCACTGACACAGCATTTTGTAAAGTTTATTTCCCAAGGGGAAAGGGTTGTAAATAAGTCTCATATTCACATTATATCTCCTGCTCTTTATTTATCTAAAGCCTTGAGTGAGGCCTTTTTTTTGTCACAGGAAATTGCATCAAAGTTTTCAGGAAAAGTGTATTAACTTGTACAATTTGACTTTTGTTTAATTGCCTTTAAATTGACCACCATCGAAGCTAGATTTTAAAAGCTCAGTTTCCATCTTTTCTATGCTCACTGCTCTACACATTCATTATCTGCAGAAATCACACTGGCTATCTGTGAGATCTGCAGCTGGTTTACAAAATAATACATATTATTAAAATACATAATTTTGTATTTTTTGAAGTAATTTCTAAGACACCACAAAGAACCACTAAATAATTAAAAGCATTTTCATATGCCTGCTGCAAACATATATAGTCAGAACTGTAAGGGAGGTTTTTTTCTCTTAGGCTTTACACCTGTAATTGAGTGAAAAGCTAAAGCAACGAAAGAGCAGCTTCACCACTGGTACTAGAATCCAGCAGAGATGATTCCCTTAGGGGACAGGATCCTCAGTTTGCAAGCTTTTTCACCTAGAGCATCCCACCGACCACGTGCTTACTGATCCTTTTACAAAAAAGTTCTGATCTGAAACTGAAGCTTCTCAGTCCACACACCCCCTGCCCCAAACCTATTTCTGACTCCTCTTAGTTGTGAAAATACAAAAAATAAAATTACCCCTAAACGTAAGTACCATACTTCATTTGAAACGACTGCTGAAATATCTTCTGGTGATTGAAGAAAAGTAACTACTGCTTTGGAAATCCATTTTTCTTAAAAGCCAAATCCCAAGCAAGCAATATTGTTTATCTGAACATTACAAAAAGTCAAAATTCTCCCTTGGATTTTAAAGGCGCCCTTCAGAAGGCAGCCAGCAAGGAAAAAAAAAAAAAAAAAAGCAAAGCATTGTCTAAAAGATAAAACAGATGATTTGGCACAACACACACTCTGGGAAAGGCGGGAGTGCAGGGGGAAGGATTAGATGCTGCTGAGCTGCACCTTGCAAGTGCAGGCAGTGGGACTGATCAGACAGTACCATGGGATAAGGATGGAACCTGCACGAACAACTGGACTGTGCTCTGAAATACGGAGACTTAAATGCACGAAGACTCAAACCAGAACATTGTGGCCCACATTCAGACTCCCCCATATTTAAAATTCACAGTTTTGTGTTTCAATACAGACAGTTACCAAACATGAGTGAGAGAGATGTGAATTTGCAAGGAAAAGCTAAGGGTTAGATACATTTAGACATCTTTTGCATTTTAACTCTTTGTTTCCCTTTCACCATTCCTTACACAGATGTGCTGTGCTTTGAGAAAGTCACAAACGTCACTGTGTTTTCACAGGCATCCAGGAGGAAATTCATAAGTGAGATGAAATAATTCCTTAGATCAGGCAAGACCTGAGACTGGTGAGCAGGGATTCCTGCAACAAAACAAGGGTCATGGACAATGGGAATCAACCCAAAGGAAAATGCAGGAAGGATGTGTGCTTGTAAAGAGTTAGCACTTACAACTGATCAAAAGATAACCGTTCACCCAGCAGTTATGACAATTTCCTATTACCTTTACAGTTCAATTTTTAATAATCCTCCAAACAGGGAGATAGGGATATTTAAATATCAGCTCTGGAAAAAGTCTTGGAGTCTTTGGACACACTCCCTGTAGGCTTCCCTTGTTTAATGTGTGGAAGGGAAGAAAACATCTTGTCTCCGCTGAAAACTAGCTGGGACAAACCTCTTCCAGTCACTTAGAACTCCAAACTTTAGAATCTCAAAGTAGTGAAATAGGCAGCCTTATTCTGCAGCTAAGAACAAAGTAGCATAACAGAGAGGTAAATAACAAAAGCAAAAATTCGAAGGAACAAGTGGCCAATTTTCTATGCAGATGCTCAGAAAAATGAATATTTTGCTTGAGAAGTTCCTTAACACCATCTGCTTCTAGTACCCAAAGTGACAGAATGAATGACATCAAAAAGAGGATGTAAAATCGGAAGAAGCTCTCTTAGTACATTAAAGTATTTAGGTAACACCCACATTATCACCACAAATTAGGCTGTACTACAGGATTGAAACTTTGGTGCACAGTACACGTGCGTTCTTATACAGCACCTTTCCTCCAAAACCATATTCCCTCTCCAGAGGAAATACTGCACTCGTTCACTGTTGAACAGCACTAGACAGCAGCTCAAAATAAGAACAAGATGATACCTGTGGCAGAGACACGATGAGGCCAGTTTGCAATATACAGCCTCTTGCAAAACACACGCCTGGAGTTTGATATCAGTATCCTGAAGTAGGCAAACCTGGCAGTTACTCGGCAGACAAGAAACCTGAGGCACAAGGAAATTATGCTGCCCTGATTGAAATTCAGCCGTTTGTACTACTGTTGTACGCGGTGTTGCGCTGTGTCACAGCCAGCAGCCGTGTCCTGTTACAGGCACGTGGCCAAACTGTGTGTGTGGTTTGCAGAGGACGAGTTTCCTGTGCAGCAAAGCCACGCCAAAGCAAGGAGAACATGAGCGAGACAAGAGCTCTCCCTTCCATTCTTCTTGGTTGTAGAATGTAAATCTCCAAGCTGGATCTTGTCAGGGCATTGATTTTCACAGGGAGTATCAGACTTTGGGATCTGCTTTAAGAGCTGCCTCCCAGAGCCCACCACCTGGCAAAATGCTGACTACTTCTTAGTAACTGCTTCCTTCAAGTCAGAATGATGTATGTCACTCTACCAATCTCACTTTGCCCCTGAAACTTTTCTATTTGTCCCCACCACTTGTACATTTCAACTCAAATTGTCATTGCACTTCCCTGGCTACATAATGACCTCTAACTCTCTAAGCATGTGGTCCATGAGCATGCAGAAGGTGCTCCACAAGGTCCTCATTCCTGTACAGGGGGGGCAAGCAAACTGAGGGTGATGCAAACAACTGATAAATGTTCAAAGATACCTAATTTGTTGTATTTTGGGGATTTTTTCCGTTTGTTTTGTGGTGTTGGGGTTTTTGTTTGTTTTGGGTTTTTGTGTTGCAAGTGAGGCCCCACAGCATAAGGAATCTACAGGCACTTCCAAAAAAGTTAGGCTTCCTCTAGGTGCTTGGATATTTAAGTTTTTCCAGCCTTTGGCACACTCAGAAACCCTGCTGCCTGTGCTCCCAAGCACATGGGCATAACTGGAACATAGCAGTGTAACTGAAGTACAGAGGATTACATTTCAGGAGGGACATGTTTTGGTGCGAGACTAAAGACTTATGGATATTAAAAAACAGGAGCTGCTTCCCAAAGTGACAGGGTGAAACCAGCAAAGCCCACACATAAACACTGCCTGTAAGTAAGCATTGCTTCAGCAGCAGAGATACAGTGAGGAGAACAGGAAATGAACCAGTGACCACATCAAGTGCACCTTCAGCCACCACCACTGTCCCCAGCACCATCTTAACTCGCATTACACCTGCACTTTCTGTCTCCTTGTGCCTTTTATCACCCTTGATTCTTCTTAAGATACTGCTCTTCCCATATGAACCAGCCTTTTTCTCCTGTCCTTCTGCTGGTGTCTATGTTATCTTTTTCTGTATCCTTCCCCACCACTGCAATAACTTGGAAATATATTTAAATTCAACGCAAGAAATGGAATTTGGAATGTTATACAAAGGAGGGTGACTTCCACATCAAGAATCTAGAATGGGTAGAAATCTGCATAAAATCTAATCCCAGGTACAAAAGGGAGTTCCTGTAAGCTTTAGAAAAAAGGACTGCAATAATTTTTAAATCCAGAAGGATTCTATTTCTCTGCCAACTAACACTCCTCAAAGGTGGAGTATTAGATTTGGCTTCCAGTTTAACATACCCTTCTAAAAAATAATTATAGATATGATGGCTTTATTCCCTGAAAGATATGGGGTTAATCCCACTATACAAACGTCACAAATACTGGAGGTCCTAGAATGACTGGAACATTCTGTCTGGATGTAATTAAAAATCAGAATACTGTGCCAAATTCAATTGATGCTTTCAAGAAAGAAGATAATTCAGGAGCAAGGCTGTGTACTGCTAAGCAATACAACACATGGCAAAAGGCTAGAATTGAATCAGAAATCTTAAAATCCAATACAAGAAAATTTAAAGATGACTACAGCAATCAACACAAGGCACTAAGAGGAATGGATACCGGCATAAAAACTGAAGGTTTTACTGGAGTAAAAAGACTACCAGGCGTATTTATGTCAAATGCATTAAAATGCATATATAGACATATATACATATATATTAAAACAAAAACCTGACAAACTACATTTTGTTTTCATTTAATAGAAAGAATCTGCACTAGACGGGGTCAAATCAAGGGCTACAGTAAATTAAGTCATAGAAACACTCTCAAAAGTGACTTGAAATCCTTCAAGTGTCACCTCAATTTTAATGACAAGGTAGTTGACTTCATTCGTACCACAGACAACAACAAAGAAGAAAGGTTAGGCTGAGCAAGGGCTGAGGAACTAGGAGGTGCACTTTCTGTAGTCAGACCTTTATGGCCTTGGACACCAAACCTTCCCAAAGCTCAGCTGAAAAGAATGGGACAAAGTCTGAAAAGCGCTGATAGGTAAAAGTGGTTCATATCTATAAACGGTAAAGAAGAAGACAACTTGCAAAAACGCTCGCGTTACAATGAGCAGATTCTCTTCCCACTGCTGATCAGGAGCTCATGTTTCCTTCTTGTTAAATTCACACTTCTTGCTATTGCAGATGCTCTGTTTTCATCTCAGATGTATCTGTATTCACCCTTCTTTTCCTTTCAGTGAAAAGGATGTCAGCATCTTCCCTGGAGTCAGACATGTGAGAAGGCTTCTACTTGTGTGTCTGCAAATCAAAAGCTGCTGATACATGGCATGGCATGGCAAAGTGAAAACTCTTAAATAAAAAGCAGAAGAGCAAAAAAGGGAAAGGAGGATAGAGCAAGTAATAAGCAATATAATCTGCAATACAATTGAGGAACATAAAAACAAAATAAATAATCCTCCTCTAGCCCAAATTTTTTTTGTTTGCTTTGTTTTTTTAATGACAGGATGTCTCTTACATTTCTTTTTTGAATTTGGGATGAAAAATGTAGGTCTTCTAACAACAGACAATTTGCAGAAACCATTAATGGTTTAAAGCATCAAGAAAAACTAGACTGAAGAGCCTGATTCACAAGCTTTTTCATGGGCTAGGGGAAGATTATCAGACAGCAAGGGAGAATGCAGAGTTCCTTTCCAACTGTACCCACCCAAGGAATATTCTTGTCCCTGTTGTACTTTATTCGACTTTGAGATAATGGGCTGCAGAAATGAGACTGTTAAAACATCCATCCTACAACTGCTACATCTCAGAAATCCTTTCACAGAAGAACTTCAGCTCCCACCACTAAGTTTCTTCCAGTTGTCATCTGCCATAATATTATTAAGATTTTGTAGAGTACACAGTTTCTTGATCAAAAGACTGAAATACGAGATAAAAATCTGCATTTGGGTAGATTATCACTGCATTTACCTAGCTTGATTTTTCAATATGAATTTGGCCTCTGTTCTGTTTTTCTTAAAAAGACTACCTTTCTTGAATTATCACATATATTGTCCTATGCCTGTTCCTCTCCTGCACAGGACAGCTAGTGACTTTATGCCAGGTAACCAGGAGATAGTCTCAATCTCACCTCTAAAAGGGCTTTGCTCCAGTATAGCTGAGGGAAACAGAAGAAAGGTTTATAGAAATGGCTTCTTGTAATGAGCTACATTTCTCATTATCCATAACACTGCTGCTTACAGCTTATTAGGATATCCTCTTACTTTTAAACCACACTGTGTAGGTTAAGGCAACCTTACTGAGAAATTGGCTTGGTCCTGGCACCACTCCTCAACTCCTCTTTACATTTAATGAAGCATTTTTGGCAGGAAAGAAAATGCCCAGTGCCTAATTAAGAGCTTTGATAGGGTTGTACTTTGTTGAAATGCCACAGGTATGTCATGAAAACCATGGTGCAAAATACCAACACAAAACTCCCTGCCTTGCACAGCCAGTGAAAGTTTGCCAATCAAAATAAGCTTTATGGACAGAGATTTTTTTTTATTATTTTTTCTTTTGCCTGTCTACAGTGTGTTTGCAATTTAAATACAGGTATTTTGGTAAATCATAAGCCTTCAAAGTACAGCTTAGGCTTATAACTCTCCTACCCTTGCAGCCATTAAGAAAAAAATGGAGAAAACGTCTTTTGATTGTGACAATGCCTTCAGTTGAAAAGCTGATATGGCAATCATGAGGTATTGTCATAACAACTTGTCACCAAAGTTCATTACTTTAAGGTTGATGAAAAACAACAGGGACAGTTATAAACCACTGTCCCTTAGAAAGCAGCAGCTCCCAAGCTTTGTACACAAAGCCGTTTCAGGGATGCTGACTGCAGCTAAGCTCATGTCTCTTAATATAAGAGCTTCTGTCCAGCTGTAATAACTATACCAGACTGCAGCAGGGATGATCACTAAGTCAACTCCTACTCTGACCCGTAATTGTAACCTGGGAAATGAGAAGACAACAGAAGTCAGGAGACTAATTTCACTTGAAACAAGGGATATTTTTAGGGAGAACAACATGCAGTCAGTACTCTCACAAAGACCAGAGTGGGTGCAGGGCCACAATTATGGGAGAGGGAAGCATTAAAAAAAAAGTAAAATAGCAGAAGCAGAGTTCCTGAACAATGCAGACAGAAAACACAGGGATTATTACTCTAACCATGATGGCCCAGCCTGGATTTGAAAGTAGAGCTGGTGCCTCAAGTAGCCTAAGGTATTACATTTGGTTCTTCAAACTAATCTGACCCCTTTGAGACAGACAAATACTTCCTTGGGGAAGAGTGTTGTTACATTTCAACATCCTAATATTAACCACTGACTGTCAATTGAGATAAAATAAGTACCCCAGTGAGTCATAAAACACTGATTTTCCATTAGACAGCAAGAGAGAAACTGAAGACAAGTAACAACAACAAAATTAGTAGTTAACAGAAACCAGATGGAATAGTAAAAACTGTTAAACTATTAACTTAATATCAAGAGAAAGAAGTAACAGTGTGGAGTAACCACAGAATGCCTCAATATGGAGACCAATCAACCATAACAGTCATCATAAGGAAGCTTAAATTGACTGGTTTTGAGATTGCTTCCTGTTACACTGGGCTAAGCTGGGAACTTGACATTAAATTAGAAAAAGGGAAAAAAAGATCCCCAGACAAGAGAAACACAAAAAGCCATGTTAGCAGCAACTCAGCTGCCCAACAGAAGGTGCAGAAACCAATCTCTGGAAGAACATTTTAAAGACATTTCTTCCTTCTCCCAACGCTCTCCTGCTACTCCCTCTCTTTTGAACAGCCAAATTCTACCACTGAAGAGTTTCAGATTCCCATAATAATAATAATAATAATGCATCTCCAAAGTCTTTGCCAGGACCTAGTTTAAGGACTATCTAGAAATGTGCTTGTTCGTCACCAAATTGCCACTTGGAGCATTACTGGCTCTAGTACACATAATCCAAACTGTTCACCACTTTTTAAACAATGACAATTTAATTTCAGTGAGCTCTGATACACAAAAAAACCCCCATTACTCAAGTTTCAAAATTATGAAATTAGCTTAAAATTTGTAAGACAAAAGCATGCATCCTCAGTCACAGAAGCTGAGTACACCAAAATACATGATAAAAGCAAGTCAGCAGCACTACCTGGTAACTGCAACAGAGGAAGCAAACCTTAAAAAATACAAGTTTCAACCATTACTTAAAAAATTATGTTGAGTAAGATTAAAAGAAACAAGGAACCTTTATCTTAATAACTTTTCTTTCAGTTACGTGAAGGACAAATGCATGTGAATGGTCAATGCAGAGATCACAAAATTACCATTTTTTTTAACATACTCATTGCTTCAGTACCACTACTTAGATTTTTCTTTTGAACGTGTTATATCTCAGAAAGAACTAACAGTGTGTTTTAGTTGTTTTGGGTTTTTTTTGGTGAAGGGGTGAGGATGATGATTTGGTTTCTTTTCTGGATTTTTTTATGGTTTTGTTGGGGTTTTAGTGGTTTGGGGTTGGTTTGGTTTTTTGTTACTTTCTTTTTCTTTACTGGGACTGAAATTTAAGGTGGTTTTTTTTCCACCAAATAAGGCTGCCATTCAGAGAGGCAAGACTGTCTGATGTTATCACCTAGCCAACAGGCTGAAGTCATTGTGTCCTTTGCCAAAAGGCAAAATAGAAAAAAAAATGGATGAGACAAGAGGTAAGGGTGTGTGTGGGGGAAATAATCTAAGAAGTCTTTCAGCCCTGAACTGCTTAAGTGAAGAAATGGGAAAATCACCTTCTTGCAATACTCTTCTACATAACCTCACCTTCTCCAAGCCAATAATCTCTTTGGACTACATCCTATGTTTTTAAGCACTTCTGAACAGCTTTACAGTACCCTTCTGGTGTTTACAGATAACATCAAAATAAGACAACTTGGAAGAAACAGCACTGGTGGATATGCTTTGTCCAGCTGTAAGATGAAAGGCTTGAGTTGAGCTGTTCGGATTTCCTCACAGCTAGGCTCATGAAGAAAGCACTCAAAGGAATGAAAAATTCCTGCCAAGCAGGAGACAAAGTTCAGGGCAAGGGTATTTTAATTCATTTCAAGAAGGGCAGCACCCAGTCAGACTTTACAGAGCCTGTGAAGTGATACTGGCAGAGAGAACTGTTACCTCCTTCAAGCCCACTGTGGAACTCTCTTGTGAAAAACTAAATCACTTCAGTGAGAGTAAAAGATGACATGAACCTCACAGGTTTTGCTCCTGAGAGAAGCAATGGAACTTTACAACACAGATCTTCAGAGACCTACTTTTCTTTAGCCAATCTGACCTGCTAAAGTGTAGTTTCTGAGATGACTGGCAGAGGCATTGATTGTTTGACTGCTTGTTCTTGATCATCTCAGTCTGAGCCACAGAAGGTTCCCACACGCTTTATAACAGCCATCAAGCAAATACATTTAGCAGCACTAAAAAGCATTTAGCAGTTGCTTGGTGAGCTTTCAGTCAAGATCATAAAGTAGCACCAGGAAAGCTCCCAATCATTGCCCTTGTCTTTCATTCAAGTAGAGCAGGCAGATCATAGAATCTGAGAATCATCAAGGCTGGAAGAGACCTTTAAATCATTTAAGTCCAGCCATCCACCCAGCACAACCACTGTAACCCCTAAACCACCAAAGCACATCACCCAGCACCAGATCCAGGTGCCTCTAAAACAGCTCCAGGGGTGGTGACTCCACCACATCCCTGGGCAACCTATTCCAATGTCTGACCACCTTAAGAGTGAAGAATTTTTTTTCTAATATTTAATCTCAATCTCCCATCTCAGCTTTAGGTCATTTCCTCTTGTCCTCTCTGTAGGCAGAGGAGAAAAGACCAGTCCTCACCTCACTGCAACCTCCCTTCAGGCAGTTGTAGAGGGCAATGAGGTCCCCCCAAGCCTCATCTTGAGATTAAACAAAACCAGCTGCCTCAGCCATTCCTGTAAGACAAGTTTTCTAGACATTTCACGAGCCTTGTTGCCCTTCTCTGGACACACTTCGGCACCTCAGTGCCCTTTCTGAAGTGAGGGGCCCAGGACTGAAGGCAGTACTTGAGGTGTGGCCTCACCAGTGCTGCGTAAAGGGGGACGATCACTGCCCTGGTGCTGCTGGCCGCACTATTCTTGGTACAGGCCAAGATGCCAACGGCTTTCTCGGCCATCTGGACCCACTGTTGGCTCACATTCATCCGGCTGTCAACCAGCACCCCCAATTCTTTTCTGTGAAACAGCTCTCAAGCCACTCCTCCCCCAACCTGTAGCGCTGCATGGAAAAGGGACATTGCTAACAAAGAAATATGGATTACAAGACACATTATAGAAGAGTATTTTTAGGAAATCCAACAGTAAGAAAGAAACTAGTAACTTTAGCAACAAGTGGAAAGAAACTGTAAGTGAAAACAACATATCCAGATGAAGCGAAATTTAACAAAAATTAAATCCCAAGGTCAAAAACACATCAAGTAGAGGCATGAAAGGCAAGGAGAGCAAGTCACAAAAAGACATCAAAAACGAGGTGGGAAGAATAGCCTAATCTGAAATATTGTCTGTTCTTTACAGATTTATGAATGTTAAAGATCATACAGAAAAAGTTTCTTCTTTTTTTTTAATGTGTGTCTTGTTTTTCTCAGTAACTCAATGCAATAGTAACTTACCAAAGTTTAGCTCTGCTTTATAGGTTGGACTGAACTGTCTATTGACAATTGCCTATTTTTGCCCTTCTCCAGATGCTCTTCTAAGATTGTCATGCAGGGGCAGGGTTTCCCCATTGAGGCTGACTCATTTCTACTGCAGCTGACAGGAATCCTGCTCTTCCAAAACCTTTGTAGTCCTTTGACATAACTCACAGTGAAGGAGTCCATACTGCATGCAAAGCATTATTAAAAAATACAGAAGGTACGAATGGGTAGCTACAACATTTGTGGTCGTGCTGCATGTGACAGAGACAATTCTCTGTCAAACCACTCATCACAAAAGCTTTATCAATTTGCTCCATCTTCCAGTATATTGGGGAAGCACCATTATATGGGTGATGATATGCCTACATTTGACATATCACATAATTACATGCCTCTTTTTTCACTACTCCCTAAACACCTCCTGTTGCACACTGCCACAGTGCTTCAGTCCAGCCTGGTACAGCAGTTCTTTTGTTCTCAATTCTAGCTATGGTCTTAACTTTGTTGACAGCTTCAGCACTCCTGTTATCATAAACGTAAGGGCTCTTTGGGTCTTAGAGTCAGTTCCCTGGATTAATCAGCATTCATGAGATATGCATTTAGTGCTGAAGAGTTCAAGAAAACATTATTTTCTACTCCTGTACAAGAGGTGATTCTCTCCAGAAACTGAATTTAGATCTTAGTAAAAAATAAGCAAATCAAAAAACAACAGTACATGACAGGAAGCGAGCTGGAAAAAAGAAATGCCACTAGTGCCTCAAATACCTATAGTGCAGAGATGCAAAGTATCCTAGGATGACACTACAAAGATGACAAAACAAAACCGAATTCCCCAAATCCCAGTCTGCAATTGTTGCTGTCGGATCCTTCCTGACCTCCATTTTCTCAGTGCTTTCAAGCTGCCAGCCTTCACTAGCTTCACACAAACTCCTCCAGAAGCACAGGAAAGGCACAGTGGCTAAATCTCTGCAGAGTCCAGTGCAGAGGTGGTCTGACTTGGAGAGATTTAACTGGCCTATTTGTATTCATGGTTTCATAGCTCAGTCCAAGGTCATAAGCATCTGTATGCCAACATTTACAAATGGTGTTGTAATGCCTTTCTGTTAGCTTTAAGCTCGGATGTTGTGTGCGTCTGCAATCGTCTCGCTTCAGGATTGTTCTCTAAACATTGCTGAAGGGCAAATACACGACCAAATAGCTCCAGAGCAAAACTGCAATGACTATCATTTATTGTATGCAAAACATCAAAATGCTACTTTACCTCCAGTCTGTTCACTTGCTGTTATTTTAATATGAATGCACAAATAAACCAGACCAAACCTGAGCTGTGCCAAGATAGCACATCACTCAGCCCTTTGCCCAAGACTTGCCCAGAGAGAAGCAGCTGCAGCTTGGCACATGTCTGCACTGATGTGCTCATTCAGCTTTTGGACTGGGCTTGTCTGTACTGACAGTCATGTCCTGACTCACTCGAGTTGCAGTGAATCCATGGAGATGCACATGGTTGCCTGCTATCCCTCTGTCTCCACCAAACCTTACATACGGTCATGGCCCTACTGGAAGCTTTGTATTCCTTCCCATCCTGCAGTCATTCCCAGGAGGGAAGAAACGGACAACGGTATTTCAGTTGTTTCTGCTCAGGTATCAGAGCATCCTGTGCCTGTTGGACAACAAGATGCAGAAGTCTGGGGAGGTGTGGTGGGGGGAAACCATATCTGTCCCTCCTCTTACAGACCCTCCCTTGTCACCAGTGGCCAAGACCTGCCCACGGTGAAGTGGTCAAATCCATTACAGTGTTGAGGCTGAAGCACAGGGAGATGATGGCATCCGTTTGCTCTGCTCCACCAAACCCAGGTGCAGAGATCTCCAGCCCCACCACTGTTTCTTCTCCCAGTCACATCCATGGGAGGAAGGCAATCACTGTCCTTCCCCGCTGCTGGCAAAAGAGGGAGTCTTCCCTGGTTTCTACTACTTTTACCAAGGACATCACAGTCATTTAAATACTATTACAATATGATGCTGCTTTTATATCACAGAACTGACTAATAACTCCTCTTCCATTTGCTGCTTTAAAACCAGTATAAGCATACTCTTCAGTTTGTGACATTTCTTGCTGCTGCTAAATAGGGAATAGTTTAACTGTATTTCTGATTCTGCCATCAGAAGCCTTTATATCCCATTACAAAGACACACTGAGATAGGAGATGAAACTGGTAAGGAGTTTTATCAAATAAATCTCAGCCCTGCTGCTTGCCACAGCCTGAATAGAGAGTATGTTTCCTCTTCTGGTTTGATTCCAGCTCTTCACAGTGATCTATAGAAAAATAAAAAAAAATTATTTCTGCCCTTTTCATCCTAATTCATTTCCTTTTTTTTTTTTTTTTTTTTTTGTATGTTCAGTACAATCTCTCATCTTCCTGTATCTGTAAGTAATGCCTGAAGTGTTCTGTTCAGTCAAAATGTTTTTCCCACTCTCAGCTGATGGAGCAAATTTTTGGCAACTTTTGAAGATACTTTAATCCAGAACATTTCCCAGACATGTGAAAGTTTATCATCATTGTAACAATGTCTGAATTTTTTAAAATTGTAAAAATGAGAATAAAAATTCTCTTTCCAAGACTGAGATTTTATGATCAACAGTCCATCCATATGATTTTATGATCGTAGTCCATCCAGGTCTCTCATGCTTCAGCTTCTTGAAGATTTTGAGGAATTTCTGAAGCATGGGCATAAGCCCAAGCACTTTCATATGACACATGAAATATGCCACTTTTATCTGGGCCCAAACTGGTTTAAGCCAGGGTGAACACGTTTGAGTCCCGTCTACGCAAACAATGCTTTTGTAAATGTAATTGTGGCTTTGTGATACAGTGATAGCATTAAATAGTATTTGATCATAAAAAAGAATTCATAAAATCAGCCAAGTGGGTAGCAGGGTGGAGACTAAGTACAGACAAAATGTGAATGTGGCTAGTTGAAAAAGAACAACATGGAGACACTTTTAGAAAAGTTAATTTTAAATTATCAATATATTAAACAAGCAAGTGCAGAAATAACACTTCCTTCCCCATACCCTGATGACTAGATAACACAACTCTGGACTCTAGGTGTAACTGAGCAGCAGAACAGTAAAATACTCTTTATTGTTACAAAAATCTTAAAGTTTAAGTCACTTAATCACAAACACATCTCCACTGACTTTAGTCAATTAACTGAATGCACAGGACCTCTTATGTCTAACAAAATCAGATAAAGAATTCTGCTAGCAAGCTTCCATGAAACAAGGATCTTACACATTGAGAGGCCATACATTCAGTTGTAAGAGAATATTAGACTGCCACCTCTCTATCTCATGGCAAATACTGAAGCATCTGCAAAATTCAAGTAGCAGAGCAATTCTCAATGTATGCACAGCACATAAATTTGAAGAACTTTCACACATAAAGTCAAAACAAGCTTTTAAAGTTTTCGAGTCAACATTTCAAGTTATTTAGGACCACCAAAAGTGTTCATGCGCTCTCCACCAAAGCCACAGACTGATAATGTGTGAGACAAAATCTTGTAATTCCCAATTGTTAAAAGGCAAAAAAGAAACGTCACTAAATAACATATTCTTGTGTACATGCAAATTTTATTTAGGTGATCGAGTCATCTTGGAAGACAACATACTGGCAGACAGCACACATCTAAGCTCCACCAAAAACCACGTGACCATTAATCTCCTCGAGGATTTCACATAAAGCTGACAATTTTTGCTTCCACCAGCAATGCTTATTTACTAAATCCTGGACTGGACTGCAAGCTATCTTTTTGAAAAGGGAACAACTCATCTGCACAGCAAAGCACCATTTTGTCCTGGTTGTCTAGCAAGGACTCTTCGATCTTTGCACTGTCAAGTTTTATCAGCCCACTAAAATAAATAAACAAACAAACATAGATAAATGCCATCCTCCCCAAAGCTCAAGCAGATCCCCAACAGGCAGGATGCACACCCGCACAGAACAGTTTGCAGCCAGAAGCAGCACATGTACACACGAACACACTTCAGACAAACAAAGCAAATAACATTTGAACATTCTTGCCAAATGAGATTCTGTTTGTGTACCTCCTTCTCTCACATATGCACAAACCCACATATCACACAGCAAATCATGTTCACAGAACAGAACAAAGACCCTGTGTTATTGTTCTGTAAGGTCTTACAAAATCCCCTTCTTTGTCTAAAACTGAATTAACAGTACTGCTAGAGCCCTGATAATTTAAACATACAAAGCTTGCAGAGACAGACTATAAATTTCTTTTAGAGCAACTGGTAAAGTCAAAAAATACAGATATGCTTTGAGAACAGAAGCTCCTATTTACAAGCACCTTTATTCAGCAAATTAAAAAAAGTAGAAATACTGCAGCCATTCAAATGCAGACCCTCTGAAAGGACACAACTGGAGCTTAAGGCTTATCACATCAGTTGTGTTTTAACAGAATCTCTTATGGTTACCTTCCCCCCAAACAGAAGTGCTAATAACCAATAAAATAAAAAAGCCACCTTAAAAAAAACCCCTCAAAAATTTCCAAAAACCAGCAAGTTGTCTCCCTGTTTTTAAACCCCAGCACCTTTAGAAAAATGTCATCAAGAATGAAAGAACCATGGTACAAGAAAAAGATGCATCTTCATAATCATAACTGACCAAAGTATGATACTAAAAGGGATCATTCAGGTAGCACTCTAACGAGGAGCCTGTCCAGCAGCCTCCCTTGACAGGCTGCCCTGACACACATACATCTCGCAAGGCTCAACAGCATCCCTCTGCTGACAAGACATTCTCCTACCTGAAGCTTCATTTTCCAGCATGAATGCACGCGTGTATCTTCAGTGCAGCTTTTCCTGGTTGCATGACTCCTGTTCTCCAGACTAAAGAGACGGGGGTGCAAGTAGAACTGCAGTCTGCCCTACATTTGGCCGCAGATGAATAGAAAGAGTTGGTGCAGTACTTGCCTGGGCTTGTTTAAGTTGCCTAAATATAAATACTAGTGTAGCTCAAACTAGACTAACTACTTCCTCCAGCTGATTCCAGTGAAAAGAGCTCGTGATGAATAATGCATGAGAGCTCCTATGAACATGCTCCATTCCTTGCAGCAGCTGATGTCTCCCTGCTTCCCCAAAGCAATCCTTAGCAATTTTTGTGCTATGAAGCATAACAATTCTCCAAATGTCCAAAGTGCAAGAAGGATGACCCTTCCAGATCCATTTTCTTTCCTCATTAGTCAAATAGAGCTGGTAATTTTCTTTTTTCTTCATTGAAAATGTACGTAGCTAGAAGTCAAAGAAGGCACAGTAAGCACAGAACCGTATCTCTGGGATAACGTAACACTTGTAAATTCAGTTGCTTAGTAATTAATTTTTCTTATTCTTAAGGGCTGTGAGGGAAGAGAAGCTGTGTAAGGATGAACAGTGAAGACAGCAAAAGAATGTGACAGACCAGAAAATAATACTGTACGAAGAAAGTGGGAAAAAAATGCTTACTGCAGCTGGCGAGTTCAGTTGACAGTTTACAGAAAAAAATATTTTTCAGGAGAACTTGTTGGGTGGATTAATATGGGGGATAAACTCACCTGCTTATTCTCTTAAGCAACACGTTTTGCTGTGTCAGTTAAATTTTTCAAGCCAACTACAAAAATCGGGTATTCTTGCAAAGAGTGAACAAACAGAAGAGTAATTTGCAGGTAATTTATTCGCAAACGCAATTACTGCAATAGGCAAATGTTACTTGTAGGTTTGGGTCTATTTCTCAGAATTGTTTTGCTTTGATTTCATTGTTAGATAAACATCAAGTTATTTGGCATCTCTGTATCAGTCATCCACTGCAATTCAAGTGACACTGCTGTCCAAACACAAGTGACTAGGCTCTCAAAAGTAGTTTCCTGTAAAGGAAATGTGGCTTGTCAGTCTCCCAAGCAACAAGAGTTAGGGCCAGAGGAAATGGCTTCAAATTGCACCAGAAGAGGTTTAGATTGGCTCTTTGGAAAAATTTCTTCACCGAAAAGGTTGTTAAGTGTTGGAACAGGCTACCAAGGGAAGTGATTGAGTCACCATTCCTGGAGGTATTTAAAAGACATAGATGCTGTGTTTAGAGCCGTGTTTTAGTGGTAGACTTGGCAGTGTTAGGTTAATGACTAGACTCAATGATACTGAGGTCTTTTCCAGCCTAAATGATTCAATAATTTACAGTGAGAGTTCATGAAGCTCCTAAATTCTGAACCATGGCTCCAGTTTGGACTTAATTCTCTAGACAGCTCTGAAATCACATTTCTCAGGGCACATCAAAACTAAAGAGACAGTTTCCACTTTCTACCTCCAATGTATACAGCAGATGACAGATAAAAGGTGAAGGTAACAGAGAGACCGAACAGAAAGGGATATTCAAGATATTAGAGCCATCTAAAGCTCAGTCATGACTGGCTGTTACTTTGGAAGGACTCCTCTTTCACCTCTGTTAAAGGTGGTCCTCCTGCATGGATCAAAGCTTATAAACTTATCAAACATAGGTCTCTCCAGATGGCATTATCCAGATAGTCACATTTATTGGCATGTTTTTGCTGTGATACTCTCTGACCTCAGGAATGTGATACACACACCACAAGGCAGAGGAGAGGATTTCCCTTCCCATCAACTGCACTTTTTTTTTTTTTTTTTACAGACCAACTCCATCTTTTCATCCTCATCAGTTCTTGCCACATCCACTTTTAAACTGAAGTTTTCAGATGACTGCACCCTATTCAAAATTCAGTTTTACCAAAAAGTGACATGGTACAAATCTGGTGACAAGGTTCACTCTGAACATACTTTGTTTCTCATATTCTCCCTCACTCAAGGTCAAGGACAACACCCTGAGCTACAGACCTTTTGTTTCATCCAACACAGCTGGTCCCATATCCTGTGCACTCAGTAACTCACTGTTTCTCCCTCCCCCACACACAGAACACTCCTTTTAAAAACTCCAATGCAAAATCATATCCACACAAGCATTATCAGCTCTACAACAAAGGCTGTGGAAGCACTTCAGTTACCAATATCCTACAGATAAACAAACCTCAAGGAGGCAAAGTATTGCAACATTTAAGAACTGGGGCCTTAATGTCTTCCTTCAGGCTGCTCCATTATGACTTTAAAACCAACAAGCTTCCAGAGAATTAGCAGGGCTTCCTACAGTGAGAAAACTGGGGCTCTGCATAAATCCAGCCTTGTACGCCAGGTAAGCTATCAGGCTGAGCATGACAGATGCAGAACTACTTTATAGAGAGAGCTTCTGTCTCTGCAGAGGAAGCCAAAAGGACTACACCTTGTTAGCAAACAAAACTTCTGTCTTAGCTGAACTTGGGCTGCTGTGGATTCACTACCCAGATGTTTTCTTTCATATCTGGAAGATAGTGTTGAATTCTGAGAATTTTTTTTCCAAAGGTTTTAACTCTGAGGCTAATGGAAATGAATTGCTGGAGGGGAGGGAGAAAAACATGCTATAAATACACATTTCTAAGGCTTCTATAAAGGGAAGCACGTTATCTAAGCTCAGTTAAAAATTTCACACAGCCCTTTGGATATTTACCCTCTTCCTCTTAGTACTTCAGGAGGCTGGGTGAAAGGTTATGAGGGTTGGTTTCTAAATTCAATAAGTGTATTACTACCATTACAAAGAATTATGCAAACACAACAAGCTGGAAGAGAAATACGGTGTAATTATGTTGTGCACCAGCGTTACACCGGTGAACTCTCAGCAGAACTATGTATTCACGTGGCCCATGGTACTACCCCCGTGACACCAGGTGTTATGTGTAAGTTTCTGGGAGAAGCAAACCAGAACATAAACAGATGAGCATGACAGTAATTAAACACATTTTATTATTGCAGACCATTTCTCAGACCATCCTCTCCACTGCATATTCAATTTGAAATAAAATGAGAGAATGAAAGCCTATCTACCATCTAACAAGGGTGCTTCATAGGGATTTAAGAAAAAAAAAATTGTTTTCCTAACTTTTTAAAGAATAATGAGCTCAGTTGTTTTTTGAATCCATCAGTTGATTTGAAATCATGGGATGTGCACTAAAACACTGCTTATCCATTTATAGACACCCACTCCTATACAAAACCTCCAATTTCTATGTATCAGAGCTTCAGAAAAAACCCCACATGAGAAACAATGATATTGGAAGTCTAAAGCCGTGTGGCAAACCACTCCAGAGTGACTTGAGTTCACGGATTTTTTAAAGGGACATGATACTTCACTACTTAGAGTTAACACACTCATGAGTCTTGCATCCCCAAAATAAAGCAATTTGCTGCTTGGGTTTTTTTCTCAAATACTGAATATTTTCAAATACTGCAATCTAACCAATATGTTAAGTCTTATGTTTGTGAAGCTAAAAAGAGCAGTTTAAAATTTAAAGGCATTCAGCTGAACAGCTCTGTATTTCATTTAATATGAGCAGCATTTTGCAGCATTCTCCTGCATGCCTGAACAATCACGTTGCCACTGTGAAAGGAAGAGATGCAGGAGAGGCCTCACCATAGCAAGAACAGTGCTTAGCAAAATCGTCTTTCATTCTTGTGCACTTATTAGGAGAAACCTGAAATAATGTGTGTGGAGTAAACTCACAGATATCACTTCATTACATGCTTATGCTAGGGGCCAAGCTGAATCATTTTGGTTAAGTATTTAGCTACTGGCTGGCCAGTTAATTTTACAGTCAAATTTTGTACAGTCTATTTAGTTTCTCCCATTTTTAAATAACTGCAACCTCCTGGGGAAATTCTCTACTAGACCATCTGCTCATTTCCTATAAATCCTCCTTTCAGACCTTGCACAAATTTCTGAGCTGCCAGTCAGAACTTCTTTGATGTCTGGGTGAACAAAACCCCAACTATTCTGTACTAAAACCTGCAGTACAAAAAGATTAGTTATCCCCTGATCAGTAAAATAACAGCACCAAAGTGGGTCATTTCTCTGCAGCACATCTCAAACAGCAGATACACACACTTAGTGGATGAGCACTTACAGTCCTTCCCTGGCCACTGGACAAGCCAGGGGCAATTCACCACACATTTTCAGCTTGTTACTCTCTCTGGAGTTTCTCCATGTCCAAGCACCTTGTTTGCTATCATCTAAGCTGGTACTGCCTGGGAACAGCTGATGGACGTTTCCCAGGTCTAAGCTCAAAGGAGGGTTGAGAGAAGGGAGAACCAACTTGAATGGCCAAAAGTGTAATGGGGAAAAATGGCATAAGGAGATGCACAAGCAGTGTTTCCTATCATAATCATGCTTGTGCAAGCTCTTCTGTGGATTGTGAAACACTGCAGGCTATGCAGATCCAATGATACAACAGACTTTTTTCAAACAAACAAGGCTGGAGGGAGTTTCAGCAATCAGGAACACTCTGAACAAGCTAACAGACTTTGACCTGGCAGACGTTTCTCCAAGTGCATGTGAATTTCACAGTGGGAAAGAGTAGTGAAGATCTTATATCTGTTTTTAATTAAATTAGTGCCAGTCTCCAAACCCTGTTCCAAGCGTTAAGAAATACCACATAACCCACTGTTCTAACCCATGCTTCTATGGAAAAGGCAGAAAGACAGCAGCACCTGTTGTAGGAGCTGACTTTTGTTGATGCCTGTGTCTAACTCAAATACTTGTCCTGCAACAGTCAATTTACAATGCTGCAAAGCAATTAAGAGGTGCTTACCCAAGTACTGTGGGTGTTACTAATGCAACTATAAAACAGGAGTGGGGTATAACAATAGGACCTGAAGAACTTTTTAAAAAAGCATTAAAGCACTGACTACAGAAAAAAACCAAAACGAAACCCACCAACAAACCCACAAAAACCAATTCAGACTATCAAAGACTGGATGGTTGAACACAAAATGAAATGGCCAAGCAAGTAAGGGGCATGTGGAGCTCTGTAATGCTTTTATTTCCTCTCACATCTACATTCTGGGCTCTTTGTTTTGCTTTTTGGCCTCAGAAAATAGAACTGAGTTCAGAACAGTGGATTGCACACAAGTTCTCCCCAGCAAAAACTGCACAGGCAGGAACTAGTTAAGTCACTTTCATAAGCATTTGAGAAATCTAGGAGAAAAAAGTAAAAACCAGAAGTTTGCTATAAAGAGGAACTGTACAAGCTTCCTCAAAAGTTTCTCCAAAAAAACCCCCAAAACAACTAAAAAAACTAAAAAAGAACCCACGCAAAGAAACCTCACCCAAAAAGCAACCCATCAGATGCAAAACTTACAACAGCTAAAACCTAGCCAAATATGTAAGAATTCACCAGGAGGGGATACAGCAGGTATAGCATCAAGGCTCTGCATTAAACATCCCCAAAAATTCTGGTTATAAACCAGAACATCAGACTTAGTTACTTCTGTCATAATGACTGCACTGAAACCAGCAGGTCTATAAAAAATATGGGTTGATCTCACCTGCCTTCCTTCACTCTGCAATCCAGAGACTTGGGTGTGCCTCAGGTTTACTACAGGTAGGCAGAGAGAAGTCAGTGTTAAATAAGGACTTTAACAATGTACTTCTTGTGTTCCAGTTGGGTACCCCTCCATCATTCTTGGGCAGATGGCAAAGCCTGCCACCACAATCCCGGTGGAGTATGTGTGAGCAGTGGGACCACAAGGAACATTTTCTTGAAGAGGATAAAACATGAGAGTACATTTCAGAGGGGGCCAGAGAAAAGATACCTGGGTTTTCCTGGATGAGGTGCTGAGGGATGGCACCTTTAAAGTAGTTCCTTTAAATGAGTAGCTGTAGCACCAGAGGTAGAAAGGGGTCAAAGAGAAGCCTTTAAGGAATTGCTGGGCTATGGTAGTTACTATTTATCTTCTAGAAGCTTTACAGGTGGGCTTGCGTTACAAAGGTCTGACTGAAACTAACCAAGCTGCTAAAATATTTAGACCTAGATATAAGAACTCTTAAAAGCAAATATTTGGATCTGGAGGTCTAACACAACCTATACATGCTCCTGATCGCTCCTAGGGGCAGCATGATGATTCCTGGCAGTTTGGAAGCAGAGCAGCAGGGCTGGACAGAGGCTGAAACTGGCAATGCTTTCAGGAGATAACCAGCTGTCCACCAGTTGTGCTCAGCACGGGATTGGGTAGATTGGGGGCAGTTCAAAACGCTCCTCAATCTAGGAACAACAGCAGCACTCTTCGTTGTATCTACATTCAAGAAGAAACAGAGGTCTATAGATGATAAGGGGGAAAAACCCAGGATGAAACAGTCTGCTGTGAACATGATACAGCTGGAACTGAAGCTCTGAGGGGACAACACAGCCCAGGCACATAGGCTGTCTCTCTTTCTCCCCACCTGCATTCATGGGAAAGGCCCAGTTTCCCATGGAAACTGCAAGCTCCTATACACTTCAGTCAGTTCATTCTAGTAGCCATTAAACGCATCTTTCAGAATGGCATTCTTTATTCAGGCTCCAAAACACAGAGAACAAACACCGTAAATGAAATTCTCATACCTGGGCACGTTACCCACTCCAGAAATTCTCCTGCCAACTCTTGCAGAAGAAACACTCCTTACAGCAGCTGTGCTCAGGACGTGACTGGGAGGAAGTGCAGCCTTGTTGCAATCGTGCTCACCCCATCTGTTGGATGGGACTTTTCTGCCAGTCTGTTGTCGCCTATTAACGTTTTCCTAGAGGTCTGTTTTAGCTCAGTAGAACTCCCACCTTTACTATGTCTGATAGAAGGAAACACTCCACTGTATCTCCCTTCTCAAATGTTTCCATCTAAAAATAGAACAAATGATACTGATATAAAACATGTTCAATGGTGAAGATCTGACTGATGACAGATCTGATGCTGGCCTTATCAACACAGAATCAAATGAAGACACTTGGTTCCACAAGACTGGTGCTAAGCCAGGCATCAGCCAATATTTTCAATAATCATCTGGAAATTAATTTTCAAAAAACAACATAAGAAAGTCTCTGCCAGTTATATTTACAGGTAACACAAAGCTTAGCAGGCTGACAAGGCTTACAGACATTTCACAGATACTGAGCATGTGAAACTGATTTGGGGAAAAAACCCCACAGTACTAAAACTGCCTTTTATTTTCGCCAAAGTGACATGGGCTGTGATTGCAAATTATATGGGTTTCAGCTTATAAAGCAGAAGTACAGTACAAGATTAGCTATAGAAAGCTGTAGTGAAGTGACAAGTGGAAATGAGAACCTGAATGGGGTTTGAAGACAGGATTAAGGCCATTCATCCCTGCACTACAGCAAGCAGAGTTTTCAGCTTTCCCTCTGAACTCCCAAGGTAGCATCGGAGAATAGAGAGAGGACAAAAACTGGAAAGCCACCGAAACCCTATCAGCAAGAGCAGCACACCTTGCCTTGTAATTAAGACACTTGCTTTTCCAGTGTCCCAACCTTTACTTTCAAACAGGACAAGAGAGGCCCCCAAAGGATATCTTTCTATCCTTCATTCCCCCTGCCCCATTTACAAGGCAGATGGAAACACCCTACTGGGTGAGATTCCAGAATTTTACCTGTAAGTTTATCAAGAAAGTGCATGACCTCACTTGTTTTTAACACAGAGATAGGTCCAAAAGCACAATTTAAGAGCCTGGTTCAATTAGTCAAGACAGACTTACTAGCAACTAGCAGCTGAAGCCATGGTTTCTGTGCACTGTGATGGTGACTGGCATGGAAACAAACTACAAAGTACGACAGAAGCTTTACCTGTCATCTTCAAATCAAGCTGGAAGCTAAAGTGCCACTTCCAAATACCAGGAGCTATGGGTTCAATGTACAGGGATAGCTACGTGCAGTGTAACCCAGGTCATTCCAAGTCAAATGTGATCACCCCTGCTGACCTTCAGTGTCACAAACCTCAAAGGAATCATTAAAATAAAACAAGCTATTTTGAACCACACTGATGGGAAAGGGTTTTGGGGGTGGGAGGTGCTACTTTTATGTTGACTCTAGCTAGGAATTAGGACAATTAGCCCTTTATCACCAGTGTCTAAAGATACTTTAATTAATATATATATATATTTAGATACGTATGTTCTGCTTTGCATATTAAAAACATACAAAATAGGTGTTTTTAAAAAACTTTAATCTGTACTCCAGCATGCCTGTCCCCCTTCTGCATGAACTTCATTGTATAGTGATATAGATTTTTTTTGCTTGGTGATTTGAAGCAGTTTTAAGCCAAATAGTCAAGTTTTTCATATTAATCACAGAAGACAACCAGCTCAGTCCTATTCCTAGCTCTAAGGGAGAAGGTATCTTGGCTTAAGCGCAAATTAGCACTGGCCGTACCCAGAGGACCTAATTTGCTGGTGTTTCCATGAAGTACCCTAGTTCTTCCCTTGTCACAACTTAAAATTGCTATGATTTAAAGTTTACAGGTATGAGGCTGTGCTTCACTTCTCCCAAATATCCCAACTGTGGTGCATGAAAACAGGAAGATCCCATTTAGGGGTCACTACCACAAATCTGCCTGTGGATGTTGCAGTAACTCCAGTGTCTCTGGAGTACCTGAAACCTATTAGCAGCCAAAGAGGATGCCACATTCCAGTATTTCATGCAGAATGAAGTTGCTTAGCTGTTATGTTAACCAGCTCAGAGAAATTAAGATGCAAAAATTAGCAAATGTTTCACTTCATTGCATATAAGGCTGCCTTGTAATCTTTACCCAAATAACGTGCTTTCAGTCATCTGAATAACAGTAAACAAACCCAAAGAATACTAGAGGGAAACAAAGCCCAAACAACTCTTCCATATTCTCTGGGGTCAACCAAAAGTTTTCACTGTTATTATGCATAAAATATAAAGCAAAAAAGTATCACACAAGCCACTGGCTGAGGCAAACACACATTGCTTCAACCTGAACAATCCATAAATCACCTCCTCTGGCATCTACTGCTTGGGAATATTACTAGAAATAGACAGGCAGATGATTGCCAGGAGAAACTTTACAACTGACATGGGGTTTGTGCATCTAGACACACCTGGCTAAAACACTTCTGGGGTCTGCAATTTTCCATTCAGGAAAACCTACCAATGCATTACAAGGCTGCCCCTTCACCACTTTACAGGAAAAATAAGTAAATTGATTAGTCGATATTCAAAAATGCCAAGATCAGCTTCTTTTACACTTTTAAAACATCTTTTTTAGGCTCCTCTATCTAAATTCTAGGAAAAGGATAATTTCATACTTCTTTTAAGAATTTTATGCCAATGCATAATTATCAAAAGATATTATATATAATATGCTTAACTAATGAACCCAACTACACACTAGAGAGTGAATTTGACTTGAGTGTTAGAAAAAAATCTGACGTTTTAGATAGAAATAGCCATAAATACTTGTACGTCTGTGAGACCTACAGCAGTGATTTTCCAAGGTGTACGTACTGAAGAGTAGGAAATACAATTATCCTTCAAGGCAGTAAGGCACACTGGAAATCTGTGACTCCAAATCCAGCTTTGATATAGAACACAGTAGGTTACACAAAAAATTTAGATGTACATTCATTATTTTAAGGTTTCTGAAAAACCTAAGCACAAGATGCAAGTTTATTACTGAAAATGTTCTAATGTTAAAAATATACCAAAAATTGTTTCCACACTCAAAGAATCTGAGTATATGAATATCTGTGCTAAACACACCCACTTCCAGATACCCTGACAGATGCACAACATGTGTGCAGAGCAGTTGGTGACATAGCCCCAGATTCTTGCCTCCAGGAACACCAGAGATGCTGTACCCTTAAAGAATATGGTGGAAACATGCAGTGCTTACTTAGCACAGGGGTGAAGTCAAATGCTGCAGACTCAAGGACAATCCTCTCCTTTACACTAATAGCCACCTGTAGTTAAGGTGCACAAGGAATCAGATGCAGTCTACATTTAAGCAAATTAAAAAACTATGAACAGGCCACTTTTCCTCACTTTCACCAACATTAAAGTAGTGCTTATTTACAGGAAGAGAGGACTGGGATGTAAATAAACTTAAACCCCAACAAATAGGTGATTCCGCTCTTTCCTTTGTCTTTGAAATTCAGTTCTTGACTGCTAAAAAATGAAATTCTGAATTTCAACCACTGACCTCATAGAATACACAACATGGGCTTGCTCAGTAATAAAAGTATGCTTTGACTTGTGGCTGTCATGCGAAAATCTCCGTAAGAAATTTCCTAAAACAGGAGCTATGGCTGCTGTCAGAGAGAAACATATTTAGTAGCAGATGAGAGACCATCACTTCTGGGACCAAGAAAAGCTAAATGAATCCCAAAGGTGGATTTTGTTTCTAGGTGTGAGAAGTATTGACTCAGAAGGCTGTACTCCTAAGAGCTTATATTTCAGCAAAGCAGGGAGAAGCAATTTCTGAAGAACAACTTCCCCTGCCCCTGTCAAAAATTGTTCATAAATGGCATAAAGGCCAAGTAGAATTAGCTAAGTTCAACGTGCAAATCTAAGCCTATATATAATTTTGCAGAAGTTTTACCTGTAAACCACTGGGGTGCAGGGTTTAAGGAGAATCAGCAGCTTAAAGCTAGACACAGTTTTAAAACCCCCTGAGGTTCAAGTACTACACCATGCCTCCCTGGCAGAATTGTTAGTCTTTGTTCTTCTCTCAAAACAAGCCCAAAACAAAACACCCTAGAAAACAACTCAAAACCCAACCTATTTTATTTCACCAGGCACAGAAACACATCTGTCTGAAAGATCAAATCGCCAAAGTCATTCATTATGCATCAATGCATGAGGCAAAACATCCTACAGGAGGAAAAAACATCTGGACTTCTGGGGTGTCTCATTTACAGAAATTACGTTTAATAAATGAACTTTAAAAATCAGTTTGCAGGAATCTGACAGTCTCACTTTAAAGAAACAGTGTAGCAAATGGATGATGAAAATCACTACAATCAAGTCTTGACTAATGTCTTTGTGGAGCTGTGATGATTTCAGCAACACAGGTACTTATTTATATGCACATATAGATCACTGTAGGATCATGACTGACACACATCTCATTAGAAGGCAAACAAACAAGTGTGCTTCTGCCAGGGAAGAAAAAATATAAACTTTAAAGTCATGAGCTCAGATCCAGGGCTCCCTTTATGGAAAGTTGTTGCACATTAACATACACGAGAAACATTAACAGACCTGCAAAACATCACCAAAACATACATGACTATCATGTAATTAAACAGCATCAGCACTTGTTTTAGAATATAGTATTTTTTAAAGAATGACTCTCAACTTTTTAAAGTGAGCTGCTAATGAAAGCCAGACAGAGATTTTGTTAATATCAGAGAGGTGATTTAATATTCAGGTTAATGTGACAGCTACAGATTGTAATCATTAACTCTAAGTTTCTGGTCTTGAGACATCAAAGTAAGGAGTTCACATGCAATAAGGAAAGTTAAAACAGAGATTGTATATAAATGAGTGATTATAACCAAACAGCAAAATCCGAAACTACCAAAGTTTGTTCTCTGAAGAATCACTACCTAAAACTCTGCTGCTGTATCAACTGCTGTTAGTTTTCATAATGTTTACTGAATTTTTACAAGAAAGAGTTTTCTCCTCTTTTCCCTCAAAACCCTTTCAGAAATCACTTCCCACACTTTGTCTTTTGTAATTCATCCCCACTCAGCAGCCATCTGTTCCTTTCCTCACACACACATGCTGTACACACTCCAAAACAAACACAATGCAGAATCAAATGGCGTGATCTGACTTTTTTGTTAGGACTGCTCAAGCGGGAGCAGCTCCCTCCCATACCATCCCCTCCCTCCCACTTCCTGCCTCCTCTTTTCTCCCTTCATTGGGGTTTGCTGGAAAGCAGCATGTACTAACTTCTAAGAGTAGGGCTCGAGAGGACCAGCTTCTCATCCTGCACTCAAGCATAGTAAGAGCAGAAGTTCAGGAAAGTCACAACATTTTGCACGTTCACCATGACCAAGATCAAGCAATGCTCACCTTCAGGGGGAAGACCCCTCTGCTCTCCACATACCCTATGCCCACCATGTTCTGCAGCAGAGCTCTGGGCCATCAGCACAACCATCTGCAGACTGGGACTCTGGCAAAGCAGACATCTCAAAGGACATAGTGGCAAAGACTTCCAGGTGCTCAGCTTTTATCCATACACCTGAAGTTCTTTACAAGGCTAGTCAGCAATGCCAGCCCTCTTTTACAGATGGGAGTCAGGACAGCACAAGAACCCAAACGATTTGCCCAATACCATCTAGCAGGGTGATAAGTCAAAACCAAATTCCAGATTACAGACCTGGTTTAATTCAGGCCTTGCTGCACTCGGTGCTCTTCTTGACAGTTTTCCAGGTACCACACCAAAGGTGAGGTAAGTCATGCTCTTGCTGGAACACATGGGACAGAACAAAAAAGCCCTTAAGCTGCCAAAGGGCAGGAAGAGTGGAAAGTGTAACTTTTTCTAAGAAATGCTTTATGATCCATTGAAAAAACACACCAAGTAAAAGCCAAGATTTGAATTGTCAGGAAAGGTCTTCACAATTCCCACTCTGAGCCTATGCCTATAAGCAGTACAGCAGAAGTACATTCTGCTTCTCACAGAAGAGAAAAAGAATATTCAGACAAAAATCCTTCCATAGTTAGCCAGTTTCTATACAAAGCAAACTTAAGAAAGGAAAAATGCCAGGCCCAGTGTTAATATATGACATAGTTACACATAAAGACACAAGTCACAGCACAAAAAAAAAAAGGAGTAAAATTCTCAAAGGATTTAAGAGCCTGGCTGCTGAATGAATGATTTGGTTTAATGGGGAAGCAAAACCAAACACACACACACAGCCTTACAAAGTCTGAGTATTTGGACTGAATTCAGCCACGCAGAGATCTCATTCACAGCTCAAAGTCCACAAAGTGAATGGAAAAAGTCAGAGCGCTTCCGTACCTTAAAAACAGCTTTCCAAGTGTCACTCTAGATTCAACAATGCAAAGCACGCACCTTGAGAAACTGCTCTGTGACTACAAACTCTTGCAAATGCATTTCTTGCTGTTTTTTTCCCCCAAGTCCTGCTTTTCCACTAAGATGTGGCTTATTTGAATCAATAGGCCACATTACCTTTCCTGTTACAGGATGCAAGAGATCATTACAAAGGCAGAAGAACTTTACAAAGATACACCACAACGTACTTCTCTCACCATAATTTCATCCAGACAAATTAGGCACTCAGTATATGTTCAAGCTGACAGCTTTGAGAAGTACCTGGATATATCAGGGGCAATCACAGCATCTCGGCTGAGCATGTAACAGCCAGTTATATTACACAGCACTTAGAAAACAAGAGATGTGACCAGAAGGGAGTTTCAGCTGATCAACTGGAATCATCAAGTTTAAATCTGACTAGAACATTGATCTGCTTCTGTGATAAATGCTGTGTCATCTTTGATGACAACTGGGTATTGATTCCCAGGCTGAGACTATTGAGAAGAAACAGTACTGTGCCGAAAAATGACTTCCACTAGCATCTCATGATCTCTCATTCAAACACTGATCCCACCCATCCCTGATCTGCTTATGAGATCTGCAGAGATCACAGCATAGGAGGCCAGGGTTGGTGCACATTTTTGTAATAGCAGTGAAAAGCTACTGCTGAGGGAGCTTCACTCACTGCAGTAACACTTACTAACAATTTGCAGCAGATATCAGTGCACTTCAGTGAGGAAGGCACAAAGCCCTCAAAAAGACTGTGCTGTAACAAAATAAACCCAGAACAACACCTCAGTCACATGCCAGCATCATTTCCTTGTTTCCCATCAGATCCCAAGAGCTGTTTGCTTTTGCATACGTTAGGAAACCTTGCTGCCAGCATACTGCCCACAAAACAGGGGCAAGGGGGGTTGTGGCTTCTGACACACAATAGAATGACTCTCCCTAACATCAAGTAACCATGAAACTATTCCTAGTGAAGGGTAAGTAAGAAGCTAATGATGGTTATTAATAGCCCTTAAAGCTATCAGTTCATCTGAGTTAAATGCAAGAGTAATAATCCCTTTATGACCTTCCGTATTTTTACTGTAGAAATGGACAACGTTTCATGAAATACTGCTTCTAACCTCAGATTTCAAACACTTTAAATGTTGAAAATTACATCAACCTGAATCTACTAGGCTCTGGTATGTATATGTATCACTGAGGACTTAGACCAGAAATGGTAGGCAAAAGCCTTTCCTCTTAACACTTCTTCAAATTCAATACGATTTTTGCCAGTCTTCCACAAGTATTGAATCTACAATTTAATCTGCCATGAGGCATGCCTAGGTATTATACATCACTCAGTTAGTTATTATACATCACTCAATCTGAGAAACTGGATTGTAATGATGAAGGTGCTAAGGATTTCTTGCTGTTCTTTACTTAGTCACAAATCACTAGTGCATAAAATCTGCTCTTGTAGCAAGGAAAACTAGAATAAAACCAAGCCTTAACCTGAAATACAAGAGCTACATCTTGACCAGAAGCACAGAAGTGAAGAAATAGTAAGAGATCTGTACTGTTCAGATGGAGAATTTTTCCTCTGCAACTCTACTACATATATGAATAACTAACCACATTCATCATCACAAAAGATAGCAGAATGTAAGGCATACTCTGAGGAACAGGAGAAACACTGATTTTTCAGAGACTGGTGGAAGTTCTCTCTCTAGGCACATTGGTCCTTCATTTTCTGCTGCTGTGCTTCTTGAGCCTTTCCTCCAAAGGACTTCCTACAATGCAGAATATAGGTACCAACAAGCCAAAGGTCTGGTTTGAAACAGCAAAAATGAAAGCAAGACAAAATTTCATCTGCTAGATGACACTCATCTTGGCTTTAGCCACAGCTTGTTAATAAATAGCAGAGATACGCACATGAGTCGGCTCAGTCTATAAAGTGCACACTTGGAAATGCACTTGGTCTAAGCAGCTTGGTACTACAAAGCAAACCTACATATTTATCTGTGAAGTAGTACTATTGGTTTTGATTGTAGTTTGTGGTTTGTTTGATTCTGTTCAGATTGTCAAGTGGCTCTGTACAACTCAAAATATTTTAAGACTGCAGTGTACACATTTGTTTGAGTTACTTACTGTTCCTGCACAGAAAAGGTAAGAAATTTACTATTCTTATTACATAATAAAGGTAAGGTAAGAAAATCATGGAACTGGAATCCAACTGTGAAATGTTACACTTTTTTCTCAAAAACTATTTTACGTCTTTGCAGACATAAGAACTGTGCCTAGGCCAACCACAACGAAATAGCTGTAACCTATGTTGTCTAATGAGAATGCAACTGAAATATGAAAGTATTGAAGTTACACTGACTTTGTACTGTAACACCTTCTTTCTCGGTTTTACTTAGTATCCATGACTTGTACAGTACATATTATCTAGGACACAACAACTACCTACAACTGCTCAGCAGATTTGCCCAACACAGGATCACGTTCAGCTGCATGCTGCTCTTTATCTTGGAGTGGATGCTATCTCAACAGAAAGCAGGCATTTTGAAACTAAAATCTGACTAAAAATATGGTAAGGATAATCTAGAAATTCTTCTTTTGCATCCCATCTCCCTTGTACTGTATTCTTCAAATATGAGCAAAATTCACAGTCTTGGCCAGTGGGTCTTGACTGCATCCAAGAATTAAGAGGGACTCTGACTATAAAGTACTGGGAACTAACTGATGCAATGTGAAAAATTAACTGGATTGGTCAAAGTCAGCACATTAACAACCTGACTGCCCTAAAGCTCATTTTTAAGATCCAGCACTAAAGCTTAACACCAGAAGCAGGAGTGAGGAACAGAGTATAAAAGCCAGGCTCATGTGCCCAGGGGCAGCCACGGTGTCAGTACAGCTGTGCATCAGGGACAGCAGGCAGCTCACCCAGAGGTTCAGCTGTTCCAGTTGTACTTTTGGCAGAATGCAGGACACCCGGGGATGAATGAATGTGCTGATGAAGACAGGAAGGACAAGACTTGGAAAACATGAAGTGTTTCCAAGTTAGCTTAATCTATTGCTTGCATGGTCCCACTTCCTCTTCAGTGTTGCTCATGTGTAAACAAGTACTCGGTTCTGTTTCTAACATGCTAAGGCATGAAAATATAACAGCAACCCTGCAAGGGGAACAATAATCAACATTTCAACTAGTTATCATGAAGGAAACACAGGGGAGATTTGTTAACACCAAAGTCACTGTGTTCGAAATAAAAAGCATGTTTAGAAGGAGAGTTAGGACTCTCACTTCCAGGCCCACTGCATGGTTAGAGGCACAAGTTGTTCGGATCTGCCTCCTAACCTCCATCACCCCAGAGCAGGGTAGTAACTTCACAGCACTGCCCTGCATTTGACAAAGGAGCTGTCTCACTCAGCACATACAGTTACTATATGGAAGAGCACCAAAGGGAAGAAACAGCAGTGCCCTCTTACCTAGGGAGCTGCCCAGACAGTAACTGTATGCAACAGGCAGGAAGCAACAGATTCCAGCAGACTCCTGAGACAAGGCGCTTCATAGATTTAGAGCATCTCCTCTGTGAGAGTAACTTCTTGCCCAGTCCTGGTAACCAAAAGCAGCAGTGTGCCAGCCTCATTAATTACTGGTTTAAGAATCTGAAGGGCTAGAATCCATTTTAAGATGTTCCTAAGGAAAAGACTCAAAAAAGCCAGTATTAGGACAGTTTATTTTTACTGGTGACTTTGGTAGGTACAATCTGGACAGCTGTCAAGGGAGACAGGTAGTCAGGGCAAATGATCCCAACACATCAGAAACAACTCTTGCACCCTACTCAAAGTTAGTGCTGGTGAATCCCTTTCCGTAACACGACAGTGCCTTTCTAGTCCCTTTTACATTAGCTACACCTTGTCTGTAATCAGCATCAGTCTAGACCTCCTCATAGTTAACCACAGCTGAGGAGTCCAGAAAGCAAACCCTGCAGCTGTACCTTAACGTGAATGTTCTCTTGACCTCATTTTAAGTTAAAGCTAAAAAACCACAAAGAGGTTTCTGTGGAACTGACAGATAATATCAGATCAATGCAGTACAGTGTACACTGTACACGATGCACATTAACGTCTTTGGGCTGGATCAGAGACACAGTCCAGGGATAAATAAGGTTGACATGTGAAGACTAGACATAGTATGCTATTAAAAACTGTTAAGTAGTGTATTGATTGGATTTTACTGGACTTATAATCAGTAGATACTTCAGATACTTCTGCATTAGCACCACAGCAAGACCTCAGATTGATTCCGCCCACACACATGCTGCCAAATTAAGAATACAACTCATATTCCGTAACACAGTACAGTTTGTACACACGTGTGTCTAGAGCCTCCCTTGTGATATTCTAGTCACCATGAAATACAACACAGCTACTACATGCTACTGAGATCAAAGGAAAACAGGATGCATGGTTACATATAGAGGTTCACGTTTCATGTAATTTTTCTTTAAATACACCTGTAATAGCTTCTACAATAATGGAATTAGAGCCATCATCCAAATCCCTGTCTGCTTTGAATTCTTATGCAAAATAGATGGCTGTAGCTTGCATTTTGCAGAATTTACTCAACAGCAATCTCTAGAATTTTACAGCCAGCTGCTTTAAAACAGCAAACACAAGAATAAGGAGATAATTTGGTAGCATTTGTCCTCACTAAAAGCAGCAGTAACACAAGGAGTTGGGGCTTTGGAACAGAATCAGGTCTGATCTGGTAACCCCTATCATTTTATACTTAGATAACTTCCTGTGAAAATTAAGCATATCTGACAGTACCTGTTCCTCTTTTTCTTTGGTCTTGCTCCTGGAGACTCTGGAAGAGGTAACATCCTGAGCTGGAATGACAGAGATTTGATGCAGTGGCATGTTCATCACACCGCCTTGTTTGGTCCTTTCATTTACAGGAAGGAGGCTTGAAGGCAGTGCTCATTCCGTGCCATTGTAAGGCCTTGCAACTAAAAAATAAAGATATCAGATGATGTTAAAGTAGCTTGAAATGCAATAATTTCTAAACCAAAGCTACGCCATCCACTGGACCAACACCCATCTCTTATTTTCTCTGGGTTTTGGTGCACTGGCTGGGTGAGAAGAGACACAGAAATTTTAAACAATTTTAACTAGACAGGTCAGAGCAAAATTAATGCAAAATGAATAAATAAATTCTCAACCAGTTCTGAAAGCATTCTGAGAGCAGAGCTAGAGGGCAGGGGTCATGCTTGAATCTGCTTGGATAAGGAGAAGGAGGAAGAGCAGCTCTCCAAGCTGAGCATGCTACCTGAAGGTGCAGAGAGCAAAGCTCATACAGGTAAGTTTCCTAAACTGCCAACCCCGCCATACTGGATTGAATTGCCTCAGGAGTCATCCTAAAACAAAGCAAATGCTGTAATTTTGGCTAAAAACAGGCAATAGCCTGCATTTGACTCTTGTCATTTCTATAAACGTACCACTGTCAGATGAAAGACGTATCACGTGAGATGCTCCCTTCCTAAGACTGTTAGAGATTAACATAAACAAAATCCCTCACCACGGATTGTGAATTCACTGGATGGACTACACACACTTTATCCTTCTTTTACTAATATAACAGGGAAGCATTACACATAGGAAAGATAGTGATAGACAAATTAGCCAAAATTGGCCATGCTAATCTGAAAGGCAGGCATAATTAACCATACCTTTTATTAGATTAGTGAAGTTACATTAAATAAAAAGCTTCTTGAAACATGTAACATCATGGAGTGCTTATTTGGAATGTAACTTACCACAAAATGAGACACAATCAATTGTGTTTAAAGAACAGATTAAAAGGGCATTACCACAGCAGGGACTATAATAAATAAACTACATAATGCACTGTTCTTCTGTTTCCATAACATACCAACTTTTTGTTTGTCTGGTTTTGAATCTGCAAAAGCAGAAAACAGAGACTAGATAAATGCCCTATGTATTATGTTGTTTTGCAATTTGGAAGTAGTATAGCTTAGCACTTAGTGCATACCCTTAACTTAATACTGCACACATTTTTTATTTAACATTTAATTGGAAGTTCTGAAGATAGAACCAGACCATTCAGCATCTTTCATGGAATCAAAAACCTAGAAAGCTTGGCCTATTTCCAGTAGACTTCACAGGAGTACTGCAGTTGTATAAAATGAAAACAGGATCAACTATTTTAACTGCTTTTGATTAAACAACAGGAAAAAAATATTACATGTTCCAAGGCACTTTATATGGAGAATGATAGTTCACTATCCTCTTTGTACTGAGGGGGAAAGAATTACCAAAGGTCATAGAGCAAATCATGAACAAAACCAAAAATGTATGCAAGGCCTGCTGCATCCCAGTCACACACTCCATCTGCTGCATGATGCTGTTTGCCCGTTTGAGCACTCAGCCAAGTTCAAGAGCTTTACTGACACGTGGGCAGGATTTGTGTTACTTCCACAGAGGCCAAGACAGTGCATCATAAAGCACGCACGAGAGCTTTAAAGGCAACGCCTCCGTAACTTTCAGGCATCGCTTACTTTAAAAGTAAAATATATCACTATGCATAAACAAGCACCAAGGACACTTCCTTACTGGAGGACAAAGGGAAACATGGGATTTACCAGCATTATTGAATCCCAGCATAAAGAGAAAACACAGAACCTCTTCAGGTCCTCCACACACCTGCTTAGCTACATCCTCTAAAGGAGCCAAGACAGAGGGAATATCAACATGGGCTGAGATGGGAATATCAAACTACAATAAACAAGGCAGGAAGGGAAGGTATTTTCCCAAGAAAACAGAGAAATTAAATCCAGAGAATGTCAAGCTTCAATGAAAATATGCCAGGTAATACGTTCTGTGCTATTGCCAGTGATAACAGAGCAAAACGGAAGGAATTCAACCCTGCTCTGTGTCCCCCCCTCAAAAAGGGTTCTGGGCTTGCAGGCAAGGACACGTTTTGACTGTAAAGAGAACAAGGAAAATTATTAGAAAACACAGTTAACCTTCTCTGATGATGGCAAACAAGTCAAACCAGTTTTTCTGAAGGTACTTCAAGGACAGCAAGTGTTAGAATTCTTTGAAAGAGCTCAAACAGCAGATATAATCCAACTGGGTATTCAAAGATGATGTGAAACAGCCTTCCTCTGGTAAAGAAGCCTGGCAGATGCTCTAATAAAGCCTGCCTTTGTTCAAAGGTGGCTTATAGAAAGCTGTAAACTAAACCCAGATGCCACCCTGCCACATCCCCAATCTGCTGGGTCCCTAACAATGCACACAACTCAAATTCTGTCTGTGTCAACCTAAAGCACTTTAACTCCACAGTGCTAGTTAAAGGATAAAGTTATGTGAATGAACAGACCACCTGCAGTACTGAGTACAAACAGACAAGGACGTCAGAAAAGCCAACACAAAGCAAGTTATGACAAGCTCCACAGGACATTCCACAGCTAAATTAATTCCTTGTCCTACCTGATTCAAAGGTGAGGAGCTGGGCACCTGCTAAGTGGGATCCAAACTTGAAGCACATCAAACTGGGGGCTGCCAAAAAGGAAGACATGCCAAGGCACGGGGACTGCTCCTAGATAGTCCCTTCTTTTCAGGATTCCAGTTAGACATTCAGGCCATACCTCACACCAAATGAGAATTCCTCATTACTACAGCATCTCCATCCAATGCCCAGGAGGTGGCAGATAAGGGCTCAGCTTCCTCCTCCGCTGTGTTTTATTTGGTTGCTAACTTCCTGCAAAGCTGGCTCGGGCACATGGGAATGCCAAGACAGAAGACAGCTTGAAAAGCTCAACTGTTCCTCTTTTCTATAGCCACACTGGTTCCTAAAAGATGGGCTCCAGCCATACTGCCCTTCCAGAGAGTCTTTAGAAACAAATACCATTTCAAAAGACAAAAGAGGCCAAAATCCTGGCTGCAGAGCCCACAGGTGATCTTAGCTCAGTGAAGCTAAGATTTCACCCATCTAGGTAGTCCAGTTTTGCTTTCTGCAGGACAGGCAAAACAGTCACTAAAAATGCCTGCAGTCACATAGAACCACAACAGCTGGGTCCTCACTACGTTGCTAGAACAACAAAAGCTGCAGCAAAACCAGTCAGATTCTGAGAAAAGAGGACAGAGTCTCTCAAGGTAGTTGAGAGGTACAAAAGGAAGGAAAAGCAGGCACATGACTTGGTCCTGGTGGCTGAGGCATTCCCCTGAACAGTACATCTGATAGAAGCAGAAAATTAGGTTCTTCGGGGTTATCAGCATGAAGTACTTGGCGTTAAGGAAACCTTCCAGTCTGACCATCCATGAGACTCTCTGGCAGTCACACTCCCAACACCAGAGACTTTCACTGCTGGGACTGAAGCCCCTTCACAGCAGGCAGCTCCCATGAGCCCATGAGAACCCTGCTTGACTCCCTGCACACCCCACTCACAGTCAGACGGGGTTTCCCATGGCAGGGTCTCAGACATCTTGTTCCACAAAGCCATTTATTCACAGTGCAGTAACACAGAAACAGCCTGAGCCGGCACCTCCAAGGAGGACCCTCAACAAAGGACCCCCTGGGCTTTTATCCCATCACAGTCTACCTGCACAAAAGTCTGGCTCTTCCTCCCAAGTCCCCTGCTCCTGCTGTGTCTCCCAGTGTCCATTCACCTACCTCACTGGCACCACTCATCTTCATGCCCTTGGTTGTCCAAGAGGTTGGCAGTTCGTGGTCTCTTGTCTCAGGCTCCCACCCAGAGCTCAATCTGCACCTCACAAACTGAATTACCTGCACCAGATGTATTCCTCAA
The DNA here is from genome assembly GCF_965178545.1 of Coloeus monedula. Lineage (NCBI taxonomy): Eukaryota > Metazoa > Chordata > Aves > Passeriformes > Corvidae > Coloeus > Coloeus monedula. The sequence continues at coordinate 20,052,744 of NC_138788.1, forward strand.
CAATGAGAAGGGACAACAACAGGAAACCTCAACAGAACAGAAGTAGGTGGGAAACCACTTGAAATCCCACCTTCATCGTCCACCCTGTTGAGATCTGTTTCCCAAATAACAGCAAGAACATGAGATGAACCAAATGATCTGTAGCTTGCTGGATTGTTAGTGTCAAGTACCATTGGAAGAATGCAGATGAAGTCCTCCCTCACCTGCCACCTACTGCAGCTCTCTGCCCATTACACATTCCAAAACAAAGGCTAAACTACTCCTTTCCAAAGATTCATAGCTGGACTAGGGCAAGTAAGCACAAATCATGACTTCCTGTCTGTGGTTTGGTACCTATCAGAGTCTACAAACATGCAGTCTGAACAGCAGATTTTATTAGATCATTTATACTTCAGAAAGTCCATCATATTCCCTTGCTACACAGTGTGTAATGGAAAACTTCAGAAGCTCTGGAGCTGTAGTGGCACTGGCTGCAGATGAACACGGGCCTTACCAAAAGAAATGCATCCCAAGGATGCATGTAGGTGTGTGCACACGCTTTGTATTACTCAGAAGGGGAAAAAATACAGCAGTCATATAGGTCAGATGCTTTCCTACTGGAAGTACAATAGGTATTCTGGATTAAAAGAATATGTCTTTATGTGAATTAAAAATATGCCATGGAACCCATACCAGAAGGAAGATGATAGTCACTAACCAAAGGGAATTGGAAAGAATTTCACCTGTGGGTTGTTCTGGTCTGCCCCAAGGTTCTCTTCAACTGCCCTTAGCCTCAGCAGTGATGGTGAGCAACGTCACCTATGTCAGTGCTCTGACAATCAGTTGCAGGGTGGGCAGGTTAAAAAAAAGGCAACACACCACTGATGTCCAGATAATCCAGACACTGAAGTAACATCCACTGCTGTGACAATCCAGCCATGGAACAGATCAGTCTGTAGACTGCAGGGGACCTTGCAGATGCAGGCTGAAAATTATGTTCTGGGACTTCGTGGATCGTTGCAATGCAATCTGGTCTTCTGAAACTTCCCCTCTATGCGGCACAAAACCTGACCAACCCAAAGAAGAATGGAAACTCCCTGAAGAAATCTGACTGCTGCTAGATGGTGTAACATCTTCATCAGATGGCTTACTTCCTCATAATAGGACTTGAAATAATCTATTAATGCAGATTTGGAATCTGTTTTTCTGCTGGAGGTCTTGATGTGAAATCTCAAATCCCCATTTTAAAAAGTCCTTTCATTTTGTGTTTTTATTGTTGTTCTGAAGGTAACAGAAGCCCTCATCCACTGACTTAGCCAATTCCTGTGTGCATCACAACTTTTCCTAGCTACTTTGACATTTGAGATGGATATAGCTTATGCCTACTTTCTGTCCACTACATTTTCCACATTTCCAATTCTATCAGCTTGTGTTGGCTCCAGTTTGAAGTTTTTATTTATTTGATTTTGAGCTTGTTAGGACTCTTCCCTTACTAATATATCTTATGTAATCCTCTTCTAGAGAGGACAGATGTGCATTTTCAAAAAGAGGATCCTGCATCTGTGTTTCATTTCAGTTTACTGTAGCTTAATCAGTACTTCGTTAACAGCATTATTTAAGAGATGTTATCAAGCCTCAAGCACTTCACATGCATTTGTTAACTCAACAAAAAAATCTAATCAAGAGAGCTTAAGGGAGAGGAACTAACACTTCCTTTCCTGCAGTACCTTTCACATTTCACTTCTAATGTTGTACTAACCCTGAAAATAACCCTTGTATTGAGACCAGGCAGACATAATTCGGGATTATTGCTATTTACAGCTATGAGTCTGCCCATATATCTTGCACTGTTTACTAGCTTAGCTGTAACTTCTCCCTTTATTATCTCAGTTCCTCCTTTCCTCCACCTGCTAGTGTCCCAAAACTAATCAACTTCAAGACTTAAAGTTTTAGTATATTTTAAAATCATGTTATTGAGTAGCTAAAATCAAAAGAAAAGCTTAGAAAGGGAACAAGAGATTCTTCTGCAAGTTCCCCATCTTCCCTTTGGAAGCTTCTCAGTATGCAAGAATACACAGAGAAACAGAAGTATCTGCCAGCTCTGGCTAACTCCTCTCAAAATAAGAATACAGTTATTTTTACAATTATAATACAACTAGACAAGCAGGCAGTTAAACTACAGTCTCAGTAAATAACAGTCCCAGAGCTCTTAGCAACCCTTTCCTATGATTTCAATGGAAGCTGAGCAGGATCTGGACCTCTGAAAAACAGGTTCCTTAAAAACTGTTCCCTTCAAATCAACTCAGCTGACAAATGCAATTATGAACTAGCTTGGTAGACTTCAGGAAAACAAATGTCACTTCCCTCTGTTACAATAACACAACATAGATCATTACAGTCCCCTGAGAAACAAAGAAATTACTTTTGTCTGCTTCTGCTACTAATAGCAATTTGCCTGCATCAGAAGCATCACTGATCATTCCTGATGTGCTGTGGAAAGAACAAAGCACCAGGTACTCCACACACACCTGTGGCAGTAAGCTCCTGCTACAGATCCAAAATTTCTTTGGCATCAGTGGTCTGCTGGTTCATACACATTTTTAAGTAACCCCCATTGCGTATTTGTTGATGAAATAGACCATAATAATATCAGCAATAATCCCTGGGACAGTCTCTAACTGCAACAAGCAAAAAGAAAAAGAGGTAAAGCAGGAGTTTCATTCTCTACATTGGGAAGTCCTAATGGTGGAGGCCAGGGAGAGGTAACAGCCAGGGCTCCTGTTTCCTCAGCCAGCAATTTCCTCTACCTGCTCCATTGAATTCCCAAATCCATTTGCATAAGGGGGTGCCATTTACTCTTTAGCCTCAATAATCACCATTTCTCCTCACCCCTTCACATTAAAGACATCTTCCTCTCCTGATGTGCTTCTGAACAGAGCAAGTCTAGCACATAAATCACACTCATAGCAAGCTGTGAGTCTCTACAGCTTTGCTCCAAGCAGGACATAACATCACAGCCTGTTCGGGGCTTGCCTTATCACTTTTAGCAATGATCCTATCAACTCCAGAATGAGTAGAAACTGGCTTCCTGAGAAATTAATGCCCCTCTCCAGAACAGGCATTCTTCCCTCCAATCTGGCATTGAAGCCACCCTGCAGATCAAAAATTAGGATGTCATAATCACAAAACTCGAAATTTTTCTTGAAGATATGGATGAAGACTTGCTTCTTTATAATACTCATTGTCAGAGAAGAACATGCCACAGTACCAAGCCTATTTCTACAGTTTTTGAAGAAAGCTGTCTTTCCTCCTTCATTGCATGTCCAAAAGTAAGGCACAGCAGTAGCCTACATGGATTCCATCACAATGTGAACACAGGTTTGGGACTGGTCTACCACGACTGCTGCAGTTGGTTGACTGCAACTGCAGATCATCCTGCAATCAGCACAGGAGGATCCACAGTACAGCTACCGGATACAAAACCCACTCCCCTCACCCTTACTCATGCGCAAAAGCCAAAATCCGCAAGACTATGACATACCTCGGAAAGACAGCAAGTGATGCCAAGGACAAGGCAACACCCCAGACCTCCAGAATAACTGCAAATCCATTGGGAAAAACGCCCACATGATCATTACGATTTGGCAAAGCGCTCCATGTGACAATTGACATTTTTTAAGAGAAAATGTAATGAAGATTATAATCCAGTGGAAGAAGAGACATAGTAATACATGTATAGACCAGAGAGAGAAATTTGCACCAACACATGTATTGCAGGTAAATTTCTAGTCTAGTACACAAGTCCACATGATACAATGTGGCACCTATGGATAATGTATGATCCTTTCTCATTCTCTATTATAATCCTTTTGGGGTTCACAAAACTCTAAATCAGTTCTGAAATCCAAGGAAAATTTGCTCTGTAGTTTTAATAAAGATTATTAGAAAATGTATACACTTACATTGCAGACAACAAAAGCCTGCGTTTCTCAAACAGTGTAAATATTTACAATGCAAGACAGTGATGAAACAGAACAATCTCATCGTTGTTCAGTGAGGACATTGCTCACATTCTATATTGTACAGAGACAACGATGCAGTTTTAAGAAAATTCTGTGCTACATCACTTATTTTCCATTACATCACAGATGAACAGTTGTAAAAGCCATTTATGAACAACAGGCACCTAATCAACATTCTTCACTATTGTTTAACTGCTACCAGGCAAAACACTTCTCTTAAGGCAGAGTGAAAAGAATATACTATTGATTAAATGATTCTGTGTTTTGAAGAAATATGAAATCATTCCTTCTTTGGGTGGGTAGGGAATTTCCAAAGCCATGCTCATAAAAATGTATTTCTTTTGAACGATTTACAAGTCAAATGTCAGGTAACTCTTTATTTATAGGTTTGAGTTACAACATGTTTTTGCTATGGAAGCCTCAATAAAATCTAGATTTCTGGATCACTCTGACAAACCTTTAAATTCTGAAGAAACATCTATAAACCACATTCTTTAGGACTTGCTCAAAGCAACTGAAGAGCCTAAAACCAGGGTCTTCAGAAGTTCAAATGTAGAGTAAAAAGAGCAATGTGCCAAGAATCCTGTATCTGATTCTTCTGCTTACTTGCACGACACTGATGAGTTTGTTTACAACTGTAATTTCCCACATTTTAAAGTAACCTGATTTCTGATCAACTCTCCACCAGAAGTCATTTGTTATCCCCCAAATTTAAAAATTCTAAATACATTTTAAACACAGGGAAATATAATGAGTCATTAAAGTATAACAGACTTCAGTGAGAACTTTTTATTGGGAAATATACTCAGGCGTAGTATATCTCCTTAATGGCTTTATGTTTCCATCTTTTTCCATGCTGATACCTTCTCTGTACATCTGTCACGTCCAAGAATCCCCCACGCAAAAGGCAACGTGGGAAGGACCAGTACTGTGACCTGCATGAGAACGTGTGCTCCAGGCAGAACAACATGCTGGGGGAGTGGAGTCCACAGCTGCACTGACATCGCTGCCCATCTTCATTTCAAGTATCACCAATACACAGGTGTGCTCACTGGCTGTGGTTCAAGAAGGCAAATTATTTGAGTTCTTCAGCTTAGCCACTTCTGTGCAATGGAATGTCTACATCCCACCTCCCAGCTGTTTCAGCCACACAGATGGCTTTTTGGAGTGGTATTGTTCCTTACCATGGTAATGTACAGTACCTGGCACAACCAAGAGCACAGACTGAAGTGCTACAGTAAGACAAGCAATAACAGCACTACACATCTGAGTCACTCTTTCAGTTTCACACCTGCATTGTCACAAAAAATTGCCAGATCTAGTTGAGAAAATTGCTAGGCAGACAAACATGGCGTTTCTAATCAACTTCAACATGAAAACTACGCTATGAAGAGTTTAAGAACCTCTGTGTCATAGCATTATCATTAAAAAGTAAAGCTGTATAAAGCCCACAGACAGAGTCCAGGTCTGTGAACAGAACTAAATCCCTTCCAGAGCCAGAACATGACAGCCTCTTCCAGCTGCAACCTTATCATGGGATTTGTTGGGTGGTTAAAAAGGCTGCATGCGCCTAACATTTTTCAAGTGTCCCTGGTGTAGTTTAAAGGCCAGGCAACTGATTTCAGAGGGCTGACAAACAGTTTCATCCCAGCTCCCTGTGCCAGTGCTGACACTAACACACACACTGGCAGCAGCAGAGCACCAGCACAGTTTCCCTTCATGAGGGTATTATTTCACACGAGTGTGCTGGCACGTGTGTGTTGGTTCTGACCATCCTTCCCTCACAACAGTGCTCTGTGCCACCCGAAAAGAAGGGACTGGCATTACTGAAACCCACAGACAACGCATTCCTTACCACAGTCTATAAAGGGCCATTCATCCCCACTGTACCTAAAATAGCCATTGGATGCAATCATGAGATGAATACATGACTGTGGATTCCTTTAAATCACTGCCTTCTTACACAGACAAGAAACCAGTGTCCAGCAGTTGCATCCTCGCCCGTTGTCCTTGTTCTCAATTCAGCAATCAAGTGTTGACTCTTTCTGTCCCATCCAGCATTAGTCCCTTCATTTCTAAAAGTACTTAGAAATTTAGAGATTTTACGAGAAATTTAGAGAAACAGCACAGAACTCCACCAATCCATTCCTATGCACTTGCAAGACCTGTACAGAATCCTGTTAATGCAAATCCATCACAGCTTTCTATCACCAGAACTATAGCAGTATTTCTAAAATCCAGCTATCATCCACTAGGTGCTCATTGCCAGCCAAACACAGCCAGCTGCAGAAAGCTACTGAGACAGAGTGAAGTACAGAAAAATGGTGCTTACTAATGAGAAACACTTAGAACTGCATGGGTCTGTTTCTTGCTGCTGGAGAAGAGGCTGACTTGCAGTGCCCTTCTGACCCACTCTTAAATGATTACCAGTTTTTACTCCAGCATGTGCTTCAAAGCAATCTCCAAGTGTCTAGTAAGGGTGAGGGGAGGCCCAAGCCATCAGATAGCAAAATTCTGTGGGACAAAAAGTGGTTTTGAAGGAACCTGGTGATAGCTGGAGCAATACAGTGAAATGGATTCTGGGATGCTGTTGCATATCTACAGGGCAAGTAAAAGAAGCTGCTATATGAAGTTCTCCAAACAGGGAAATAAAATTCAGGAGCACAGCCACATGACTGATGCCAACTGACGTTACATTTTTCAACCCAATTACATTTAGTAGTTTTTCTGTCTTTTCCCCAAGCAGATGATCTTTGCTTTAAATTAGTTTAAACAGGAGCCAGTGAGATGAGCCAAGCGTGCTAAACAAGGCTGATGCAATTCTGGTGCACATGAGCACTACTGTAAACCCTGAAACATTCATGAAGACAAAACCTGGAAGAAACAGTAGTTATTATCAGGTATCTGTTGAAATTGAAAGGTAGAAGAAAAACTTTATTTATTTATCATGCTAAAATATCATCAGTCCTCATGGAAAATCTACTGCTGGAGAAAGAGGCAAGCATTGAACCTGTTGATTTTTACACCAACATCATACTTAACTGCAGAGAGGAAAACCCACATAACTCCACCCTACTCTCCTCCATGTCTTTCAGGACCCATACCAGCTGACTTTGGGGTTTCCTTCTCTAAGTCGTTACAATTACAATAATATTCAGTGACATTTGCTCTCCCAAAGAGCAGATGAAAAACAACTACAGACAAATAATTTGAACATCTGCTGAATTAGGCTAATGGAGAGATAATGATGTATTTCTTTATTAATCATTTTAAATGGAAAATGTAAGTTTTTTTTTTCTCAACTGAAAAAAAGAAAACTACCTCCTATTCCAAATGCAACAGATGTTAAAAAGTCAAGACAAATCTCCTCCGTTTTCGTTCACTTAAAACAGTTGGCTTGTTCCATTCCAGATAGTCCCATCTTTAGCACAGGCTCCCACACATGGGCTGTACAGCACATCAAGATGGTCACAAGGTATATAACGACGAAAGATGTCTTCTGCTATTTCTGAAGTGACAGGAACCCACAAGTGACCAAAACACTGCTGCTTTCCTCTTACAGGACCCAATCATTCCCTTCAGCCTCTGGGTGCTACAGAAGCAGCACTGTGCCTAGGAACAGGCATGGTCCCCTCTGCATCACTAGTGACCGTGTGCCTGGCACGGTCCTTCTCCATTGGCTGTGCTCTCTCCAAATGAGGCATAAAGCCTTGAGCTCCGAGGAAGTTACACTCCTTGTTTTTCATGGACACATGCTGTTCAGTGAATGGCATTACCTGGCAACATTACCATTATCTTACAAAGAAATAATCTGGTGCAAGCTCACATCACCTATATTTCCTGCAGAGTTAACAAAAGTTTCACATCTCAGCAAGGCCAGCTGATCTCTCACTGCCTCATTACAGAAGACAGAAGTCATCAAACTTAAGAAATGAAAATACAAGAGGCTAAAAAGTATTCAGATCTCAACCTTAGGAGATGTGAAATACCTCCTGAAAAGGCTCGCTCTTCCTTGCTGTGCTGCTCCTGCAGCAAAGCCAAACAGCTGTCTAAAAATGCTCAACCTAACAGGTTCAAGCAGGAAACAACAGTGTAACAAACATATAGATGTTCCTTTCTGTGCTTATGGATTGGGTTTTTTGGGGTGGGTGTGGTTTTTTTTTAAAGGAAAAAAAAAAATCTCCACAAAGCAGATGCCCACCAAGGAGGGCATCTTCTCTGCCTTAAAAAAAAGACACTGCTGGCAAAACTGCATCCTACAGCATTTAGCTGGGGGCAAAGGCTCAGCATAAATGCAGTGCAAAGTTACTACCACCGCTGTTAGAACACCTGGTCTTCTCCCAACATTACCTTCCCAAACACTGATTCTGTCCAGACTGGCAAACCACTTCAATCTCTGATCTTGTCCTATATGCAGGTTACGAATTAGAAGACTTCTCTAATTAAGAGATCACCAGTGGAATTAGAAGGTAGCTTATTTTTAGCAATTGTCTGATTGAGCTGGAGCTGCACTAAATTAGTTGCTGCTTTTTCTAAGACTACATTTTATATACCAATTTCCAATATAACATTTAGTATCTCTTCAAAAGCCATCATCTATCAGCAAAGAGGAAGCAGCTATCATACACCCAAGAAGGTACTTCTTAACATCTTCAAGTTTCTCACTCAAAGCCTAGAAATAATGGTGAGGGGAGATGAAGAAATCTGGAAAGGCACAGCTGTCTTCACACATCAGCGGCGAAGGTGTTTACAAGCGTGAGTAACCCATCCCCTCTACAAGCTGTCATGCTGGAGTGGCATCTTTTATAGAAGGGGTCACAGAAGGCCCAGAGACAGCGTAACAACGCTGTTTTACTGCTCACCAGGTGAAAGCATGACTTAGCCTGCTAGTGATTTTCTTCTTTTTTTGGCACATTACAATAAAGGAAGAAAAAAAAGGCCCACGGAAGAAAGGCTTGGCTCAGAAACCTGCCAACTCTCCTTGACTCAGAGGGGTTGCTGGAGACAGGGAATAAGCAGCATCTCAGAAAACCAGGCCTCTGCTGCAGTATGTCCATACTGGCCTTGGTGGGATGCACTGTGTACAGTCAAGTTGCTTTCCACTCCCACCCCCTGCTTACAAGAATTACTTTCAGACTTGAAACACAACAGTTTCATCATCTTATTAAATTCCCAATTCCTGGCTCAGATGTCTCTCATATGCATTAGTTAGATGACATCAACCACAAAGGCCTGCCCATGAGCCACACAGGATATAGCTCAAAGGCAATCACTCAGCAATTGGATCATCAGCTCTCTGAGTTTCTCTTCCCTTATTCATAGGAGCAGCAAGCAAACTGTGTGGCAAGGGATAGGTGTATGCTTTGTAGGGTCACGTGGAAAGGGAGATAACAGCAGAGTATCGAGATGCAATTGGAAAACATACCTTCATCGAGCAGAGCATCCACCCTGAAGCAGAACCATCCCTGCAGCCTCCCCCCACAACCCCCGCAGGAGGTACAGACAGTAAAGACAGGCTAAGCCAAACCCATGCAGGTCTTACAGAGCAGAGAACCTTTATACAGCAGCTAATGAGGACTTGAAAAGGCAGCTGACAAACAGCCAACCAGCATGATGCCTGCAGGGCATCACAGCCCTACCAAGTCTCTGCAAAGCACCTGTAGTTCTGCACAGTGAGAACATGCCAACTAAAAAACTTCCCAGTACGCAATCAAAGATGGATGAGACAGACTGAACACATGTCCAAGCTGACAAGTGGAGCTCAAGTAGACAGAGAAAGCAAACAACCATAACAAATATCTAACAAGACACAATGAAAGATCACAGCCAAGAATAAAATCCATGATATATCTAATTCCCTTTCTATATAAGGAACTGATCCTGAGTTCTTTGCTCTCAGGCTGCTGGACCACATGATGCTATACTTGCCAGGGTATCACTAACAAGGGAAAGTGAGTGAGAAATCTTATCTTGAATGACACGTGTTCAACAGCAACTGAGCTGGGATCCTTGCCTTGTGGTTGGAGAAGCTGATACCAACACCACCAGTAAATAAAAGCCTAGGTCTGGGGCAGATACAAGTGCTTCAGGGTCCTCAGAACACCAAATACTGACCATGGGAGATCCCAGGAAGAAACACACCACCAAAAGACTGCAAAGCATATGCCAGACTTATCCTACTGCATTTGGTATGTAGATATATATAGGAGATGCTTCCACACTTCACTTGCAGCACTTTACAAGGCACAGGGCTCTGACAGGGCCATCTCCTGCTGCTTTGAAGCTGCAGTGCTAATGTATCACTTGCACACTGCCTCACTAGAAACAAAGCCACACAATTCATTTAAGAAAGTAATCAGATGGATTAGGAAAGGTCAGAGAATAATAAATTTGAACTTCTTGCTGTTTGGAAAACACAACAGCATTGTGGGTTCTCCATGATTTGCCTGGAAAACATCACAGTGCAGTTTGCCTACACTTCCAGGATGGCACATAAAAAGAAACTCATCTCTAGAAGGTCTGAGGAACTGCAGAGCTCCCCAGGTGTACCAGAGCAGGACTCTTTTTCACACCCTGCCAAAGCATGTAGCAGCTTACACAGAACAATATGGAGACCTTTCAAGCCTTGCAATTTTGTAATAATTGGTGAGTATTTCTGCAACATCAGAAAGACTCAACTTGAGCAGTCTCAAGAGTTATCCTCCCCTGTCAGGTCTGACCCTAAGATGAAGGGTACAAAGTACCTGAACATCACTGTCACAGTAATCATAGAAACAACATGCATGCCTCACACAAAGGAACTTCTAAGAGGCAATATACAGTTTTCATGCCCCAAAACAACAAGATATTTCAAGGCTTCAGTACTAAAACACCAATGTGTTTAGAAGGCTAAATTTGATCTTGTTCTTATTGGTTTCTGCTTTATTATGCCAAGCGCAAAGTTCAAACTCCCTTCCGTATTTTAATCAAACCTGCTACTGTTTTTCACTAATTCCCAAGATCACGCCAGCCTGACAAGAATCATGTAATTTTACAATAGTATCTCTCCTCCCTCCAACCCCTTATGGTATCAAACATTAATTTTTTAAAGAGTCTGCCGCATCATGCCAGCTCTAATTTAGTAACAATACTTTAAATTTTTCCGAAGCCTTCAGAAGGCCTTGCAGTGGAAGAAGGCCGTTCCACAGCAGAAGGATGAGCACAGTCTGATACCCTCCCTGAGTTTGGTATCCTGTGGCTGTAGGTTTCATAAGGGCCACGCACCCATGCCACCTATCTCATGTTTAAAAAGTGCCATCTAGGTGGGCTTCGGCACAGGGTGAGGCTGCCGCTCTCAGCTGTGACACTGCAATTTATATTCCATTCTTTCTGCAAAATCTGAAGTTCCAGCAATTATGTGACATTTAGCCAAGAGGTTCAGAAGTTACTGGCAGGCGGATTGCATAAGCCCACTTCCCCTTAGAGAACAGGCTGAAAAAAAATTAAAAAAAAAAAAAAATCCAAGAACCTTACAAATACCATGATATAAATGACAACTGAGTTGCAGGAAACTAAGGTGTGCATACGTGAAGTAACTTAAACTGGAAAACAGAGGCCAGAAGCAGGAAAAAAGACTCAGATTTCCTGTCTCTCACAAAAAACCCTTTAGCTGCAAGTGAACTTCCTCTTCTTTTTAAAGCTAAGCAGATTTTTTTCTTCTCATTGAAACAAGACAGCATTTAGTTCAGTATGCATTTATCATGTTTGTTGTAAAAAAATCCTTTCTTCTAGATATCACCTGCCATGTCAAAGAGTAGCAAATCTTCAGTCCACCTGCTTTTCTGGATTATATGCATGCACATATACATGTACACATACTGACACATTTTATAGAAGCAGTATCATTGTAAATCAATGGTCACAGACTCCACTAGAGAAAAAACAATGACAACAACTGTCCTTCCTAGTCCTGGCACTTTCAGTTCAGATTTGGCAGGCAAACTCAAGATGATTAACTTAAAAGCTCTAACAATAATCACAGTTAAAAGGACAACATTTTGGATGCAGAACTACAAGGGGAACTCATGTCATTTACTAGAAAGGAACAAAAAACCAAAGCCTACTGTCAACTTCAGAAAGAGCCAGATTGCTCCCATGTGTATTTTCTTCTCTGTCATCACCTATGGTAAACTATCACCTCATGCTCTTCACATTCCTCTGGTATGCCAGACTTCACCAGGCTTATGTATAATGAACCGAAAAAGCCACTGCCAACTTTCACTTTCTATCTATTGTAGCAGAGTTCATCATGCTGTTAAATGCAAACCCCTTAAGAGTGGTTTGCTGAAGGAGGCCACAGGAAACATGCAAGAAGGAGACAAAACTGCACTCAGATAGGGCAAACAGAGTCATTTGCAAGAATTTGTTGCTATAATGTGGCCCATGTTATGAAACCATGGCAGAGCCCTGTATTGCATCACTTCCTGTTCTCTAATCCATCAATAGTCTCATATATATGCACATAGAAAAAAAATACATACACAGAAATATGACATATTTTTCCATTAGCCTTCCTCTCCTGACTGATGCATTCGTAGTTACAAGAGATTAGAACAAGGATTGGCATAGCAGTGAACCACCCTCAATAGCACACTGCGCTTTTACAACTAGAAATAGAGGGATCAGAGAGATTAATCCTCTATCCTGGATGAGACAAGGAGCCAGTGACAGTGAAAGCAAATATAAATAGGCAGACAAGGCTTTGTCTTGCTACAGCTCCCATTGGTTTTGAAGAAGTCTCTTCAACAAAGAAATGCTTTAGGAGACCTTTAAGAATGACATTAAACAAAGACATCCCTTTTGTAAATCCTCCAGTAATTTGGAGATGAGGGGCTCCCACTAATAATCCCGTGACATCACCTTCCCTCTCCTAGGAAAGTAAAGGCCAGGTCCACTGCCAAGAGAAGTGCTTACAGTGGAAGATCTGACTGAATACTTCCTCAATATTTAACTGGTGCTATAGGACAGGTTGTACAGAGAGAATTTGTTGCTTCCTTTTCAGTTAATGGTACTCGAATGGTCCTCTGCAGGCAAAATTCACCCAAATGCCATGCCCAGAAGCCAGTTTCTAGTTTCAGTCCTAAGAGTCATGGCAATGTGTGGACTCCCACACGTGCAGGGTGCCCATGGAAATTCTTGTGTAACATGAAAGCAGAACTTCAACCCCAACTCTAGCAACAAGAACAGAAGCACAATTCCCTCAAGCTGCACAATGGCACAGAGTTATAACCAGTAAGTAAGTCTGAGTGACAAATTATTCTGGTCATTAGAATCAGCAGATCAGACCCAGGGGAAGCCTAGCTATTTATTCAGAAGCATTGAGGCTTTTTCCCTATAGATACTCTTCCTTGCAGGCTAAATACACACACTAAAGAGAAACCAAAAAGCTTTTTAAAAATAAAGTACATTTGCAAGGAAGGGAGGCACAAAGGATTTGTATACTTTTTTAAAATTTAGCAACTTTGTGTGTAAACTTGAACCCTAATCTTTTTTTTTCTTCTTCTTTGGTTTGTCACCCTAGAGCTTGTCATCTTCTTTCTTTCCTTCCCCTATTATACAGCTGACCCTTTGATTAAAAGAGAACAGTTTCTCATTCTGTGTGGAGGACATGACAGAAGTCAAGCTACCTGCTCAAGGAAGAACAGCTGACAACATCTTTATTCTTTGTAATGAACCTCTTATCCTGGATGGTGCATAAACACATGATCTTTCTGAAGCCATGACCAAACTGGGAGACAAACTCAGCCTTAGTGGAGCTGGCAGTGACCTGCTAAGTTACGTTCTTAAGTCCAATACCTGTTTTCCCAAGGAGAAACTCTGGTACAGTTGTTCATCTGCAGCCTCACCTGCAGAATGGACTGGTGACATGTATTCTGTCCTGATGCCTTTTGAAGGACACACAGAAGCTTTAAGGGACAGATATCAAGGCATACCTAACTGATACACAGGATTTACCTACCCCCAAAATATACAATATTTATATTCTCTATGAATTTTGGCTACATATTTTGCAAGGTTTACAACTGAGATCCTTAAATGGGTCTCCAGGGATAAAGTGCTCATCTACTAGCTTTAGTTCATCTAACTACGGAAAATCTCAGCCCCAGTTTCTAGAACCTTTTACTAATTTCTATCCATTACACAAAGGTAATATAAGTGTATTTCATCAAAAATTTCCAACACTGTTTTCAGTCAAGTCAAATCAACCATGACATTCTGCCAGGTTAAATTCAAGATTTGCTACTAAGCCCCCTCCACTTGCCTGCAGGTACCAAATGTGAGCTCCAGAGTGGCACTCATTTTAAAAGACAGAGAAGTTTAACAGTCATTTACAAACACCTTTGGTCTACGTCAGCCCAAACATGATAACCAGCTGGGCATATAATAAAGGCCAGCCTTCCTTCTTGGTCCCTAAGGAAAAGAAATTGCAAGCACTAGCAACTGCTGATGGTTGAGATCTCTTCTATTTGTGAATGTCTGGCTGTCTGGTGATGAGTTAAACTTAGGAGTAACAAAGCTCTTAAAGCATACCTTTAATTGCAAAAAGACCAGGCTTCCAAGGGCTCTTGTCCATTTACCTACCCCAGAATCAATAAACACTACGTAATCCACTATTTGATTTTTTAATGCTTCACATGAATGTGGATACCTTGATAAAATCCCACAAAAACATTGTGGGAAGCAGTGAAAAATAATCTGGTTTAGAAATTATGAGTTCTTTTGGGAACTTTTCAGTAAAATCCAAACAGAACTAGTAAAACTGACCCTTATCTCAGTGAAGAGCATTTCAACAACCTGCAGCTGTGAAAATTCACAGTGAACAAGCCCACCCAGCAAGTTTAATGCCAGCTCTGCTATGCTACAACAAGCTGCCACCAGATCTTTGCAGTCAATCCACAAGTCAGCAAAACAGAAGTCCCAGTAAACCCTGCGTGAGTTCCATCTCACTATGGAAATTAATACAGTGAATTAGATGTGTGATTTACATCGTTCTCTCAGTTCCTGCAGCAGCTAGCACTATATATGCTCCCGAGAAAGAACAGGCGTGAGCAGTAAATGGATAACTTGTCCCCCAGGAAGATTTCCCCTCTAATACCTTATGCCCTAAAAGCCAAGTTTCCCAGACTTGAAGTTTTTCATTCCTTATAGCCTTCTACAGCTTTGCTATTCACTGTTTGTCTGCCACACACAGACACAGTCCAAGCACAAGGTTGTTCAGGGCTCCTGAAAGTTCCTTCTTTCAGTGCCTGTTAATTTTTTATGGTGCACCCACAGGCTCTTACAGAATGCTAGTTAAACACTTCTACAGCATCAAGAGTTTCTTATATTTTTGGGGGAGGATGGAAAGACAGAACAAAAGCAAAACAAAATAAAAAGCAATTAGGAAAAAAAAGAAGACACCTCATTCTTGTTTTCATTTTTTCCTGGCAGATAGCCATGCACACTCTATTATTCACATTTTCTGAAACTAGCTATCAGTCAGGCCCACTAGGGCTGACTGAGGTATATGACAGAAAAGACCCATAGCAGGAGACTGCTTTTTCTTACACAGCAGGATCGATTCAGGGCTTGTAACAACCACCTACAACTCCTTTCTTGAGCAGCACTATTACTGGAAGCTGTCACATTCCTGCAGTGCCCTGCCTTCCCCACTAATATCAGTGTTTGGAAGAGCAGTGAGGAAATCAGTCTGTCAGACACTTTGGTACATTCCTAAAGTACTGTGACAGCCTCAGCAGCTGGGAAGATTAAGTCCTTTCACCCTTGAACATGGGAGAGTTGCTCATCCAAAATGTTAGATCTAAAATAACAGACGTTTAAATTTTAAAAAATCATCTCATCCTGAAAATATAGAAAGTTCATTCAGCACGCTGAATTGATCTATCCTCCTAACACTTAAGACTGTTCAAAAGCAGCCAGGGAACAAGTGTATTTTCTAGCACTAGACATCACCTGAACACCTCCAACAATTCTAGCCCCATATTCATACACTGAGGCATGAAAAGCATGTGACTTTTTTTCCAGTGTGACACCCCGAACCAAAAAATCACTTCTTTTCAACTACTTTACCTCTACAAGCAGAACTGCTGGCTTAGGGCTAGCTGAAAGCCAAGTTTAAAAAAAAATATCAAAAGAACAACAAAAAACTCCAACACCATAACAACAAATATCCAGTGAATTGGTAATTTCTTTAAGTTTACATTAGACCTAAGTCACACAAAGTTCCCAGCAAAAGGACAGTCATTCAGACTTCAGCAGTCCTGCCATTTTCAGCAACTGCAGCAGAATCAAGTCCTAGGGAATATCTCACTTTCTCCAAGCAGCTACAAGCAGCTCTGATGAGAGTCTGGCACCAAATAGTTTGGGCTACAGTTTTGAAGCTGCCAACACTCCCAGCAGGTATTATTCTGGATGCTGGAGCATACCCTTCAGACAAGAACATTCATGTTTCCAGCAATCCTGGTCCTCAGGCAGGCTTAGCGGAACTCTGCATCAGTAGATATTGATCAATGTTGACACATTTCAAAGAAAACATCTTAGGTCTAATAAATAAAGTGTTTTTCAAATAAAACTTTTCTCTGAAAATGTTTGACTAGGGCTACTGCTAGATCAATCTCAGCATCATCTGACACTACTCCAAACCAATTTTAAAAGCAGAAATCCGTAAAGATTGCTGCTGCTTCAGCTGAAGCGTTACTGTCAGACCAGCTCTCTCCTCGTCCACCCCCATCTTCCTTCCACCTCCACTCAAGCTCTGGCTAAATTGTCCCTTCTATGTTTATGCTGCTGGGTTATTTCACAAATTTGCTATGCTTGGAAGTAGACCAGTCCTTTGCCAACTGCAGAACTGAGCTGCGTGCCCTCTTGCACTGCAGTTTGAGACCAACTGCTCTGGCATTGGCATATTGTAATTCTCACTTTGCTTGCACTTTCAGCGTACTAAAACGAGAAGAGGTTAAAGCGTTACAGTTTGGAACAACTCGAGCATTTCTCTGCCTGACAACTAGCTCCAGGAGGCATGAAGGAATTCTGACTATTTCTCAGGCTGCCGTGAAACTTCATGATTCCTTACGAACACGTTGTGACCAGCACATCTTGTGCACTGTTTTCTCTCTGGCGTATCTCTGTTCCACGCTGCTCACTGAAGGCGAATTCGCATCTTCCTCCTAATGGGACACCTGGTGCAAACACAGTCCCTTTCCCACAGCTGATCCGCTCTCGGTTTTCCCGGAGCAACGCTAATGCTCCCAGCGCCAGCAGCAGCAGCTGAGGCTGAGCAGACAAAGACGGCGGAGGTGGGAAAGCCTCTTACCAGGGAATTAGGTGCGGCTCTCCCAGCTGCGACAGAGGAGCAGCCCTGAACGCCCCGCGCGGAGCGCCCGCCCCAGGTCCCGCGGGGAGCCGAGCCGGGCCGGGCCGGGCCGCGCCGCCTGCTGCTCGCCCAGGAGCGCCTCACCTGCCGGACCTGGCGGGGCGAGGTGCTGCCGGCGGGGCCGGGACGAGCGGCGGCCGCGGGGCAGCGACCCCGGGGCAGTCGGCCCCGCACCAGCCCGCCCTGGGCCGTCCCCGGGCCCGGCCGCGTTGCCGGCCTCGCGGCGCCGGACCCTCCCGGCCCCCGCGGAGGAAGCGGCAGCTGCCCGCGGCCAGGGCGGCGGCCGAGCCTACCTTGGGGGTGCCCCGCACAGGGCCCGGG
Organism: Coloeus monedula; assembly: GCF_965178545.1. Lineage (NCBI taxonomy): Eukaryota > Metazoa > Chordata > Aves > Passeriformes > Corvidae > Coloeus > Coloeus monedula. The sequence continues at coordinate 20,070,477 of NC_138788.1, forward strand.
CCGGCGGCTCCTCCTCCGGCTGCGGCGGCTGCTGCTGCCCATGCCCGGGGCCGGGAAGCGGCGGGCCCTGCGGCTGGGAGGCTGCTGGCAGGCTCCTGCGAGGCCGGTCTCCCCCGGCTCCTGTTTACCGCGGCTCCCCGGGCCGGGCTGCCTGTCAGCGCGCCGCCCCGCCCCGGCCCGCCCCCGCCGCCATGGCCCGGAGCAGCGCGGGCAGGCGAGGCGGCCGCTCCGAGCGGGACGCGGCTGCCCCGGCGCCCGATCGCCTCCCGCTGGAGCCTTCCCCGCGGGCGCTCGGACACGGAGCGCTGCGGCTCCGCTCCGCACCTCCCACCGGGAACGCGCTCCGGGCACCTGCCCGCGGGGGGCCGGGCGGGGGCGGGACTGGCGGCGACCGGGAGGCGACAATCGGCAGCGGAGCGAGCGGGGTTCGGCTGTCCTGAGCTCAGCCCTGCCTCCGCCCGCCGCAGGCGGGGATGCTGCTGTCGCTATTGCCCACGGTAGAACGACTCGCGCTTTAGCACATAGAATAAAACATCCAACTTCAAAGGGTGCCATTTAACTTTTTAAAAATGTGTGTATGCTGAAAGCCTGAAGATGGCTTATAGCCACCGTCGTAACGTGTTTTGTATCAGTCGTTCACCTGCATATATTGATTTATCAGCAAAAAAATATGTCAACGAAAACTTCGAGTTTGCCCCATACCTATATCTGAGTGTCATACTCTGTTGCTATTTTACATTTCCGTAACGCAAGCAGGATACTCCAATCTTTTCTTTTCAAAGATACCTCTCTCCTGAAATACACTGGAATAGGTGAACTATACTGTTTAGGGGAATTTTACAGGGGGAAAAAGCAAAGTGAGTTTTACGAGAATAAGTCGAGGTGGAGTTTTTCTGTGTTCAGATGTGATGTCTATGCCACTTGGGAATAAGTGAAAAAGAACAGGAAACTAGGCAACTTCGCTGAAGAGTTTCTGTCAGTGCAGCACAGACAAGAAAGCAGATATTATTCAGAGAAAAAAACAGAAAACAAGGAAACCTCCTAACTTGACATGAAAATTCATTCACTAAACCTAAGCTGAAATTTTCGTTTTCTGAGTCTGCACTTTTTCACAATAATTTACAGGGCTCCAGGAAGATTAAATTTACCCATCAAGAACAGTGCAAAAAGCATAAAATGAGAAAGGTAACCCTTTTCATGCAGAGACCAACCACCCCCTACAGAAAAATGACATGTTACAACAGGTTTTCAGAGCACAGAGAAGCTGGGCTGAAGTACTGTTATTACATTGCAGAGTTAGTACCCAGCACACCCATGCAGTGAAGGTGGGAGAAGCACCACCCGGAGTGTATGGTGTGTCTTCCTGGGAAGAGGAGAATGTGTGTAGAACTCCAGTTTAGTCCTATGTAGATGGAAATTAACAAACTTAGATTGTATCCCTTTATAGGACAGGGTATGGAAACATGCATATGTGATGATAACCATTGTTCTCTTGAAAGGCAGTACAGGCTTGTAAAGAGAACCAGTACTGCTGGCTTACCTTGAGGCCACAGGGATTTCTCAAGGCTCTTTTCTTCCTTCACGCTCTCAATCCATTTTGTTGTATGGTTTGTTTGGGTTTTTTAAAATCATTTTTCAGGCTAGGATTGTATTCCACTTTGGGAACAGCATAGCCCACCACTCAGTGCTGTGTGCCAGACTAGGAAAAGGCCTGTAGACACAACTGGAATAGAAGTAGAAATTATACAGAAAAATAGTTGCACAGAGCAGAGGTTTTCCAGGCAAACTAGAATAACTAAGGATTAGGCCTGAAATGAAAGAAGCCGCAACAAACCACTTTGCAGATCTAAGCTTTCCCTGTGTTTTGCAATTATTACTCCATGGTCTCTGTTTCCCCAGAAAGCTTGTCTATTATTTTAACACATTGTTTTTGACAAAGTCTCAGCAACAACCTCCTGAATACAGGACTGCAGAGCTGGGACTAAAGCCTCCACCCTGAAGGGCAAGCTGTACTGTGGAACATCCTCCCTGAATGCCACACAGCTCTCAGTAGAAAATGCAAACCCAAGCTGTTGCAAATGTTCCCCCCTCAAACTTGCAGCTAATTTAAAAAATAGGAAAGAATGAATATATTTAAGCTAAAGGCCATTAGTCAAATGGAAATATTAAATTCTTCCAGCTACTGTTGCTGTTCGAAAACTGAGTAGAAGATACAAGGTTTTAAAAAATTACGGAAACTGAACAGAACAGTTCCATTTTGCTAATTGAACCTCTGGCTCAGAGTTACAGAAATAGCATAGTTTGAGAATGTGTGCCTAGAAATGCATGTCACACTTAGCTGAAGAGACTGATCTGCAGAGAGAGCTGCCTGGCACCCTGCACACAAGATCTGGACTGTGAGCACACACATGGACTTACTTGCCTTCAACAATAAATACAATTCTATTGAATTTATTATAAAGACAAAACATAATTACCTCTGTGCCCAGGAGACTCCAATCCTCTCTAGAAGCAGCAGCACAGATCTAGCATATGGTTATAAGTCTATGCTTTTTAGAAATACTTTTACTCCTTTTAGCACAAAGACCTGGAAAGTGGTGTGGGGCAGAAACCCTGAATAGTAACAACTGTTGTGTAACTGTGTCCTTTTTTGGTCCTTAGTTATTACAATACATACAGTAGTTACGTGGAAAAGCATAATTCATTTTTCCCAGATAATTATAAATGATCTTTTTAGTCTACAGTGTTGGTCTGAGCACCTGCATGTTTCCATAGCAACTCCACAATACTTCAGGGATTACTTCAGAATTCCACTGTGTTTTGGGTCTAGTTTTTCTCCAAGCCGGCTCAGTTCCTCTAGTTCCTTCAACCTGCATATCCTGAACTGTGTGTTCTCCCATCTGTTCACTCTATTGTATGCACATTACTGGCTAAAATAAAGTGATATTTCTCCAAAAGTTCTCTGATTATGTTTTACTAAAGGTGAGCCAAGGGTTCATTCCTCCCTGCGCTGTTGTTCTGCTGTTTTCTGCCTGTGCTAGGTGAATAAAACAGATTCTGGTAGGAGAAGGATAAAGTGGAGTCATTAGGGAAGGTTAAAGGAACTGATGTGAATTCAAGTAGAAAGATGAAAGGAAATACAAATAAATTCTTAACTAATTAAGGAATCAGCATTAATCAGAAAGGTACCAGATTTCTAAGGTTAAATCACCTGTAACGAAAACACTGCCAGAGCACCAAGAAAGTGATTTGGAGACATCTTAACAAATATTTTCTCAAAGTGCCTGAAATTTATCAAACTTTCTTCAGTCTCAGGTGCAGGATATAAATCAGCACTACAGTAAATACATTTTACTAAAACCTGGCCTTTGAAAATCACTACGATGATTTGAAACCCATCTCTGGGACAGAGTGGCATGAGCCATTAAAGTCTCACATGGAAAGCAGCAGGAGAAAAGAGCATTCCTGCCTGCAAAGCAAGCTGTAACCTTTCTCCCAGTGCAGTGCTGTAAGACCCTGGTACGCTGTGGATGCAGCAGACAATGGCTGTAGCCAGCCCTACACGCAGCAGCTTTAATCTGGCATGGTGTGTGACAAACAGGCATATGACAGCACACCCCAGCAGACTTCAGCAACTCTTCAACAGTCGTGTGAGGCTGTCTTTGAAGACTGACAAGATTGGATACAGCTTTGAATCTGTCTCAGAGCAGGTAAGCTTTTGAAGTAATAAAGCCTAACTCAGGCCTAAACCCACTATCCTCTATAGAAGCTTTCAGAGGTATTTTCTCCTTTCCGAGCCTCAAAACTAAAGGTTGGCAAATACAATAAACTGGCCTTTTGAGGTGATTTGTCTAGGTAAAACTAGTTGTTTGGGTATGGGTGAACTGGCTCTAGAGAAATCCAATCCACAACGTTATAGCATCACACTTGATTAAAGCTTATAGCACTGCAAGTCATTGTCATTTAGTGTCCAAATGAAAGAAAGCAGAAAGTATGTTGGTCCCTTCTTTGTATCCCGGTCAATTTAATGCTTATTCAAGGCAGGATATGCACTACTAGAAAAAAGTGAAGCTCAGGGACAAGTAATGCTTCCCCAGAAGTCAAGTGGTACTGCAGCTGGGACTAGGGCTCACCATTTCCTTCCCCTGCTTTGAAAAAGAGATAAAAAATAAAGCTTTCTCCTCTACTGATAAAAATTTGGAAAAAAGGATCTGGCCAGTTTGCTTCACTTCCACATTTGTTACTCGGACCATTAGGGAATGTATAGAAAGTAATTTATCCCAAACCCAAATATGCAGAGGAGGAATGACATTTTCCAAGCCTACCTCTAAGCAGCCAATACTCAGCTTTGGCTCTCCCCACTGCCATCAACAGATTGCATGCAACCAACATGCAAATGTGGTGAAGGCATAAAAACAGGCAGTCTAGTTCTGTGTAACAAACCCCATACATCATCTTCCTCATAAGCACAGCTACTGTGCTGAACTCAGCCACATGTTCCCCTTACAGCGTTTTCCTACATTTTTCCTCATACTCTTAATAAATGCTATTTACATCCTGTCCAGACTAGATGAAGATTAATAATACTAAGCATTTCTATGAGACCTCCTTGGAAGAAGCCTGGGCATATTTCACCTGGTATTATTTTAATCACTGTTTTAGAGGCTTCCATTGTAACAGTACCTCGAGCAGCTCATAGCTAAATACACAATACAGGAAAATGGGAACCAGAGAACTGCAGATGACAAAGTATAATGTAAAATTAGAGGAGATTTGGAGGACAGCAAGCATAATTAAGGCTCTGTAATAGTAAAGACAGTGAATTGCTACCATAAAAGAGATGAGCAAGAGCGGATGTGATTCAAAGACAGAACATACTGAATATTCAGGAGACACTGTTCTCCCTTTCTCACAACACTAGACCAAATGAATTTCAATTAAAAAATGGTAGGAAATTCAAAACTACAGTGAAAGAAAGAAAATTCTTTTCACATTATGCATATAAATAAGTGAAACAATGAATCTATCAAGATTCAAAAATAGTTTTAGACCTTTATGGACCTCCAAATTAATATAATACCGTACACTGAGATAGCAAGTTCTTCACAATTCAGACTAGTCATTAGCATAGGAGGTAAGATCCAGTGTCCTGTTCCTGAATACTTGGTTAGGGAATTTTTGCACTTTCTGAAGTGCCTGTTACCTCCTATTCCCAGAGACAGATGGGGGGCTGGATGATTATCAGGCTAATCCAATCTATTTTGATGAGTCCTATGTCTCCCCAAAACAAACTATGATCGCTGGCAAGACAGGAGATGCTAAGAAGAAATCCTGTCACTCAATGCTCAGTCTCAAGACCATGTTTAAAACCAAAGGTATTTCATTATATATCTGTAACTTGGCATCAGCCAGTGCAGATTTTCAGCAAGTAAGGCCCTTTATGTGCAACAGTTCCAGCACTTAAGTACAAGATTCAGTGAAGTAAATCTAAGTCTCATTAGTTCAAGTAAAGAAAAATTACTGTCTGCACATTAAGTTTATGGATAGAAGTGAGAGAGAAAATAATATACACTTTTTAAAAAATCATATGCATTTGCTAATAAACCCCTCACACACAGAGAAAGAAGAGAGGGTATTTTGAAACCCCTGATTTTTCCTTTTAGAAAACTTCAGTGTTTTCATTTCCTGCTTATTAGCACTCTTAATCACACACCAAGTAAATAATACTATTTTTGTGATTAGGTACTGTTTTGAATTTCTGGTACTGGGCAGAACGCCTAATTTCAGCAATAATTCACCATCTATATGTGATTAGAATATAATTCTTATGGAGCTATATATACATTTCCTACATATATGGTACATAATAATCAGTCTTTCTGAAGATTGGATTAAAAAGGATTGAAACAGCCTTAAAGTGTGGTCTAGAAATAAATTTCTGCCATTGATGACCTGTAAAGCTTTTTGAATTGCAAGGCTAGACAAGACAGATAGTAAGGAGTGGTCACGTTAGCAGTTACTGGCATGCATTCCTCACACATCACTGAACTGATACTTTCATATTCTCAACCTATATAATATTCTCAACTATACATAAGAAAACAGCAACACTTGTCATTTTAAAGTAAGGAATTATGGGGACATGCAGTTATTTTTACCAGACATATCTGGTAAACATAGGCAAACATACCATCCAACATAGCTTGGCTAACAGACACCTCTGAAATTCATCCTTGCAGGGTTAGTGGGAAGGAAGAGAGGAGGGCTGTCTAGTCTTCAATACATTTAAGATTACCTAATAAATGACATCATGAAACCCAGCATAGAAACAAGTTTTTGAGGTACTCTTCCATTCTGATTTTTTTAAAACCTTTGAAATTAGGAAAAGAAATGTACCCTATTGCTGACTTCCTCAGATCTGTTCAGAGTGGGCTGAGTAAGGGTCACAAACAAATAATCACACTTTCTTTTTTATTTATTTATTTTTAAAATCTCGTTATTTTACAAACCCAAACCTTTTTGCCATTTCTAAATGCCTCCGCTGCCCCCTGGTGTTGCTTCTCTGCAGCGTCACACACAAAGCGAATGCAAGAGAAATCCAGGAAAAACCTTCACAAGCTCTCTGCCACAAAGTCCGTGTGTAGGAGAAGTTATGCACAAACGAGTGGACTACACTTCCAGATGCAGCTCTCAGCTACATGAATTTCCTCATGCAAGCATCTGTGGCTCAGTGCTAACGTAGATACCAGAAAAACTGTCAAATGCATATCAAGATGAACCTGATTTACATAAAGATTGGAAGAACGTGACCCAACACAAAAGGTGCAGGTGGAAGCAACTCCTTACAGGCAGAAGCAACGCCAAATCAACAATCCCAAAAGGTGGTGCCCCATTATGAAAGCTGGAAGTACTTGTAAAGAAAGCAAAGTGTCTAATTCATTATATGCAAAAAAAACCTAGAAAAAACTTCATTTTATATTTTGTAATATAAATTAACTATTCTAGCCTTGTCTACAACTGAAGACAGTGAGCAGAAGGCACCACTGCAATTACATCCCAGGGGACTGCAAACTGAATAGACAGAAATTGCAAGCAGACAGATTTTTATCACCATGGGCTTCTAGAGATTTCAGAGAAAGGAAGTATTTAATTCAAGATCCAAAAACATTTCTGGCACCTCTGTGGTGCTTATCAATTTGACACAAGAATCCTGGAGATCATTCAACAAGAGACCAGCCTGGTTTTGTCTCACAGGTCCTCAAGCATAAAAGAAGCAAACAAAAAATATTGTCAGGAAGGTAGAGAAGCACGCACCAAAGTAACTGTTCAACTTCCAGTATGTAAAGTCTTTATAATACATAATCTAATTACATGGACACACAAAAGCTAAACATTTGTTATCAGCAGATGCATAGCAAATTAGCACACTAATACTCGAGCCCCAAACCATTTCGGTAAGTTTACACAGTAAACAGTAATTAATCCATAGCACAAACTAACATAGGACTTAAAAAAGGAAAAGCCAATATCATCTGAATTAACAACAGTTAATTACAAATTAAAGTGCTCTGTGGCTGCACTACTGGTTGAAAATGAATGCCTGTAACAGTGTGGATATGGGAACAAAACCAGTGGAGTTCTGAACAAGAAGTATCTGTATTAAGTGTAATTAAAATGAGTTATAATAAAAATTATGAGAAGCTACACACAGGGAAATTAGATTAGTACTGCATTGCATATTCTGAAAAAGCATTGTTATGCACTTCATTATACACATGCAGAAAGGAAGAGTCAAAATTGAGATGTGACTCAGAGGCTTCCTACCACATATCTGTTATGTAGTTGTACTAAAATTTGAATATGGCCATTCCAACACACTGCAAAGCAATTTCCTGACAATTACACTTACGCAAAATCAGATTAAGTGATCACTGACCACATTATTTTAATTCCGCTTCTTACCAAATCCCTACTGTACCTACAAAAAGTGCAATACCTCTGTCTTCAGAATGTTGCTGAGCTGTAATTGCTGGGAAAACACTTGTACATTTGTCATGTTCCTTATTATTTTCCTTCAGCATCAAACACTGCCCCATGCTGGAGATGAAATAAGAACTCTAGGCAGTTCATGGTATGTAGCATGGCTCAGTAATGACATGTTCTTCATACCAGGGGAACTTTCTATAGTAATAATAAGCATAGAAGTCACACAGAATGACATTTTTATCTTATCAGTGCCCAGAAGAATGATTGTGAACATTTTTTTCCCATGCTCATCACTCTGAAAACTTCAGGTTTAAGAATTTTCAAGTGAACTACATGAAATGGATTTCCTCCAACGATGAGATTCTTCAAGTTACTTCTCCCTCTTTCAGTGATCCTCTTTCTTCTATTTTGGCCCACCTTTTGACTCTCATAAGCTGTTATCCTTTGACTGGAATGCAGCATAGATCATTTTAATACCACAACCAACCAAGTAGCTGAGGACTTTGACAAGACAGGGAACATGACATTTGATTACCTAGATACAGTGTGGGGGGGGTTTCTTTTGTTTTGATGATTTGTCATAGCTTTTTATTAATCTCTTTTTACAGGAACACTTGATGCTTATAAAAATATTTCACAGGCATTAAGAGGATGAAAGAGGAAAGTCTTTCCAGTAGGTACATTCTTCCAACAGGACTTTCTGCAGTGGCTACATGATCATTAGAGGTGTCTCATGCATTTACTGAACTGCCTTTATACTGTATCAGCTGAAGGGCATCCATCTTGCCTTTGCCAGCAAAACTGTAAGACTTCAGGCAGTTTATTTAAAGCACACAGTGTTGGTCACACTATACCTAATGAAGCTGGTGGGAATTCTTCCCATCAGCTTCAGTATGAACAGAGCCAGTGCTTGTGGGGAAAAAAAAAAAATATATATATATATATACCCTCCCAACAGAGCCCAACTTTTAATTTAGGAACACACTGTAAGAGGGAAGTTATTCTGTGCATTTATGACAGCATAAACAAGAATAAAATTTAATATTTATTAGAATTTCTTCCAATAACAGCATTCAACATCTTAACAAAGCAAGTTGTGAAGTCTTAAAAAAATCTAGGATTACAAAAAAAGTTAAAATAAGTTGTTTCTCATATTTAATGGCAACAAACAGAGAACCTTCTATTTAAAAACAAACTTGTCATATAAACAGCATTATTTTAAGAAAATGTGATTTAGATGATATGTAATTTTCAGAATGGACACACAATGTATGAATATCAATCAGAATGAAACAGAGGGGTGGAACACACTATCCCCTTAAAATCTCAAAACAGGCTGTTTGAAGAAAGGGGAGGGAGGAGGATCCTTCTAGTGAAATAACTTAGAAGATACCACGCAATGGACAAAAAACAAGAGTACAGAAGACATTACATGACACCCTCATTACAACACCCCCTCAACTCTGGTTATACAGTAAAGTTAGTAAAGTGCATCTTTAAAGACTTGTCTAGTGAAATAGCTTTCCCAAATATAAAACACAACACGTGCAGTAACAGTTAAATCATAGTGTAAGTTTTTAGAAACTAATTTTTAACCTTTCATTCACTCAAGAAGAAAAGTTTTAACTGCAGTAGTGTTCACATTATTCTTCGATGCATCCTCATGTGCTTTTTTGTTACTTGGCAAATCTTTAAATATGGAGCATGGCAAAATTATGCAGTTTAAGCAAGTGCTTCTCTCAATTCAATACAATTCTTCAATGGCAGAGTGGCCACATGCAGCACAACCATGTCAGATTTTGGGAAGCTTTGGTGCACTAACGATGGGATTGGTCTCCTGCAAATACCTCCGCCCCGCACTCTTGTAGTCGTAGGTGCAGGTGTGAGTCTCTGCGTAGCGGTGCGTTGCGCAGAAGTTGTTTCCACATCTGAAGAAACAAGAATATTACATGTTACAAGCTTTTAGAAGCTTTTAATGCTCTGACATGCTGGGAACCATTTTGCTTAACCATGTCTTAAATGACAGAGCTGTTTGAATTGTCATCATCCTTGACTGGTGACATTAACTGGTAGGGTACACAAAATGACATTTTTCACACTGAATGTTTCAGTTTTGACCCAACAGTCTCTTCAGCTGGGAAGCTAAGCAAGAGCAGTACTCCAGGAACCAACCAGCAAAGATCAAACACATTTATATTAGAGGTGTCTCATGCATTATAAAATTAAGAATGATGAGCTTTGTTTTACTTTCTTTTTTAAGGACATCACACAGTATTAGTTGGTAGAATTCAGAGGACAAAACCATGGACAGTAATTCCATCAGGTGAAATCCATGTAATGCATTTCAATTCAAAACCATGACATCACTCAGACAATCAAAACAGTTGTTTTCAGCACAACTTCTGCCTGGCATAAATGCACATTAGCCATTTAAGATTAATAAATACAGATTTAGCTGTAAGACATCAGATAAACTACAGGGAACATAACTTCCTGTAGGACTGGAAAAGGGTTCATCTACCCAATATCAGTTACAATTTTGATGAGTTAAGATCAGAATTTTTGCTTCAAACTTGACAGTTCTGCAGCTAAGACTCTTACCAGGAGATAAGCGTACTTTGGATGTTGGATACAATCTGGACAAGTGCCTTACCTGGAGACACATATTGGGGTCCTGTTGCCTGATTATTGATAGAGATGCTTCTTGACAGTAAAACACTGATACCATTCAAAATCAGAATTCTCTTGAAATGGATTAAGTGTTACCCACTGAACTCACACTATAATCCCCTATTTACTTATCTGTCTATCTGGGTTCATAATAAACTCTGCAGCTGTTCCTGAGGCTTTGTGTGCCTGGAAATAAATTTGTTTTTCTTTGGTTCTTGGTTCCATAATCACAACTTTTCTCATAGGATTATATACATATGGTTTATGCTGCTTTCTAGTAAAAGGTCCTATGGCTGCTCCTTTTGAAATCAAAACAAATGCTATTCTTGGAGATGAGCCCTTTCCCCCTTCATTTTTAACCTTAAGCAAGCTGCTTAGTTACTTTTAGAAGAGCTTGCAGCTATGTGCTCATCAGGAAAGTGAGCAGTGTCCAAAACTGTTTCAAAATCAGAGACTGAAGAGTCAGTAAGGAGACAATTCCTCACCCTGAAATTCTCCTATACGATTGCCCAGTGGCAGAAGTTCTTGTTCATTTTGCTGTTGGTTGGCATGAACTAAGATCAGCTCCAAATGCAGCCCTCACAGCGCAGCAGCTCCCAACCTTGACTAGCTCATAGGAAACAATACTAAGAAAAAATATCTCGTACTTGAAAACTAACAGAGAGAGTGGGGTTTTTTTCTGTGTTCTTTTGTTGTTGTAGTGGGGAGTTTTTTGTTTGTTTGGAGGTTATTTTGTTTGGTTGGGTTTTTTTGTTGTTTTTTTTACAGTTTCCCAAGATCACCACCAAGCACCAGGTCTCACTGTGTTGTCTACAAGCAATGATTTGGGGGACCAGCACTTGGGCGGTTCTGTGTTTGAGATGCTCTAGATGCTCAAAGGTGACTGAAGTCTTGCAAAAAACCAGAACACACATATCAAAAATTTGTTGAATACAAATTTGTATAAATTCACAAACTGTGAAGATGTGTTGCAATTGGGCCAAATCTGAGGGAGATTTGTGAGAAACTATCAAACCCAGTTTTTCGTCAAGTTGTTAATGATACCATTATTGATGAGAAACTTTGCAGAACATGTATCTGTAGCAGGTTCTTCTCCCACAAGTATAAAATGTCATTGTTCTTTTTTTGTTATCTTGTTCTTTATTTCCTGGTATCTTCCATACTGTTACCTTCCATTCCTTGGTCTTCCTGGAAAAACATGCACCTCAAGAGCACAACAGGGGCAACATTCCTGAGTTTTAATTCCTGCAGTTTTGCGGAACTGAGAACTGCAACTTTCTTGAAGGGTGCCTTTTGATTTGCTATGCTTAAGGAATACTATGCAGCAAAAAAAACTTTTTGGTTAACTCAGCTATCAATTTTAAGTAACAGCTGGTTATATACTCCACCTACCTGCACTCATAGCTGGTTGCCAATCCAGTTTTCTTGCCACAAAGAAAGCAGTGCTTTGACATTTTCTTTTTTGCTTGAATTAAGCCATTCACAGGTGGAAGATGGGTTGCTTCACCTGCTTTCAGAAGTAGAAAGACAGTAAAGACATTATAACATTCACAAACAAGTTAAATGTTACCTTTTGCAACGCAGATTCATTTTGCATTTCTTAGGATACTTCAGGTGGGAACCCCAAAGCCTAAAATGAAGGGGGAAAAATAAACCCTGAAAGCCAAAACAGGAAACACACCTCAAGCCCATGAACACCTTTGGAAGAGGCATCACAATGTGGGCCTTAAAACTGTTATTTTGAACACCTGTTAAAAGTTCACATAAGCAAGAAGTTACAGAACGAATCAATAAACACATCTCTTAATGGTCTTCCCAGACCCAAAATGAACGCACACAGAGCGTCATTGGGAAAGCCCTGTGCACAATGGCTTTACAAAGAATCACCTGGGCATTCCACTGCCTAGCATCCAATATACTCACTATACTAATTTGCCAAATAAGTACTGCAACATTTACAAATTTTGCTGGTACTCCATAATTGCAAGAATAGTACCGTATTAGACTACAGGCCTCTACCTAGTTATATGGTTACATTAGGCACTTTGCAGATGTTTGTAAAATTTCTATACTTAAAAAAACTTACTTTATTTTTACTTTTTGCCTTGTAATGCTTGGTTGTTGCTTTATTAACCAGAGATCACGTAAAGAAAAGGCATCTCCCTTCCTTCTGCAGAAGTAAGTTCTTTGTCCACAACTTGCTCAAGCGTATTTCCCACATGCTGGGTCAGTAAAGTGAGCAATGCATCCTCTCAAACATTCTTTCAGTGTTTCTACAGCTATATTGTCAGGATGTTCCCAAAAAGTTCTCTCATGAGTTCACAAGTATTTTTCGTCCAGCACACTTTTAATCCCAACAGTCATTTCCTAGTTGAGATGCAGCAGACTACACTCAATAGCAGCACCAGGCAGTCACTACACATCACAGTCATCACTACCCACCACTCCCCCCCCAATTCCTATCCAGCACTGAAACTTCCAGGCAACATTTATCCACACTAACAATTTCATCATCTAAAAGCACACAATTTCAGAAGCATCAGTTAGCCCAGTTTGTGAGAGAGACAGAGCTCAAAGACAGCTGGCCCTGAGGACCTACTTAAACAGAAAAAACAATACACCTGTCCTCACATTTATGGTCCCTACAGCAACTACAGTGAAAAGTGATCTGTCCTTTGGCCAGTTATACAACAGATCATTACCAGCCACATCTCTTCAAGAGCCTGCATGATATGACCACACCAACTCATGTCTGGTATCTTTTGGAAAATACAATTTTGTCTGATGTAAGATACACCAGAGGAGTGTCTTCTTCATGGTCCTATCCAAAATGACTCAGGTGCTAGTAGGCTTCCCCATCATGCAGACAGGGCCCTTAGGGTATCACCTCTGGAGCAGCAGAGGACAGGACAGACCTGTTTCCTAACTGACTGCCAAGTCAAAGCTGCCTCCACAGTTGTGAAACAAAGGCACAACCCACTCTTTTAGCAGCTTTTGCTCCAATATTACAATTACATAATTTTTTTCTGTTGCATCTGCTATTTGAACATCTATTTTCTAGTTTATTTTATATGCCAGATCTGGAATACATACCCACCTAAGGTAATACAGAAAGAAAAGAAAACTTGCTAACTGTAAGTCAAAGATACATAGAAGAAAAATTAAATGGGCTGAAAATCCTTAGCTCACTCTTAAGAGTTTTGAAAGCATTAATTTAGACAATTCCTTTCCTCCCAATAGAATTAATCACATAAACAATTAATATCTATGCATAACACATCTATTTTCAATGGATGTCAAGCATTGAGCACTCCACAGTTACCATGACTAGGGTGGAAAGAATGTTGAACAGCAAAAAAAATAGTGAAAAATCTGCACTGTATCAGTGTTCTGCAGCATCCATGTCCTTATTGCTTCCTTCCCACTTTTTTTTTGTAATAAAGACAATGCTACCAATAAACTTGGCTCTGATTTTAGTAGACTCAGAAGTATTCACAGAACTGATAATTTGGCAACTTCAGCACAGAAAGTCACATTCAGATCTACAGATGACATGCAGGCTTCACTAAGTATTAAAAAAACTAAAAAAGAGTTGCAGTTATGGTCCACCTAAGATCTGGATGCCACCTGCACGTTAAAGAATTGCTTAAAATATTAAAAGATTAACCATGCTATAGAGGTGGAATACAGCAAGGACTCTAGAAGTCAAATGCCTTACAAAGACAGATTATTTTTATCCTCTCTATGTGTGATATATCAGGAAAGATTAGAGTCATCTTTAATTATTATATAAGTTACTTACCTACTCTTTTCCCTACAGCTGCCATACTTCCATTCATTCCAAGCCCATGCGCAGACTAAAAAAAAAAAAAAAAATTTCCACAACGAAATTACTAGCAGATGGAAATTAAATGAAAATGTAGGTAGTCTGGTATCAGCTTATTTGATACCAATGTTTTATCAATCTACCCACGAGGAGTCCAAGACAATGGCACACAAAGTTAAAATTCTGCAATATAAAGCCCTAACCTCAATGACTATTTAATAAATCTCCCCACACTTCAAAGTACACCAAAACAACAAAGTACATTAGAGAGCAGAAGCTTGGCACATATGGTGCCAGTCACTGGGCACACTTTGGAATAAATGACAATTAGTGAGCAGCAGAAGCCAGATGACACTTCTAACACACACACTCATAATTCTATCACTACAATAACTCATAATTTCAGTTGTGAACTGAACAGCCGCTTTAAATCTTAATGAAAAAATTCTTCTAGGACCTGTTTAGATAAACAGGCAGTTTAGAAACCATCAGCCATTCAGAAAACAGTTTACGACAACCAGGGATTTAAATGCACCTCCCACACCCCATCTGCCTCTCCTGACAAGACACACACACACACACACACAGAGTAGTTTTGTAACATCAGTATCACAAAAACAGGAAAACTTGATTTCTTTGGACGCATTCATACTCACTAGAATATATTCAGCAGCTTCATTTGGAGGAGCAGTTTTCCTAAAGCTTTCTTCCTGAAAATGCTGCAGGTTTGTAGGCAGTGCAATACCAGAAGTCCGAAACCTGTCAGTCCCACAGGAACTCTGTAAACTTTCCCTGTTTGTGCTTCGGGCCAGCGAAGCCAGAAATCCTAAGTTACTTACAGAACTCGCAGGTTCTTTGGATGCCTTGCTAGCCACATCTGTGATGTCCCTAGCCTCTACTTTAGAAATTACATCAGGTCTTTTGCCAAGTGACTCTACTTTCACACTACAAAATCTAGTGGTCCTAGAAAAAGAGGAGTCTGCTATACTACGTACTTCCAATGATTGAAGAACATTAGGGGAGGCTGTAGATCTCAAGTTACCAGCCTCAAAGCATCTGGGCTGTGCTTGTGGTTTCAGAGAACTGTGATGTGCCACTTGTGGTGAATACCGAAGGGGAGACAAAAGCAGATTTTTCTGAGGACTTAATTCACGAGTACTGAGAAGACCAGTCTCCATTGCTGCAGTGCTCAGCACTTTGCCAATAGGTTTTCTATGCTGCTCTACAACCTTAGAATCTTTGTCTCCATCAGGCAGTTCAAGTTCTGGGTTCACCTTTCCTATGTCATAGATCTCACTACACTGTTCAGCAGGGCTTGCTTCTGTTAAAAAAGCAAAGGCATCTGGTTCAGGTAGATGTTCTTCTTCTGTTCCATACAGTTCCACGTTTGTTAGACTTGGAAACAAAACAGCATCCTCCTCACTTGCTGAGGTCACATTTTCAGATGCTTTTTCTGAATTTGCAGGCAGGGATGAAACAGGAGTCAGAATACTATTTGTAGGTAGTTTTGCATTTTCTAGTTCAACGCGAGATATTTTCGGTGGTAACCTGATGCTATTGACTGGCTGAGACCAAGAGTTGCTCTGCCAAGTGTCATCTTCCTTAAGGAAGTGATTAGGTGTGGATGGCATCGTTCTACCAGCAGTGGCCAAAGTAGCCAGTGCTGAAAGTGCGTTTTGGGGAGATTCTGACTGATGCAAATTCCCAGGAGGAGGTAGGCACGACTGTCCGATATGGGGGAGCACTCTTAAAAAGCGGTGACGGGCAGCAGCCACCGAGCCACTAGGTGGTCGAGGAGTCATTGGAGGGCGAGGCTTCACTTTGACAGTTTTCTTAGGCTATTAAAAAAAAACCCAAAGCTCAACCAAAATCACAAAACATGGATACAACAGCAATTAGTATTTGAATTCCAGTTGTGCTCAGAAGACCTGACTGAAAATACATTCTGCGGAATTCAGACAGTGTAAGGCCAGAAAAGAGCGTATCATTCTTTCTACTGCCTTACATATTACTAGCCATCAAGATTTCACCCCAACAGCTGAATAATAAAATCAAAGATTATAATCAGGAAATGTTTTCAATAAATAGGTGACATGTCAGAGAAATAGAAAAGGAAGCCAGAATGTCATCAAAGTTATCCAGAGGAGCTTCAGATCTCAGACACAACAAAAAATGAAAGGAAGTATAATCTCTTCATTTTACATCTAGGCAACCTAGTCGCACATGAACACCAGTGTAATGTTTTATCTTCACGATAGCATCATTCCCATATTTCACTTTATAGGCTTTTCAGTAACAGTGTATCTAATGAAATTTCATTTTAAGAGAAACACTGACTTTTTACCAGAGCAGTACTGCAAAGCAATGCTACTTAAAGTATTGGAAGAAAAAAACCCCAAACAAACAAAACCACAAAACCCACACACCCCAAAAAAGCTACCCTTGCAAATAAATCCAGGACCAGTAATGAATTCTTTGAATGAGGGCAGGTAGGTCCAAGGAAAGCCAATGCCCCTCAGCAGAACATTTATACAACAGTATTTACATAAACAATAGTTGAGAAATCATCTACCTGTGATAACTTTACTTCTCAAAATGGCAGAATCTGATCTGCTTTTTAGAAAAGTCAGCACAAGGAAAGCCCAAGCCATTTTATGACAAAAAAACTGAAATCACAATTTCACCTTTTTACTCAGATTCATGTTCTCCATCTTTGCCTTGAGCAGTTTCATTTTATTCATAGTAATTGAATTCTCAATAATCTGTTGGCCAGAAGGTGATGCCTCTGTCTCATCTTCATCATCAGCATATAAATTATAAACTGAACCACCACTGAAAATAAAAGAAAGTTTGTATTCATCTTCTAATCAAGTAATTGAATTATGTCTTCAATGTAGAGTATTCTCACAACTAGGAAGTCATATCCGTAGTTGATCTGTTGACAAAACATTATGTAAAAACTGTATGCAAAGACATTTCAAATCCATTTATCCACATAAGCATCCCTTATAAGGGCAAAGTGATGTAGCTGAAATCTGAACATAGCCACGCTTCTGGGAAGTTGTTATATCATATACAGTTGGTTCACACTCACTATATATTTCCCCCACAGAGGGGATATCCAGTTCCACAAATGTCTCCTGACGATATGGCCAAAGCTGTTAAGTGTGTGACTCAGACAACAAGCTGATCAGTTTTCCAATTAACCAGACACTGGCATGGAAGGAAAAGTCCAAATTTCTATCCATCCTGACGGGTGTTCTCACCATAAATGGAAATGGAGGGGTCACCCATGTGGATGTGATATTCTATTTCTCCTTTTCAAAATAAAAAAAAAAAAAAAAAAAAAGAAAAAAAAGAAAAGAAAAAAAAAGATCAGTTTAGGTTTCCAAAGATGCCAAAGAGTCTCACATTTGGAAAAAAAAAAATAGATTAGAATTGCTAGTCCCAAGACAAAATATTTTAAGTCAGTAGTCACTGGAAGTTTATAGCATGACATTTCCTTCTTCCATTCTGCATTTTAACAGAATGCAAAACCTCACCTCAAGGTTTTAAAAATCAGCATCTAATTTGTTTTTCCTATGAAGCATCAATCAGTAACACATTCAGCATTTGACAGCGAAATGAAAGAACCATTAGGAGTGTCCAATTCATTACAAATTGATGCATTTTCAACACTGTAGGTAGTATATTTTGAAGAGTGTTTTAGTTCTTCCATTAGGTTGTCAGCATCTAGAAATCATGACAATCAGGCAACTCCCCGAATTCCCCTGTGTTCATAAAAATATTTTAGTAGATTTAGCTCAAGTTTCTACTCTCCAAAAGAGATCAAGGAAGAACTAAAAGTGTCATGTGGAAGTCAGTACCAAAAAAAAACCACAACCCACTAATTAGAGCTGGCATCTTACCTGATTCTTGGAAATATTCTGCTGCCCTTAGAGCCAGCATTTTTTGCACTGACTCTCCAAATCCATTTCCTAAAATGTAGCAAAATTCCAAAGGCAGCACAGCTGGGAGACAGCGTGAAGAGCAAGACAGCAGCAAATTCAAAGCAAGAGTCAACAAAATAGACCAGTCATTTCTTACCAAAACCTGAATAGGTCCACATGGGGACAGTCAGCATGCCTATTATGTATACATACTTCTCCTGGTAAAAACCCAACACTAAAAAAACTTATTTCAAAATTTTAACTTTATAAAGGTTTACATCACCCAAGTCAAAAGAATTTGTTGAACTTCCTTTCCTGCAAGGTAATGATAGAAAGCAAAGTGGTATGTTTCATGTTTGGTTGGTTTTTTGGTGTGGTTGGTTTTTGATTTTTCTTTTAATGAAAAAATAATTGTTATCTTTTTGTTCAATTTCCTGACAAACAGGGGCCAAAAACACACACCAAAAAAAAAAAAAAAGGGACTGACAAAAGGATTTGTTTACTTTGATGTGATTGTAAGATTACAAAAGTTGGACAGGGAGTTTTGATATTAATGATATTTTCAGCCCATTTTACAATGACTAAATTTTAAATTGACTTTGTCCATAGGTGTCAACATTCCTGAGCTCCTGCTTGTAAAATGCATGTCTCAAAAATTATTAGCTTGCTGAAACCCTTTCGGCACCAGTGTCTGCCAGTCCTCCACCACAACTTCAACACTCTTCTTCTAATCCAGAGACAATGACCACTGTATGCATTTATACTCTTGTCAAGTTTTAACCAGTAACTCAATCGCAGATGAAATAAAATTATCTGGAGAACTATAAAACAAAACCAAAACCAATGTCTCATTTCTAAATTTCAGTCAATGAATTCTGCTCCACATATCAGCAGTGTGAGAGAGGCTGATAAACAAGTGCTTCGAAATGCTTAGTCACCAATATACCCACATATATGAACACAACTGTCAGTATGCAAAATAGTAGTACTCAGAGTGACCCACAGCTTTCCTCTACAAAGATCAAACAAAAAGGTCTGATTTGTTTCCATTCTCTCCTCCCTTTGCTACTTTTCCCACTTCCCACAGTTTCACCCAGACATGATAACAAATTAAAAAATTTGGATTTCCTTCCCCTCCAAATTACTATCTGCCTTAGTAGAAAAGCTAATAAATGAACTCCCATAGAAAGCACAGAAATATAGAAACAACTCAAGCTGAATGTTTTCAACTCAGGTGGCTTCCAACCCAACTGGTTCACTTGACCAGTGACAGCATATTTCTTAAGCCCAATGTATTTGACTTTTCTACGTACTGCTGTGCTTTGAAAGGCTTACCCAGGTAGTTGCAAGAGCCAAAAGAGTGTTTCACTCCTCCCATTTGCAATGTTTAGCCAATCTCAATTAATTTACTATTATACCTATACACTAGGATTACCCAATGGAAAAGTACAAAGACTTTCAGACTATTGTCCACACTAGTTTTAAATGGGGGAAAAAAAAAAATCCACACACACACACAAATTTGAACATGTAGGGAAGATACCAGGGAGCCCACTCTATCCATTCAATTTCAAGCTCCTTATGACAACTCCTTGCACAAACTCACAGTATAGCAACCCCAGTCCCAGCTTTTTGAATGGGTTTGGATGTTCACTAGAGTCAGAAGGTTAAATAGGAACAAAGTGGTAACAGGCAGGTTAGCAGCAAGAACAAGAATTACACCAGTCTACTCATCTTTCCAGAAGTGCATCTAGCCCAGTGCAGCAGCAAGGTTCTCAGTTCTTACCAGTTATGCTTGTTTTAACCTATTTCAAACAGTACCATATGTGGCTATTTACTGAAAGAGTAGAGGGGCTGAAAGATAAAATCACAGATCTAAAATATTTGCATCTTTTCTCTTCCTTGTATATCAAACAAGTCTTTCTACTCTGTATAACAATGTGGGAATTCAACTTTGATATTTCTTTCAGTCTGTGGGTCTTAAGTATGGATGTCTTATAAAAATTTTTAAGAGTAGTATCATTCTGAATACGAACTGAATACAAACCCAGTACAAAGCTCTTGCTTTCCCTCTGCAAACAGAAACAAGAATAGTCACTTAAAACAGCTTGAGCCTTAGCCTTGGAGAAAACACAGCTAGTGCCCAGAAAGGGAACTCCTTTCCTCACAGCTGTACAAATATTAAGTTCTTGAGGGGATAAAAGACCCTACCCAAAAGCTGCTGTATAAAAACAGAATTCAATCGTTTTTAATAGATATCAATTTTGATAGTTTTAGGAAAAAGATTACCAAACAGTTTACTACAATGTAGTAGGTAAAGTGACACACCTGTCCTCCTGATGGTAACAGCACTGGATTCTGACAGCAAATAACACAAGCTTGGTACTTCAAGTAGCTAACCCGAGGCCTAATAGCATCCAAAGGCTGGCTATATTGGTAATTACTTCAGTAGATTAAAAAAAATAAGACAAAAAACAACATACAAAAAAAACCCAAACCAAAATCCATACAAAATCAAAAAAATCCCCACCCCACATAAAGCACAACAAAACCACCCTTCCCCTCAAACCAACCACCCTCCTAAACAACAAACCAAAAAAAGCCCACAGGATTTTGCACTGCCAATCTACTATCTTCCTGACTAAACATTTAGTCAAGTCATATCCACAGAAAAAAAAATTTCTGTGAACAGAGAAATGTTTACAAAACTAAACAAATGCCTTAAGATGTTAGAGAAAGTGCTTAACAGAAGTTTCTAATATCTAATAAAATACTGATTTGACTCTCCTGCAACATGCTCCTTCTCAGAACAGGCTGGAATGTTGAGAATTGCCTGAAGTATGAAGTCAGTTTTAACTCATTATATTAACACACACAGTGATAAGAGAACCATCAGCAAAACCACTGACCACAAAGCACTACCGTACTGTTAGACAGTTACAAGAATTTAATAGCCCCTAGGCAATAATTCTTGCAATATGCCAGGTATTCTTTTGATAAAGTCAACAAATACAGCTGAAAATTACACAGCAACCCACTTTTGAAGAATAATATAAAGATTAAAACCAACTTTACCTCAAAGACTCAGACAATGGCGTTAAAGTGCCATCACCCCGGTCAACCACACGGAAGAAATTCAACCGATCTCCTTCTCGATACACCAGGAAGGTAACTTGTTTGTTGGATGGCCCTTTCTCCCAGATCTTGTCTCTAGAGGGATCCATGTATTCAGCCATTTCCCTGATAGGATCTTTCACAGGAACTATAAAGACAAAAAACCAAAATAAAACCAAAATATTATTATTGTTGTTTTGATCACCTCTGAGAGATCAGCTCAGTTTATAACAGGAATTCCCAGCCTAGAAGATATGCTGAGTTTTTTCCCGAGTGAAAATTATCATTGGAATGTCTTCATTTTCACTCCTGTACAGACGATCCACATAACCAAGTTTATTGTGTGACTGTAGCAATGCCTGACTCTCATTGACCATATTTTAAAAACTATTTGTATAATGACATTCCAGAATAATTTTTTCTTCAAGCAAAGAGTTGCTGATTTTATGACTTGATGATTCTATACATATAAATATACTTAATCTAAGAGTAAACAAAGTTCACTTGATATGTTAAGTAAGAGAAGATGGGGAAAAATATCCCCCCATTTTTGTTAAGTATTTTTCCAATTAATTTGGAACTGAAGTCTGATTGTCTAAAATGCTTATCTAAGAGAAGCTCTTTACAGTTTTAAGATGTTGCATGAAAACCACCATCTTTAATTTACTTAACACCTACCTCGTCTGGTGTTAACAGGTCCACCTCGCATAGCCAGAACCAACTTCAGAGTGCAGCCTTCTGAAATGCTGTAAATAACAAGAAATAAATTTTTATAGCATTTTCTGTTGCTTATGCTAACAATTATTTAGAAACATTAATTAGAAACATAATTTTATTCTATACTTACTTATAATCATTCAAACAATAGTCATCCTTCAGTTCCATATTATTCCAAATTAAGTGCTGCTGAGAGACAGGAATACCTACACAAAAGAAACAAACAAATGACTTAAAATTGGAGCTTGGCAAGAGGAGTTAGCCTCTGGGGAGTTTTGCTTTTTGAAGAGTATGCAGCTGATGGATTGAAACTGGATCACAGGAGAAAGAAGAGAGGAAGCAGGACAAGGACAGGCACTTGAGCAGTCTTCAGCCATGACATCCAACCTCCAAACAGTTATTAAAAACAAAGACTTTCAGAAGGCTTTAGCTCACACACAAAGTTCAATCTTTTGGCTCAGCAGAGGGTGTGATGAAGTGTTCAACTGCTTCAGGCTTATTAATACTTGCTCTTTTTCTATTCATCAGATAAGGGAGGTTTTTTCCTGTTATCTGAACTTCAGAACTTTATGTCTACTGACAGGAAACACAGGATAAAACTTCTACCTACAAAACTGCTGAATAATTTAAGCACAGACTGGCATTTTGTATTATTCACAGTACAGACATAGTCACATTAAGGTGACTGGTGGCAGCTCTCCAACCATGGTGAGAACTGCAGTTGTGTTTTTATCCGTGCTTGGTTTGGGACCTCAAAGTTGGCATGTACAGTTCAGTACCACAGCAGTTAATTAAACTTCATCCTACACACGCTTTTGTTTTGTTCTGGGTGCTTTTTATGCCATTGGAATGTTATTTTTAATATCCAGTAATACTCATTTTCAACTCAAATTCTGGGATGATTTGGCTATTTTTTGTTAAGAGAAAGTAAGCATACTGAATATTTGTTCCTTATTAAAAATTCATATTCTACACAAACAGAATCCAAATTCTACACAACTTCTGCCTGCGTAGTCACCTCAGATACAGATGCAATATACATTAGAGATAATAAGCAAACGCTGGTACAATTTGAGGTCTTCACACATTTTTATTGGAATGCTACCATGTTCCAAATTTTGGATAGAATAAAAATGAAGACAGTTATGAAAGGATGAGACATCTCAGACCACCAAAAAAAACCCCTTCCCTCCAGCATCAAAACAAGTTGCTCGTCTAGTGAAACCCAGGTAATTAAGATCTTACTGTGCATTCATGACAAATGTTAATTAAAATGTACATCTATAGAGACCAAGAATTACTTTTTCAAAAAGTTCTAAACACTACTTCTCATACTAAGAGACAAAACCTATAAATGTATTTTCCTAAAGGTTACATTAAAATAATCTTATATTTTTATTCATTGCATGTTCAGATACTTAAAAGGAAATGCAATTGGCAATGCTACACAGTAAGACTTCCCTAAATACATCTGGCAGGAGGGGAACACAAAGATCAGTGTCTTTCAGATAGTTTCCAAAAACATGTAAGCTTTTGAAGGCTTGTGAGAATGCTTAGCAAGCTGTGGCAGGAGATAGCTAAGTAGCCCCTTCCTAAGTAGAGGAAAGGCATAAAGCTACCAAAATCCATCACTGGCAAGGAAGAAAGGGGACAAGATCCTGTCTGGTCAAAGTCCAAGCACATTAAACAGGCAAGTAGGAGACATCCCTGTGCAGAAGGGGGAATGCCCTTTGGAGGAACTGTCATTGTTTTTCTTTAGGCTTTACGGAAGATGACAATTTCCTCTTCTCAGCACAACTCATACCCAATCTTCCCTGTTCTGAATGACCAACACAACTTTACTCCATTTGACTGCATTTAACAGGAATCTTATATCCTCTGAAGTCCACAGGACATTTTAAGAATAATATGTTCATACAGCAGACTAACATAATTGCCAGTACACTGCCAGCTATTTAATAGCTGGTTATTGGTTATGTTTCAAGTCAGCAGTATAAGCAAAAGAACAAGCTGGCAATAGCCACCGAGTCTACAATAAAGTTTTTTGTGTTGTTTTGCACTCTTCTGATTACAAACAATCTGATTACTGTCTGCATTTGTTATGGCTTCAGCAGCCTCCAAGCAGCAATTTCCAATTCCTTTGATAAACTGAGAGAGTATTTGTTAAAAAGGCTGGCTTGCAGCTGGCAGCACTGGAGTGAAACATGTTTTTACTCATTCAACAATGACAATGTATTTTTGATGAAATGAACAGATGAAAAGAGGATACTCTGCTGTAATTGGAAACAGACATGTCTTTATTACTTACTCCCTTTTATACTGCTTTCTTAGAATTCTGTATTTATACACTGAGGAAATAGTATATGCTTTATAGCTTCAGAAGCAGCAAAATATTAATCAGCTGTCCTTTTCTGGATTATAGTAAGGATTTCTTGAGGAGACATTTACACATGAGATCAGCATGGACAACTGCCAACAATAATGAGAACTGTGACATACACATCCACTATACCCTCTCCCTGAGTAGTACATGACAGTATCACTGGCCTGCTCTAAATCAGGACCGAGAGGTAAGTAGGGCAATAAGCTACATCTCAATGCTCAAGTGGAAATGAGCTGGCCAGGTGATGCTACACGAGGATAGAAGAGTCTGCAGACTACCTATTGAAATGGCTGCAGGTGTGCTGACAATCTGACCTACTAAAATGGGGGGAAGAGAGAAGCAGCTACCCTCTCCTGTCTCTGAATCAGCATATCACATACAGCCTTAAGCTTCCCTCCCTTACTCTTCCCTTTTGTTCACCACAGAAACTGATTTGGTCAAGATTAACACAGGGAAAAAAAATAACCTTGTAAATGTCAGAAAAAAACCTTGATTTTAAGTTGTGGGCATAAAGTTCCTACGTTTAAGAATGCTACAGACATGTCACTGACAAAATCCAAACAGTGCACTTATCTTTCATTTAACGTTGAAATTGCTGGAGCCTCTGTTTACAGACAGGCTGGGCTGACACTATTATTTTCCCCCACAAACTGGCTACATTAGTAAGAGGTGCAGAAATCCACAACTTAAAGCAGCACAAGCTTAAAAAATGCTTCATGAACTTCTAGTCTCTATCAGCACAGTAAACAGGAAAATCATAAAGCAAATAGAAGATGCAGGAGAAAAGTTGTAAACAGAAAAAAGCAGGATTGGTTCTGTTAAAAATTTATGACACTTGTGCAAGCCACTTACTCCAATCTGGCAGAAGCACAGCTATTTTCTCTAATGCAAATACTAATAAATATCATTATGACATACTCTGAATTCACAGAATACTGAAAGAAATTACAACATCCATATGAAGTCTGCTTGATGTTCCTCTAGTTCCTTTTATTTAAGGTGAAGCTCCTGTACATGGGCAGCAAAATAATGACAGCAAAAAGACCAAAGAAAAATAACAGCTCACACGATGAACTGAGTACACACACATATACAACAAAATTATTGCTGCATCTGTCATTTACTACTGAACACAAGGGAACACCTATTGAACACTGAAATCAAGATGTACTTTGAAAGCTAGTTCTCTTTTCCCCCTTTACAATCATACAAGAACAAGAGAACATCTAAATTTTCTTTTAAAAAGGTCAATGTTTCCACGTACACAGATCATAAAATTCAGTGGCAAGTACTCACCGAACAAACCATGACCAAGTTGTTTTTTTATTTTAAAGCTAACTATGTAAATTAATGTCCTAACACTTCACACTGAAGAATTCCAATTAATTCCTGCAAGCTAATAACAGTAATACCACCACTACCACCACAAAATCCCAAAGCCCACCTCCTCCCTTGAGACTCAATCCTATCTTTCCCAACAAACATGCTTACAGGTATTACCTATGGTTCTTTAAGAGATTAATTAACCACTACTATGAATATGCTACCTGAATGCTCTGTCTTTAAAACAGTGTAATAACTGGTGTTTCTGAATGAATACTCAACTCTGCCCAGCCCAGCAGCTACAAGGACTTGTGCAATGGAGAAACCAAAGAGAGATCTCAGTTTAAAAAACCCTATTACTTCCTCTTTCAATGAAATCCTGTTTTTTTAAGTTCTACTTGTGTTAAAGCTCAGTCTTTCATGCCACCTTGAAATTCAGATACCATCCTATCCGTGTCCATCAACATTGATTAACAAGTAAAACCAATGGAATAGGTAGCACTGCTGGTAGTACTGTGTGTGTATTCCAGCTTTTATGACACCAGTAGAGACAAAGGGAGCTATTTCTTCCCAGGTGAACCATTTTAAAAGGCTCAGTCAGTGAATCTGAGACTAGGAGCAATTTAGCCCTGGGGCTCCAAAGTCAATGCTATAACAAATCTCCTGCTTACTTCACAGAGAACATATCTGAGGACAAATGCCTGGATCTGATCCAAACACACATCAGATATGCTGTAACTTCAATTTATGAGTAGAAGACTTGCACTGAAATTTCAGATGCATTAGAACCCGTAAGTTTTTATGTGTATTCTATACTGACTAAAACCACTGAAAACATGGAGCTCTTTCTTAGTAAGGTACCAATGTCTAGTACAGCTGTCTAAACAAGCCTTTCCATATCAGATCACTAGTAGGCATCAAGAATGACAAACAGTATCTGAAGTAGACAAAATTCCTAACATGCCATCCATATTATGCTTTTTTATTATGGTGAAGACAGTCTACAACTATTGATTTTCCAGTTGTTCACAAGATCAATTTGTCTTGTTTTAGTTTTATTATTAGCCTTTTACGATTACAGGCATGGGTAACATTTTAACAGTTTGTTAACTTCTGATACAATTCTAGATTTTTTTCTTGGAGCTTTCAGGTCTCGGCTCATTTTTCAAATTGTCTCCTTTGCTTACATACTATCATCCCCAACATCCAAATGAAGACAATACGCATACTAGGGACCTCATGTAGTCTTCCAGCATTGTAGGAGGCATTCTCCAACCAGAAGTGCAGCTTAACTAAGAGAGATTCACACCCCATGAAAGCTGACACGATACAAAACAAAAAGTGAAAACCAGCAGCAGAAACAGGAACAGATGAAAGCTTTCTCCTTCCCAAGCTAAATCACAACAAAATTACTTCTGAATTTTTGCTCCATCTGGGTGATTTATTGCTCAAACTTGTGCACTGTAATAGGAACTCTGTCACTGAAAAATTGTTAATTATTTTTTAACATACAGTATCAACCCCAAGAGCAACATTAAATTAACTTGTCATTGTGTATCTGTTTCCTCCACACGTAACTGATCAATTTGTTTTCACTCTGCCTCCCACAAATCCTTAATCAGAACAGTACAAATATTTTAACTCTGTTATGGAGTACCAAAGTATTTCAACTGACTTCTTACAATTCAATGATAAGCACCAGTGAACTCATCTTCCACGTTTAATGCAATTTACTTATTATTAATTCTATACAGCAGGCAGCCAAACCATAATTACTTTACCATCCTATGAACTACAACATGCAAGCAAAATTCCAGATAAGCAATATTATAACTTCATTACTGAGCTGTTCTTCTAATAAGAAATGAGGATTCTTTTGTAAGCTGTAGGCATAACTGAGTATGGCTATTCACAGTCTCACATTTGGGACTCCAAGGAATTCAAATCTCTCTTCCTCACATCTCCCACTGATCTCTTCATGTATCCTTTAAAGCTTACTCCATCGTTTATACTACCCAGATAGCCTTCTGTTCTCTACTGCCTATGCTCTTTTAATTCACTATTAGCTAGCATTCTGTGCATCTCTCCTATACCTATATTCAGTTATAGGAAGAAAAACCCCTTTCCTTTTCTTGCTTCACCTCTAGCCTCCAGGAGCATCTTGACACATTCTCTGACTCGCAATTAATTATGGCCCTGTCCCCAGGAAACAAAAGCCCATCCACACACAGCTGCACTAACATGCAATCCTACAGGGATGTAAGCTCCAGTTATCTGCACGGTGGAGCTCCTACTGTGTAGATCTTACTAGTAAATAGTCCCCTCTGTTGTTGCAATGCTTCTGTGTTTTAAGTCTCGTGCCAGCTGTCTGGGCTTTTTTTCCATCCACTAGAGCAGATTTCCGTAAGAGGAGTAGAGTATCCTATCCAGCATACAGAATCATGTTACATCTCCCAGAGGATGGGTTCCACCGAAGGAGAGAAGAGATGAAAGAGACAGAGGGATGAAAAACACGTACAGGTATACTAGGGAAGGAGATGATCCCTTTTCTTAAAATCAGCAACTCTAATACTCACAAATTCTACAGCTATACAGTTCTTTAACCCTTCCAAAGTGAAAAAGAGGATAGAGGATGCAATGCTTCAAAGTAGTTAAACTATGTATATCTTAATATTTCAAATCACATTCTTTCATGCAAGGTCATCCTCATTACAGAGGAAAGGAGGTAAGACAGGACTAACCTACACCTATTCTTCTTGCATAAGCATCAAGACTGGCCTCATAACTTAAAGATTTTTCACTTGGCAGAATGCGTCAAGTTTATCATTTTAAGACAAAGCATTGCTCAGCCAGATGTCTACCAGCAAAAGATCACTCACCTAAACAAATTCAAATCAGTAACTTAAAGCTGCCTTTGGGATTTGCCTGCACTGCAGTTGCTCTTGTGACTGCAGTATCATAAAAAAACCATAAACTGACTAACCTAATCAGCAACAAACAGAGCAGCAAATTTAAAGTATGCTCAGTTACTCAATATACACATATTGCATGGCTCTGGTTTATAATCTTGCTAGTTAACAAACAACTTGGGTCAGGGAATCCACAACTTTTTAAGATTAACCTTAATAACTGTATTTAGAAAAAAAAAACCCCAACCAACACATCAGAAGAGCAAACATACCAACTCCCGTGAAGCCTAAGCCATGAACTTACAAAAAAAGGAAAGAACAAAAAAACAACTCAACTTCAATTAAACCTAAGCCATGAACTAAGCACCGAGTTTTTACACATATTGCTAAACATGACACTTAAGTTTTTTGGTTTGATTTTAGCAATCATGAGTTTTAAAACAGGACTCCTTCTAAAGTGATACAGTTTACACTGAAACAAGAAAGAATAGTACCTTCCAATCTTTGAATTTTAGCTTTCACAGAAATAACTGTTTCAAAGGGGGAAACTCGCAGTTCAAAGCAGGTTCCTGTAAGCGTTTCAATGAAGAGCTCCATAGTTTCATAGAAAGGAAGTTTGTAGTGAAATGGTCCCATATTATCTTTATTGAAAAAAGGAGGCTCTTTCTTGTCGGCCATTAGAAAGGATTTACAACTTCCTTGTAAGAAGATCTGTCAGGAAACTACATTCCACTTCTAGCCAAGGCAGCCTTGAAGATACGTGTAGCGCATTGCTGTTCATCTTTAGGATTTTTCACCTATAAAGCAAACAAATATAGTTCTGACAACATCTAAACGTAACTGTTAAAGAGAATTCAAATTTATTTTATATAAAATGATTGTTAGGAAACATTGTGATTGCCTAGTAGAGCAAGGTAACCACAAATGATATTAGCAATGTTGTAGTTTTAGGGCTCTAGTATCAGCACTCCAGACGCAACCTACTACCTTTGTTATTTTTGTGTCCACAAGCGACATGACAACCAGACGCCCAATGCCTCCTGACAAGAGCTAAGCCCTCCACAGTGTCAGAGCCAGAGAAAAACTCCGGAAAAACGTAAGAACAGGGACTGGTCCGGGCTCAGGGAAGGCAGTTGGAGGCGGCAGCTCAGCCGTGCACCCGCCAGCGGGGCCCAGCGCCGCACCAGAGTGGGGGCCGGACCCCGACAGCCGAGCGGAGCGCCCGCAAACAAAGGAGGGCGAGCAGCTGCCCCGTCCCCGCCGCCACCGCGCCTCGGGGCGGCCTCGCACCCCGGGCTGGCCGCGGGCCCCGCCACCACTGCCCCCGGCCCCCGTCTCCTCCCGGAACACGCGCCGCGCCGGCGAGGCCAGGCCCGCGGCGGTTCGAGCACGGCCCCTCTGCCCCGCCGCGCTCGGCGCTGCCGCCGCAGCGTCCCCGCAGGAGCGGCGCTCCCGAGGGCCCGGAACCCGCCGAGCGAAGGCGGGTCTCACCTCACCTGCCGCCGCCGGGCCCGCTCGGGGGGAGACACGGTTGCTCTCCCCCCGCGCCGCCCCGCCCGCCGCAGCTGCCGGAGCCGGCCGGGCCCGGCGGGACGCACGGACCGGGAGCGCAGCCGGAGCCGCCGGGGGGGGCAGGAGCAGGAGGCGCCGCCCGGCAGACCCCGCGCTGCTCCGCCCCTGTGACAGCTCCTCCCGCGGGCCAATGGGGCGCCCGCTCTCACGAACCTCGGCCAATCAGCGGCCCCAGCGGGCGGGGCTCGCGGTGCCTCAGGGGTGGGCACCCGCCGGGCCGCTTGTTGTGGTCGTTAAGACGCGGGGCGGCAACGCGTGCGCAGGGAAGGACCCGGATACACTTCCCCATCCCCTGGGAGTGTTGAAGGCCAGGCTGGGTGGGGATTCGGGCAGCCCAGGCCCCTGGAGATGTCCCTGCTCAGGGCCGGGGTGGATAACGGGATGGGCTTTCAGGTGCCTTCCGCCCCAAACCGCTCCGTGAGTCTGCAACGCCCCCAGCGCTACCGGTGGACACGTGACAGCGGCGGCGGCCGCGCTGCCTCCTGGGACACGGAGTGCGGGGAGGCGGTCAGGGCGGATTAAGGCTAAGGTGGCTCCGGCGGCTCGCCTCGGCCCTACCAGCGCCGGCCTTTGCTCAGGGCCAGCCTGCAAAGTCAGCAGGGACACTTTGCGCTCAGCCCGCCAGGCTCCCGGGCATTGCCGGTGTGTCCGAGCGCAGCGCTGGGCCCGGGAGGCAGGGGCGGGCCGACTCCTAGCGCGTGCAGCCGCCCCGCTGTTCCCAGCCAGGACAAGAACATTCCCGGCCCTGGCAGGGGCCAGGCACTGCTCTCGGGCACCCTTCACTGAAGGTCAGCGCTCGACTGTGCTCCCGTTTCAGCGTGAGGTGGCCAGCGCAGGCTCCAGAAGCAGCGGGTCCCTTGGATGATCACAGGCTAGAGAAAACAAGCTTATCCCATTAGCAGGTGCTAATTACATTAACCACTTTACTTTCCATTTAGGTTTTAAAATACCCAAGACCTACCTCGACTTGCTGTGAGGTTTCAGGCCCAGTTAAAACTGTGGCTTTTCAGAAGCATGTAGCAGGTATGGGAACCTGTCAGAGCTTCTGGATGCTGTAATACTGGGCCTTCAGCTCTGCCCTTCCCAGAAATACGCAGTCATGGTTTATCGAATTTTCAAAAAAAAACCCAAAAAACCAACACAACCCAAAACCAAACTCTATAGCCAGAACTCAGTTTAAAAAGCCACCTCTCAGACCAAGCCCTCCCAGAAGTGAAGTGCCTGGACCAGGCTCTGTCTGTTAAAATTGAGGAACGTGCATTTTGCTATGTGGAGACACAGGGAAAGGCACAGAGACTCCCTATGGCAGTTTAGAAAGACTAGGTGGGAGGAAAGGTTCTGATCTACATCATAGTGCAGGTTTCTACAAAGAGCTTTTCTCTGCTGAGCTTTCACATAAAAGTTTAAGAAACACTAAGGCAGGAGGCTTTTTTTTCTTCTACTTCAAGAGCTTTTGGCCCTCAGGGTTATTAGCTTGTGAACAGCCCTCTTTGCAATGCTAACAGAAGTTATTAATGTGAAGGGGCCAAGAAGAAAGATGCAGAGAAGAAACAGAAGAATTCACCATCTTTTTCTTCTTGCCTCCATCATATCTTTGAAGCCCCTCTAAGCACAGAAGAAAGGAGTACAGAAGCAGTCCAAATCATGTATGAGGCATATGCAGCAGACGTAATGCCTATAAATAAAGTTCAAGTGCTTTCACTGTAGACACCCATTTGCAAACAGCCCCCGCACTCTTTTTCAAGCTTCTACTCCCAGCTTACCCCCCCACTTAACATGAATCATTGCCAGGCCCACCTATGGCGCAAATCAATACATCATGTTTGTCCTTTATCCCTTCCAACCTTTCCTTCTGCTTTACCCTCATTAGTGCTAGATGTTTCAGCTGTAATATTTACCGTGCCTGATCCAACTTGAAAAACAAGACACTGAAGCAGTTATCTCAAAATGAGGACTTCAGTGCAATTGGGAATTGATCTCAAAGAAGTCCTGTGAGCACATGCTTTAAATTCACAGCACAACAGTCTTAAGAGTCCGAGATAAAGTAGTACATCACTATCATAAAGGCAGTGAATCTAGTCAGCATTGCAGGCAGTCACTTGTACAATAAAATAAACATTTGATCCTCCTGCATTTATGCATTTGCTCTGGTTGTATGCATACAGGAGAGCAAGCATCTACCACTGGGTATAAAGTATGGTTAATGGCATCTGTTCCAGAAGGGAATCTAAAAAATACAGGAAGCAAAGTTAAACCAAATACATGTGACAGAGGGATTCCAGAGCAGCAACCTCCTGTATACAGCTTACACGCTGTTATGAATGAGAAGGGAAAGCAGACAGCAAGCTTTAGGCACAAAAGAGTCTCTGCATAAAGTATGGATGTAGGCTTGTTAGCCTGCAAGTGACCAAGTGTGCTCTGTACAGATGGGTTTTGCGAAAAGTGTTATCTGCAGAACTCTGGCAACTCCATGCAGGTGAAATCTCATTTAATGGCCTACAACTTGAACAGGAGACACCGCTAGGCTTCTCTTGTCTTCATGGTGCACTCGGTGCTCATTTGTAACACTCTTCCTGGCAGAGAAGTATTAACTGTTGTTAATTTTAGAGCCCGCATTACCTGCCTATATGAAATAGCTCATTCTAGCTGGTGTCAAGTCCTGCTCTGAGATTTCTTAACTGCTTCATTCCATAAGAGAAGCTGTACCTGATGCTAAACCCAGCCTTACCCTCCCATTAGCTCAGTAGGTGGCAGCTGACCCATACAAGGCAGGGTAGTGGTTTTGGTTGCTTTCAAGTCATGATGCAGACAGTCTAAGGAACAGGTAAAGAGGAAAGTTAAGACATGCAGACAGATCAAGTTTAACAGACTCCATTTACTATTTATCAATTATTTTATCTATATATCTGTTCAATAAAACAAACTATACTTTATATAATAGATTACTTCATTGCAGGTATTGCACAGGCTATATTCATCTTGGCGCCATTGAAACATGATAGCAGGAGGTTACTGTATTTTTTAAAAAATATATAATTTAGCAGAATTAGACTAGCACAAGAGAATACTAACCATTTTAGATGGGTAATCTCATTTAAATATCCATGTCCATCTCATTCCAGTTCTACTGAATTAGAGAATCCAGAGTATTAGTACTGGACAGGGCTAAGGAAGGCTGCTTCTCTGCAACACATCTCCTTGGCTACTGGCCTCCAAAGGCATTCAGCGGATCATCAAATGTGCTCAGGATCTTGCTTTCAGATTTTGCTTCTGAGGCTGCTTGGGAAGATCTGGCTTTGGGAGTGGGTATCTTGACTTGGCTGCTAGAGAAGATATCATCTAAAGAGGGTAACAAAAAAAAGATTTTAATGAGAAGTGACTACCGAACAGAAGCAACATTGTACATGAGAGACTCCATCACACAGCGGTGACTGCCAAGGACATTCTGTGATAAAAATGCTTTCCTGCTACTTGCAATTCTGGATGCATTTGTAAGGACATATGTGGGAGCCATTAGCTGTAAATCAGATTAAGATTTTTTTTTTTTTTTTCTTCTCAGGAGACAGCATAATACTTGTATTTTATAACAAGTTCAGGCTCTCATAAGTATTTGAAAAGTACTAATAAATTAAAGCTCCGCAATAAATTCTGTCAGGCAAGTGCCAGATAACATCCCTTTTATCTAGAACATGAGTGTCTGAGGAACCTGAGAGATCCAAGAGCTGTGAGGTTGTTGCTAAAAAAAAAATATCAGAAGAGGAAAAGAAGGTAGTTACTAGTGACTACTGTGGTGATATCCACTAACCATGAGTCTAATCTACAGCACAATAAGAACATAATATAAACCACATAAAAACAGACTATGGCTAAGATGCAAAGAAGCAGACAGCTATAACCACCATCCTGATGAATATTCAAAAAGTCTAGTCTACAGTCTTGAATCAAAGTTTCCCACCATCTTCCTCAATACAAGCATTTCTGATGTGAATAACTAGGACCACAAAGTGGAAAAATATCACACGGCCATTAAGGCCGAGGACACCAATACATAGAAATTTAATCATCCAACACAGATATCCCTATGTTAGCTGCAGAGCTCACAGTCCTGCAGTTCCTGCTCTGACTAGAACTGCTTATGTTTAGGACTGTGCTCATGGAAAGAGGTGAAGCTGCTACCATACATATGCTGCAGGGTTTAATGAGGTTTTCTAAGCATACACAACAGTGTATCTCTTACTGTAAACTAAGAAATTTAGGATACTCAGATTATGCAGTTGGAGTAAAAACCAAAAAAATTACAAGACTTAGATATGACAATCACCAGTGATTCACCAGGCCAGTGTAAGTAGAACATAACTGGTCTTGAATCCCTATTAGGAAAACACAGGTTTTATACATAGCCACTGAGACTAGCTGGTCACAGCATGGTGCTAATAACACCAAGGCTATGGGTTTGATCCCCATAAGGGCCATTTGTGTAAGAGCTGGGCTTGATGATCCTTGTGGGTCCCTTTCAGCTCAGAATATTCTGTGAATTACTAGTCCAGAGTCTAAAAACTAGTATTTCAATCTTCAGCACGTAGCCTAACCTTGAGCAGAGACCAAGCACAATGTGGTCTGTCACAATGTGTTTCCCTGTCTCTTCTCACTACTTCAAATTCAGCATGTGTCTGCTACTGTGCTGATCATAGGGATTACACAGGAATAATCCAGGACCACATTTCAGCACAAGAGCAGTTTAGGAAGGCAGCAAAACAGAGTAATCCCCTACTGGCATCACTCCAAAGCAAGAAGCTATCACATGGATTAGTTTTACAGCAGAGGGGAAGTACAGTGAGTGCTATAAGCAGCAGAGGTCTCATTTCCATTTTTTATAAAGAGGCTTAAAGAATAGAAACATTTTGCCCAGGGAAAACAGTATTTGTCAGAGTACAAGAAAGCTCAGTCACCATTTTGAAGATAGGCAGAGGTGACATCAACTGTAAGGTGACTGAGGACTCTAGTGACTGGAAGGTGTGGTAGGACAAAACAAAACAGCCTGCAGCCTTCACACCCCTCCAACTGCAGCTGAAATTTATTGTTTCATTTGCAGCACAAAGGTTCTCCTAAGACAACAATATAATGCTCTGTAAAAGTGCTACCACAATCACTTAAGCCAACCCTTAATGTGAAAGGTAGGAAAGTGCCAGTTCCACAACTCTACTGCCAGCTGAACATCCTCATGTTCAGGCATCTTCCTGCACTCCTGTGGGTGTTCTGGAGCTCCATGAACTCTAAGAAGCTGCATACCTATGGCTGTGCCACTGAACAGTCACCACTCTAGAGAAAGGTGAAGACCATCAGATGCGGGTGCTTTAGATGCAACAGGAATCAAGATCAGATGTGACATCAAACACAAAGCTTTAGCACCAGTCAATGTCAAAAGTGGAAATGCAAACAACAGATTCTGTTGTGGCTTATTTTCAAGTAGCATTCTACAACTGTTTTTTCAACATTCAGTCCAGATTTTTGTGATGAATATTTGGAAGGGTTAACTGCATGGCAAATTCTTTCATTTACTATCGATGATAAAACATAAATTATTAAAATAAGATTTTTTTTTAAGACATCCAATATGTATTTCAAATACCTTCCTAAAAAAGCCTTTAAGTCTTATTTTTTACATCAATCGAGAAGATTTTGAAACCTCAAGGTGCTCATTCTCCAGCAAGATTTCTAGAACATTTACAGACTTCAGCCATCAGGCTAGAATGCTTAGCAGCAGCCCAAGTAAAACAGCAGTAAGTCAGGTTCAATTTGAGTAAGTTAGAGGGAATGAAGACTTGACAAGAACCAAAGCTAGAGAAGAAAAGAAATACAAACAATCTCAAAGAAGAACTATGAACATGAAGAGCCTGAGAACAGGCACAGCTGAGAATCACATTACTTTCAGTATTTCCACTGATGGAGAAGAAAGGAGCATGCTCTGCATCATTTCACATTACTACTTGCTGTTTTTTCAACAAATTATATATGGCAAACCTTTGCTTTCAGGTGAAGTATCTGTAAAGTGTCCTGGGTACATACATGAATGTAAACAAAAGCTTATGGGCTCCAAGGTAGTTAACACAGTAGTGAAGGTGGGATGGGCAGAGATGCTAATTTGTTCATATCAGTGACATATCTGAAAGTACAATACAAAAAGCTGTGCAAATTAAATACAGAATCTGTCTCAGTACCATAACAATGTGAGATGAGTCTCTTAGAAACTTGTCCAGAGTAATTCCCTACAGGAATTAAACTTTTTCTCAGAACAATTTTATACACTCTCCTAAACTACTTAAATGCCATGCTAGTTCTACAAATCTAGAAAGTTCTCATCCAAGGTTAAAATCCAAAGATGACCAGAGATTTCAGAGCAGCTGAAAAGTAAAAGAAAGCAGAGCATTCTAAAACATCTTAGATGAACGCAATTCAGGACAACGTTACAAGACTGGTAGCAAGATTTTTACTTACACATACACTTACCCATATCATCGTCAAATATGGATTTTTGTTCCACCTTCTTCTTGGGCTTCTTTTCTTTTGGTTTTACAGTTAGATCCGCAAAAATATCAATGTTATCATCAAACAGGTTAGTCTCTGGCATCTTCTCTTTAACTTTAGTCATTGGCTTAATTGCCTCAGTAGCAAATATATCATCCTTGGAGAAAAACAGAAAGATCTCATCAATCCACAACACACTTCAAAAAAATAGTCAAATGATCCATACACAGCATCTGAGATGTTTAGAAGACTTGGGCTTCTTGAGCTTATCAGTCAATGGTTGAACTCAGTGATCTGAGAGCTCTTTGCCAACCTAACTGGCAAGAAGTTCAAGACCCTTTTCCTCATGGGGGACTTGGCAGAAGTGTCTTAGTAGTGGATTGTACACAGGTCAAGTACAGCACACAGAGGCCTGTATCAAGTGCCCAGCCCACCAATTTTATTCTTTTTTGAAAGTATTATTTGGCTGCTGGGAATTGAACAGACAGTTAACAGACAAGAACCAAATACCTTATTATTCTGAAAAAGATATGTTGTCACAGCACATTCAGTGCATGCCTGCTCTGTGTTAAGGCTCCACCTTTTAAACCACTGCTGCTAATTAGGGACTGAACAACCAAAGAAAGGGTTTCCATTTCCCAGCAGTGGAGCAGGACTGAGAGTTTACTTCATTCCCTATCCTGAACACCTCATCCTATTCAGCAGCCTCTATTAAACCCAAGTTAGAGGGGTCTGCATATGGCCGTGTGGAAGAAAAAAATCAACATGGCAGGCTCAGACATTACCTCAAAGATATCTTGGGCAGTAGGGTCAACTGCTTGGTGGACAGCAGATTTTAACTCCTTTTTTCCAGTTTTCTGAGAGGTGAAGAGAGAATCTTCCTCTTCCTCCAAAAAAGGCATAGGGTTGCTTTTTGTTGAAGATTTTTGTTGTACAGGCTGGAAGAGATCACTGCTGTCCTGATCACCCAGATCAGGCTTTTTCTCCCTGCCCTTGATGGGTTTGTTAGCTGCATTGTCTGGCATTCCCTCCTTCAACTTTGATTGTGCAGCTGGTCTGGATGTTGAGCTGCTTGCAAAAAGGTCTTCAGATTCAAACAGATCATCCCTATTTTCTGTGGATTCTGGAGGAAGGAGTTTGTTTGTCCCAGCAGACAAAACACTGCTGTGAGCTGGTAGTGACAAGCTAGAGAGAAAGCCATTTTCCTTGGACTCTGCTTCAGTAGCAAGAGGCTCCTTTATGTTCACTACTGCTGACGTCTGTTTTGGTAGAGAAAATTGTGCCTCTTTAGTAGTGCCCACCTCCTCACGCCCTTCAGCCTCTAGGGCAGCCAGACGGCGCGCCATTCTGCTAGGGGGTCTGCGCTTTCGTGGAACCTTGATCCTGGTCTGCAAGGAAGGAGGAAAAGCAAAGCAGGATCATACATATGGAAAAAGCCCCACAGGACATTCAAGCTTGGCGCAGTTTGGAGAAAGGTTCAGAAATATAACCCAAGACTTTTGATTTTCTGCCCTTAAGTCATTCCACAGCAGTGGAACCAGTGTACAAAAGCAACAGCACTCGCAAGTAGAGTCACAACAGGTCAGCAAGCCACTCTAGCCACCTTGGCTTTAGGTAATACCTTAGTCAGCCTATTTCCTTGCTAATCTAGGGCTTTTATACTGCAGTTCAAGCCATGACTAATTATATTTTCCATGCAACTTCATTTTATGCATAGCCTATTGCAGTTAATTGCTGCTTTTAAGGAAGCCCCCTGCAAGTTTCCATTATAGCCTCTCCCCTATCCCACATGGACAGGAGTATTTACATGGGTAGGAAATGGATCACTACAACCTGTTCTTCCCTTTTGTTAATTGCTCCGTGCACTGTTCTTTGAATGGGCAGGCAGAATGCTGGGCAGGTTACTTTGTTCCAGCCTTTGGAAAAAAAGTGCATTTAACTGGATATATTTACACTCAAACTTGAAAGGCTGAAGAAGCAATGATATGCCAAAATTACAACATCTAACCTGAGCCACAAAAAGCATTCACCATATAGTTACCAAGATGCTTCTTCTCAGATTACTTCTGTAAAGAAACATGCATCATCACTACACTAAAATGAACATTTGAGGTTAAAATTATGCAGCTACAGGCACTCTATTCTTTACAAGCCTATCTCTTTAAAAGTATCACAACAGAGAGCTTTGTCTGTTGGAATACGCTGCTGTTGGAAACAACCATGCCTACATGGTAATGCACCAGGCTGATGAACAAGCTTCAAACCCATTTGTCACTAAGTGGTCATGTCAGCCGTTGTGGTGACGGCTGCTGCATCTTCCCAAGTCACCTCTGCTGCTCATCTAGTAATGAACAGCCTCATCAGCGTTAACAGAAAAAAGAATCAAAGTTAAGATTTTAAGTTATCTTACTCAAATTGCTGCTCTCAGGAAACCCCACAGACTTATAAAATCATAAGCACCTTAGATGAAATCTTAACTACATGGTTGAGACTTCCATTTTTTTAAAGAACCACTAAGTCTTTAATTAGAATATACCTTTTGCAGTCCATAGAGTAAAAAGTGTGAGTGAGAAACAAGTGAGTCAGGAGGCAGAGATCTGCCATGTCAAAAGCTGTAACACTTCTTTTGTTTTGCTTTGTGTGAAAACAAAAGTTTTCTTTGAAAAAGAATTGAGAGTTTTTATCCACAGAGGAGGTGAAGATCAACCTACAGCAGTGATGTGTTCTGGATAGCTTGTCAAAGCAGCTGCCTGTAACCTATTTTATAGTTAGCCTAGCAAGATGTCTTTTAAATATTTTTTTAGGTTGGTGTCTCCTGGGATAGGACAAGATATTATGCGCTAACATACCTTCAATGAGCAGGGAAATCCAGTATTTGGAAAAGGTGCAAATGTACTTTAAAAAGGCACCAGGTATATGCATAAGCCCCTTACAGAGCTAAGTATAGGTGCTAAGCTAAACTTTCTCTTCAGTGATCCACAGAAGTGAGAGGGGATTAGATTTTCACACTCCCATTTAGGTTCAGATAAACCACACTGTTAGCATACCAAAACAAACTCCTGCACGAGGACAGACTGTGTTTTTAATCCCCCTTCCTCTCGTCCTAAATGCCAAGGTTACCTTATTGGCGCTGTGCAAGGTGTCTGCTTGCATGGGCTGATCAAAGCTTACACCTAGTTCTTCATTGCTTCCTGCAGCAGAGAAGGCTTCGCTGTTCTGTACATCCTTGGGCTCATGTAATGGAGTGTCCAGCACTGGTAAGGGGGACTTGACATTGGAGACCTTCGGCATTGCACCAGGTAGTAAGGCTGAAGGGTTAATAGCTAAGTTAGCCTACAAAACAGAGACAACAAAAACATATACACAAAAAGAGATCACATTACTACTGCTCCAGAGCAAGCATGACTCCAGAGAAGCAGCAAGAACTAGTATATCTGGTATTCAAGTTCTACTTCTGAAGTGCCTGGCTTTTCTCAGACCTAAGAACTTCTGTGTCTCCCAAATGCTCTGTCTCACTAAAACTGTGGAGTAGTCAACACTATTATTCTGTTTAAGAGCTTCAGGAACAGCTTGGTCAGGTTATGCCAGATCAAACACCTATGGAGCTCAATATTCTTTCTGAGGACACGATGGCTCTGACTTTGAATGGTACTGTTATATAGACAGTTATTAGTCATTTCGTGTCAGAAAAGGGACATAATGATAGTCCCCCTTAAGAGTCTCTAAACATACTTAATAGTGCTAAGAACAATAGCAGTTCAAAGAGGAGCCCACCCTCTGCCCCCCAAATATGAGTAAATAGTGCTGCTTAGAGTCAGGACTGAAACAGAAGGAGGAAATAATACTAAACATGCAAGGCAGAAAAAGCAATCCAAAATATGCCATCTGAAAAAAAAAAAAAAAATTGCAGGATTAAGGTAAGGAAGCAATAAGATTTGTTTCAGGGAAAGTCATCAGTGAGGCAAGGAAGATTTTCTTTTTTTTTTTGAAAGTTAAAGTGCCAGTAAAGTTAATTACTTGTAGCTTTCCAATCCGAGATGAAGGCTCTTTGGTTTTAATGGGAACAGGACCTGTAGATTTCTGCACAAAATTACATTGGATTAAACAAGTTGACATGTTGTTATCAACCAGACCACAGTTTTCATTTTAATACATCTTTAGAAAGCAGCTAATTGCTTGCCAATTTCTTTTGAAGATACTTTGTTATCATCACTTTCTACCCTAGAGCTATAGTCACTCAGTTTTCAGTTTCAGTTTCCCACATGCCATGGCACCATCATTATCACATTTCATTCACCCTTCCTTCTACCCAATATTATACTTTGCCATGGTACCTTGAAGAACATCCATCTTCTCCAGGTCACTGCCACTAGTCAAATCAAACCAGGACCGCTACCTTCTCTCTCCTTGCTTATTCTGTTCCCTAAAATCCTCTGAAGCCATACTGCCAGGCAATGATCTAACTAACTTTTCTCTTTGTGACTGGCTGTAACAGGGGTACAGACTTCAATGAAGCCCACATGGAAGCCAAGAGAGCTTCAAAATTGTTCCACTCAGACTTCAAGGAAAACAGCTTCAGAGAAGTGAGTGTTCCTCTAAAAAAAGCAGGCCAGTAGTGCTAGAAAGAGGACTAGGCTATAAGAGCAAGAGCAGCTGTTTGGGCTGAAGGTTTGGGTCAATTCTAGGACTCAAGGAATGGATCAGATGAACTAAGGTGCTCTTCCCAGGGCTTGCTCTCCAGAAGTTTGTAGTCTGCATGGTTCTGTAAGCTAGGTAATACTGCTGTTGGTATGACTGGGCAGTCAGAGTTCCTTCAGCTAGGTTGAAGTAACTGAAGGTTTGCAAGGGTTGGGACACTAGTTTGAAGGGCCTGATAGCATGACAGAGGAATCCTAGAATCCGAGGAGATTGTTCTCCACTTAATTGCATGTGTTGTTCAGCTGAACCTCAGACAGGCTGAAATCATTCCTATACCAGGCTGTCAGTAGCTACAAAAACTAGGAAGATGAGGCTGGTTCTACGCTTCAAGGAAAACTGTACAATAAGGGAAGACATGCTAATTACTAGCCCTACAGACTTGCTCTGTGCTCGTCAGCTCAGGGGAGAAAAAACAACTCCCACTTCCTACAACAAAAAGCTAATCTACACATGAAAATCTATCAAGCAGTTCTGGTGAGGCACAGGCCAGAACTGAGATCCAGATCACCTCTCCCAGAGACCCTTGATTCTACAAGATTAAGGACAGGAGCCTTGTTTGCTCACCATAAAGTCTCCCAAGATAAGAGTCTCAACTGACGCTGAGTTGTGCTGCATGCCCTGATCTCCTTTCTGAGAAAGGCTACTTTTAAAGATCACATTCACCTCAACAGACTGGCACTTCAGAGAAGAAGAAACAACTAATTTTCAGTCCAATTGGACCTAAGATGTAGCTCTTCACTGCCACTTCACTTTAAGTGTGTGTACAATGAATAAAACACTGCATCAATAACATTTAAGCTTGCTAGTAAGTGTGCACCTGCTGATAAGCAGAGAAGTTTGGCCACGCATTGCCACCTGACAGCCAGTGAATCCAGGCATTAGTTTTCATCTTTCCAAGACACTTACTTAAAACAGGATGATACATCTTTTTCTTTGGACGCTGTTCAAGGCACAAGATTTAAGTACTTGCCTCTGTAGTTGCTGCCTTCAGAGTTTCATCTTGCTTAGCACTTAAAGCATTTTCTAGGTTACTGCTCACTGAGGAAGGGCCAACACTGGTCTGAAGAGTTTTCTTCTCAGCCATTTTCTGAAAGCATTATGGGCACAAGTCAACACAATGTGGTAAAAAACACGGTGTGCAGATAAAAAACCCCAAAAGAACACAAGCAAAAAATGTTAAAATCTTGCTTTTAACTGAACAGAAAACTAGCCACCTATTTTGATAGTTGTATTTGGTTTGCATGGCCAGGTTTTGGTAGTGGTGGTGGTGGGGCTACAGGGGTGGCTTTTGTGAGAAACTGGTAGAAGCTTTCTCCATGTCTAGCAGTGCCAACCAAAGATGGATGTGCCGCTGGCCAAGGCAGAGCCAATCAGGAAGAGCGGTAACCCCTCTGTTATAATGTATTTAAAAAAAAAAAAAAAAAAGGAAAAGTTACTGCACAGATGTAATTGCAGCAAGAAAAGGGTGGAGTGAGAACACATGAGAGGAACAGCCCTGCAGACACCAAGGTCAGCGGAGAAGGAAGGAGACGAGACACTCCAAGCACCGGAGCTGAGATTCCCCTGCAGCCTGTGGTACAGACCATGGTGAGGCTGCTGTGCCCCTGTAGCCCATGGAGATCCACGGGGGTGCAGAGATCCACTCACACACAGCCTGTGGAGGAGACCCAGGCCAGAGTAGGTGGATACCTGAGAGAAGGCTGTGAACCCGTGGGAGCCCTGGGTCCTGGCAGGGACCTGCAGAACCGTGGGAGAGGAGCTCCCACTGGGGCAGATTTCCTGGTAGGACTTGTGACCCTGTGGGGGACCCATGTTATCACAGGCTATGCCTGAAGGGCTGCACCTCATGGAAGAGTGACCCACATTGCAGCAGCTTCTGGAGAACTGGGATGGACTTAGGTTGGGCAAGTTCATGGAGAACTGTGCCTGGTGGGAAGGACCCCCCTCCCTGAGCAGTGGCAGAAACAAGGTGTGATGAACTGACTGCAACCCTCTTTTCCCATCTCCC
Organism: Coloeus monedula; assembly: GCF_965178545.1. Classification (NCBI taxonomy): domain Eukaryota; kingdom Metazoa; phylum Chordata; class Aves; order Passeriformes; family Corvidae; genus Coloeus; species Coloeus monedula. Next base: position 20,114,137 of record NC_138788.1, read on the forward strand.
TGCACCACTGGAGGGAGAAGGTGGAGCTGGGAAGGAGAGAGCGATGGGGGGAAGGTGTTTTCAAGGTCTTACTTTACTTCTCATTATTCTGCTCTGATTTTGCTAGAAATAAATTCAGTTAATATCTCTAATTCAAGTCTGTTTTGCCTGTGACAGTATTTGGTGAGCGATCTCTCCCAGTCCATAAACTCATTTATATAACATATAACTTTGTTATATTTTCTCTCTCCTGTCCAGCTGCAGAGGGGAGTGAGAGGGGGGCTTTGGTGGGTATCTGGTATCCAGGCAAGGTCAACTCACTGTAACAACAGGCATTGGCTTTTGGCTCTGCAAGGCAAAGGCCTTCCATTCCTCCATTCCTTTAGTCTACCTCAACCTTTGCTGTCTATGCTAACAATTAATAATGAGAGTTTCAATAAACTTTCAAATGCATGCATATTGCCTCATCAACAAAACAGTGGGGAAAATAAAGGCACAAAGCTTGCTAAGGAACAGTGCTATTTTTATGTTTTCAAGCAACCAGGCTCCATATATAGGCTCCCAAGCACTAGTTACTTAAGACCACCCTGTCCACAGTCCTCAAAGAAACTGTTTCCAGGAACTATTGACAGTTTTCTAGCCTAACTTCCAGCTATAGACATGAATATAGATTAAAGTAGAAGTTAGTTTCAATTTAATTAAGCTACCTACATTTAAGAATAGCAGTTTAGAATGCATGTTAGGACTTTGACCTCAGATCACCTGTAACACAGTGTAGTTCATTACTGCAGCTACTTGCCCTGTGAAAGCAATCAGGTGACCGAGGATTTTACTGCATCATTACCTCAGATCAAACCAAGCTGCAGAAACTTGAATTACACAACTCATAGAGCAATGCTAATCAGTCATGAATGAAGCACAGGGAAGTCATATTTTCAAGTTAAGCAATTAAACAAAAACTCTACTACTCTGACTTCTGCTCAGGTGCGTCCTCTTACACCTAAGCCAGTCCCAGCGGTACACAAAAATAAATACAATCCAATTCTCTCATCCCAACTTTGGGAGACACAATGTGTCTGTTTGCTTCCTATGTCTTCAGGGTCACAATGACCATTTCTGTTGTCTCAAAAAGGTTTGAAAAGTCACTTAATTTCTTGTGGGTATACAAATGGAGAAAATCCCTTCCATACGCTTCTTTCCAATCGCTTTTATATACGCCATTTACAGTAGAGAAACAGGTACCGGAATGTTTGTTTTAGCAGTACTGAAGAGATCATCCTCATCATCATCATCCCCAAAAAGCCCTCCTCCAGGTGGTGGCTTCAGGATACGGTTTGCAGACTAAAGAAACAAAAGATAAAGATAAGATGTATCACAGATCCAAAGCACATCTCCTTCAGCCCATGATGCTAGAATATATCTGACATTAGCATTTGGCCCTCCCTGGAAATCACTGACTTCTAAGCTATGTCCAAACAAGGAATACCAGTAGGCTGAACACTTCAAAGACTGTTTTTAACTAGCAGGTTCAGAGAAGAGCTTTGAACTCACCATTGACTTCTTGGGGCTGGCAAAGAGGTCGACATCTGGATCATTGTCCTTCTGAAGTTTGTGACTGAAGAGGAGCTCTTCGTCTTGAAAGACCCCAGTGCTTTTGGGCCGAGTACTTTTCTCAGAAGCCTGGAAGGAGAGGAGAAAGGTCCACACGGTGAGAAACTCCCTCTATAAGGAGGTTATTTGCCTCATGATAAGGCAGGTTACAATTCTCCTAAGGCTCCACTACAGCTCTGTAGTGGTAACAAAAATATAACTTTAACTGCTCGTTATGTTTTATTTTGACTAAATTTGCAAAACTTACAATGTAAGTATTTGTATTTACAGTTCAATTTAATAAGACATTCACCACAATATATATGTCTGCTGATCTAAGATCCAGCTGCTACTATTTACCTGTGAAGCTTCCTTCAAAGGGGAAAAAAAAAGTTTTCAGTATGTTGTGACTGTACAGTAAGGTTTATATTAAAAAAGTAAGACTTCTATGCCTTAAAAATTTCAGCTAAGGATGCAGGACATATTAGGGAAAGGAAGAGACTCTCTTAGTTAGCTTCCTTAGGTACCTTTTCAAAGAAGAAAAAAAAATAGAATAATTTTTTTTTTAACAAAAGGCCTTTAAAGCTACTATTGTTGCTAGACTCCTTGTTCTTCTCCTGTGAAAGCAAACACACACCCACAAGGAAGAACAGAACATACTGCCTTTGGAAAGAACTTGTACTTTCAAATTTGCTGGTCTGGGGAAGATTGAAGGTACATGTATCACCTATAAACCCTCCACTACCTGGCAAAGTAACAAGTATCAGCTTCTTGAACACCAAAACCAATGCCTTTTTATGATTGTGGTCATTGTAGGCACCCAGGTCTGGCTTTCAAAGGCCAAGGCCCCATTCAAATGTCCAGGTGAAAGCCCATACCTATATGTTCCATCACCCATCTGTCTCCTGAAACAACTCAAATGCAAGGATGCTTCTTCAGAGCATGACTGGATGTCCAGTATCATGACACCAGACACAAAATCCAGGCAGCAAGAGTCATCATCATAAGAATAAAGCCTGATTCTCCCCATTCCTATCCACGTCTCCAGGAACCCCATAGGGCAGCCTAAGTTTAATTTCCAGGGCACAATTTTTCATCCATACACCCTCTCTTATGATTTTTATTACTGTGGTTTTTTTTATTACATTCTCAGCCTCTCTGTGCACCAGCTTTAATTTTGTATCAAAAGCCAGGTCACATTTTTAGAGCACTAGAACTGCTGTTTATGCCCAGATACATGAAAACCTAATGCACATCTAGAATTATCCACACACAAAACACATATTAAGTTGAAATAAGCAAGAAAAGTAGTAGCACCTTTTAGACTTACCTATCAAAAAAATGTTAAGTTCATGAATTACCATTCTGATTTTTGCATTTCAGCACCTTAATCACTTTGTGACTGCTATATGCTGACAGATGATAGCTTTGAAGGAAAGGTTTGAATGCATTTCTATCTTTCAAATTCATAGGACAGATGTGGCTTCTTTCAATTATCTCCCAGTGTGCTCACCACAAAAAACCAAATGCAGTATTCATTCACAAGTAGTAAACAAGGGCCCAAGCTAACAATCCATCTTAACTCAGAAGCTGCTCTAAACAATGATTTTTCTCCCACAGTCATCTATTTCATTCAGTTCCTAGGGCTTCTGAATAAAGTGTACATAGCCTTTAGGATTGGCAGCTTACTTTACATGGTCACACTAAGATCACAAAACCTTGTGGTACACTGTAGTATATAGTATGTACCTTTTGACACTACCTCAAACTTACAGAAAAAATTTTGGTACATTTGCATCAAGTAGAAACAAGAACATTGCCATGGATTCAAGGATATTGCTGCTGAAAATTCCAAGACCACCTCTTGATGGTATACACTATATCAGAAAAGCCAGACAGTAATAATATGGTAGCTGGAAGCTTGTTAAAAAATGAACACACATACATAAAAACCAGAAGTAAACACTGAATTAAGATAATTATTGCTGAATCTGAGTCTGAAGGCATATATGCAGCAAGCAAACTGTACCAATATAAAAAAATAAAGGGATAAACCACAAGGCTTAAAACTCCACATCCTTCTACTTCCTAGTATCTTTGACCTTGAGGAGTAACTGAAGAGTCAGTTCTGTAAAGCAAAAATCAAGTAGCTGCACCAAAACATCTGTACGGAATTTCTTTTCGTATTAGCATGTAGCAAAATGCTTTCAAGTTAGTGGGACAGGAAAATTTGCAAAGGGATTCAGGATCACAAGGAAGAGCAGGAATAATTTCTCCTCAAGAATCTGGAAGGTTAGAAATTGAGAAACATCAGCCTGCATGACATGAAGAAAAGGAAAGGTAAAAACAAAACCTTGCCTAGAGTAGCAAAGATAGAAATACCATTTCCCAGTGTTCAGGAACTTCCTTACACTCACCACACCAACATCTTTCTGTGCATTTTTTATGCCATCATCATCTTCCAGTCTCTCCTCTTCTTCCTCCTCAAACAAGCTTAAAACTTTCTTAGCTTGGCTCTTCACATCTTTCTCCAGAGCTGGTGGTGATGTTGCAAACAGATCTGAACTGCCAGCTGGCTCTGAAGATATTACTGCAAAAGGCTCCACCAAAGAAGAAAAAAGTAACATCAGTCTGTTATTTATTTCAGGTTTGCCCAAAAACCCTGTTAAGCTTTCTTGGGTTAAATACCAGCAGTGGCCAGAGTCCATTGCCAACCAGGCAACTGTATTCAACTCATTTTTCCCAAGCAGACAGAATAGCAATATGCAGGTTAGCAAGACACAGTTGATAAAGAAAAGAACACACATTTCAGCTCTGAAAAGAAGACAAATTTCATCCTGTACCCTACCCTGTGGCACTATTGATAAGCAGCTTCCTGCATAAAGTTTTCTCCTCATCTCTATGTCAGGTTGCACCACAAGGCTGCACTAAGCAGCTTTGCCACTGTCACTGAGCTACCTAGCTCACACCACTTGGGATACTTTAGAGTGAACAGCACTACCTGAACCTTACATGTGCTCAGGAAAAGTGCAAAGAATAAGAACTACAATGGAAATTCATCAGCTGATAATTCCTCAACAATCACTCAGTAAGACTGTGCCCAGGATCAGATCTGCTGAAGCTTCTGCAATAATACACTCAACAATACATATCAATACTGTTCTGTAACAGTACTGCCCAGCAGAAATTCACAATCCTGAATGCCCTAGCTACCAGAATAACACTTACCACTTTATAAATCATCAGACATTATGGTAAAATAAAGTTACTGGGTGTGAAGAAAAGTCTATACATTATTACAGGCTATGTTTTAAGGGAAAGCTCTGTTCATGTAAATGAAGATTACCCAACCCACTCTGGAGGGAAAAGTGAAACAGATTCTGCCTACCTCCTTCCCCCCAAAACCCTCAATCCCTCTCAAGGACATCAGTTAGGAAACAACTTTTAAATGCCATTTAATCAATTTGCTGTTTGACTGACAAGTGATTTTGCTAAATGGAGACAGAGTTAGCCTTTCCTCCAATCCAGAAAAATATTTCTGTGCCAGAGCAGCACTGTTAGATTGTGGCGTTTTTTAAACTGAATCTTTATCAAACTTCAGATTAATGTAAGGAAATCCCTCACTTTTTCCTTTGTTTGCTGCCCTGCAACATCTGTTCCTCGAGGCACAGGAGCTGCTTCAGGCTCTTCTGAACACCACAACGTATCTTCTACCACGTTAGACTTCAGCGTTCTATCTGGAAGATCTTCCTTTTCCTCCTTTTCTTCTTCATTAAAGGTAGGTGGTGCTTGTGCTGGTTTTACTTTCTCCTGCAAAATTAGGAGAATGTTGGTGACACAGAATTGGTGTTATATATAAAAAGCACATGCTGCTGTGGGATAGCAGTCTCAGTTTGCCTTCTGCAGAGGTCTAGGACACTGGCAACATACTTGACTTTTCCTAATTTCCTCCCATGGGACATTCTGGTTTCTGACTTTTAATTTCTAGTATTATAGGGTTTTGAATCTGATTGAAGTGTGCCAGGAAGCACATGTACTGGAATCCCCACTACAGATACAGCTTAATTAAACCCCTGCATCTCCTGCTCTCAACTCCAAAGCACAACCGGACAGGCAGTACATCATGGGCTAAGCTTGTAAGACAGAGGATGGCATGAGCACACAAAAGGGAGGGCCAGTAAGAAGCTTGTTTACACATCTGAATCAGCTTGGGTAAGGTAACACAAAAGGTGAACCCTGGATACTGAGTCAGCAGTAAGCTGTTTGTTTCTTTTAGTGTTATTTAATGGTTGAGAGCTTTCAAAACATCCTTAGGAAGGGCTTTTAGCATAAACCAAACAAATTTAGGGTAAATGGTCAAGAAAATTTTGAAGTCTCTATTAGGCTAATAGTAGTAAGTGTACATGCAAGAGTTCAGCCTTCCCTGTTCCCATTTCCAATTTGCTAGTTACCATTGTGTAAAATGAGTTAGACTTATATCAGTACCTAACAATGAAGACAGACTGTAAAAAGCCTAGGTGTTCCATGCTAGTTTTAAAAGAACGGGGAGTTACCACTGCAGCCTTAGCAGTTGAAGGAAGTAGCGTTGACTGGGAGCTGAAGAATGATTCTCCATTAATAGCATCATCTTCAAATAACAGTGATGGCTTCTGCAGCTTTCTTTGGCTGCAGCAAGAGAGAGGAGAGAAGAAAGTAGAAGATTCAGTGGCCATGCACTGCATCTGTTTAAAAGCATCACTTAGGACCAGCATTTGCAGCAAGTGTTCCCAGATACAGCACGCGGCTTTCTCACTGTCTCAACAATTCTACCACCCTCTTTCTTGTCTGCAAAGCTTTCTCCAGAAGTGGAGATAAAAAAAGGTAAAGAGGATTTTATACTACAGGCATAGAAATGGAAAGGCCAGTTCAGTGGTGGCAAGGAGAATGACTTACCACAGACACAAAAGAGCCAAGCCCTGCCCTTTCCTACTCACACACCCCTACTTCCTCCTCAACAACAGTACGAGGAACCAACACTTGCAATATGCCTGGGTCCATCTGGTTTTGAAAGGGCTGCTGGGCTGTTCTGAATAAATGCCTCCCTACTCCCCTCCCAGGACTGTCACCTCTCTTTAGTGATTGCAAATAAATCCTCCTCATCCTCTTCCTCAAAGAGGCTTGTTGTCTTCACATCTTTAGCCTGACTGACAGTGCTAGCTGGTTTTGCAGGGTCTTCTTTTCGGCCATCTTCAGAAGGAAGTTTAGCTGGCTTGGAGACATTCCAATGTTCCTTAAAAAGAAGAAACAAGTTTTCTTTTGTGTTGGTCAAAGCCACTTTGCAATCTTCATAAGGAACACTTCATCATCTTGGCAGTCCTTTCATCTCTCTACTAGTTTACTTAACTGCCTGCATTTTAGCCACTGTAATCTGACGTTGCTCAGGCTTCGCAGAAGGCCTGGTCACCTTTTGGCACACAGTCTTAATCCAGCAGAACAGGATACACACGCTTTGTTACAGCTGCTCTTGACAACTGAGGTCACAAGAGTAGGGTCACTCAGGAGAACCTGACTGGAGCCACTTAAACAGCAAGTTTGATGTAAGGGAAAAAACAAGAAAAAAAGAAAAAACCAACCACACAAGACACCTCATTACTAGAGTCCTCTATGCTGCACTTCCTTCCTTCACAGTACTGCTCCCCCAGGCACCCACCTCCTCCCAAAGCTACCATTTATTCAAGCCTACACACTAAACAAGATACTTCTGTCCTGTTTGTTTTGCTATTCCCAGCATTTCAAGTGGTTTTCCCCAGTTTCCCACCTTTGTTTGTCCTCTTTCTGAAAGGGACTACAGGCATGATAAAGTTTGAACTTGGTTTATTCTACATTAAGATAAAAATGCATCTAAAGATATTACGTTGTCGACTAAACAAGCAATTCCAGGACAAGTAATAAAGTCTATGCAACAGAGTAATTTTGAGAGTTAGGAGGACTAAAAAGACTCTGGATCCTATTCATATAAGCTAATTCAGAGATTTTCCAGACAAGTTTTTAATTTACTTAGTGTCTCTGGCTTTCATTTAAGATGAAGGATAATACCTAGTCCATCCCTAGAAGAGGGCTGCTCTATGGGAAGCCTTATTATTTATGTATCATTTTCCCATCCCTAGATTTAAAAAAAACCAAAACAGCCAAACAAAACAAACAAACAGAAACAACAAAAAAACCCCACCAAAACTTAAGCAAATAAAAATTCCAATACACAAAACCACATACAAAAGAAACCCACCCCAAAACCCTAAAAAAAGAAAATCTCAGCACTTATCTATTCTAGAACTGCTAAACTTTCCTTACAGAATTTAAAGCAGTAAGAACAAACTTATTTTTCCCTTTTAGTGTAAGTCAGATTTGTTGGCAACAGTCTCCATTTGCTATCAGACTTTCTATATATTACATTGAAAATGCTGATTTTCTTTTCCACATGACTTCTATTACCTAGATCCTTTAAAAATTTGGATCAAGGATCAGCCTCCTTAGCTGCAAACAAATCAAAGGATTGGGATAGGCATGGCATGTGGACACAGCAGAGTTGGTCTGTGGTTCCCTTTTCAGAAGTTTTATGCTTTGCTCAGCATAAAGCCTAGTAACCACTTTCAACAAAATCTCACTCCTCAGTACCTCCTCATCACTGCTGAACAATAAGCTGGAGGCTTTCTTGAGAGGCCCTGACTGTTTTGCTCTCTCTTCTGAGGGCTTTTCCTGGTGCTTCTTGGCAGGTCCCACACCAAAGAGATCCTTAAAAAAAAAAAATTATAAAAAAATCAAAAGCTAAAGCCACAATGAAAAGCTCATTGAGCAGTCATCAGCACATAAGATACTGCTGCCATCCACTTCTCATATAAGTAGGATAGAGAAATGGTGTTTCTTGAAGACAGTTTTAAGTTTAACACCATATTCTGTCTGGTACAAGGAATTCTACACATGCAGCATTTGATAGACCAGAAGCCTTTAAGCACATAGCCTGGTTCTGGCCCACAGATTCTCCACCGCAAGACTGGATCAGCAGCCAAAAACCACCATTCAGCAATTCTGTAGCACAGCAGCCAACACAATGGGGCACTGTTTGTAACCCATATAACGAAATGGAGAATGAATCCTATTCTGAGGACAGGCATTAAGCAAGCTGAACAACTACCACTGGGTAAAAAGATTAAAAAAGCACACACTAATTCAAATTTTTTAATGTTTCTTACACAAACTTGTTCTCTGACCTCAGTTACCATGCTAGCAGTCACAATTCTTACCCAGCGAAGAGTGAGAAAAAAGGAATTCAACAGCCATGACACAAGAGAAGCAAGAAGTCATCCATGTGACAAGTACCACAGGTTTAGGGTAAAACAGCTTCTTGCAGCTCATATTTGTTCTACTGCTCAGTGTTCTCTAGTCCTATCAGTCACACAGATAACATCCTTCATATTTAGCTCCAGAGGTGAAATGCACTGACTGCAAACTATGAAGAAGACCCCAAGAACTTGCAAGACTCTCCACTCCCTCCCTCTACCACAGTGCTGTCCACATGCTCAGAACTGCTGCACAATACAAGATCAATTTAGTCCTCCATTTGCAAGCCCAGTGTTGTAAACTTCTGAATATTTCCTGCTGCATTTGCAACAGCCTGTGCAGGTGGGTTCCCACACAAAGGCAGTATTGGGAAATGGTACATACCTCTTCATCGTCATCAAACAAGGAAAGTGGAGCTTTTGTCATGGACTTGCTGGTGGGGAGAGATGTAGCTTTGGACTTCACAGGTTTACTTGATGAAAACAAATCCTGTGCAAACCAAAGAAATGTCACTTTGCAAAGCAAGGCTATACATTTAAGAACTCTAAAGGGGTCATTCATGTTTTTCCTTATGAAAAAAGATGTTTAGAATGCCTATGAAGTAGTGAATGCCTTATCTGATGTACCAATCACTTGCAACTGCACAGTGATTTTCCTCGTTTTAGCAGGTTAATTGCTAGCTGAAAGCCAAAAACCCAAAATGAAACATATGCAGTCTTTAATGATTCTTATTCTTCATTTGCTGCTCCTTCCTATCTCCAGGCTTTTAATTTATGCCTGTGTGTACCACAAATGTTTAACTCTCTAAAGACAGGGAAAACAATCACAGAACTTTCACTCTTGGAGCAAGAAGGCACTTTCAGAATGGCTGGGAGTAGGTGCATGGATGTCAGGTTTCCCAGTCCTATGAAATGCCTAAAGAGTCCCCACATACAAGTGGACTGAAGTCAGGATGACTCAGATCCCAAGGATTTCTGTCGGGATTTTCTGTACGGATTTCTTAAATACTCACTTCAGAATCCTCCTCATCAGAGAAAAGACCCCTCTGTTTTCTTGGAGGCGTTTCAGATAAAGGCTTGAAGTCCTCACGTGAAGATGGCTGACTCTTTAGGACAAACAAAGACACTGCATCAGCACTCATTTAGCCTCAGTAAGGTCTGGCACATGATATGACACATTTTTTGCAGTAGCCAGCAGGGGGCATGGCCAGGACCCAGAAGTTACTCTACACCACCTCGTATCATAGCTGGGGATGGGGGCAAGGGAGTCTCTTCCAGGGAGAAGGGCTCCTCTTCTGAGTCAGCTCAGCGTGGCAGAGGCAGTGGAATCATTTGCCTCTTTTTTGTACCTTCTGTCATTAGTATTGCTGCTGTTACTGTTTGCTCTCTTATCTCATTGCTCTGTCAAGGAAATTGGTTTTATCTCAACCCCTGATCTTAACCTTTTGGCTTCCAACTCTCCTCTCCAATCTTCCACAGGGAGAGAGGGGTGGTGGGAGTGAGCAGCAGCGTGGTTTCAGTGGGGGCACTAAACTGGGAAGTTCCTTTCCTAAACCATGACAGATCTCTGCAAAGAGGCATGCTGATGGTAAAATCCCAGCAGCTGAAGGGATAGAACACAAGCTTGTCACCCATGGGAAGAAGTCCAAAACTCATGTGCTGAACAAGTTTTTCACATGCAGCCAGAACTATGCACAGGTGACTTGCAGCTCTTACCATAGGCCTCCTCTGCCACACCATCCTTCTCAGCAGAAGAATGTATGCAGCAACTCATTCCAGGCCTTGTGAGCTAAAGGAAAATTTCTTTTAACAAGCTGTGTTTCATAAAGGAAGAGGGCAGTCTGTGCCAGCCATCATTTCCTGCATTATCACAGCACATCCCCAGCCTGCCACCAGCTATATTGCCATTAAACTTAGAACGATCCCAGACCCAAGCACTACTGTCATAAAGCTTGGAGTATAAAACAGCTCACTCTTCCTGACTGAGCAGGAGGGGTGCTGCTGAATCAGTTCTCATCCTCTTCTCCAGGAAAGTCAAGTGCTATGAGATCCCTCCCATCACTGCTCCTGCTTCATTGACCATGGATACTCTTGCACTGCAGCAGAAATAGAAGCTGGCTTTGGTCCCTGTGTTCAGGTGCTTCTCATAGGACAATATGGAGAAAGTGCTACAGCAATTTACATTAGACATCCCCAGCACTGTACACTTCTCAGTCCAGAGGGGAGAAGAGTCACTGCAGCTAATTATGTTCAAATACTTATTGGACACAAAGTAAGTATAAAATAAGTATATACAATATCTACCACAGAAACAAAGAGCATTACTACTTTCCTCAAGGCACTGTTCTGAAAGTGGAGTGGGTATTAGGAGGTTCTTGTAACTCTCTCTACATATGTGCTCAGGACCACATTTAGAACTTTCCACAACTTAGGAGTTTGCAGCTGAAAAACAGTTTTCTAAACACTGCAAGTTTTGTATATGCTTAGGTAGAACTGTGACACACACCCTCCTCTCCTGTAATACACACAAACAATGGGTTACCAGTTAAGTTGCTATCACTGGCTGGTGTAAGAGCAGACAGTCTCTGCAGCACAGAACTGTGACACCAAAGGTGCGTAACACCAGCTGGTTTCATTTCAGCCATGAACTTCATAAACATTTTTTATTATCAGAAGCTTCTCACTTTGCTCTCATTTCAATCCTGCCTTAATAAGATTCTTTCAATCACTGCCCACACAAATAAAAACCTCAAATAAACCCCAAGTTTAAAAGGCAAAAGGCATTTAAGGACCACTGAAGCATTAAATTATGGAAGACCCTATGAACCTAGTCCTGTATCATAAATATGTCACTTTCATAGTGTTGTACATGGAAAGACTACTTCAACTGCACTAGTAGCTTTTTCCTAAAACCTTAGCCATACAATCAATTTATATACCATTACCATTTTTTTCATGATTGCCTCCCTGTGGCTTTCTGTTTCTCTAGTTGTGCCAGCAACCACAGAAGGAATGGTAGGTTTCTCCTTGAATAAGTCACCTTCGTCATCATCATCAAATAGGTCAGCTGTGGACTTGACTACATAGAGACAAAACAAACAGGCAATGAGGAATACAGAGCAGGAGACGATACCAGAGTCTCAAAAGGTACCATACTGTTTAACAATGACCAACATCAGGAGCCTTCGAGAGAAAAAGCCAGACAAGCTCTCAAAGTGAAACATCCCTAACCTGAAAGCACTGGTGACAGAATATGCAGGCAAGCAGCTGAGTCAGCTGCCACCTCTAAAGGCAGTGCTTTGTATTGGCTTAGCACAGGCCTAGAGCCTGCTAATAGGGAATGTTTGGCACAAAGATTCAAGGCTGTGTGAATAAAGCCTGTCCCAATTCAAGTCTAGACACTGCCCTAGTGGTAGAAGGAGCATTCCTAGAGAGAAAAGTCAGAGAGCATGTACAGACAAACCAGCACCACACCACTCTAATGAAAAGAAATACCAATGACAAAAAACCCCCTCCACAACAAAACACCCCAAACCAAACAAAAACACAGCCCCTCAAAACCCAAGCAGAAATAGCAGTGATGAAGATTTGAATTCTATAATTCACTGGTTCCTACCAGTTTGAATTTTGATGACCTTCAGTATTTAATCTTTCACTACAAATGTTTAGAGGTACCTGGATCTGGAGGCTTTTTAGTTGCTTCCACAAAGAAGTCATCATCGTCATCATCATCAAATAGAACAACTTTTCCAGGTTGTTTAGGAGTTTTTTCTGTGCTCTGTGCTGCAGATTTGTTGTCTTTTTCCCCAACTACAGTGGAACTAAACACATCACTTCCTCCTGCAGGTCAGATGGGGGCAGAAAAAAAATCAAAATAGCATTGCCAGAGTTAACAAAAGGCTGAACTTGTGCCATAGTAAGTAGCACCAGGCATAGTTTCCATCTCAGCAACTTTTAAGGCGCTCCTGCAACAATGCCACATCGAAAGCATTAGCTAGACACATTCTGATAAAGCCAAGTCACAGAAAGACAGTCCCTTGTTCTCACTGCAGCCATTTCTTCCTCTAACCTGCTCATCATTGCTTCCCAAACCTACTCTAGTAGAGAATCCTACTCTACTAACTAGTACACCACACCACTGTGGCCCAATAAAAGTGGTAAGGTGCTTGGGGAGAGGGAAGGACAGGTGACTGAGTTCTTCCCAGGAGCCGCACATGCCCTGTGAGCCCACCAGATCTGGCAGTGATTAATTAGAGTCAGCCAGAGCAACTGTTCCTTCTACAACTGCTGTGGAAATGTCCAGCCTCAGTGATAAGTGCATGATCATCTGCAAACCCTTCTAATGGTCTAAGCCTGCCTTTTTGCTTCTCATGTGTAGATGCTTGGAAATGAAACGGAGGTGGAGAGATACTTAAATGAAAGTTTGGCAAAAAGTAGAACAACTGCTATTTGGTTAAGTCAGCAGACTGCATAAATTCTGACCAGCAGCAGGTTATTATTAAAAAGAAGTGTATTATGCAATTACAAAGTGCCTCAGGATTGACAGGAATACAGCCACAAAATTTGGTTAAGGACTAAGGATTCTTGAGTTCCTAAACAAACTGTTCACTGGAACAGCAAAGGAGCCTCAATCTTGGCTTTTCTCTGGTGACTTAAGCCTGTCTACAAGTTATTGAGAAGGAGCAACTGAAGACTAAACTCTCTGCTTATGCAACAGTACATCCAAGAAAGAACAAAGGATAAAAAAATCCCACACATCCATCTGCTGTTTTAAACTCTGCTATTGAGTTTTACAATTATGTAGAAGTCCCATTGTTGACATATATCTTTGACCCTGGAGTAAAAAGGCTGTATTTGTGTACTTTCTACTCTAAAAATCATGCTGACTGAGGGCTCAGTTAACTCAGTTTTAAACTTAAAACTCAGGTACCTCCATCAAGTGAAGAGCGTGCATGAATTTACTGACAGAAATCTTTGTCAGTAAATTCAAAAAGACTGGGGACACGTTTCTTTTCATTGATCAGCTTGGATTCTGATATGAAACAGAGATCTTAATACAACTCTTTTTCATTTTTAGCTCCAAGTTATAGATTTGGTCCTTCCCCATGTATGCAGATCCTCCTAATCAAAACCAGAGAAACAAGACTGGTCCAAACATAGGAACTTGATGTTTAAACTGTACTTCTGCTACCCCAAGGGAATATGATCAAACGTGAAATATCAAAATGCACTTCCTTCTCAGAGTACAGATGGAAGCTGTGACTGCATGCACAGCAGAATTAAGCTGTATAATATCAATTGAAGTGACACATTCTTAAAAGTTCAGAGCACAACACTTGAAGCTGACAGTTGCTAATATCTGTCATCTGTGACACCTACCTTCAGAGCTCCTCCAGAATCTTTGATTATCCATTAAGCATACTGCAGTTTAGGCTTAGCATGGTAGAAGCATCTGTATTTGTCATTAAGCATATGATCAAGCAATGCAGTGCTGCTGTATTTGGATAGTTCCTTCTTTAAAACCTCTGCAGTAGGTTTTAAAGAAAAGACCATTTTGTGCATGAAGCAATTGGCTATTGAATAAATCATACCTGGAAACAGAAATACTGCACCTGCAGGAACTTTCTTTAAGGACTTTGTAGAGGATGCTGAAATCACAGGAAGTACAATACAAATGGATGCACTTGTTTTATGCTGTCAAAGCCTTCAGAACTCTACCACAGAAACAGGAATCCAAGAAGTTGTCTGAGCTGCTTTTTCTTTCTTAACAGCTCAGAACTCTTTACACATTCTTCTCAAACTTCTGGGCTTTTGCAAATATATGTAACAGTCTATTTTTCTTCCATTTAAACTCCACAGAACAGCTCTACTGCACTGAAGCTTATAAGCACATTACACATTTACACACAGCATTATTTACAACGGTTCACATTCATGCACTCAATAGCACTTCAATACAATACATTCAAAATAAAATGAAAAAATGGCTTAGTCTCCTAACACATATCTGAAAATTCATCAAACACAGTGCTTCAGGAAAAGCTCTGCAATACAGAATATGTGCTCAGAGTCCTTAAGGGTCTAGATATGCACCTAGTGAGAAACTAATGTAAATTAATCTGCAAGAAGAAATCTTTGCTCCCCTCAAACCCACAACTGGATCCTGCAATATTCACTTGAGAAGCAGGAACCCAGCACACGCAGAGAGCTCTGCCAACAGCAGTGACATCCTTTCAGCTCTAGGAGAGTAGGAGTGTGTAACAGATCATAGCGAACAAACACATGTAAAATTCAACACAGCTGTTCTCTATTAAGACTGGTGAGGAGAAGAGGCTTGCTCTACAATTGCTACACCCAGCTTTCTAGTTCCAGAACAAAACAGTCTAGCTGCTAGCAGCAATAAATCACAGCATAGACAAGACTACAGGAGGCAACTGTTGGTTCTTACCTTCACTTACTGGGACTCGCTCCTCTCTCTCTTTTGATTCTTCTCCTTTTGGTGCTTCAGCAAAAAGATCACTCTAATCATAGATGAAAATGCAAAGGGGGGGAAGTGGTGAATTTTTGTAGGAAATGACAGGTGCTGATTTTCCCATATTGAATGTCCACTTCTAAGCCAAGACAGAGGAGGTAATCACCATTCCCATCTCAAAACGATGTCTGCAAATACAGACTTAAACCTAGGTACTCAACTGTTAACTTGAGTGTATACATTCGGAAAAGCAGCTCTCTTCTAAAATTGAATTTACTGATCATGTCTGTTTGCTGAAGAGAAGGAATAACCTTTTATTTGCACATCTTCAAGGACTTACACTAATTAATCTACAGCTGGTTAGGTCCTGATTATACCCTTCTAAGCTTTCCTACTGAAGTTTATACAGTAAGGTTTGAGGGTCAGGTCAAGTATAAAAATACTCCTGAACTTCATGTGGATAAAATGAATGATTTACACTGCTACTAAGATGTTAAGATACCACAATGGTGCAGAGAAATATATTACAGCTCCAAAGCATTGCAGGACACGCACACAGAAGTCCTTGTGTTCAGGTTGCAGTGCCCTGTACCAATCTCCAACAATCACAGCCTGGATTTCCAGGAAACCTCCAGATCTTTTGAGTACTGACCACCTAAATTCTTGAAAGCCTCCCTCTTATGGGAATTGGGTATTAGAGGTTGCCTGCCTGGAGACTCAAAATGCATGGTCTTTGTATATAGCTTTGTAGAAGGAAGGCAAAACACTTCAGAAAGAGTAGGGGAGCGCAGGGGTGTGGCAGAGGTGTCAGTGATCAATTGCACATTTATCAGTTATTATTTGCCTGTTGCTCTGCTGTGCCTGCCTGCTGGTACAGTGTGGCCTCCTCCAGTGCACAAGGTAAGTGAAGCTAAGTCACCTTTCTGAGACGTTTAACTTTAGATAACAGAAAACCAAGAACAGGTGTATGCAGGCAGGCAGCAATCACAGATCTGCTTGGCTGTCCTCTGTCTACACAGACGAGGAAAGTAGTCTTAGTAGTAAGTCACCAAGAGGCAACCAGTGATGGCTTCATCCAAATTTGCACTGACACAAAGCTGGCTTGCACTATTAGATTATTTTTCTTAATGTTCTTTTTAAGCTATTGTCTGCCACTTAAAAAAAAGAAAGAACATTTTTTCAGTAAAGACTGTGTTTGAATGGAAAGCATTGCACAGAACTATCCCCTTCCCTACACACAAAGCCCCTGTTTGGTGCTTTTTGGCCATATTCTAGTAGATTGGGCATGGTAAGCTTGAGAAACATGAGGCCTCCTTCCAAATTTCAGTCTAATACCTCCTCAGCGCCAAGGAACACCTGACTTTTGTTCTAGTTGCAACAATGAACACAACATCCCACAAAGGCAACAACTTGACTACTGTTCTGGACTAACCTTGACTGTCACCAGTATCAGCTGCATCAGAGACAATCACTTGCTTTATGCAGATGTACTATCGCACTCTTAAATCTTAAGCACCTTGACATCAGGTTTCTACACCCTTTCACATGCACGGTGGTAAAATAAGGTCAGAAGTGCACTTCACACCATTTCTTCCCCAAGTCAGCTCTAGGTAGCACAAGAGTAAACTTAGAGTGAACTTTTCTTGCCAACATAGGCATCCCAGGAACTGTACAATAACTAGATGAAACAACACAGCATAACTGCAATAGGAAACTTTTAACAGTACAGAGAGAAACTCAGCAGCAGCAGTGTCCACACATGGTACGTGAAAGATAAAGTGTGAATGGCATCATTCAGGGCTCTCTTTCCTTTACACTTCTCTGACAACAGAGCAAGAATGACAAAAATCAGTATTCTCATAGGCATTCGAATAGAAATCTCCTTATTTAAAATAAACAAACTGGATGGCATTTGGTTTACCACTACAGCTAAAAGTAAGGGGCTGATTAAGCTCTCCTGGAATTAGAATGTGTCTAATAACAGAGCTTGAACCACACTTGCATCTCTCATCAGCACCGCTGCAGAAGGGAGGACATTGTGCCAAGGTGAACGTAAGTATGTCACTTGTGTAGTTCTGTTTCCCCACTGGAAAGCTATACTATTCCACAACACCTGAATATTACCAAGCAACAAAATGCTGTTTGCCCTCTCTGTCTTCCAGAGGTGGGAGTTTTTAGGGATCTTTTGGTTTGTTTTTAGAAGAGGGAAACAGTCCATTTTTATAATCTCCAGCATTCTCACCTCTTCATCATCAAAGAGGCCTGTTCCACCACTGAAGAGGCCACCCCTTGAACCAAACAGCGTGAAGTCCTCATCAGTCAGCTTAGGAGGCTTGAAGATATCGTCATCTTCATCTAGAAAGTACAAGACCTATGAGCTATGGTAAGACTGATCAAGTTTCAGGAAAGGGGATTAGAGACAACCTAAACAAAAATTGCTTTGGTTCCATCTGCTCTCTCTTACAAACACAATATATACAGAGAAGCTGCTGAAGACAGATTAGGGTGTGCAGTTGCTCCAGAAGGCCATGTTAAAGAAGAACTCTCACTAAGCCTGTTTCCAGCCTTGTTTACATGCACATCACAACCTAGATTTGTTTACACACTCGCCTGGAAGGATGCCCATTGATATCCCACCCAGGTTCTACAGCAGAGGCTATAGAATTTCTTAAGTGGTGTTTTACAATCCAGCCCACAATTCAGAAACAAGAGAGGAGGATATCCTACCATCCAATGGAACTCTGACTTCCTTCTTCTCCTTTGGGGTTTTCCTTGTATTGGTTTCTGATGACAGAGCTTTAAGAAGAAAGTTCCAATGAAAAATTAATCCACCTTTACTTACAGTCTGAGATCAATCTATGGCAAAAAGAACCTAAAAAAATAGCAAATCAAGTTGGCCTTTGTGTTTTCATATGAATCAGCCTGATGAAGCAGTTCTATGAAATACAGTTTCTAAAACCAGTACCTAAAATTGTAATAGAATCATTCTGTCAGGCACTAGGGGTTCAACACAGTTGTCCACACACAGACTAGTGTCACCTGAGATGTCAGAAAGCAACACAGCATTCCAGACAGTACAGGTTCCACACCTTTGCAGAACCTCTGAGCATCTCAAATGGCTCCAGATTTATTACCGTCTTCATTCAGCTACCAAAAGCAAAGCCAGAGTTTCACCTACTCTGGCCTTACCATCACAAGGTTATTTCAATGACTGTAAGATTTCCCTGTAACTGAACAGGGTAAGTTGGTGGGTTTTATACTCTTGATATCCACAGACCTAGTTTGATTGTTTGAACTGTGCAAGAACACACACATACAGTTCTTATCTGTTCATCTTCTCAATATTACAGGTCAATAGCAGGCCCATAAGCACTTGCCAACTCAACTTCAGCCAGCTATTTTCAACTGCTGCTTTGCTACAAGACTAAATATTTGAGGTCTCTCCCTTTAAAAGCAACACTAAGTAAATGCATTATTTAGTCTGAAATATCATGAATAACAGTAGTGAGGAAAAGTTATTCAAAACAGTATATTTAGGCCCCAAAGAAAACAAACAACCCACACCACATGAAAACACCAATCTACTGCTTGAGATGTTTTCCACTGCAGAGCTCACAGAAAGACCACGGTGACCAGTGGCTTCCACACACTTCCTTGAAACAGGGGAAAGTATATGTGGTCAAACATGCAGAGGGAGAATCAGATTGCAGAGAAAACCTTTTCAGTAATGTGTGTTTTGAGAGTGACCTGTCTCATCTGAAAGCAATGTGTTTCCCACTATAACTCTCAGAGAATTCCAATTCAGTTCTCTGAGTTATGGCCAAAGAGTTTCTCAGAACACAACATAGTGTCTGCAGTTCCTCTTGTCAGGCTCTTACCTAATACATGTTCAAATAACAGATGTGTGTAACTTCATGTATTGTTACCCACAGCCTCCTGTCCCACACTTCCACGAGTCCCCCATTACTGCACAAGCACTCTTCAAAACTTAGGAGGTAACTTACACGAACGCTCTTCGTCCTGTCTGACTGGCACTTCTCCTTTGATTCGGGCTGCCAGCTCATCTGCAAATGATGTTGGCCTCTTCTTTTTCTGAGCAGCAGGGACAAATAACAGCATATTTCTTATATAAGATCCACTTAGCAACTTGATGCAATTGCAATTATAAATACTGTATTCCATGGCCTCACTTGTACAATATCTTGTCTAGACTTTGCCTGAAGCCCCCAGAAGAAGCAATACAGCTTTCTGTTAAGAAAGCAGAGATTAGGCGTGCATCAAGAATAAAAAAACCCTCACGTTTTCTAGTTCCTGATGAACACACAATTTTTAATGTCACCTTGCTTCGTAACCAGGAGAAACAAAAGGCCTTCACCTCACAAAAATGCAACAGTCCATTTCTTAATGTTCTTGAAAGACAGCTTTGATACTTGCTTAAGGTGCAAGAATCCCCAAGTTGAAAGGGGTAAAGCCTGAACAATCATGTTAAAAGACCATTCGGGAGTTTTAGAGGCACTTTCTACAGGATTCCATTTCAGGTACTTGAGAGCTATCATTATAATCCCTCTAAGGCCAGATTTTTGATACGGGAAGTCAAATCCCCCTCTCCCAAAAGGCAACAATTACTCACAGGCTTTGTGCTTTCATCTAAGTCTCCATCCTCTTCATCCTCTTTTTCAGAGTCAAAGAGATCACAGCCATCATCATCATCTTCATCACTCATCTGGGCTATCCTCTAAAAACAATTAATATTCTGTTCGCATACAAAACTACATCTGCTTAGCTAAAATATTCAAATCAAACTTACTGAAAGGATGGGAACAGCCAATCTGGGGTACTTCACAACTTTTGAAAGGTAAGGAAGGAGTGCCTCCAGCTCCAAGCAAGTTGCTGCATTCTCTAGCACACCCCACCCCCCTCTGCTATTACTGAATGCTGCGACTGAGGACACAAAGGCTCCCCTCACAAGGAGTGTACCACTACCACACACAAACTAAAGACCTGGTATTTAGTCTTAACACAGAAACACTGTGATCAACCAGTAAAAAATTTTATCATCTTGCACTGTCCTTAGGGTGGACAGCAGAATGACAGGCAGTACATGCTCACATCTTGGTTTCAGTCATGTCAATAAGAGGGTGAAAAAGATTAAGTGAACTGGATGAAAGTTGGGGGCTGGCACAGGCAAGGGCCCAGAAGTGAATTAAACCACCAATAACACAAGATACTTGCTTGTCTTAAAATACATCAGGCATACAAAGTTACCCTATGAAGGTCAGCTTAAAGGAACATCTAAGTGCTTTAGCAACACTGTTTTATTAATACGTAGATTTAATAATGGTTGCTTTTTGCAACATTGCTCTTTTGACATTAAATCATGTCAGATTGAAAATCCCCATATAAGTCTTTTGCAGTGGCACATCTAAACATGGATAAGATTCCTTCTTCTAAAACCAATTACTAAAGTCAGGCTTGAATTTTTCCATCTCAATATTTCTTTTCCCTTCTCATTCATTATCCAAATGGATATACTGTTCAAATATTTAATACTGTTCACATCCCTGATTTCATGTCATACCCAAACGGTACTGTTCCTTGCCTCCTGAACAGCAAGTTTTGAATTTTAATTATAGAACCAAATAAACCCACAGAAGCCTAGTTTTCCTGGGGTAGATTCTTTGAACTCTCTGATCTCCCAAGTAATTCCTGAGGAAAACACGTTATCAGGCAATGCCAACCCACATAGGCTCTGCAACTAATGACAGCTTGCAAGCATGTCTTTAAGCCTAACCCAGGTTCATTTTCAGAACACAGTGCTATCTGGCCAGGACCTTCCCATAAAAAGTTATAAAAAATCAGGCTTAACAAAGCTGCTAATAGTTAATTGTCTAGAGCTCTCATCTCCTTTTTCTTGCATCCTCACTATGTCACAAGTGTAAAGTCTTTCAGGTATCTACCAGAGTGTTTAACCATACCGTCTTTTGGTCATCTTCACTAGGGTTTCCGAATTCATCATCTGATTCCTGTAACACAAGGGACACAGAGGCAAGTATCACACATTACCTTGTCCAGTGGTTAAGGGAGAGGGGTCAGAAACTCTGAACTTGCCAAAGTTTGGACACTCAGGTCTCCTCACCATGATCTGACCAAGAAATTGTTCCCCCACTGCTGACCGTTTTTACAAATGGAGCTCACTAGAAAGTCATTAATTCAGCAAAGACAGCAGGCTCCATGTGACTGCATCTGAGTAACTCAACAGGGATTTCACTTTAAGTGAGCAAAGACACCAAAAGCAAGCATCTCAGGAGAAAGGGATTGCTTCCACAGCACAGTTAGAAAGCAGAGACATCCCAGCCAAAGTAGGCAAAACATATCAGAAACCGATATTCCAATGCAGCAGATTTATGAGGCAAAGCCTGGAAGAGCATTACTTAACGCTTTAAACTTGTTCCTGTCAGTCTCTATCCCATTCTTTGTAACTATAATTTATAACAGATTTGTTCTCCATAAATGCAATTCTTGATAAGAATCTGATTTGATTCACAAAATTAAATTAGAGTGGAATAAAACACTTCAGTTTGAAGTATTCTGCTTTAATAACAGCTAGAGCCAATACCACATAAATGTTCCTCTGGAAAGCTGCAGAGGAAACCACTGCACAAGAACAATAACAGGAAGTATATTAATCACAACCAACACATGGAACGAACATTGTGCAGTAGTGTCTTAAGAGCCAATATGAAAAAGCAAGGTAGTTAATGGCCTCACAGGCAAAGACTGTTTGTGCAAAGCAGCTGGTACTTGCCACTTACCTCCTCATCCTTCTCTTCACTGTCAATTACACTTCCACGATCACTGTCTACTGATCCTTCTAATTTAAATGGAAACAAAAAAGATCAGACAGACACAGAACAATGTGGTCACCATTTAAGCAACTTTAAAGACTCTGTGAAGGAAACTGAAATTCAAGTGGATAGGCAGTGGTTTGAAAGAGCTTTGAAAGCTGATGAAATTTAAACACTTTGCATTTCTAATACACAAAGCACAAGTAACTGAGAAGTTACTGCTTTGTATACTGGAAAAGTGGTTATTACAGCATGAAGAACATTTTTTTCCCCAGCTAATTACAGCTTGCATCTAAACATGCAGGAAGAACACTACACAGGATAACCAAAGTGGTGAGTTAAAACAGACAAAAATCATGGATTAGAAACTAATTACTTGCATAGAAATAAAAGGTCATGCCAGCAGATACCTTCACTAGAGAGATCTCCAAGGCCAACATCATCCTGTTCCATAAACTGCTGAGAGCCAATCAAGTAAGGTAAAGGTCTGTCAATATAGAGATCCTGGAGAGAGACAACATCAAGTCTTTCTGACATCTCTGAACAGCTCTACATGGCTGACAAAGATAGAAGTCTTACACCCCTTGTTTCAACTCGAGGAAAATACAAGCTTGTTTAGAGTCCCACCAAACATATGCTTCAAATCAACATACAACTGTGTGGGCCAGCTGAGGTTTATTCCTCTCAACACCATCAAACAAAGTGGCTACTTCTACTTGTGTAGTCCCAACTTGTTTTCTACATGCCATCTAACAGAAGAATATCCTTGCAAAGACTTACAGGTATGACTCTTATCCCAAAACCTGGGATTTTTTAACTACTGGGACAGTAAAAACCACCCATAAAGATACGGTTTGTACCTAAAAAGCATGAAATTTGTATGTCCCACTCCCACACGGAAGTGAGGCTTCCCCTTCCAAGTTCACTCCATTAAACTAACTTCCTTTAGGCTGCCATACCTTAATGCTAACCTAACTGCAAGACAAGCAGTCTACACAAAGAACAGCTCAGAAAGAGCACTTCTTCGGATGCAATCATCAAATTCTATTTTTAGGTGACAGGTTTAGGTAACATCAACTTTACAATAACGCAGTGATACAGCTGATAGAAGCAAAGAGCAAGCCCAAGAAAGCAAAACAAACCCAGCAAAAACAGGTCTCTGTACCTTTGGCTCAAGTATCAGTTCCACTTTTTCATTACTTTCTTCCTCTTCTGAGTCAGAGTTGCCTGCTTTGATGTCTAGCTGTTCAAATGCACTGTCCAGAACCTGCAACCCATAATTCACTGCTTCTTGAATTTTAGGGATTAGATCAGCTTCCTTCTGTTCCCGTGTCTTTTCCTTTAGTAACAGAAAGGACACATGTTCATTACACTTTACTTAAGACTCAATCTTACTGCAACGCACATACAAAATGTTAATTTCAAATTAGCACAATGAAAGCTTTTTCACTATATGCATTAGAAGGACAATCAAAGTATTTTTTTTGCTTAATTCATTTTCATCACTCCAGAAACAGAGATGTTTTAAACATCCACACCAGCACAGTATTGTTTTATTTGTGCTCCCAAACTATTAGGGGGACATTCAGGGTATAATACACCTAGATTGTAATATATATATACACATATATAAAGCTCTATGAGCTCTATTTATTCCTAGAATTATTCCAGTCAGATTCTGCTTCCCCAATTCACTACCTATGAATCCAGTAAGGCAGCCCAAGGCCTTAATCCTCGTGCTGAAAAAACCACTTGAAAAATCAATGCATAAGTCTTGTCTGCTGGATACAGTACTGAGCTTGGGGAGGCCCTAACAGATGATCACACACTGTAGTAGCCTCCAGTGTTACTGTCAACTTTATGTCTGAATGACATACACTATCCAACAGAGAGACTTCAAGGAGAAAGGAAGGAGTTTGGTTTGTAAGCTGTAAATGTATGCAAAGCAAGTTTGAAAATAAGGTAGACAATGGCTGGAAACATAGTGACAGCACTCAAGGCAGCTGAAGTTAACTACCTGCTCTGTTTTGTCTCCAACATCAGCTTTGGGAACAGGCTCTTCCACTTCTTCATCATATACTCTCTAAAAAGTCAAGCAAAATTAATTCATGTAAGAACAATGTACTACTACGGGGCAAAATCACAGGTACCACCACAAAACACACTGTTAATACGTAATTAATTACACATTAATTCATTACACGTTAAAAAAGGAAGCCATGGGTGATGTTAAGCACCTTCATGCACTGAAGTCTTCACACTGAAGATACCATAGGCAGCCTCTCAACGCAACTGAGGTAATTTAACTCTGCCAATGTACTAACCTGAACATGTTAAAAAATGCACTGTTTTAACCCTCCCAACATAAAGCTATTCTAGACACCTTCGGAGTGGAACCCATAGTTTACTTAGAGGCTGTCTATTTTCCTTTAGTTTTCTGTCATTTAGTAGCTTTCTTCCATACTCACAGAGACGGTTCACAACACCTCTCACATCCAGCTCTTTTAGCACTCTTTTGTAGGACCAGCTACAAGGAGACAAAGTGGAATAAAATATCTCCCTGGAACCTGCAAACCTAAATCCAAATTTCAAACACAGGTGCAGTTATCCCCTGGGAAAAGACAGATCTCTCACTTACTAAACTGAGAATCAGAAATGAAGACCTATTTCTGTGCACTTAAATTTGGCAACAAACAGCTGTAAGCACACGAGATTTAAAACATTTGGTACAAACTGTTCTCAGCAGAATCATTATGCTGAACAGCCAAGCTAGGTCAGAAGAGACACTGCAGCTCTGAAAAAACCCACTACCACCAAAAAACCCCCACAATACAAATCCAGTTTTTTATCTTTTCCTCTGCCACCATCTTTCCAATAATAATGCCACGATGAGGCACATGTGGCCTGAAATAATGCTGATCAAAACAAAATACCTGATAAAACTCATGGTGCCAAAAAACCCACCAAAAAATCTGAAATCTGTTAAAGCTCTCCACCTTAATTAGACACGTGCTTCTAGTGCTACAATGTTGCAACAGGCTTTCAAGTCTAGCTTTACCTTTCAAAACAAAGATATTTACAAAGTGGCAACATTAACCAGAAAATATGATCATCATGACCACACCTAGTGGACAACTGCCTGCAGGCCAACACCTTTAACACCAAATGCTTTTTGAGTAAAATAACACCATTAAGCAAATTTACAGCATTGTATTACACTCCTCATATTTAGACAAGTAAGTCAAGACAAATGCTACATTCATGCAACTTTTGAAGATAAACCAAGACATCCCAGAATTCCCAACTCATTCATAGTACTAAAACCAAAACTCTGACCTCAAGGTCATGTATTAGCAAGGAGAAGGAAGGTATCACTGAAAAGGCAAAGGGAACCTGCCAATACTGGATAGCACATCACTCACAAGGGACTTAGGATATCCTTTAACAGAACACAATTAAAAGTCACTTCATCCCTAAATCAGCCTCAGACTTGCCAAAAAGCTAAATCACTTCTCCACACTACATTAAGAGACAATGACAATGTTTGAAGTACAAGTTTGATGTTGTACTAGAACACACTCACATTCTCTATGAACTGCGTGTTGGACAACATAAGAAAGTCATTGAAGACATTATGAAGGCGACAGTCTGTAGCTTTTGTTTCGTTAATCAATCCATCCACTTGTTTTTTGATTTCGTGTGTCCTGGAAATGGTCTGCTGAGAGAACTCTTGTAGAAAATGCAGAAGCTATTGACAAGAACAAAGGAAAGCAGTAGTCAGCAACCAACTCTTTTTCCTTCTGACACGGTTTATAAGACAGGCAGAACTGATCATACACTTCAACTGAGGACCAAAACACACACACTTTAGAGTGAAACACTCCCACGCAAACACGTAAGACCAAGTCTCAGCCAATTCATTCCGCATCTCCGTTCGGGCCAACTCCTCATTTTAGTTTTCCTGCCCGGACCGGCGGGTTAAAGCAACGAGAGAGCCACCGGGCCCCGGCAGGCTGCGTTCTTCCCGCGGAAGGCCCTTCCCGAGATCCCCGGCCGCTCCCCGGCCAGCGGGCGGCAGCACCGCCCCGCACAAAGGCCCCAAGCCCCGGGGAGGCCGCGGCCCGCGCACCCCTCCGGCGCCGGGCTCAGGCCCGGTCCCCGGCCGCACCGCTCACCCCGGCGTCCGAGGCCAAGGACCAGCTCTGGCTGCCTTTACGGATCTCGTCCAGCGACCAGGGCCGCTCCCACACCGGCGCGGGCTCCGCCGCGTCCCCGTTCATCTGCGGGAGAAGGACAGTGAGCCGCGGAGCCGCCGCCGCTGCCGCGCCCGGCCCGGTCCCGCCGCTCACCCTGGGCTCGCGCCGCCGCTCCCCCGCGGTCAGCTGAGCGCGGTCACGTGACCTCGCCCCGCCCGCGCGCCACCGCAGGGCCGGCAGGGGGCGCGAGGCGGCGCGCGCGGCGGGCGGGCGGAGCCACCGCATCCCCTCCCACCGCATCCCCTCCCCTCGCATTCCCTCCGCTCGCATTCCCTCCCCTCTCCTCCCACCGCATCCCCTCCCCTCGCATTCCCTCCCCTCTCCTCCCACCGCATCCCCTCCCCTCGCATTCCCTCCCCTCTCCTCCCACCGCATCCCCTCCCCTCCTTTCCCCTCCCCTCTCCTCCCACCGCATCCCCTCCCCTCGCATTCCCTCCCCTCTCCTCCCACCGCATCCCCTCCCCTCCTTTCCCCTCCCCTCTCCTCCTACCGCATCCCCTCCCCTCCTTTCCCCTCCCCTCTCCTCCTACCGCATCCCCTCCCCTCCTTTCCCCTCCCCTCCCTTCCCCTCCCACCGCATCCCCTCCCCTCCTTCCCCTCCCCTCCTTCCCCTCCCCTCCCTTCCCCTCCCACCGCATCCCCTCCCCTCCTTTCCCCTCCCCTCCCACCGCATCCCCTCCCCTCTCTTTCCCTTCCCTTCCCCTCCCACTGCATCCCTTCCCCGCCCGTCCCGTCCCGTCCCGTCCCGTCCCAGCCGCGCCGCAGGAATCCCGCGGTTCCAGGAAGCGGCGGGAGGTGGGTGTGTCCGCCGCCGCTGTGTCCGGGGTCTGGCAGCCGTCGCTGAGAGACCGGACGTGGCTTGTAGGGGCCACGTGCGGAGCGCGCCCTGCGCTACGCTGGGAACAAATTCGGGGATCGCAGGAGGGTCTGCAGCACATCATTCCCCACCGGAGCGCTGCAGCGGGGTCTGCTGATGCCCAGTCTTACAAGTAAAATGGGACCTCTTCCTCCTATTTTTCTTACTGAAGTAAGTGCAAGGCTTACCTTAAGCCAAGTAAAATCTCCTTAGCTTTAGAATGGATGAGCCTTAGTAAACCCACGCCAGAACTGAGGATTTGCTAGAAGAAAACACACTAACATGAACAAATATACAGTGCAAATCGCCAAACTGGAATTCAATTATTTATTCAGTTATTATCCCTAGGCCTTTAGAGGTAAAACACCCCGACTAATTTCCCCTTTTCTTGCTATTTTTTTTCCAATGGATTAAAAAGCCTTGTCATACCACTGTATTTCCTATGATCTTTATTACAAGTGAATTCATGAGAAAGGAGATGACAATAAAATAACCTGTTCTTCCATGTTGTAACTAAATAATCCTTTGGCAATAATCAGACCTTAATATTAGCACAGGGAGTTTATTTATTTATTGCCTTTGACTACATTGATACCACTCGTGAGGAACCTGGGCATTGACTGATCTTACTAGAGTTCTCAAATAAGAAAAAACAGGCAAGATCTCCAAGTTCTTATATATTGATCTAATGGCTACATTCAGATACTGGAAATACGTTGTTAGATAAGGGACACAGAAACTTCTAAAAGCAAAGTATCATAATATTCCTTTCAATTCTATTTTTCTGTGATTCTATGACAAGATACCATTACCAAACTGGCTCAGACCTTCAAACCTTCAAATGTAAAGAATTTTATTATACTGATAATGAAGCAGAAACTAACAAAGGACAAGTAGAAAAATATTAACCTAGGCTGGTTTCACAATGTCATGAGCTAGATAGTTAAAAACCACAGATGGGATTAATACAAAATTATTCTCAAAGCCTTTTAGTGTTTTGCAGTAGTTTCTTCCTCCACAAGATTCCAACAACCAGAAAAGCTTGCCTTTAGTTACTTTCCATATTCACTGACACATGTAATTAAATCCTTTGTTGATAATGCAAAGCTCTACTTTCACAGAAATTTGTGCATTATAAAACATGAGATCTATGTGCTCTTTGTGCACTGGTGCTGCGAAATGTAGGGTCTTAGCATCGGGCAGCTTCAGGTCTGGGCATCTTGCAGATCAATTTCCATAAAAAAACCCGGCATGACAGCTACATAGAACCTGAATTAGGGGAAGCTGTTTATTTGTGATACATACACCAGTCTCTGAGCAGAGAGGACTATGAATGGCACAACAAAAATCTGCTTTCTAGAAGTCCCATACTAAACATTACAGACAGGGTTACAAAAAGCATTTCATCCTAAAATTCCTTTTAGAGAGAAATTTAGACAGGTTCCATTTAAAGTTTAGAGAAAAGATGGCAGCAAGAACAATCACTTGCTGTTCCCCTCAGAACTCTAAATGATCATGTTACATAAAGGTATCAAAAATCACATGTCATCAGGGACTAATCTGCAGATTAAGAACCTGGACACATAAGACTGTACAGAGCTGAGTTCTCTAGTATCTGTGCTTAAAGCCATGCCTTAGCACTTTGTTAAATTCACAAATATTTACAAGGTAAAGAGAATACCACAGCCAGCTTTCCCAATAGCTAACAGAAAGTAAACATGTTTTTATAACCTTAGAACAGGATGCAAACATAGAAAAAAGTCAAATTACAATTAAAAGTTAAGCTTCTGCGTCCCATGGGAAAGAGCCCCAATACAATTTGTGCATTGTTCTTCATTTTCCCTGCCACTCCATGCTCTCATGCACAGTAGTGCGGTATGTCTTGGTTCAGAGGCAGAGAGGTGTGGTTATTCAAGCCCTGCAATTACCAGAATTCCCCAGTCTCCAGGAGATGGTCCCAGCACCTGCATTATCTGCAGGCTGCAAAAAGTCTTGGGGGTGACAAGCAAAGCCAGGGCTTGAAGATGCCTCAGACTCTGGTGCACAGTGTAGAAAGGAGTATCTATAGCTAGAAATAAGTACATGTGCTGTCAGTGGATCAGCACAGGAGCCTGAAACCTCCAGGGGAACTTCCCCTTCTGCCTGGTGTTCATTACTGGTTAATGCAATGACAGAACACACTGTTTGCCTATTGGTGTATTTATTCATTTCAGGGAATTAAAAATCAGCTTTCCTATAAATAATTAATTATAACTCATAATAATAAGAAATAAGCAGATTACCCATGTCACCTAAAAAGACCTTGCTATACTGAATCAAATGACTTACTGAATAAGTTGTGCAAGCAGTAAAAAAATAAACAGTCTGATAAATTCAGTTCAGGTAACTAGAAATTAGGGGACAAAACCAAAACCCACAGCAAAGAGCTAACCCTCTAAATGAACCTGGACTTGGGCACATGACTTCACTGGTTCATGGTTTGATCCTTCTTTGATCTGAAAAGTTAATCTCTGGTGGTAAAATAATGGGCTTGGAGAACAGGCATTACCCTGGAGTTCCTTGGTGAGGTGTAGGAATACCTGCTATGTGACGAATAGGGAAACTTGACTTCTGTGTTGTCTCTGGTTTCTGCATTCCTCTAGGTAATAAGCTCTGAAACTTGAAATCTCTGACACCTAAGGGAGTCACCCAAAATCATGCATCAAGTCAGCATCAGTATGAAGAATTAAAAAAAGGCTCCTGAATCACAGTCCCATGGTGTTCTACTTTAGTCTTTAGCAAAACTTTGAAATGTGAAACTCATAGGACTAATGAAGTAGTGCTACCCTCCCACTTTTGTAAACAGATCAAGAAATTAAACTTATCATATTAATTGATGTACCACAGTTGATAAAACAAGATAGAGCAAGGATGACTGTGAACTTATGGTCCAGGTTAGACCCAGGAAAGCCTTTCACCAAGTGTGTGCTTGAGAACAAAGAGTGGCTCCACTGCAGACAGTGGAACTATCCAGAGGGCTCAAACTAAGGATATACATAAGTGCTTCCCTTGACCCAAGCCCTAAGATCTAATTTGAAGGCTGCAGAAGTTAACGGGAGTTTTCCAGCTTTCCTGAGTAGGTTCAAACCTTTTTAAACTAAAGATTGTGTTTATATTGGAGGTTTAGATATCTGTGTTATTTAATGTGCAAATATTTATCTGCATGATATATCTAAGTTCTATGGAATCAGGAGTGAACTTTGCAAAACCTTATTCTCTCATTGTGTATTAACCCACCATGAGGGCACCAGCTTTTTTTGATGGAAAGTGTCATGGTTTAGCATAGTTTGGGTTTTTAGTTACAGAGGGCTCCATCAGCCACGGAAGTGATTCTTTGCAAAGAGGTGCTTACAGCTTCCTCCAGACCCAATAGAACCACAACTGGCTAGTTTGAATATTGGCAACTTTTTTAAGCCGCTTAAGAAGCTTGACACACCTCTGTGATCCACATTTAAGAACGAACAAACCCTGGGAAAGCTCTTGTTTCTGGCTTTTGAACAGGTAACCGGGGCCTGTGCGGCCCAGCGGGGCCGGGCCGGGCCCTGCTCGGGGTGGTCCGGCCAGGTCAGCCACGGTGCGGCTTGGCTGAGATCTCAGCCGCTCCTGCTCGCTGGACACCCGGCACAGCCCCTCAGTGCGGGCTGGCCGGGACACAGCCACCCTGGAGCCTCGGAGCCCTGTTCCACCCACGGCCCTGCTCCGTGCAGGCGGCCCCGCGGCACGGCCAGGCCAGGCCAGCCCTCACCCAGTGCGGCCGAAATTCATCTGAGGCAGCTGCCCGGCAAAGATCATGTGAGCAAGAGCGATAAGCGAATTCCAGCTGCAAGGTCCGGGTGAGATTAACCCTTTTAGTGTTGTAAGTTTCCTCCAGAACAGATGAAGCCTGCAGACATCAATCCTCTCCCAAGTTAAAGGAAAATGAAAGGTGAAGGCACATGAAGAAAACACCATAAAGACACCAAAGTCAGTGAAGAAGGAAGAGCTGAAATCCTGAGGGAGGAGAAGGAGGAGATGCTCCAAGCTTAGAAGCTGAAATTCTGTTGTAAAGCTATGGTGGTGATGGACTGTGATACATCAGAGTACCCACTGTAATTTCATGAAAGCGTGGGGGGTGGAGCGTTCAAACCGCAACCATGAGCAAAGGCACCTGTGCTGAAATAAGCAAATGTTGAAGTAGCTGTGATCTGATGAGAAGCTTGAACAGAGAGACATGAAAGTGATGAAGGCCCTTGTTCCCAGGGAAGAAGAAGACCTCTGTTCCTAGAAATGAAGATGCTCCCAGAGATGGGTGAAGAGAATGTTTGTTTCTGAACAGCTCAACCTTAAAATGGTAGCCCATTAACTCAAGATTGAACCCTCGAAAACAGTTGTGGGAAAGCTGTAAGACGAGGGAAGGGACTTTCACATGCGAGCAGAGAACCAAGCCGGGCGGCTGTCTCGCTGTGACATTAAAGCTACGAGAGAACTGTTTGTTGTGGAGATGTCTCCACAGCGTGAACAAGAGAGACTCCTCTCCCTAAGTGAACTGAGATTACTATAGAGGTGGTAAGCTGGCTGAAAAAATCTTAAGGGTTGTCTTTTTACATTGTCAGTTGGAGAAGGGAGAAAGGTGGAGGGAAGAGAAGTGTTCTAAAGGTTTAGTCTGACCTTTCTTTCTTTTAGGTCTGTAATAAACTTCTTTATATTCTTTTAAGTTTTGTGCTTGCTTTGTTTTCTCCTAATTCTTATCTCACAGAAGGAAAATAAGTAAGTAATGGATACTTCGAACCAAACCACTACAGAAAGTAAGAACACCAAATCATAGAATGGTTTGGGTTGAAAGGGATTTTAAAGATCATCTAGTTCCAACCTCCTGCCATTGGCAGGGACACCTTCCACTAGGCCAGGTTGCTCAAAACCGCATCCAGCCAGGCCTTAAACACTTCCAGGGATGGGGCGTCCACCTGGGCAACCTATTCCAGTGTCTCACCACCCTCACAGTAAAAAATTTCTTCGTCATAACGTATCTTCTCATAATAACAATTCTAAACATGCTGTCTTTCACTTTAGAATCATTACCCCTTGTCCTGTCACTGCTCTCCTCATCTTTCCTATAATCTTAACAGAATTCTGCATGCTCTGGTGAAATTAGGGCAGTGCTATGAAAGCAATTACCCTTGGAAAAAAAGGTGTATTAAAAAGAAGAATTCACTGCCAGATCTAAGACTTTAGGTAGGGACTAAATTCTCTTAAAGCAAGATCTGAGTATCCTCAAGCAGGAGGTTCAAAGGCACCCAGTGTCAGCCTACCAGCAGACAGTCTGCAGCACAGCTGGCAGAGCTCTGGCATCTTTGTCAAGAAATCATTGGCAGAAGAATAAGGTGTTCTGACTAACAAGCACTCTGAAAGCAAAACCAGTCTTGCTTTGAGGTCTCTATCAAAAAGCCACAAAAGGATTGCCATAAAATTTCCTGTTAAGCCAGGGTGACCTGGTAGTAGCAAAGCCTGCACTTGGCAGGTGAAAGGGAGGGAACACTTTTACAGTGGTACAAGATATAGGATGGTGCACATCACCATAGTTTCTCTACATTTGTATGAAAGCCTTATATCAAGAGATGTGGGAAAAGACATGCAATCATCACTGACAGAGTTTGCAAACAATAGTTAATGTGCCAAATAATAACTGTCTGGTCACCTTAATGGTGAAATAAACTGTGCTTACTTAGTTCATGCTTTAGACTTTTTTTTGGGGGGGGAGATTTTATCATTTTGAAGGAATAGGATTTTTAAACAACTGTGTAAAGTATAAAATTTGTATTAACAACAGTGCCCGTGAGAAGAATTTAGGGATGGAAAGCACGTGTTTTCTATCTAGAACAATATGGTGCTTAAGACAGCTGCTGAGGTGCCTGGATACATATACAGGAAAGGCATTATGTCCTTCATAGTATCTGAGGTTGTTTCCACAACACTTACAAGCTTTTATACCTTGTTCTATGTTCAGATTTGAAATGAGATACTGTCAGGTTTGAGACTGTGCAGAAATGGGTTACAGGAATGAAAATAAATCTGTGCTACAGAACTGAAGATGAAAACTGCTGTACTCACTTGAGAAAGGTTGTTAGCTGACTCAACACTTTGTAAACATGGACAAGAGGGAGACTTAGGTGATAAAGTACTGTTATCTGCCATGCCAGAAGCAAAGGATGAGAAATGATATTTACTGAGTTTTCTCAATGAAAACATGACTATCATGAAATTGAACTTTTAAATGTAGTGATTACATCAGAAAAAAAACAAAAAACAAGTGTTTAGTCTGAAGATTGAATGCTTACAAACTCTTCATTAATTATGTCTTTCTTACTAAAGAATTATCAAACCTGCATGGACTTCAGCTTTAGCATTTCCTCCAGAGAGGTCATGGAATTATGTTATGATGTACTTTAATTTCTTTTGCTCCTGCTGAATTCTTTGGATTAAATTGATTATTATTAGTATGCAGCAATACATAGTGGACAGGAAAAAATGACAACTTTTCTTGCCACCATTGTAAAGTATATAACTGTGTTTAATTTAATCTAAGAAAAAAAGCAGCAAATGATTTAACTTATTTTTTCAGAGTCTTTAAACTTTAAAATCATAGGCTAAATTTCCTGTAGCTGATAGTAAGTCACCCACAGAAATGAGTTTTGAATTGCTTGGCAGCATCTGTAATGAAGTATTTTTAAATGTAGGTAGGCACACAGTCAGATATTGTTTCCTGAAAAGAGGTTGCAGAGCAAGAGAAAGCAGAGTACTTGATTAGCACTCTGAAATTTATCACTTCTTGGGAAAGTGCACATATAAAAGTGATCATATACTCTACTATGATTACTCAGGTCAAAGCCTGAACAGTTCCACAGGAGTAACAACAGGGTTTTGATTTGAGAGGAATTTTTTGTTTTGGTGGAGGAGAAGGAGAAATGTTGTCATGGGATCCAGCTTCAATGTTAAGAGGTTCTGATCCTGGTAATGGCCAAGTACCTTCGGTTGCCTTTCAGTGCACAGCACCACAGCATTAACCATGAGTATGCAAAGATCTGGCAAAAGCTCCACTTGCTATTCATACCTAATGCACTAGTCAGCATGTTCCAGCCCACTGATAGCAGAAGGGATTTCACATGCATTTCTGCCCCACCTAAAAATCACCTAGCTGGATAATATTGTCTACAGCTTAGCTATCAATATTTGTATTCTATCAGAAAGGCATTTTTCCCTCATGCTTCCAAGGAATACAGAGTTCTGGACTCAACAATTTACCCAGGTCAGTGCTCTACAAAACCAAACATTTTCTCATTGCCAGCTGGAAAAATTTCAGAGATTTCTTTGGATATTACAAAAGAACTGCATTTGCATTGAGCAGGCTTCTCCCTCCCCCCAATCTCCCCATTTAGACTTGAATTGCACAACATAAAGGCACCATAAAATATTTGCTCCCTGATTCCACATAAAGTACTTCAGCTTTTCTGGAGACTTAGAGCTCTCTGGAAGCCAAGCATCCCACAATGGTAAGTCAAAGGTTTAGATTGGTTTGGGCTTTTTGTTAATGGGGATACAGATAGGTCCTTGCTTTAAAACTGCAACAGGAGAGCATTTAAGAGAATCACCTGGTTACACATTTTAAATGTGGCTAGATTGTATTTCAAACCTGCAAGATGCAAAGACAGGAAGGCACCTCTGTGAAGATTACTGTGAATTTTGTTCTTTGTATTGTAATTCTTTGCAAGAAACTGTACAGATTATCTCCTAGTCCTTCACTTGCTGTTATCCTTTCCTCAGAAATGTTTGTGAAAATACTCAGAGTTTTGCAAACATTTAGGACCATGCTTTTAAAGCTTATAAATATGAAATACAGTATAAAATATGTCATTTTACAATGAAAAGAAGTGTATACCTTGTCCGTGTATTTTTTTCTGCTCTTTTTAGCGGGGGGGGTGGGGGGTGGGGGGGGTCCCGGGTGCAGGGGAATCCAGCCAGAGTCATGATATGGACACTGATACGATTTGAGCATCGTGCTCCCCTTTATTGTTCACTTACACCAAATTATAGTTTGCAAAGTTCATATCCCTTTCCCATGAGAAAGCCTCTAAGCAGCGGGGGAGCTGACCAGTGTATACCTTTTCCCAAGGCTGTTCAAGGCTGCCGGCTAGCAGGTACCTTGCAAGCCTGTCTTCAGCCTGAGGCCCCGTCAGGGGTACTTCTGCAGCAGCCCTGGGATGCCCAAGCTCTTCTGGGGTATCTCATGCCCCTGTTCCACAAGGAATTCCTCTACAGCTCTTCACTTTTGATCCCTCAAATGGTGCCCTGTTCCAGCTCTTCAAGCCTCTAAAGGTGTTTGCAGAATCTGAATCAAGAGTTGGGCAATGATAAATAGACCGACAAAGTCCTATGGCCTAGTTTTCCTGTAATTTGTGCTCACATAATCCCAAAGGTACAGACATCAAGTACTACCTTTGATGAGCATCGTAGGAATGGCCTGGGCTCTACAGAGTGGGCAGTAGTTTCTATATGTTGATTCATAAACAGGGGAAAAATTACCATCTGCTCTTTCTCTGCTTAAACTTTATTTCTAAGTTTCTGTTACTTAGCTGGAAAATCATTTAGTTGTTGCAACATAAAGCTCATTCAGATACCTGACTGAACACCACAGACTTCCCCTTACATTTCTGTTTAGTTTCAGTGGAAGGTCTAAAATTTTGATCTTTAGAGAGAGGAGCATGCCCAAGCTCATCTGACTGGCATTTCCAGGAATGGCATGATAAGCAAAATGTTGGAGGAAAAACATTATAAAACATTAACAGAAGACAGTGCAACAAATGAAGGATTTTCTATAAAGACTTGAGTTACATATCATGGACCATCTGTGTTATTGCAAGCACTTGACTCAGGCACTACAGAATAGCACACTTTAGGAGTTTTTCAGTCTTTCCCCTTAACTTCTCTTATTCTGGCTATGGTGCTCAGCATGACAATTGTCTCTGTTCTAGCCTAAAGCCCCAGGAACTCCACATCATAGAACCACAATGAAAATGAAGCATTACACCCTTCCCAGACCACTCCATAAACCCTCTTCCTCCTTGCTTTCACTACACCATAAATGTCACTCAGTCTTATAAGAAAGCAGGACATCAAGGATTAAAATACCAAGGTTTTATTCACAGCAGACAGAGGAGTTTCTCCTTGGCTCAGCACCTGCCTAAGGCTCAGGATCTTTCAACGTCTTACGGCATTATGATTCAAGTAAGCCACGGCAGACAGCAGTGCTGCCTAAACCCAAAACCTCTCACTGGTGTTTTAAACCCAATTTCAAGCAGCAACAGTCTCAGTGACATCAACAGCTTCTGAAGTTTCAAGTTTCCAAGTAACTTGGAAAGATCTACTCATTTTAAAATCCTTTCATGTTAGTCTGCAAGTGCTATCAAGAAAATTTAAATAACTTCCGCCATTGCTTCTCAGTCTCTGGCTATTCCTAAACTTTTGCTTTGTCAGCTGGAGCAACCCATCCAAATAAACCTGTGCTCTCTCCTGCTTTTCCAGTCCCTCTACCCCAGTATAACAATCATTACAAAGCCATGTAGGCTTTTTGAAAAAAAGTTGTGGTTGTTCAGCAGGTCCCAGGGGACATATCTGAAGCTCTCTTACCGAAGCTTAGCTGTTGCCCCCACTAGACAAAAAGAGGTGCATGCTGTTTCAAGTCCAAGCCTGTGTCTTCATGGTTTGACAAGATAGCTCAGGTGATGCTAAGTACAATGTACAGCACTCAAATTTTGCCCAAAGACACACATTTATCTCTCTCTTCTCTGCCCAGCCACCTATGTCAAAAAAACAACTGGAACAGATGTAGATCTGAGACGTCCTCTCCAGTGCCAAATGTGACCAAGAGTTTTACAGGGCTTTCAAGTCTGTAATACTATTGAAGTTTTGTGTGATTTCTAGAGACGGGACTTTGGCAGGGAACGATGCTGTTGAGACGGTAATGTCATGCCATTTTGTGTCTTCCCACCTAAATGAAAAAGCCATCAATGCAGGGAAATATCTGGAGTGTACTTTTCCACTATTTTCATGTACACATAAATTTTGATTCAGGTTCAGTGACAGCTTTCGAAAACAGAGCTAATCAATGTGGAATAAAATCCATGGCATGGGCTCTGTGTTTCTTTTACAGAAGAGCTTTCTGGCTTTCCTTATCGCAATGGGCGTCATAGTGACCCTGGGTGATGCTTACTGCTGGTCTAAAATTCACAAGCCAGGGGAGGCCAAAAACGGTAAGAACAAGGAAGGTCCTGTCACCTGATTGCCCTGTGGTAGCTTGGCTCTGCATGGAGCTGCCAGGAAGGGCTCAAAATACAAGGGAGGGGGAAGACATTGGAAAGACACAAATAGGGGTTTCCAGCAGCAAGTTGCCGAAAGTAGGGGAAAAACAAATAAGTGAGTGTGGTTGCAGCAATATTATTGCTGTTGGTGGTAGGTTGCTATTGCTATTCCAGCACATAGAGCTCATTCAGGAGTTGACAGAGTAAAACCCCAATCCTTGTACTTTACTATTGCCTGGGAGAAGATTTTCAGGAAAGCTGAAATAATTCTTAAACTCTTCAGCTTTTAGGTGAAGGCTTAAAGAACATGTTCTGTTTTGCTGCTGTCTTATGCAGGCTGTATGCTGAATGGAAAACTGTATCCCTTGGGACACATTGAGAGGACAGAAGATTGCTACAGATGCAGCTGCAGTGAAACTGAAATGAAATGCTGTTCCCTGTAAGTTTGAACTTTTTGGTACCATCACTGCCTGTAGGATGACCACAGCTTTCCGTTGCTGTGGATAAGTGAGTTTGTAAGGGCACGAGAGAGCCTTTTCTCACCCATGTCACAGAGCTACTGAAAGCAACACATAGCACTTGATTGTTTGGATCCTTAGCTGTGTTTGCCATAGCTCATTTTCTGCTGACTGGGACTGGACACAAGCCTTTCTGGGCACATCCAGTTGGTGCTTGCCTTCAAGTTTTTAGGAACTTGTGAACCCATCTTCCACTGCAGTTAAGTCTTTCATTAGCTGAGAAAGTGGGGGTAGGAAGGAGTGACTTAAGTGAAGTTTCTCTAAAGAGCTTATGATGAACTGAATTCCTTTCCTGAGGTGCTTTTCTCCAGTGAATATGCTAACATAGAATGACAAGGCTCAGCTCTGAAGTATCTCTCCAACATTCTCCTTTCCTCCTCTTCTGCTTTCTCAAAGGTCCAAAATAGCTTGATTACGATCTTTGCCTTTGTTTAGGGGGCACAATCTATCAGGGAGCAGTCACCACATCTTATGCAAACTGGAAATAATGAAAAATTAATGGAAAAAAAGAGAAAAGATGCCAAGCCTGTGCTTATGTCACACTGCAGAGTGCTGTGCTAGAAATTCCTTTGCTAGTGCTGAGCATCCTGGTACATCTACACAGTTCAGTGCACAGGACATCATTTGAGGCTCTGGAAGCTGCAGCTGCATGGTAGTCAAGCTAGCTCAGCTGCCCTTAGCCATAGTTTCAGAGCTCTCTCACTCAGCAGTAGTCCAAGCTATAATCACTGAACTATTGAAACTTTTATTGCTCTCAAGCTAACATTTGCTTTCTCTTTGCCACTGACAGCTTTACTACTCCTGTTGCTTATGACAAAAAGAAATGTAAAGTTGTTTTCAACAAAGAGCGCTGTGACTATGATGTGGTGCAGAAGGACGACCCCTCAAAGGAGTGTTTTGTCTATTCTCGTGTGGGCTAACACCTGCTCCAAACCTCTCTGCACTGTGGAATTCCTCTTCTTCCAACAGATGCTTTGCCATCACAGAGAAGCATGGTGACATGGGAAAATCTCATAAAAGAGAAGACTTCAGTAGCTCACTTCTAATCTCCTAATTGTTCTAATTCAGCTTACAAAATGCATAATCATATAAAGTGTCTCATTTCTGTCATCACTGCATTTGTTGACTACAATAAATTGAGATGAAACATCCATAAATGCTTCATACTGATGTTTTGTTTACTGCAGTGACATGGGGAAATGTCACCTTCTTTTAGAAAGAAATGCATTTGGCTCTCTACTCTGACATGCTGTGCACCAGTACCCTGGCACAAGCCACTGTCATGCTTTACAGGTTCTCTTCTAGCCAGATGTCACAATCTGTTACCATTTTGAGGTGATGCAGTGTTTGGGACATGCTGTACAATGGCTCCTACTCAGGGCACATAGGACACAACTGGCTGTAGGACTTTTGGGAACACCTGTGCTGCTAACACCTCAGAAAAATCAGTGATGATGAGAGATCATCATCCTATTTCTCCCATTTTTTTCTCCTTATTTTCATCAATGAAATCACCCAAAACTGGCAGCGACTGTTCATCTCCATCACCCACTCTGACCAGCCCTGAAGTTTAAAACAATGTTAAACTTTAAACTCTGACACTCTGACTTGTCCTCTGCCAAGCCCTGATCCTGAAAGTCTGCACACACTGTGCTGCTTTAGTGGTTCTTGTCCACTCTGAAAAAGAAATCTAGATCAGCCCCTGGAGACATGCTTCTTCATGGCAGCAGAGCTTGAGGTACTAATAATGCAGATTCCTTCTGTCTCCTCAGTATAACAATTCCCCACAATCACAGGGGAATTAAGTTCAGCTTAGAAATCAAATGTCCCATCTGGCAATGGCTAGTGTCCTAAATCTGCCCACATATATGAGACCAGACAACAAAAGCCTGTTAAATGCTGCTTCTACATGGAGCTCTCCACTCCAGAACTGGGTATTAAAAAACCACAACCGTCTGTAGTTAACTGTTCCATGGTTTGAAAAGAGACACACCTTCCAAAACAAGTGGACTGTTTAATGAAGTTCCATAATCACAAGTCTGTTGTCTTGTGAAAGTATGAGGTTACACTCAACTGAACGTTCTTAGTGCAGGGATCCTCACTTGGCCCCAAAACAAGAGTCAATCTACATTTATTCAGCAGGGGTATTTCCTTCACAAGACAATCCACCTCAAGCTCTGTGAGCCATTATTAAAATCAGAAAGATTTAGTGTGGTGTATTTTCTCTGGCTTTGGTAATTTGCTTACGAGCTGTGTTTTAAGGCTTCTTAGACCTCCAAATAACATACCTCGGTTTGGGGAAAAAAATCCAAAGATTTTGCAGGCACTGGTATTACATACTTCACCTTTTAAAGTTCTTTGTGCTGCAGACTGGGTATCAGTCAACAGCTCTGTGTTTCTCTACAACTGGTTCCTGTAAAGATGAAAAATGTGAGGGGCCAGAATAAAGAGGCAGCTCAGCTTTTTCCAATATAGACATTTGCATATGCCTTTTAAAGATCTTACTCCCATTCACTGATTCCATCCTATCATTCTTCTAAAGGGAGCAAGTGAAAACAAACATTCTCATGTTGCTTAAGGTTCTAGAGGTTTTTTTTTAAGCCCAAAGAGGTTTCATATTCTGCAGGAGAGGAACAGTTTTGAAACTTGTCCTGAATGACTTTTGCTGTTTCATGCTAGCTCATGTCAAAACTACACAGAACACAACCTTAGCTGATACACCTGAAAGAATATTCTTGCTTACAGAAAAAACAGCCACAGCTTCATAGGGAAGTAATATTTTCAGCATGGAGATCAAACACTTCCTCCCTAAGTAGCTCACAGAACTGTTTCTTGAGAAAATTTGGTTTTCAAAATTCATGTGTTTATTTAAATTTTATTTATAAAAAGAACAAATTTGATGAAAAACAAAAGTTGGAGTTTCCTGATGGAATACTTTTTAATTTGAGACATAGAGAAGTACAGACATCAAGATTAATATCCAGCTTGTTGTAACCTGGAACTCTGCCATGCAACATTGAAATGTTTCAGAATTCGAAATTTTTCCCTAACAAAGCCTCTCAAGTTAAGTGAGGAAGTATTTCTTCTAAAATTTATGAAAATTAGTTTATTATCTTATATCTAATTTTGGTGGAGGAGAAAGAGAAATGTTGTCATGGGATCCAGCTTCAGCTGAGGCTGCAGTGTTAAGAGGTTCTGATCCTGGTAATGGCCAAGTACCTTCGGTTGCCTTTCAGTGCACAGCACCACAGCATTAACCATGAGTATGCAAAGATCTGGCAAAAGCTCCACTTGCTATTCATACCTAATGCACTAGTCAGCATGTTCCAGCCCACTGATAGCAGAAGGGATTTCACATGCATTTCTGCCCCACCTAAAAATCACCGAGCTGGATAATATTGTCTACAGCTTAGCTATCAGTATTTGTATTCCATCAGAAATGCATTTTTCCCTCATGCTTCCAAGGAATACAGAGTTCTGGACTCAACAATTTACCCAGGTCAGTGCTCTACAAAACCAAACATTTTCTCATTGCCAGCTGGAAAAATTTCAGAGATTTCTTTGGATATTACAAAAGAACTGCATTTGCATTGAGCAGGCTTCCCCCTCCCCCAATCTCCCCATTTAGACTTGAATTGCCCAACATAAAGGCACCATAAAATATTTGCTCCCTGATTCCACATAAAGCACTTCAGCTTTTCTGGATACTTAGAGCTCTCTGGAAGCCAAGCATCCCACAATGGTAAGTCAAAGGTTTAGATTGGTTTGGGCTTTTTGTTAATGGGGATACAGATAGGTCCTTGCTTTAAAACTGCAACAGGAGAGCATTTAAGAGAATCACCTGGTTACACATTTTAAATGTGGCTAGATTGTATTTCAAACCTGCAAGATGCAAAGACAGGAAGGCACCTCTGTGAAGATTACTGTGAATTTTGTTCTTTGTATTGTAATTCTTTGCAAGAAACTGTACAGATTATCTCCTAGTCCTTCACTTGCTGTTATCCTTTCCTCAGAAATGTTTGTGAAAATACTCAGAGTTTTGCAAACATTTAGGACCATGCTTTTAAAGCTTATAAATATGAAATACAGTTTAAAACATGTCATTTTACAATGAAAAGAAGTGTATACCTTGTCTGTGTATTTTTTTCTGCTCTTCACTTTTGATACCTCAAATGGTGCCCTGTTCCAGCTCTTCAAGCCTCTAAAGGTGTTTGCAGAATCTGAATCAACAGTTAGGCAATGATGAATAGACCAACAAAGTCCTATGGCCTAGCTTTCCTGTAATTTGTGCTCACATAATCCCAAAGGTACAGACATCAAGTACTACCTTTGATGAGCATTGTAGGAATGGCCTGGGCTCTACAGAGCGGGCAGTAGTTTCTATAATATATGTTGATTCATAAACAGGGGAGAAATTACCATCTGCTTCTTTCTCTCTACAGAAGAGCTTTCTGGCTTTCCTTGTCGCAATGAGCATCATAGTGACCCTGGGTGATGCTTACTGCATTAATTTATTTCAAATTCCAGGGAGGCCATACAGAGGTAAGAACAAGGAAGGTCCTGTCACCTGATTGCTCTGCGGCAGCTTGGCTCTGCATGGAGCTGCCAGGAAGGGCTCAAAATACAAGGGAGGGGGAAGACATTGGAAAGACACAAATAGGGGTTTCCAGCAGCAAGTTGCCGA
This sequence comes from Coloeus monedula, assembly GCF_965178545.1. Taxonomy (NCBI): domain Eukaryota; kingdom Metazoa; phylum Chordata; class Aves; order Passeriformes; family Corvidae; genus Coloeus; species Coloeus monedula. The sequence continues at coordinate 20,157,023 of NC_138788.1, forward strand.
AAGTAGGGGAAAAACAAATAAGTGAGTGTGGTTGCAGCAATATTATTGCTGTTGGTGGTAGGTTGCTATTGCTATTCCAGCACATAGAGCTCATTCAGGAGTTGACAGAGTAAAACCCCAATCCTTGTACTTTACTATTGCCTGGGAGAAGATTTTCAGGAAAGCTGAAATAATTCTTAAACTCTTCAGCTTTTAGGTGAAGGCTTAAAGAACATGTTCTGTTTTGCTGCTGTCTTATGCAGGCTGTATGCTGAATGGAAAACTGTATCCCTTGGGACACATTGAGAGGACAGAAGATTGCTACAGATGCAGCTGCAGTCGAACTGTAATGGAATGCTGTTCCCTGTAAGTTTGAACTTTTTGGTACCATCACTGCCTGTAGGATGACCACAGCTTTCCATTGCTGGGGATAAGTGAGTTTGTAAGGGCATGAGTGAGCCTCTTCTCACCCATGTCACAGAGCTAGTGAAAGCCCTTAAGCTAACATTTGCTTTCTCTTTGCCACTGACAGCTTTTTTACTCCTGTTTCTTATGACAAAGAGAAATGTGTAATAATTATCAACAGAAAGCTCTGTGACTATGATGTGGTGGAGAAGGATGACCCCTCAAAGCACTGTTTTCCCCAGGCCCGTGTGGGCTAACACCTGCTCCAAACCTCTCTGCACTGTGGAATTCCTCTTCTTCCAACAGATGGTTTGCCATCACAGAGAAGCATGGTGACATGGGAAAATCTCATAAAAGAGAAGACTTCAGTAGCTCACTTCTAATCTCCTAATTGTTCTAATTCAGTTTACAAAATGCATAATCAGATAAATTTTCTCATTTCTATCAAAAGGTCATATTCATGTTCTTAATATTAGTTGTTAAGACTTTGTGTTTTAAGTGATTTACAGTTGCTAAGTTAACTTTTAAATCAAGTAGGATTTCATTCTACTAGTTTCCTTTTTTGGACCTGTATTTATTTATTTTTAAATTAGAGCCTTATTACCTGTAAAGTTCCAAGAGTTTTTGTAGAATCTGGGTGCCAGTTTTCTTACAGATGAAGACGACTTTCTTAGTGCAAGAAGATTTCTGATTTGCTGAGAGCACCAGTAAAAGTGTGAATGACCAAAAAAAGAAATCTAGCACAGGCTTTGAATCTCATGAGAATATATTTTTTAAGGTTATGGGACTGGGAACAACCAGCATATTTGATGGCTGTGATTAGCACATCCTTCCAAAAGTTATCTGTGGATGGGGAAGCCCATCTTCCACTGCAAGGGCACCTCCTCCACCACTTGTACTTGAAGCAGAATCTGAACAGCTCAACACAAACAAGAGCTGACACTGGAGAAGAAAGAAAATTAATTCTGATGGGTTTACCAGGACAAGGAACATAGAGCCTTGGCCCAGAGGCTCCAGAGAACAGACTGTGTGAATTTACTGAGACCCAGAAATTCGGTATGTATAGATCCATATTATTATATATAGACTATTACATATAGTCTATAAAAATAGACTTTTTAGTGTCAATGTGCAATTGTATTGGTTTTCCTATTACCAGAGTACCTGGCAATACCGAAACTGCCTTTCCTCCTCTCAGCCCCCCCTTCCCCCAATAAAATGAATTTAGCAATTATCTCCCTTGCTCTGAGTGGAGAAATGCTCAACAACACTGCCACAGGTAATTTTTACTGGTTTGGGATTTTTTATTCATGAGATTATCCATCTGCAGGAAAGCAGGCTAACACATCTCTCATCCTCTGTTTTGAGCTCTTTTCATTATTTATGTACCACTAAAAATTAATGAAATGTGTAGGGTAGGAACAGGGGGGTACCAGTTCTGTTTTCCATCCTTCACGGTAATGAGACTAAAGAAAAACTTGTTGAATTTTGGTAACTTCTTCAGAAACCACAACAGAACTTCCTCTCCAAATGAGAAATATTTTTGTGTTGGTAAGACACTGGAGAATAAGTTTTTGGCATTTTTATATCCACAAGTTATACCATACAAAATCTGCTTAGAAGCAACCCATTATTGTCAGAGTTAGTCCAAATTTCAGATTCTTAAGATTTTATAGCACTCAAATTCAGTCTGTTGACATGTATATGATCAGAGAAACATGGCAATACCACAAATGTATTTAATCTGAAGCATATTTCACATTTTAAGGATTTCAGAAATAAAATGCTAGCTGTCATTTTGTGAAAAAAATTACATGAAATTTTGTCGCAGTGGGGATTACTGCAACAAGTATATTTCAAACCAGGAGTCCCGTGGAAAGCGAAGTATATATGGACAGATTCGTGGTAGATGTTTCAGAGATGTTTATTTCTCCAGCCGCATGGCCGGGGCTCAGCTCAGGAACTCCGCAGTCACGGGACCCGAGGGTCCTTGGCGTTATCAGGGAACCCAACCCAACCAATGGGGAACAAAGGTGAGCAGGGGCAGGGAAACCCCGTGTCTCCCTCCCCAGGGCCCCTCTGCCAGGGCTCCATGGCAGGGGGAAGGGACCCCAACAAAATTTGTTGCATTTTCTACACCCTTTCAGGTAGCCATTCCTTTTTGCTTTCTCAAAGAGGGGGAGAGCAATTCTCCTGGCTCAAGTTTGCTGTCAGAAAGTGATAAATTACTTTCAAGAAGTATTCCAAGACATTGTGGGGGTTTTACTGCAGGATTTCCTGGGCTTACTTCTTCACACCACTGCATAGTGCATACTGTTATTACAATCTAAACAGCTCAAGTGTAATTGTTGTCTTTGCCGGACAGCAGGGCAGCTTCAGCTGAATCTTGGCCGCACTGGAGGGGGGAGCCGGGCCGCGCTGTCTGCACGCAGCAGGACTGGGGGGTGGGGGTCGCGGGTGGAGCAGGGCCCATCGGCTCCAGGATGGCTGTGTCCTGACCCAGGCCCGGCCCAAGAAGGTCCTGGCAGGGCTGCTGGGCCCCACATGGGCCCAGCCCAGTTACCAGTCCTCTGGCTGGAAGCGAGAGTGAGAGCTTGCTGGGGTTTGTCCATTCTTAAATGTGGATCACAGAGGCGGTCAAAATTCTAAGTGGCTTAAAAAATTGTCAATATTCAAACTAGCCAGTTGATAGGTTCTGTCAGGTCACAGAGGAAGCTGTAAGCACCTCTTTGCAGGAAAATCCAGAGCTATGCTTGCTAACCCGTGTCAGTAATTCTGGTGAAACCAGTCAGAGATGCAAGTCACAAAATCTCTCTTGGTGTTCTGTTCTAGTTGCTGCCCATCTCAGTCAGACAGGAAGGGTGTAGGACAAGAAATGGCAGGAAGCAGGATTTTACACATTACAGCGGAAAACAGCAAAGAAAAAAGAGCCAAGATATCCTTTGGATTTGGCAGAAGCATTCTGTGGTTGCCCTCCCCATCCCAGTCTGGTCTGAGTCCTGCAGCAATAACTTCCAACCATGGCTTTTAGTCTTCGTGGAATCAGTAACTAACAGGTTTAGAAAATGGAGAAAAGCTCATGCTCTCTAAATAGAGCTGAAGTACATTGTAGGTGGGATATACACAAAATTAACTGAATTTCCCTAGAAATAAGTCCAAAGGATGCTGAACTAAGTAACTGGTGGTATAAAATTGAGGTTAAGCCTCCTTTCATTTTGTGCACTCATGTGCAGTTTGTGTTCAAGATGAAAGACCAGACAAATTTGCTACCACTTGGAGGACCAAAGGCATGCTTCCAGTGCCAACATGGCCAGAGCAGGGTCCACTGTTGCACCATGTAAGTTCCACAAAACCAGAGGCACTAGTGGATGGAACTACAGCAACGCTCCCACCTGCCACCCTTCCTATAGATGATTCCTTAAGTCACAGCTCCACAAAAAGTCTTTTTCATAGACATACAGTCTTCATTTGCTTAATCAGCTGCAGGATCAAGCTAAAAAGCTGTGTTTGGAGTCACTGTGGGTTTTTTAATTTGTGGAATAAACTTTTCTGTCATTTTTCTGGTTCACTGAGGATTTCTAAGATCTTTTTGGTACTACATACATTGAGATGGAAGTTAGAAGTGCAGGATATTTGGCATTTCCCATAAGCTGGAGATACCTTTTTGGCTGAATCTGCCACTCCTATTCATTTTGATTTACTGCCTCTGGACTTTTATTCTTGCTGGTACAGCATCTGTGGCCACCTCCCTCAGTTCTACCCACCCTTCAGAGATGGAGGTCTCCTCATTACAAACATGGCCTGGCATTTGTGGCTGGCTCTTTAGATCTTTTTGTCTGTCTCTGTGTCCCTTTCTTAGCACTGATCCTTCATCCTGGGATCATGATCTGACAGGATTTTCCAGGCTAGCTGAGAAATTATCCCATGTTTTAAAAAGGCATTTGCACCAAGATAAAAAATTAAGTGTTTCTCATCCCGCTGAGACTGCATTGAATTAAAATTGAAATTGGACTCATGGATGGGGGCTTGGCTGCATATGGAAGAAGACTGGTGTGTTCAGATGAGAGAAGAAATGATATTATTGTCTCAAGCTTGGGTGTCCCCTCTTGAATTGTGATCTCAATTCAAATTTCTTCTCTGCCACCTGTTACCTGGGACAAATCACTTGCACTGCCTGTATACCTTTCTATAAAAGTAATACAATTCTTTGATAATTCCTATGCTGGGAGAGATCTGAGGGCAAAGGCTTTGAGGTTTGTGGGTATATAAACCTCAGACATAAGAAATGTGTCCCCACCAAGATAAAACTTCCTTCTACCACCTTTACAATATGTTCTTGTGTAAACAGTGCACTGTATATTTCAGTGTTGTTTGCTTATGCCTTTCCTTAACACAGTTGTCCTTTCTTACACACAAATGTGACAGACTTTAATAAAGTAAAGCCAAAGTACATTATACATAGCATTGTCAGTTTAATGTCAGGAAGAGTTTATTTGTAAAATCATGTTTACTTATGATCTGTGAGCTGATATACCTCATGCTTCCTCTTGTTTTTCCCCTCTCAATAGTGTTGAGAATCAACTTCCATCTCAACTACCAGTTTAAGTGACTGGATACACAAACTGCTGTAATGTGTCCTGCACTTACTCTCCCACACAGAAAGCTGATCCCCTCTCAAGAATGTGAGAGTAGTACTGAAATGGTGGCCTAAGAAACAAGGTTCTTGGACTGCTTTCATTTTAGCGCACCTCTTCTAGCTTTTAGGTGTCCATAGATATTAGCTGATTTATTGGGCTGTTTTAATAACATTACTGCTCTGAAATCATGCTGTATTTCTCTCTGTTGAGTGCCTTGCACTAAAACACGCAGAAAAACCCAGGCTGATCATCTTGTATTACTCTGATTATCTCTGTTATCAGTGAGATGCAACCAGAAACTCCAGCTGAAGAATGACTAGAGTAAAATAGCAAGCTAAATCTTCAAGAAAGTCTCCAAGACTTCTGCCTGCCTTAGGAAGAAAGAGGATACTCTATCTTTCAGCATAAGTGGAAAGGAGGCACAGAAGTGGGCAGAGCAATGATATTCTTAGAATGATTTTAGTAAGAAATTAACTGGTTGGGAAGCCAATGTAAGAGTTCAACAGAGCTACACCTGTTAGAGATACCTGTTTCCCACCCAAGCAGGGCACCTATCATCCTATACATGAACAACATGAAGAAATGTAATGTTATGTGGGTCACAAATGACCCCAATAATCAATGCATGAGTGGACTATCTGCAGAGAGTTTGCTGCTGTGAGTGGTTTCAGCACGACAGCATTTTGTTAGGGTTTCTCTGAATTCACAGATCATGCAAAAGGCTTCTTCGTTGTCCCTTAACACTGCCCAGGCTTAGGCAGGTCACTGTCTGCTGTGGTCCAAAGAAAACTGCTTGCAAGTTCCCTCCATAGCTTGCATAGCTCTCTGCATAGCTTGCACCTAGAAAACAGGGAAGTCGTGCAATGGGAGCAGCTGAGCAGTCTGAAAAGTTGGGAAAGCAAACACACAAGCATGTTGGTTGGATTTTTAGTTTTGGCAGAGTTGAGCAACAAGCACATCCTCTGTCACTTGACACCAACCCAGCAAGTTGTCTTTTCTTTCATTTTGGCTGTAACAAATTCCTTAAATTTCACTCCAGTACACCAGCTTCACAAACTTCCATGTGGCTGGTAATTTTTATTCACATACAAGAACTGCTGCAGGGTGCCTGACAAGCAAAATATTGCATGCCAAGTACACAACATGCAAGAAGAAAAAGAATTAAATAGCTTAGTAATTTTAACGGAATAAATGCAGTGCAATTTAATGGTCCTTTTATTCCAAAATATCACAGAACATTTGTTCTGGATCACCTTTGAGGACATGGGGGAGCCAATACCTTGAGCAGGGTTCCATGCTACTTCCCACAGTATCATCAGCTAAGAGCAAACTGTTACTTCTCAGTACCTAAAGGTTATGAAGAGCCAGCATGCAAAGCTAGGGCACATCCTTAGGCATCCCACAGATGTACATCAATTAGGTCAGGCAGCATAGGAGCAGGACATGAGAAAGGAGACTAAACTCTCTCCACTGCAACCATCACAAAAGGCAGCTTTGGCCTAGGATCAGAGTGTAATACTTTGCTCTCCTATTGTGCCTTTCCCTCCTTTCGTTGGAAAATGCACATGGTCTGAACACTGACAGTATCCCAAACCACAATGATGCTGTTCAATTGGCTTCAAAGGGGATATGTGGGCTCTGTTGATTTCAATAAAGAAATTTCCAGGGCTGACATGTCCAGGATTAGGAGTCAAGGACATGCTAGTTATCATCCATTTCAGGGCAGGGCATACATCAGCATTGCCAAGTCTAGCTTACAAGTGACAGGCTGACTGTGGCAGTTTTATCAAACCTATGAACAACTGCAAGCACTTCGTTTCTTTTCTGTCATCCCGAAGAGTGATGATCTAGTAACTGAAGAAAAACCAATTTATCCAACCTACTGAGCTGAAAGCCAGCTACAATGTCTCTGGGAGTAGTGGTCTCACTGTGACCTGCATTGCACTAATTCTGGCCTTCTCCCATGGGCTTCCTGAGCTAGGTCTCAACTCTGGAGTTTGGGTAGAAGACATGGAGTAGCCAACCCAACTTGGAGTTCAGCCTCTGCTCCTGGAACCACACAAGAAGTCACCACAATTACACAGTCAGAGTAATTAATTCAGGTATTGCAGCTGTGCAGCTCTGGTAATAAGGGATAGACATCAACACCAAGAAGGGCCACATAGGTTGAAATACTTGAACGTAGTGGGTGAAAGCTAAGCAAAAGGGGACCATACTGGACCTCTTTGCTATCAAATCACTGTCCTAAGCACTTGGAAAGTGTGTCTGCCCCTGACATATCCAGCCTCTGCAGAAAAGGGACAGTTTCTCACTGGCTATAAGAATTAAGAAATATAATACAAAATGCCTATTTTTTCATAGAGGACCTGAGCATATGGAGCTTCTACATGATGGAAAGCTGAACAAGGAAGAAAATGGTTATCTAGGACCCATTTTTTAAACCCTAGATAGTTCAAACTAAGCATGCAATTTTGTTGTGCATGACAATCATCATGTCTCTAATGGTTTTCTCAGGGCAAGTGAAAAATATTCCAAGCTTGAAAAGTGCTTCCTGTAACTGTCTCCCAAATCTGGTGTGGCACAAAAGCCACACCTATTTCTCCAGTGTCTGTTAGAACAAACCTTTCTTCCTGTATGTAATTGCCTCATCTTAATAATGTCCACCCCATGAGGTCATTTTGCAGAAACTTCATTGGTGCTAGACATGCATGGTCAGTTTGCTCAAGGGCTGTTATCACAAATTCCCTCTCTATATAAGTTCTCTGAGAAGATGAGCTTTGTACAGGCTGTCTCCTTAGTGGAAGTCTCATAATTGTGCAAGCATGGTGAGTCCTTACATCTTTTACTGTAAAAGAATGTGGTATGTTGCTATAGATTTTAAAGGAGTTTCTGTTGAATTTATCCCAGTACTTGGCAATCTAAGCAGCTTGGAGAATGTATGAATTCTGTGTTATGAGAGCAAGAGTCAAAGAGAGACAAAGGCAGGTAAGAATTTGGGGTGAAAAGTCTGGATAATATCTGAACACTTTGTCGAACTCAGAAAAAAGGTATCTTAAATTTTTACTCCTTTGCCACTCTGTTGCAGTTTTGTGGGTTTTAACCTCTCTTCTTCAAAATAAAATGATAGATTTGCCTCCTCTCATGTCTCAGGGATGACTTCCTTTTATAAGTCACCAGTCCTACTCTGGCCAAAACAACACACTTATGTACAGTATGTGTATGTGATTGTTTATTCCTCATCTACCTTTCTTCTCTTACCAAGATCTTTAGCTAATTCCATCCTAGAATTCTTGCAGTTATTTCCTTCATATCCCCAAAGGAAGCCCTTCAGAGATTTCAAACTAATACTGAAGGATAAGCCACTAGCTGAGAAACTTCAGCTGAACTTACAGAAAAAACCCACTGACAAAAGTCACAGAATATAGAATAATCTAGGTTGTAAGTGACACCTGCAAGTCAGGTACAGGGCCAGGACTTAAGTATTCAGCTTCAGCTAAAGTTATGTCATTTTTCCTAATCCTTCAATATTAGGCTGAAACATTCTGTAGTTCTTCAGACTGCAGTAAAGAAGTTTTTGCAACTATAAGTGAAGTTAGTGGAAGAAACAGTTGCTGACCAACCCTATAGAGAAAAAAAGGACAAGAAAAATTAATGGGAAGTGGAAAGGAATAGAACACACATTGTTCACGAACAGTATCTAGGTCTAGCAGTCAATGCTTGATTTTAACAGCTTGGAAAGACAGACATTTTTTCCCCTCCCACATAGTGCTCTGCCTCTGCTTCTTCAAAATGGTTCAGTATACCTGATAAGTATGTTAAAGTGTCTAAGGTGCAAAAGAAAATTGGATTTTTATTTGAAACCACAATGTATTTTCCTGTTATTTATCATCAAGACATCTTAATAGGTACGTAAGGATTGATATGAATTCTGTTTTCTTGTTCAGAGCACCATCTTGGCATGCCTTCTTGCTCTTGCCGTCATCATGCCACTGTCTGATGCTTCTTGCACCCTTATGCCATTCAAGCCAGGGATGTCTAATGGTGTGGTTGTAGGTAAGACATCAGCTGCCCTCGATTTGATAGACATCATCAGAATCACTGCTTGATTTGTCCATTCTGTGCAATTTGTCACAGTTTAGAAATAAGTGGAAACAGTGAAGAGGAATCAGTGGGAAATGGGAAGGAAATGGGGTATGGAGAGAGGGGAAATTGTAATATGTTACAAAAAGAACAGGTTATTTGGGGAGCTTCACACAGACCAAATTAGGAATGATCTTTTTCCAGGGAAGTAGCATGGTTTTGTTTTACCCATCTGCATGAAGTAGTAACTCATACTTTTACAATGGAATCACATCTAGAAATCCAGAGAAGGGAGAAGGACCAGTATCTAAGTGGGTGTAGTCAGTATAAAACAGGAAACAGCTTTACAAGTATTCTGCACCACACCATTTACTCATGTCTTGTTTCTGTATCCAAAAACAAATTCTTAAGAGCAGAAGGGCTGCATCCCCTGAGTCTGGATCTGCTCTTCCTGAACACAGCTAGTCTGTCAGTCTACAGATGAATAGAGCTACAGGAAAATAAGTTCCCAAAAGAGAAGCATGCTATTTTTTGGACACAACAAGAGTTGATGTGTGCCAATATGCAAAAAAACCCTAAGTGCTCTAAAATACAGCTTTACCTGGGAAAGCCGATGCTACTACTTGAAGTAATGAGTTAACATTGCCAGAGAAACAGAACATTTGTAGGCAAAGACACAACCTAAAACCCCCACCACTCTCTTTTGTTCTGTTCTCAAAAAAATCCTGCTTTCCAGATCAGTTATTTAGGAGGTCTGTTCTGTGTCTGCTGAACAGGAACTTTATATCCAATATTTTCTTTCTCCCTGCAGCTGAGGGCTGTGAAAAGTTTTCTAGCCATATGTAGTCTTGCTTTAAATGAGGAGTCAACAAAAGATGGTGTTAATAAGCAGGAAAGTCAAAGCCTTTTTTAATCCTGTCCAGGTCTGTGTCTAGTTGTCTTTCTGCTGGGTACTCCAAATTCCATACTTGAAGATGAACAACTCCAGGAAACCTGCTAAGAACAGGAGACAGAGGGACACAGGTCACTCTTCTCCATGCATGAGGATAGCACACCCTGCTTTGTTGGGGAACCGCCGTGTTTGGAAGATAGGGATGTTAATACCAAAAGCCAGCAACGATCCCACCCATTTTGTACATGCAACAGTGTTAGTGCAACAGGTCTGACACTGAAATCTGCTCATACACTACATTTTCAGGTTGCCTTGACGAGGAAGGAAAGGTCCATGAATTTCATTCCAGCTGGAGGACTGACGACTGCAATGATTGTTCCTGTTACAGGACTGGAATTAGCTGCTGCACTAGGTGAGTTCAGAGCAGCAGTGGGGGATTTTCTCTGCTGCCATGATACAGCACAAACCACTTCCCTTCAGACAGGAGTTTCTGAGAAATAACCATAACCCTTCTGTCACTCACTTCCTATCACAAAGTTATGCATTAATCCAACACCATCATCACTGAACATGCAAGAAATTCTAGAGGTCGTGTTTAAGAAATAATTCTTGATTTAAAATAAAAGGAGAATTTAATTCTTCTCAGGGCTAAAACATCAGGCAAGTTACTGATTCAAGAGAGGACACATAGTTACTTAGGAAATTCTATTGATCCTAGTCCAGATCTTCCCAAAGCCACACATTGCCCCAATTTCCTCTGAGAAGCAGCTCAAGATAGATTTGCCTGTCTGTAATTTTTCCTATAGTGATACCCAACCACTCATGCAATGCTAGTTCCATACCGTGGGTGAAGAGAAAAAGCAGTGATATTGGAATAGCAAATAAACACAACAAACATCCCTTGGGTGTAAATCAGACCAGAAAAACCACAGCTCTCCCCTCATCCTGCTGAAGCAGCAGGCTAAGTAACATTTGAGCTGGGAGCTCTGTACGAGTTCCCTTTTCTGCTCCCAAAAGTCTCTTCAGTATAGCCTCTTCGTATCAAAGGTGCAGATATCAGCTGAAGTGGGAGCTGCTTACTTCTTGGTCTCATCACCTCTTTTTCTTTTCCCAATGACAGTTATATGACGCCAGTCAACTTTGACAAAGAGAAATGTGAAAGCATTTTCAACAAGGAGATTTGCTCTTATAAAGTAGTGGAGAAAGATGATCACTCAAAAGAATGCCCAGTCCATTCATGGGTGGGGTAAGAGAAGAATGGTGGGTTGAGGGGATATTTCCTTTTATTGTTTTAATGGTTCTTTCTCACAAATTCAAAAACACTTAAAATGCAGCTGTTGAGTGAAATCTACTCATATAATGAAACTGAGTATCTGCTCTCAAAAAACCTCTTTGGTTTCTGTGCCTTATGCTTCACCATGAAGAAAGAACTGACCTTTTCTTTCCTTGAGCTCAGACATTAAAGGTGACTTTTTAAAGCATCCTCAGTAGCTGCTAATCTGTATTCTCTGGTCATGTTTCAGTGCCAAGGAGCATATTCTGTAATCTGTGCACAGTTGTATCTTAAAGCTAAAATAAAGTCAAATGAAGCATCAGAAATTCATGTGACTTATTTTCTTCCTTGAGGATGAAAACAAAAACAATTAAAATTCCAAAAGCAATGGGAAAAAAATGAAAAGCTACTTAAAAATCTTTCTGAACACTGTGTTTTCTATGACAATGTCTCACATGATTAACTTTTGTCCAGTATGGCTCCCTGGAGACTAACCTATGGACTGCAAGACCTACCAGTTACCCAATGTAAGCCAGTACTGTTCTTCCATTACACTGACAGCATAGCAGATCCAGTCCCCAGTGTGAGCTTTGGGTAAAAGAAAGCATCCTTTATTCAGATTAATTCTTAAGAAATTAAAGGTTTTAAACTAAGCTATGGGCAGCATTGTGGCTGCATGGAGTGACTGATCTGTGCTGGGCTTGGACAGGGAAGCAGCTCAGCAAATCCACACAAACAGTAACTGAGAGGGGTACGCTTACCAGAATGAGCTCTCCTTTGGGGCACTGCTTCATAATCTTTATAGCACATTTGTTCAATTGCCTCTTTCCATAAGTGACTGTGAGCATCCTACATCTCCGTGTTCTGTTCCTCCACAACAGAAAGTGTGTCAATGCTTCCATAACTCCTCGTTTCAAATTATGGAATGAGCATATACCTCGTGAGCAGTACCCAATCCTGCTGTGTGCAGGGGAAAGGCAAACTTCAGCTTGCATCAGCTTTAACTTTGTGATTTGCTAGATGATCTCCAGAGGTCCCTTTAAATCCTAACAGTTCTGTTATTCTATCCACATTCAGTGACACTACTGGGAGACACTGTCCCCACTGCAGCTGGGCAGTGAGCCTGATTACTGCCCTTTGCAGGCCTTTGCTAAGAGAAAGTATAATTGGAGGCATCTTCTAATGACACCATGCCTAGCACAGACTCCAGCACTTCAGGGTTGAGGCTAGAGGACTTGAAAATAATTTCTGAGAAGCTACTACACCCTGGTGCATTGAAACTGTAGAGCTGCTATTTCTAGTTTTCACCAAAGGAGGTGACACAGAAAGGGGAGCAGTGTGGATAGAGAGAGATGTTTTACTAGGGAAGGCTGTGATAAGACAAGGGGTAAAGGTTTTAAAACAAAAGAGGCTACATTTAGATTAGACACAAGGGAGAAATTTTTTAATATGAGGATAGTGAGACACTAGAACATGTTGCTCAGAGAATTTGTGGATGCACCATCCTTGGAAGTGTTTATGGCCAGGCTGGACGAGGCTTTGAGCAACCTGGTTTAGTGGAAGGTGTCCCTGCTCACAGCAGGGGGGCTGGACTAAATGACCTCTGATGGTCCCCTCCAACCCTAACCATTCTATAGATGTCTTTCTGTCTGCAACAGACTTCCAAGTGCATTGTTGTAGAGGAATTCCTTGTGGAACAGGGGCATGAGATACCCCAGGAGAGCTTGGGCATCCCAGGGCTGCTGCAGAAGTACCCCTGACGGGGCCTCAGGCTGAAGACAGGCTTGCAAGGTACCTGCTAGCCGGCAGCCTTGAACAGCCTTGGGAAAAGGTATACACTGGTCAGCTCCCCCACTGCTTAGAGGCTTTCTCATGGGAAAGGGATATGAACTTTGCAAACTATAACTTGGTGTAAGTGAACAATAAACCAGAAGCACGATGCTCAAATCGTATTGGTGTCCGTATCGTGACTCCAGCTGGATTCCCCTGCACCCGGGACCCACCCCCCCTGTAAACATTGAAAGGCAAATCCATAGAGAACACTGGGACATAAGTAAGTTGTGACCAAATATTTACTTTCCTTTTTAAGTCTGACTAGACATGTGCACCCAAATTCTAGAAAAACCAGCCTGAAGCAGCAGTCCTACGTGATCCAGAGCTATTTAATCACATTTTAAATCCACCCAAGCACCTTTCTCCACCATCTGCCAAGTTCTCTTATATGTGGATCTACCCTGTTTGCTATGATGAAGTAGGAATTGTTTGTTTCTTGCCTAATTCAAAACACCTCCTGAAGCACTCTGTCTCCTCTTATCTGCTCCAAGTTTCAGGATGGAAACAGATTATTTTACCTATTGAATCTAGTTTTGGAACAGCAGAAGTACAGCAGGGACCTGGCTCCCTTCTGTAGCAAGGAGTCAAGCTGTGGGAAGATGACAAAACCCACAAAACTGGAAAAACAGAGACAGAGCATACAAAACTCTGCTTTGATCTTCCCACTTTTGCTGCGTTATGTTTTGCCTTGGTATTTCTCTACTTCAGCATTCATAGCTACAGTCCTATGCAAAGAATACATGCCCCACCCTCAAAACATTTAGCTCGTAACACCACTAGCTCCACACAGCGGAAAGAAAACATTCATAGCAAAGTTTTCTCCACTACCCTGTCAGATTAAAGGTTTAGGAGGCTCTGCAGAACCTTGCAGGGAAAATCATCCCAGTCAGAGGAGAACAGGCTGTGTGCTCTCTTACCTCAAATTTCCCTTTCATATCCTGAAAGCGCACAGCTTTCCTGTTAGAAAGAGAGGCAGTTTTGGATAGCTGGCCCTCCTCTCCCAATAAGTCTTTTTAAGGCAAGTCCTTTGAGTACTGGAAAGGTGTTCTTATCCTAGAAATGAAATCTAGTGCTTAGCCTGCCAAAGCTTTTAAATCAAACACCAGAACACACATATAAACCTGAGGCAAATTTTCCTATTAAACAATGTTTACCACCTGAAGCTTAATAGCTTTGTAACCATTCATATTTTGTGGCCAATAAGATTTTTGTCCCAATCTTAAAAAGAAAATCCAAGTTAAACAAGGAAAGTGCATATCTCATTTACATTATGCATACCAAAGAAGCCATAGATTTGAAGTTCACATTCTGCTCAGATAATCAATTTTAAAATCTTAGATAAATTCATTTCATGAGAGTTTCACTTGTTCACTTTGCTTTTAGTTAACTCTTCTGTTGGTATGCAGGAAAGTTTGCTTTGGCACCTTTTCAAAGCCTGAAAGTTTCTGTTCGAATCTAATGTTGTGTGCGTGTTTCATTGGGTCAAGCTGTGGTTCCTTTAAGGGTGAAACTGATCAGAATTGATTTGCTTTATGAGAGGTATTTACATGAAACTGCGGAACACACAAGTCTTATGACCAATCTAAAACACTCAGCAAGATTGGGTTACTTTAACCTTCTTCCCCACGCTCAAAATTCTGTTTTCACATTTCATTTATTTCAGGAGCCGTCAAGCACTAACCCATTCTCTTTACATTTCTCCAGGGCTGCAGTGCTTTTGCACAGCCAACGCTTCCAGTAGATCTCCGTTAAGGACTGATGATAAACTGCAGTCCTTTGCCATCAAGAGATGAAAATCTCCTTCAAAATATCCCAGTATTTTTTCCACTCTAATTCCAGAGGCTTCTCCCATGGCTGCCCTGATCTGCTAAAGATGGGATGAATCTACAGGGAGAGGAACATGTAGTTTTGTTTAGGAGCTAATTATACTGGCACAGACACTGAAAGTGTTCATTCCCTAAGTTGTACAATGCAAAAGTCACTCCAGTTTGCTGTATGAAAGACAGGGGAGCTGGACTGGTCTGAAAACCAACTTGGGACTCTAGCAAGAGTGCTGCCCTAAGCCAAGTTGCAGTCTCATTAGAGTACATCTCTAATGATTATGTTCATTAGTGTCTCCCTGAAGTACTTTGCCTCTCCTTTTCAGTTCCTAGCTTGGGACTTGCTTGTTCTCTCCTAACAGCACTACCCCTTAGTCTCTCCATGTTCTACATATAGAGGAAGCTTTCTGGGGCTGCAAGAGCTTATTTTTTTAGGGTGCTCTCCTTCTCCTGCCCTGCTCCTGAACAAAGGGATGCAGCTCTGTGCACCAAAGTTGGTCGTCAAGGAGACATGAGCAAGGATCTGACTTGCTGCAGTATTCATTCAAAATTCTTTAGACTCTTGAAGTAATAAACTAGATTACATAACACAAGACTTTTTTTTTCCAGCTCAGTTTGTTCCTGTCTGTATTTGGCTGTGCAAAGGAGGCTATTGAACAATTTAATTCAAAGCACAGAGAGTATTGTCCTCTAATATTAACAGGAAATTAACAGGGTTAGATAAGAGATGAACTCTGTAATATTATGAGAAATCCTGGCAGGCATTTGTGAGCATAACACCCAGAAGTTCAGTGTCTGATCTGGCTACAGGACTGGCCTCAGGCCTATGTTTTTAAGACAGAATAACTGCTGAGCAGGCAATATCTGTCATTAACATGTCCTTTCAATTTCTTCTATCACTTTAAAGTTGGGAACTCTTCAATCTCTCTACAGTAAGAAAGGGTTCAAAAGTTAGAACAACCAAAATTGTATCAGGGATGGAAACTGGCATGCCAGCCAAGAATTTCAGAGAGGACCTCAGTTTTTCAATTCAAGCCTAGTGAAAGGTATTAGGAGCTCGATTGAACAGACAGTTGAACCTATGGCCCAGCTACACTAGTACAGCTTATTTATGTACAGAGATGACAGCTCTGGAACTTCATTTTTCTGTTGTTGCCAATGTTTTGGATTTGTTTGTTCTTTTTTCTCTACTATAAATTCACTAGTCACTGCATTACAGCATAGCACAGTGCTCCTGTGCTGGAAGGAGTGGACGGAAAAGTTGGAGCTACAGAGAACACAAAAACCTAGATCCTGATCCAGCTGGCAGACTCGACCTCATTTTTATTTTGGTCCACTGAGGTTTAGAATGTAGGCGGCATTTTAGACCTGTCTTTAGTCTATAGCCAAGGAGACATCATGAATGGGACTGAGTAGTTTTAAGAATGCTTTTTGAACCTGAAATAAGACTGGCTTTCCTGAATTATCCTTACTACAGGAGAAGAAAAGCTTAGCAACAGCACTACTTCAGAATGTCGTTCAGGGAACAGATGCACCAGCATGTCTGACTGTTAACAGAGCAAAACCAGGAGCTTCCCCTTGAGCACAGCAGCGTGAGTTGAGTCAGATATGAAGGATTATGAAAACATCACTGGGAGTAAAAGGGAAAGCTTAATATGCGTTATTAAATAGGCGTTTCTGTTTCACAGAAAAAAATAACAAGGGGATTAATTTGGTTTAGGAAGAAAAGTGACGTCATAAGTTTTCTTAACTGTAGAAGCATTGATAGGACCAATCTCATGCTTTACAGCTTCTGTCAACAAACTTTTTTCTTACAGAACTTCAAACTGCATTTTTCTTATTTCAGTTTCTGTCTATACTGCCCCTTTCCCACTGTGTTTTTCTTGTCTTTCAAGAATGGAGAAGGCAGGTACCAGAAAGGAAACTCCTAATACTTTGAAGGAAAATCTCTGCCCAGCTGATAGAGGCTTTCAAGAATCCATGCCAGTAACCATACTTAATATCAGCTTTAAAAATTCACTGATGTGCATTGCATTAGTGCAGCATCCTTTAACTTTGACGGTAATAAGCTTCATTTGCTAACCTTACCCCTTCTCCATTGACTATCTCTTAATGTCATACCAGCTCTGACACACATGTGCCTGTTCCCTGTGCGTTGCAGTGTGTTCTCCATGACAGGATGAGAAAGGAGCAGAGAGATTTCATTAGTGCAGCAAGGCCAGCAAAACAAGAGGGAGCTGCTCTGGACTCAAACTAATTAGCAAGGGCTAATTCCTGCTGAAGGCAAGTGGGAATCTGTGGTCTAAATAAGTTTGTGGATTGAGACCAAAACTACTCCCTCTGTAGTACTAGTACAGAAGGAAGGAAAAAGCAATGTTTACCTCTTTTTAAGGTAATGTAGGTGTTGCACTACATTTGTGTTATGCCATTTTGCTGGGCAGCTTAAAGAAAAAAATCAGGCATTTTGCATGAGGAGCAGTTAGAGGACTCAATTTTTGCTTCAAAGGGAGGGCATTCAGAGACACTGCTAAGCAGGACAAAGGGGAACATGCACAGAGGCTAAACAACTTGAAATACTTCAAACTTAAAATAAAATAACTCCTGCCCACATACACAAAAGACTCATCTGCCCCAGACCAGTAAAGGCATGAACTGATGGGGAAAGAATGTACGAGTTAATAGAGAAATGTCTTTTAAAAAATGCCATTTGGGAGAGGACTTGGCCATGTGCTTTTGCATAACCTGAAAGCATCAGGAAGTTAATCGTGAATCCTTTGTACAGAGGGAAGACAGTATCACCCACCACAAGGCCAGACCAGTGCTGCAGCACCCCTAACAAGTAGCAAACTGTATTCTCACTGAAAAGGGCCAGGTCACACAAGTAGTAGTTTTGGGGAAAATAATAAATATCGTTTGATTTCCCGAGAGCTGCATAAGCATTAGGTAGGGTCCTACCTAATGACTCACTCCCATGGGTTCAACTAAAAATGGAGTCAGCCAGTTGTCAGAGCCAGTGGTAACATCAGTTTCCCTTATTAACTTCTGTAAAACAGATTGACATGAACCACTTTGAAGTAAGGTCAGATTTATTTTTGTGCTTTAACCCAATTTTGAGGCCCACCATAGTGTTTAGTAATTAAGATGCGGTTTTGAAACACAGGGTAAAGCAATAGACAGCCAGCAGATCAAGCCTAAAGCCACTAAAGTCTTCTGAAGAAATGTTTTCAATGTGGGCAAGTTGTAATAAAATGATAGAGTTGATACCCTAGTCAGAGCCTTGGTGATATGGAGCCACCATCCCATCACCCCTGTCATCATTCAAGGGGGAATTGCAGCCCAGTCCCTCCTACTCCAGGCCTCTCCTCAGAAAACTCAGGATCCTTCCAATTGTCAAAATCTTCCCAGGGCAGAATTGCCTCCTTGGCTTGGCTCTGAGTCCCTGTTTTAGCCAAACCACTACATGATTTGACCAGTTTACTTTGGCAGCTTCCCTGACAGATGCAGGAGCAAGACAAACAGGGGAAGGAGGTGCTGGATGTTCCTCTCATTGCTTCACAGAACTCAGGCTGGGGACACACATTAACTGCTGCTGTTCCCCCAGTGAAGGAAGTTGCTTGACCTAAGTCAGTGTGTCTAGAACTGGGCTTTGAGCACTTCCAATTCAACAGAGCCGAAGGGAGAAGGTACAGAGGGAAAGCAGCAAACGGATATAGTCACCATGTCTCAGAGGTACTCTGCCTTCTCAGCTATCACCTAGGCTGAGAATTCATCCTTCCTTTAAAAGGGGACACGTGCTTAACACTGCAGCACCAGAAGACTTTATTTACATCTGCACAACAGAGAATCCTCTCTCCTCTTTTTTTTAATAATTTGGCATGGAAAACCTTGTTTGTCTCAAGAGGAAAGGTCCAAGCTGATCAGCAAGAAGATGAACAGAGACAAGTTCAGCCTCTTCTCTGCTCCAGATCCCACAGACATGTCACTCAAGGTTTCAGGCTTTCATAAGCATTTGGGTTTTTTATTCTCAATTCTGAAATCCAAGATGCTTTAAGCTGCTTTTTAAAATTTTTTAGGAAACAGTGCACACAGAATACTTTAATATACAGTTCTGTTTCAGGAGGTAGAGCTGACAGGCACCTCTGGAAGCAACAGCCTTGATCACACTTCAGTTTCCTCTTTTATGTGTATATTTTATATCTATAAATATATCTGCCTACCTGAGAAACAGCAAAAATTATACAGAAGTTATAAATATTGTTATTTCTCTCCAAGGAGAAAAAGATAACTAGCTAATTAAAATAATAATTTTAAGTAAGAGAATTATTCAGAATCCACCATGCCCTTCAAGTCAGAATTGCTTATTACATTTCCTTGCAACTATACTGGAGATATTATCCACTGTAGCACTTATTTCTCCTCAAGACACAGCACAAGATTTCTCAAGAATTATAGCAGGACAGAGCAGAAGTGGATCTGGCCTCTAGCTATGCTAGACCCTAATCAATTGGTTTCAATTAAAATAAAACCAAATTCACAGTGGTATAAGAGCTTTTTTATGTTTTCACCTTGTTGCCTTTGCTAACAAATTATTTTGAGCAAATAATTCCCTTCAAAGAGAAATTAATTTATTTAAAGCCTACCAGAGAAAGAGTATTTCCTCAAAGCACTTCATTAGACACCACAACTGTTTCCTGCAGCAGAACTGCACACACAGAGCATGATCTGCCAAAATCATAAGTTTAACACAAAACTTGACAGCTGTACTGCAAAGCTAAAAGCAAAGTACAACAGAAGCTGTAAAATCTCTTGCTAAGTTTATGCAAACAAATAAAGAAAAAGAACTTACATAATTCAGATCTTCTGTCACAACAAACAGTAGCCACCCCCTCCACAACTGTCACTTGACTCTAGATCCCTCAGGAGACCACACTTGTTCTGCCATTGCCCCTTTTGTTCCAAAACCACTTCCAGTGCAGCTTTGTTTCCTCTAGCTGTTTGTCAATCAGTGGAAGCTAACAAATTCAGGCATACCAATCAAGGTGCCTAATTAAAGCCAGGTGTGGTAAAAGAGCCAAGCTAATGGAATTAATGCAATTCATTAGGGTGGGAATGCTCTGGTAACTTTTGAAACTTGTTATGCATATGCTCCAATTCAATACAGCATTGAATCCCTGCAGTCCTAATGTAGCCACAGGGATCTGTGCTAATTTTTCTGGCTGGTTCTGAGAGGCAGCCTCACATACTCTGTGTTTTAACAGTCTAATGTCACAAAGACCTGGGTACCTATGGTAAGATATGTATTGAAGGAAATGTCCTCATTTTACTGTTGCAGAAACAGCACTGCCTTTGGTGTCTGATTCCAGCTGTGTTTGAGGCAGGACATGAATACAGTGAAATAAAACTGGAACTTTTTCTTTCTTTGCCTTCCTCAGTCTTTAGCATTGTTTCTGGACTCAGACAACACACGTCTCGTCTCATTTTTGCTGCCGAAAGGGTGCTACCTGGTCATGCTGATCTGCCTCTAGTCCCTGGGCCTGGCTTTGCTTTGTAACACCTGAGAGATACAGAACTAGAGCTAGTTTCTGCAGGTTGCTAAATATGGAAGTAATGTGTCTTGTATAAAATAATTGAAAATATAATAAATCAGTCTGAGAACAGTGGACTTTCCACACCACTGCTCTGTATGAATGACCTGTCCTGTACCTCCTCATAGCAGGTCAGTCGAACAATAGTGTCCTTTCCCTGCTGGTCCTTGATGGCCTGCCAGTTCTGGAGGCACTGCTTTCAGGTGGTCAGATTTCTCCACTGACACCAGCACTGATGTGGAGCAACCAGTGTATCTGCTGGAGTTTCTTCAGATTTACACCAGCACAATGGAGTTCAAGATGCCAATGTATGCCAGTGCACAAAATGAGCCTTTGCAAGACTTTTTGAGGTGCCACCTTCTGATCGATGATCAGAACAGGTTAGAGTGTCCACTGGGAACATATTTACATCACCTCCCTTTGCACTGACCATTGTTTCCTCCCTGTATATAAATAGACACTACTCCTCATTATTAAATGTGAGCAGCCCATGCAAGTATGGTAAGTTATCAGCTTTGTGTGTGTGTGTGTGTGTATGTAGTATTTTTTACACTGGAAGTATTTTTAAATTTGATTTTATTTGGAATAGTAGGACTCGTTCATAACTCTGTGCCAGACCTTTGGAAAAAAACCACTTAATTCTAAAACAATATTCTGTTTCCTTTCAAGAAATTCTTGCTGGTTTTTTGCTTGATCCTTCTTTTTTCAAGAGCTCTGTGTGTTCCTGCTCGCTGTTACCTTAGACCAGCCAGAAAATATGGTAAGAATGGCAAATATATTAGACATCCCTGAGACATTAATTTGGAGATTTGAAGGCTTTTTGGTTAGAAATGTTGGAATAGCATAACACGCTCTTGGCTGAGGAATGATCCAAACAGCTGCCTACTCAGGAATCAACCCACCCAGAGGCATCTCTGGACTGAGACATTCAATAATTACGCTCTGGGCTGATGTATCACTGAGGTACTTGCCCATGTGGCAAAACCCCATGTACTTTGAAGTGGCATTGATTAATCTGAAGGGGGCACCTGACACTAAAATCAAAGCAAAGACAACACAACTGTTGTTTAAATTCGGTTTAGTAGCACAAGCTGAGGTAAAATAAGAATTGGGGAGGAGGAAGGAGTGGGAAAATAAAGTCTAAACCTGTATGTTGAATATAAGAAAGGGCAGAAAGATCCTCCTATAGCCATAAGCTAAGGTGTTTTTCAGGTTCATTGCAATAGCAGAATAATAGGCATCTGGTGTGTGTTTGCAATATTTTATCATGCCGTGTCATACACTCATGCACGCTGCAGGAGCAAAGACATGGTATCTTTTCTGCAAAGCACGGGGTTAGGCTCTTCCCTGGTGGGACTCTATGGAAATCAGTGCTTTGACTACTAGTCCACAAACTAAGACTGTGGTCTGTGTTTGTTGATTTACTGACCATTATTTTCTGGTGTGTATATGCAGGGTGCCTTTCAGACAGAAACCTCTATGTTTTTGGTGCGGTGTGGAAGAATGAAGATTGTTTCCAGTGCAGGTGCAAGATGGGTGCAATGACTTGCTGCAGCTTGTAAGTTTACCCAAATTATTGTTTGTTTATTCAGAAACTTGTTGAAATATTCACACTAAAAAACCTCACTGAGAGCATGCACTGAAATGTCATACTCAGGTGAGCAAAACTCTTTTTCCTGTTTCCCAGTTAGCTCTAATCATGACCAGCAGAATAATCTGTCAATCACACAGACTTTTTTTGGAAGAAACGTGATGAAACACAGGGTGTCTCCAGCACAGTTTTTCCTCATCACCTAGTCCTTCTTTTGATTCAGACACTAACTGGGTGTGTGGTTCCCTTTAGCCTCTATATTCTTGCTCCTTCTATTCACCAACTTGTCTCCAGATACCTAAACACCCCACAACGCATGAACCTGTGGGTTTCTGTAGCTCTGCACCAAACCACTGGCCTACCTGCGAG
This sequence comes from Coloeus monedula, assembly GCF_965178545.1. Classification (NCBI taxonomy): domain Eukaryota; kingdom Metazoa; phylum Chordata; class Aves; order Passeriformes; family Corvidae; genus Coloeus; species Coloeus monedula. The sequence continues at coordinate 20,179,487 of NC_138788.1, forward strand.
CATCTATTCAGATATTCTAACATCCTTCCCATGCTGCCAAGAGCCCACACTTCCTCCTTATCAAAACAGGACATACATGATGATAATTTGCTTTCTTGTGTGTTTCTGCATCCTGGATGGCAGTGAGTCATCAAGGACAGCTGTGTCTTCCTGAATATAGTGATGTGAACTGATTATCTCCCCAGAAAATTAGGAAAATCCTTCTTTTAAGGGGAGGGAGAAAGAGTCCCATAAATGATCTGTGAGGAAGGCTACAACCCAAGGAACTTTTGGAGGGATATATACCCAGATTTTCTCAGCCATGAGGGAGGGAGCTGGCCTGTGCTGAGAAGGACCCAGCTGGGATTCATTCATGCTGAGATGATTCAGCATTCTTTAATTTGTTTGTTGTTATCAAGAAAGTTTTAGTTTGAATGGGGAAGACAGAATTAATCCATATTTTGCCTCTGTGTGGGAATTTATGCTAATCCCTAACAGAATGGCCAGTAAGAGCTGCATTTAAACAACAACAAATGTTGGGAAATCACTTCATCTGTTAACAGCCAAAATCAGGACTCTGTATTCCTCCTGTGATAATCCATAGCGCTTGTTAGGGATATCCACAAGCCAAGTCAATCCGTAGTTGCTCCAGGATGGCTGTAGCTCAGTAAGTATCCTTCTCAGACCATGCCTCAGTTGCTGATTTTCTCTTTGCCTTTCTCAATGACAGGGTTTTAATCCCCAAGAAGTATGATAGGGTGAACTGTGTCGGCCTGTTCCACAAGAAAAGCTGTTCCATCCGAGTGGTGAAGAAGACTAATCCTGATATAAGTTGCAAAGTCTACAATGGAGCTGGATAAGACCACATGTGTATTTCTTCTCTTTCACACCTACCCCAGTAGCTGAATACGCTCCAGATCTCTCCTTTAGAGGAAAGCAGCAAGCAGCATGGCTTCCAGAGAAATGAGTTTGCCTCATGCCTTTCACAGCTCTAATTGTGCCATATCTATCTCATTTCTGACACTAGGTGGTTTGTCTCACATACATTTGTAAACAAACTTTACCACAGGCTTTTTTCCTGTTGGGATCCAGAGTTAAATAAATTTTCACATACATCACATCACTGTAGTCACTGATTGGTCTCCTTGAAAACAGAAGAATTCATGGTGTCTGTAAGTGTTTGTAAATCTAATTATTGATTTGGAAATCATCTAGCTTTTAAACTAACAGGTATTATATAAATTGTTGCCAGACACAGGGATTCATTATGCTATAACGCTTATTGACATTCCCCCAAGGACATGTGTACTAGAAGAATGGGATGAAACAAACCAGAAAAACAGCCCCTTGAAAGCCTCCCCTCACCCTGGTGCCTTGTGTAGGTCAATCCATTAACGCAGATGCACAAGGGAACATATTCTCCAGGGGATGATGAGTACATTACAAAAAAGGCAATCCCATGCCTGGGAGTCCAACCTACTGCAAAGAAATGCCATATAAATAGCTCTGTAGCCTTCCATGCTGGGGTAGAATTTCCTGCAATAATCTTGTTTGGATCAAAGGCCACTGACAAACAGGCCCATGACAGCTGTTTTTATAGGAAACCTAGACTATAAATCATGTTTAGCCTGTAGACTTCAGGCACTACTTTGTGCCTGGTACAAAGTCCATGAAAGTAGTTAATATGAGAAATATCCTATAAAATCTATTTATACAATATTAAGAGCAATTATAAAAAGAGTGCTGTACAGCTTAAAAGGCCAGATAAATAATTTGAGTGTGTTCAGTTTATTCAACACTGGCATCATAGCTCTTTTCTTCACCTGCCTTTCTTCTACCTTCCTGAAATGTATTACAATTAAACATTTCATCTGATGGAAACAACTTCTTTCAATATCTGTTGTGGAAAACCACAATCACATGGTCTATTTGCAAGTGTGGTGCTGAGAACATACATACAAGTAGAAAACCTGCACATAATAGGGAAAACATCTTACCAATTATCAGAAAAAACCCCATCTATGGCAGTCAATAAGGTGATTCCAGGAAGCAGGTAAAATGAGAAATATAATTTATCTTCTTAAATTTTTGGGCCTCAGGGTTAGTTAGAACTAGTAACAGCTCCCTTTGATCATTTCTCTCTGTGCCTTCTTGGGGCTAGTGGCATGGACATCACTGCATCTGGCTATGACCCGTCCAGGCTGGGAGGAACAGATGCCCGAGGGGCCCTCACTGTTCTGCTTGTGGAGGGTGGATCAGAGGATTTCATCCAGTTACATATAAATGCATACATATATGTTTGTGTGTATATATGTTTAAGGAGGTAGATGTAGATACAGAAATATACACAAGGGGTAATGCTATCAGCTTCCTAAATGCTGGATTCATTTATAAGGGCCTGTCTAGGGACACCTGAGTAACAGGGCTACTTTTCTGAACGTCATTTAAGCAGTGCAGAAAAATTCCTGTGAAGTTACATCAGTTTCATAGCTCTCCCAATGGAATCAAGGTTATGAACAAATTGAAAATGGTGGATAATGGTTAAAATAGCAATTCTGCTTCAGAAAGAGGTAAAGTTTCAGACAAAATAAAGCCAAATCAAACTTATGTGAAATATCTACAAGGATGCCACGTAGCCCTGATAAACTTAGCATACACATGGACTATGTACTGTTCCATGGTACATTTTCTCCACATGCTTTTGTCATCAAGTGCCTAGTACTATTCTTTGTGGATACTGTTTGCTCACTGTTTAGCAGTGCCAGAGAGAGCAGGACTCCAGATGCTGGAACACAATTTGATTTGCTAAATGTAGTGTAGCAGAATTGGTCTCTGAAATTTCATGCTCAGAGGAAAGAAGGAGACAGAATATCAGGGCTCCATCAAGGAAGGCTGATGTGGCTGAAGATCTGACACAAGAACACTAGAGGAGACCCTCAAAGCATCCAGAGTCCACCTGTAATCCCAGCGTTGTGACAATCCTGTCACTGCAGGGAAATGCTTAGTTGCACCCAATCAATGTTGGCTGGTAGAGGCCTTGCTGTGACTGTAACCACTTGCAGGAAGGAGTTATTTGGCCAGAGCAGAGATAACTATTTCTTCATGCACCTGTACCCCCTTGAAATGCATTGTCTCCATGGAGTCCAACTGTTTTTGTAACCAGCTGCAGAGCAAGCAGGACAGTTTTCCAGTGCCTTCTCATAACAGGAGCACATGCTGTGGGTGGAGAATGGGAACAAGGCTTCTTATTGCTCTCTGGGAACTGGGACAGCCCCATGCCATGCCAGCTACAGTTTCTTTATCCCATGCCCTAACAACAGCAAACGGGACTGGTCTATTGACAGCACCCGACTAGCAATAGTTGGGACTACAGTGCTTCCACACTGCTTCCCAGTGTGGAATTTCCATTCTTATGCACCCTCATACAAATACTCTTGTGCATTTCTCAGGTCTTAATGGGCTGGGATCCTCACAGAGACTCTCTAGACTCATGTTCTGTAGTCCCCATTGGGAAGTGAACCATGGCCCGATACAAACCAGCTAGCTCAACTACCAGAACCCCTTGTAGCAAGGTGCTGAACCCAGACCCACCTGAGGAAATTTGCATTGGCATCTTTGTCTTGCTGCTGCTGTTCTCACTGCAAGGTAGCTCCAGTATTGTCCCCTCTATGCTACAGTCTGGACAGCTGCTGGTTGGCAGCTCCAGCCCCATCACATTTTTTGGCTTACACTCAGTGGCTGCTGATGCATGTAAGTCCCAGCTCCACGAATGTCTGCAGGGTTGGAATGACCAAGTGCTGCTCCCACATCAGCTTATTAATAGCAAGCATTTTCGCCCTGCAGTTTGGATACAGTGTTGAAAGATCATGTGTGTAACAGGACTCTAATGCAGCCCCATTCACCTCACCAAAAAGGCCAGAACCTTGCTAGAGAAGCTCATCCTAAAAATCCATCAAGAAGAAAGTCCCAGATGACATAGCAAGATATTGGTGGTTAAGTAATTTCCTGATTCCTGGGCAGCAGAGCCCTGAGAAGTGTTTCAGGAACAAGGATACAGCTGTTTTCTATTGGCTTTAAGAAGAGAGCAGATGTTTATTTGCTAGTTTGTAAGCTCTGCTCTAATGTCTGAATTGAGAGAATAAAAGTGGCACAATATATCTTTAAATATTTGGAAGGTGTGAAGTCAAGGCTGGCTAAGGAATGCTGCAGCTGAGGGGAACAGAAAAACAGCTTCACAAATCCAAATATCCCTCAGGAAAAGGACTGTCTGTTTCCTAATGGGTCCCCCCCCCCTTTCTTTAATGCTTTAAACAGCAGTACAAATAAACATACGATAAATAAATTAAGGAAGAAACAGAAGTGTGAAGGCCAGCCAAATAAATAATTTCAGCTCCTCTGTCTCCAGTAAGATAGAAAGAATCTTCTACTTCCTGCAAAGCTGGCCAGAAGCTCAAGATCTGTGTGGGCTGATGCTTTCTCATCTTGAGCACAGCTTGCATGTCCCTTTCCATAGCCAGATCGAAAAGCTCGTCTCCTTCTGCGGTGCCTGGGTGAAGGGAATGTTGGGATATGGGGTGCTGGCTCAAACTAGTTGGTAAATAAAGCCTCTGAAAAGGAGGCTGGAAAAAAATGAGTAACACAAAATAAGAAGCAGCTCAAGCAATCCCTGATTTAAAAATCGTTGACTGTGGACAAGTGTCCAGCTTACACTGTTCATTATACAGATTCCAGTTCTGTGCTTCTCTGCACCATAAGACATGTGAAATGCCAAAATACCATATATCCCTACTTCTGCTTTGATTATTTCTCTAATGATGGAAGCTATCTGCTAAGCTCTTGAAGTAGATGATCACATCTGTAACAGCTGTTACCAGAAAAAATGAAAGAAATAATACAGTATAAATAAAATTTGTTTCCACTGTTAGTTTAGTTCATAAGAACTTGCGCTTACTTTGATATTGAAACATTTGATTTCTGTTACCATGCTACATGCCTGCATGTAGAAAGAAATCTGGCACTTTTGCAAATCCCTTTCCCCTCTTTATTTCCAACTTTCTCAGTGCTCTTTGATTTCTGAGTTCTTTTCCTGAGTAATAACAGCTCACGAAAAGCTGAGCTTTTTTTCCTGAGTAACGATGTGCCTCTACCCCTTTCACAATCTAAGGACTTGCAGTGTGCACCCTTCTAAAAGAAAATTTCACTATCTGTGGTGGAATGGAAAATCTGAGAAAACTGGTACTGGCCTCATAAGTATGAGGCAAAATTCTCTTTGGAGCCCTACAGAAATCTTGCCTCAGCAAGGAGAACAGGATTAGGTTCTATGTCTGTATTTTGTCCCTTTGTTTTCACTTGAGATCACACTCATGTGCAGCATGGGGGCAAGCTGTGCTTCAGATACTTCACAGCTCTTTTCTGAAGTTGTTATTCCTCCCAACTATCCCTAGAATTTGTATATTTATACAACAGCAGAGGGAGCCAGAACTTCAAAGTCAGACCATAATCACAAAGTAGAATTCATTGGCTAAGTTGAAGGGAGGGAAGGAAAGAGGGTGGGAGAGAGAGGGGGAGAGGGAGAGAGATGCCATCCAAATTACCTACAGAAACAGCCATCAGAGCTTCTCTCCTGGATTGCTAGGGCACAGAAGATCTTATTTTGCTCCTACAACATTTCTGCTTTCTTCCAGAACTGAAATGTGCAGCAATAGCAGTGATTCTCTCCATCAGTAACTGGTAAGAATTTTCTAAATTTTCTATTTCAGACTGTCAGGAGCGCACATCTCTATATTAAAGTTATCACCTGTTATTTTAAAAGCAGGTGACTGTGTTTGATAAATGAAGCCAGTTTGACTTGTCATGAAAGGCCCAACCCTTGTATCTACTGAGTAAAGCATTGCAACCTTTTGGGGTGCAAGAGGGAGATGGCAGCTTCTTGGGGGCCTTTGCAGTTCAGTGTGCTCCCTGCCACCCTGCAGTGTGATAGAAAGAACCTTCCTGTGTGCCTCTGGTCGCTGGAAAACCCTTCTTATCTCCTAGTCCCTGAGATTTCTTGGTCCTTACTCAACCAATGCAGCTTCAGACAGGAAACAACACATCACTCTCCAGATATCCTGACTGACTGAGGTGCCCATTGCAATGTTTTATGGATTCACCACTTCCTTTGGTAAAAATCACCTTTGTAAAAATGTGGGTTTTTTTCTCTTGTGTAGCAAACGTCACAAAGGCCTTTACTCTTAAGAAATCAGGGACTAACTACCCTGGTCTGCTGATTTGCTATGCACAATTTACCTTTGTGAGCTGGCTCCATGTCTTTGGTAAGGTTGTTAGGAATTTAACCCGAAAATAAAAAGTTGGAGTAAATGCTTTTGTAAAACTTCCCTGCTTTCTACAAGATCAGAGAAGATTAACTCATAACAGAACTTCAAAAACACTAAAAGGTATCCCTTGAAAATATGCAGATGTGAGAGGGGGAAAAAGAATTCACTTTCCTGGATATTTATTCTACCTGTAAGTCTATTTATGTTATAGACTTGTAACATAATAATATACACAAGCTTTTCTATACCCTAATTATGCAGGTTCTAGAAATTTTTATCATATACAGCTTTTTTTAATGACCTAAGATAGCTGCTCCCAATATTTTTGCAAAACAGAGTCAAAAAAAGGTGAAGAGTCCATCATTAACTTTCACTGTACCAAATCCCTTATGGATTTAACATTGCTGTGGGATGTCTGTGCAAACTCAGTGACATGTTTCCTCTTCTAGTTAAGTGTTGCTTTCCTGGGAAGCTGTAATAACAGCCAAGTGATTTTTAACCTTTCTTTAGTATGTAAGGCTAAACGGGGCAAAACTGCTTTACTGAGATAATGCCACTGGCAGCCTAAAGGGGATACCCCTGCCAGTCAGTCCCCACTACCGCAATTAATATCTGTAATATGGATTCTGGCATTCTGTTGAACCTTTCCATTGCTCCTTTTTTTCTAGCCCACAACAGGGGCTTTACTCCCAGTAATTGCTGTAACTGTTTAAATAAGTGATACAATCACGTCTTTAGGAATTGCTTCTCTCAGAAGCTTTATGGACTGAAAGCAGCAGTTGTTTGAGCAACTAGTTAAATTCTGAGGTAGATAAGCAAGTGCTTCTAAGTACCAGATAATGAAGCTAGACAATGCAAACATGTTTTTATCTTTGACTAATGTCTGATGTGGAAATTGGTTTCCACTGTCCATCACAACTATGGAGACTGTTATTTGATTACAGGCAGTGGATGATCATGATCAGCTTTGCAAAAATGACCCACCCTTTTCCAGTGGGCACATAGAGCCCAGCATCTGTAGCAGTCCCTGCTTTATCCTGACCTCCAGGAAGAAAAGTTTTTATGGGGTTTTTCATAGGATGTATTCGAGTCCAGAGATCTCTCTAAAGGGCAGTCCTGCATTAACTGCTTGAAGCCACTTATGGTCTAGCAGTCTCCTTGAAACCCACTGAGGGTTTTATTTTGTTCCCTGACTCATTTCTACAGAATTCCCTTTCATTTGAGGAATTTTTCTGGGAAATACAGGATTATGCCCTGGGGGAAGAATTTCGAGCTGACAAGTGATAATTTGGTTTCTTTTTTTTTTTTGAGACAAGCTGAGTGACATTTGTTAGTTTAGAAGGCTGTGCTGTTTGCCAAGAAAAACCCTCCAAACTTTGCCTGCTCTTCTTCCTTGCTTCCAGCACAAACAGCAGTGACGAATGTCTGTAAAAGATGTATGTGGGGAATTTAACTTACACTAAGATTAAATCTGAAAGCTCATTCTCCTCTTCCTTCTGCATCCTGTTAATTTGCTGCAGACTTTTGTGATGCTTTTTAGAGAAGCTGTCTCATGCTGCATTAACTAGAGAAGAAACTCTCATGAACATCTCAGTTTTTGTTACTGAACCCAACGTTCATTAAGAGTTCTGGACAGGATTCCTCTTTCTTCTTTAAAAACAACTGAGCAGAAAATAAAAAACGTACCCCCTCTCTCCCTCAACAAGCTGATTTAGGAAATATACTTCTTATTCCTACAAGCCAGGTACATATTGCTTCACTTTCTGGAGAAAAAAAGCTGGTTTTTCTTAGACCATCATCTTATGGCTATGTTTTCTGGGGTAATCAACAAACTTTCAATACAATGAGGGGACTAACACCCTTGCTCCCACTGCACTGGTGATTTGGTATATTAGCTAACCTTTGATTCAAATATCTAAACAGAATATGTACACATTGCTTATTACTGGCTCTTGGGTTAGGATAAACTGAATGGCAATCAAACAACTTGAAAGTCAAACACATCATTTGGCAGTAACTGTCCTTGAGGATCTGCCACCCAAGGATACCATAATGATGTGCAGGATAAGTCACTACAACATTTGTTTTTCTGTTTTTCTGGAGCTGCCTTTTACATTATGGTTGCTGGAATAAGGGTTAAAGAGCACTACAGACATAGGTGATCTTGGCATTGACTTTTCCCAAGGCATCAGGTTGGCAGGTGGTTTAAAGCACCTCATAGTGCATCACAGGTTCCCTTGAGACATTGGCAACTCATGTCCCATCTTCCTCTCACAGTCCCCTTATCTGTGATAAGGGGGTGATAACTCCTTATTTGCCTCTGGGCAGTACCATAAGACTGAATGCCCAGGAAGTGCCTGCCAGTCACCTGGTGGGGGACACCATAGAATGCAAGGTGTTAAAAGAAAGGGAGCTCCTAACCCAACAGTACACATTGAAGAGCCTTCAGAGATGCTCTTTATCCCCACCACACTTACCATCAGTGCCAAACTCACAGCCACGCTCAGTCTTTGGTATTTTTCTTGGAAATGTGCCCCATAAACCTGTGGGATCTGGCTTCTGCTTTTCAGGTGGCTCCACCACCTCATTTTTTTTTTGCTTCAGCATTATTAATTCTTGCTGATGCCTCAGCGTGTCCGAAAGTGTCTGGGACCCTTCAGAGGGCTTACTCCATGGGACACAGATGTTTGTAATAACTGCACATATTTTCATATTTTTCAAGCAACAAAAGAGAATCATGTGTTTGTTGTCGAGGATACTGTAGCTAAGGACATGAGGCTGGGACCGTAGTAAAAGCTCATGTGTTTTGTTTACAGCAAAATCTGTTTGTCCTGTCCAAATGCCAAGACTTATCTCTTCTGACTGGTAAAAAATAATGTTGCAGGCTGCTGATCCCTTTGCTCTGTTTCACTTGCAGCATCTCCACTGGCCAGCAATCATTAGAAACTATGGGGCTGGTTGATGGTTTTTCACTCTGTATTCATTTGCACACTGAAACAGACCACCATACCCTCCCCATATGTGAACATGGAATCTATACGTCACCATTGCCTCTTCTTTTTCTTCCAGAAAATGAATCAATCTGCTCACACGGATTAGGCAACAACACAAAAGTGAGTGGACAGGAGTCACACCTATATCCTCAATTTGGAAAACTTTCTTTGTCCCTCTTTAATTAAGATTTCAACTACTGAGGAAATGAAAGACTATGAGAAAGAAAGGGCTACTATATTTTGTTTGTGTGACTATCTTGACTGTCTCAGATGGATACAGATAGATGACAGAAAGATATAGAGAGATACAGTGAGATAAATCAACAGGTCTAGCAAAGCAACAGAAGAATTTACCGTACTCATTTACTTTTGCTGATCAAGCAGAACAGTGAAGCCAAAGCATCTTTTTATTGACTGCACACTATTGCTTTCTTTAGTTCCTGAGAGGTAACATCTCTAGAAACAACAAAATTCATAATGGGAAAGATAAGGCAAAGGAAAAGATGTAGGATAGTGTGTGCTTTTTTGTACAGTACTGGTTATCTTTGGGCATGCAGTTGTTCAGCAATAAATGCTACTCAAATGAAATGATAAGCTCACTATACCATGTTATTTATGTATTTATACCTAGATCAGTTGTTTTTTCTGAAGCTCAGATGTTTTTCACAACCCCACGAACTTGAGTGACATTTTATCATTGAGGAAAGGGTCATGCAGTGGTTAAATAGTGTCATTCCCCGAGTATTTATTTACTTTTCATACAACAAGCCTTTGTACAGAATGAAACTGCCTCTGGCCTGATGAGAACTCCCAGCAGAGTCAGATTTCTTTACTTTGATTCCTGGACACAGAGGATTTGGACTCAAGGGTCAGGATTATAAAGCAGCCTTTGCTATGGCTCACAGGAATCATCTGCGAGAGTCGAGGCAGTCCTGTGACTGAGATTTCCAAAAGTATGCAGCACCAATTAACTCCATGGGTTCAGCTCCCTGAACCCCTCTGAAAGTCCCAGCTCAGGTCTTGCAGCAGTGATTAAGCAGCAGACCTATCTATCTGTGCAGGAACACTATCTAGCAGATAGAAGGTGCTTTTACAACTTGTGAAAATAAAAGCAAAATTATAATGAGGGAGAATCAATAAAAATCTTCCCAGAAGGAATTAAAAGACATTATCAAATCAATCACTCTTAAAGCCAAGATCAGGGCACTGGTCTCTATATCTGATAAACCCCAACATGGTCATGTTAGGGGAGATATCAATGCTTCATGGGCACTGGAGTTCATCCGGAATGAGGAAGCAAAAAATTTGGACTGCAGTTCCCATGACCTATCACAGCTGTGTAGAAGCTGGGAAATGTTGAAATTATTTTGAATTATTTTAGACTTTAAAAAAATTGTCCCATGATATCGTTCCAGAGAATGAGCCTGAATTTTTGCATGGTGATTTTCTTGCACAAATGTGAATTCTGGCTGCAATCACAAACGCATTTCACAGATTAACTCACATAAGATATTTTAATGTTGGCTTTATGCACCTGATATGCCCTGCTTTCACACTGATGTTTAGCTCAGCTGAAGGTAAATGCAGCTTCACAATATCCCCTGCCCAGTTTTGGATCAGAACCTTGCAAAACCAGAATTGCACCCCTGGGTGGATTTTGATCCGGTTTTCTTGTATCACCACTCTACTGAATTAGTGATGTTCAAGATACCGCACTGAGTTAAATAATGAAGTTAAGATGTTCTCAAATCCATGGGACAACCTCACAATGAATAAACATGATCATAATTCAGTAGAGTTGCACAGACTTTCATACCACAGTGTAGCAAAGGGCTCTATTTTATGATCTAATGAACTGTGTAAGAGGGAGCTGCAGAATATACACAGGATCCCTGACATTTGCTTCCCTGTCTCCCTCCTTATCCTTTTGACTAATTTCTTGCAGCGTTAACTAAACATATTTTTTCTTTTCCTTTCCTTTGCAGATATACCCGGACCTTCCACAGTCAGACAGAACAGATGTAACGCTTTTAGGGTGGCTCCAGAATACTCAGACTGTGTTTGACTACCACCCTTTTGGATAAATATTTTGGGATTCAGGATGAATAAGACAAGGGCTGTTAATGATGTTTTTAATTTCCTGAGCAGCAAGAACTGGAGCTCAAGCCGAAGCTTTCCTATGAACATTTCTAATCAGTGCATGAACATCACTGACCTTACTGTCTTTCTGGCCACCTCTTACAGCTTGGAGACTGTTCTGGGCATTGTGGGAAACATCTGTCTGATTGCTGTCATTGCCAGGCAGAAGGAAAAGGCCAATGTCACCAATATCCTAATTTCCAACTTAATAATTTCAGACTTGTTTATGTGTCTTGTCTGCCTGCCTTTCACCGTTGTTTACACCATGATGGACTACTGGATATTTGGAGAAGTCATGTGCAAAATGACCTCTTTCACTCAGTGCACAACGGTAACAGTGTCAATCCTTTCCCTTGTCCTTATTGCTCTAGAAAGACACCAGCTCATCATAAACCCCACTGGCTGGAGGCCAAATACCTCCCAAGCCTATCTAGGAATTGGAGTAATTTGGACTTTAGCATGTCTCATGTCCCTACCCTTTCTGACCACATCCGTGTTGTCTAATGAGTTGTATGAGCAGCTCTCACACTTCATGAATTTTTCCACTGATAAGGCAATATGTATCAACTCGTGGCCTTCTGAGCAGCACAAACTTATCTACACTACCACTTTACTGCTCTTGCAGTATTGCATCCCTCTGTTCTTCATTATCCTTTGCTACCTGCGTATCTACTTACGCCTGCAGAAGAGGAAGGACATGTTCGAGAAGAGTGAGTACAGCAACCGAGCAGTCCAGCTGAGAAGGATAAACATTTTGTTAGCGTCCATGGTTGCTGCTTTTGCTGTTTGCTGGCTACCACTGCATGTTTTCAACACCATCGTGGACTGGAATTACAAAATCATTTCGCCTTGCCACCACAACCTGATCTTCTCATTGTGCCACCTGGTAGCTATGGCTTCCACCTGTGTCAACCCTGTTATCTATGGTTTCCTAAACAGCAACTTCAAAAAAGAAGTGAAGTCACTGATTCTGAGCTGCCAGCATAATTCAGTAACTGCCTCAACGGAAGAATATGATCATTTGCCTTTATCCACCATGCAGACCGAAATTTCCAAAGGCTCTCTGATGTTGAACTGCAGACACAATTCTATTTAACAAGCAGAAAACATTTCAGAAGGCTGCAGTGACACCCCACACCAGTTATTACCTGTGGGTATAGAAAGCAACTGGTGATGCCACAGCTGGAATTTGAACAGGAACCCATCACTATCTGATATTTGGAAGAACAGGCAAAGTAATGTTGCAAATGTTTACAGTTGCTGCTGTGGTGCACAAGGTTTTCATGTCAATGAGGTGGTACTGACACTGAGGAGACTGGGCTGATGTATAAGCAGCTGCTCTAAGATCAGTAACTAAGCTCTAAGTGGCTGCAGAGAGGCTGACATAGGGTTAATCAGCTAAGCTCATATCTCTACCATGGCTGCAGTAGAAAACCAGATTTCCAGTTTCAGTGCTGCAGGCTGCCAAAAGTTGTGTTGGAGAAGACTCTCTCAGTTTTCCACTATTAGAAAGATTTTTATGCACAGCTGACACACCAGTGGAACAGAGATATGTAAATATCTAAATTTTTTTTTGCTTTACCACCTCTCACAGCCCATCAAATAACAGTAATCTTTCAGCAGATCTTCACATAAAACAACTGCCTGTTTCTATGAAACTTCACTCTCTGCCATAGGCTTGAAAATAGTCATTGCCTCTGCAAGTAGGAACAAAGAACAAGGACCCTGGTATGTAAAAAGACAGTCACTTATGAGGGATGGCCATAAATGAAAATGTTATTCAGTGGATTAAACTCAAAATGCATTGAGATGATACTGAGAACTATTTTTAAGCACATAAAAACAGTTGTAGATCTACATGGAAATGAGTCTTGTTGAATTTGTCGTTCCCACTGCTGTCATTACAAAGCTCTGCAATGCTGAAACTTCATGCCATGATGGTACAAGATGGCCAGATTACAGGAGTTGTTCCAGGACTTGGTAGCAACATGTCATTCTGCTTCAGCATCTTCTTGGTACTTTAACTGCAAAGTATCTAATTCGGAAGGTCAGAATGAGCATGAAAACCTGTTTGTGGAAATCATGTGTTTCCAGAGTGGATATACTTCCAAAGAAATAAGCATATGCATGGAGGATTTCAGTTTTCTTAAAAAATAAAACCAGATGTCAGGTATCAGTCCCACTGGCTGGCATCAGCAACAGAGCTGAAATTCCAACAAAACACTAGAAGGTCAATGAAAACACACAGGTGGAATCCAGGTCAGGCTGAAGCCAAGCTGCATGTAAATAGGTAGTACTGTCAATTGCTCTACTAAGATGAGAGTCGTATTTTTTCACATGTGTGTTATTTGTAGCCTTTGTTCGTGAAACCTACAAACTACAAACTCATTTTAACCTCTGGAGCCAGAGAAATTGCTCAGTGACTACTGAGAAACCAAGGCATTCCCAAGAAGGCCATACTGAGGTATAGATTAAAAAAAACCCCAGGTAGCAAATGCAAAAAGGATACCAACCAGTTCAATGCTAATGAAATATTGAAGTGTATTCTGTCCTGATTTGTTAAACTAACCTTAGCAGAAGACTGGACTTGGTGGTCACCTGAGGTAATTTCCAACATGAATTGCGCTATGAGAAGTGGTGGTTACTTGTTGCAGTCAGTGGGTTTGCATGGAGTTGAAGATATCCAGTGTATAGTTATGCAAACAACTAGAAATTCCTTAGCTGGCAGATCTCTGGTTAGACAAATTGGTATAAAGTTAGGTGAAGAAAAGACTTCTCCCCATGCTGTGAACTGATAGGATGCTGAACGGAGTATCTGAGCACAAGAGCTAAACTCTATGCTGTAAGGCAGCAAGAGCTATCAGTAAGTACGAGATCATATCCCCAGCTGGCAGAAATAAGAGTTAACCCCTTGCCATGAGCTGTGTGCACAGATTTCAGTGGTAAAACTTGAAGTTTGGCCTTGAATTCTTGTGTGCAGAATCCTGAGGCAGAAGCTTTTTTGATGCAGCCACCCTTGTAATTCTGGCCAGAACCTGTATATCTTAGTAAGAGACTTCGTGTGTGGTTACCTTTTGTATCTTCCTCAACTATGTGGTAAGACATTTTTGCTTTTTTCAAATGGACTTCTGCTTTCTTTTTTTTTTTTCCTTTGTTACTTGCCATGCTATGATGAGAACTTGTTTCTCTTGATTAGTTTTCATGCAATGTGCTTTCTAGACTGGACATTGAGTCTACTAGAAACACAGAACAGGAGGACTCTCATTTTATCTTAGATACATCTTAAAACTTGCTACTGTAGCCAAAACCTCCATGGGATGCTGAGTAGCACAAAACACAGCTCCTCTGTGAGTTATATCAAAACTGTGCTATATTACTTCAGGGCTTAAATATTGTTTCAACTTTGTCATTGTTTTGTATTTAGAATCAATTTAAGTAATTGAGTAATTCTGTCTGTTTTTTGCACTGTTAGAATGTCAGCATTTAACTAGCTAAGATGTGTGTCAAGCTATTGTAAGAATACTCTGCTAAACACAAACACAGAAAATTACCTGATATTTGGTCTTAAGTACATAACTTTTCAAGCACCAGTGTCTTAAATGGAAACATAATTACCTTTAGGATTTGTACTTCCATGAACCTGTCTTTGTCACTAGTTCTGAGTGAAAATGTTTGGTAAAGCTATTACAGTTCATCAGAGACCTGCCACTCGAGCTATGCACTGGCACTGTGTGTCAGATCTGAGTTCTTCCTGCAAAGGGTAGAAATATGAGCGAGATCTGGCACTCTGTTTAACTGTAATTCACGTGGCCATTTGTTTCCATGAACACAAGTAGATACATAAAGCAAGCAGGTCCAACTTTACACTAACACAGAGAAGCACAAATGGATGTTATCTTCCTCTCGTGATTAAAGGAAGTGTCAAGTTTGGAGTAAACTACTGTTTATTGCTAACTGACTTTGGACTGGATAAACTATAGGATTTAAACGCTAAAAGCCACCAAATTTCACCCATACATCTAACTGCAAAAATGCAGATCCTCAGAACTCCCAGCCAGCTGCAGTCTATCCATCTACTTACATACCATCCTGAGACACGTGTTTTTCAACCTCTAAAATTTCCTAAGTAATAAATAAACTTTAAAGTAAACCCAGAAAAACAAATATATCCAGGTACCAAAGGACTGAATATGTAACAGGAAAGGTGCCTGTACCACTTCCTCATTCTGTGCATACACCAAGGCTTCTGCTGCTATACCCAAATGCAGTAGAGGATATTACCCTCTTAGGTTTTAAGAACTGCTGTAGCAACTGTTCCCCATTCCTTTTGAAGGCAAAGTCACAAGGCTGGGTGCAATTATGCCTTCATGGTTGAAAGAGCCATTTTATTTGTCACTTTGAGGCTTTATGCAGCCAAGGGAGGCTAGGTTTCTTTGGTCCCAGCAGAAGGTAACAGAACAGAAACAGTTTACATACATCTTATCCATCTGTAAATCACATATAGTGTTCATATGTAAGAAGCATTGAGCATTTTTGTGTTCATTGTACACAGTGATGGTTTTGGGTATACTCTTTAAAGTTCTGCTACTGAGTCACAAAAGCAATGTTGAAGAAATAGGCAGGAGTTGTGCAAATCATGAGTTCACACAATTTTAAGACCTTACATTGCCTTTTTCTAAAAAAGTTCTTCATAATCTTTCCTCCTGTGACACATTTAGAGAAGACAGTAAGGTTTTCAGAGCAAGAGAACAACTTATTTCTGTGATATAAGTAGCACACTACAGGGAGTCTTTAAATAACAAATAAAGTAATATTGTCTGTGTCACTTCTCTGTGCCTGCTTCTGTAAAATGATGTAATACTCTTCATAGTATAAAATACATAAGATTTAGTCCTCAACTACTGTTTGTCAAGAGGAAACAAGTGTATTGTGTGATAAGAGCCACTGATATATACAGGATTAATAATTTGACTCATAATTCCTAAGGACAATGGTGCAGTGCAGCCAACAATGGAGGACAGGCAAGTACCAAAAATTCAACGTGGAACATTGGAAGATTCTGATGCCAGAACTCAAATCATATTCACAGACTTTGCACAGGAAGCTGGGTCCTATGTGGCACACTGTCCTGAACCCTGACCAGAACCAGTGACACTGCTGGGATGAAAACCAATGTTGTTGGTTTCAACAACAAATGTTGCTAAAACAGCATTTTACTGACCTTCATAAAATGCTTTGCCTGAGTTAAAAGTATTGGTAAATTTCTCTGACCTGGGTTACCTGGGTTACTTGACAGAAAGTAAACCAAGGTACCAGAAATGACTGCAGATTGTGCTATAACCAGGTTTGGTTTATTACACTTGCACACACGAGGGAAGAGTGCAATAGCAGTATCTGCCAGCCCGGATTGGTGGTGTGTGGCATAACCTGCTACAGTGGTTGGTAGCAATGTTGTGACAGCCATCAGTCACATCTGTAGCACATCTGCAGGTTTGCTGTGTGCAGACACGGGGTGCCCACACATCTGAGGCCTGATAGTCTGTGAGAGATTATTGTGGGATAAGATGTCATATCCTGAGGACCTCTTGAGAGATTCTTTTGCTTTGACCTATGTGTCTTCTCACAAGATCACCTGGCATTTCATTTTACAGGCCATTCTCTTCAAGTTTCTTATTGATGAAATGCTGACCTGATTTTCAGACCAGTATTGATTTCAATGTAAATTGTTGATGCTTAGCACGATATATAATCTGAGTTTACATTGTATGAGCATCAAAATCCACAGAGCGTTTATGATCTTCCCTCCCTTTCTCAGATTGCTCTATAAAGTCACTTCTTTGAACTCAGAAAGTCATAAACAGTATTAGCCTGAGATTTACACTTCTGTACTATGCCTTTCCTGCCAGACAATGCTCATTAGACCTTAGTCAGAATTGTTTTGTTGTCCTTCCAATAAATGCTTATATGAAGCCCAGTAGCAGCACAGAGATCATAAGATGGAAACTTGTGTTGAAATTTAATTCCAGAAATGCCTACCTTTTGTTTTTTCTTTATAGAACTTTAATTGATGAGACCCACCGCCCCTTCGTAAAAAACCACTCAGTTAAATTGTGCTATATTATTCATCACATATGATAGAAAGTATTTTGTTGAATAGAAATTGCAACACCAGATATACCAGATTACCAGATATAACACTAAAAATAAAAGGCATGATACATATAAAATGATGGCATAATAATAATAAGAAGAAGAATAAGAATGAGTACTTTTTGTGGAATATCACAAGATGCAAACTGACAGTAGAAAGGTGGGTTTTGTCAGTGAAAAGGTATGATAACAGAGAACATGAAACTTGTACTCTAACTCTTTAAAATAGGACTAGGTCTTGTTCTTAAAATACCAGATAAAAAATTGTGTCCTTTGAATATAATAAGTTCAGTTCATGAATTACTGTGTCCCTTATCCAGTCTATGGGAATATGAATCCTCCCTGTCGGAAGCTAGTGGGAAAATACTACTTCATCATTCATAAGTATTTGTCTTTATTCCATTTCTACAAGGTGATTGTATGTAAAATGCACTTGTCCAATGCCATGCCTTTGGTAGGGTAATGAGCATTGATTCATCTGGTTGATAGGCTGACTTAATGACTAAAATTAATTACACGCACCATGTGTTCCTTTATATTAAAGATAGATTGTAGAAAAGTTCCTGATGTCCTAAAGGCCAGGGTAACTACTTTCTGAAAGACCCTATATTCACAGCAGAGAGCTGAAAAACACAGGAAAGTTGTGGCCTTCTCAGCATGTATGTTAAACTCAAAGGAATTTACACAGTCGAGCAGAGACTTTCGTTTAAACTTACAAATACACAGACTGCTCCAGGAGCATAACGCACACGTACCCCCAGGGCTATGTTTTGGGAAGGCTCCCAGGCTATAAAAATAGCAGAAGCTGGCTAGCACTGTGGTAAAGGTTTTTAAAGCTGGTGAAATCAACTAACACCACCAGTCCCATTTAAAATTCAGCATGTGCTGAAATCCATCAGAGAAATGCAGCCATACGGTCCCAAATTGCGCAACATCCTTTCATAAGAGCCCATATTTCCACAAGCCACCGCAGAAGCCCCACACGGCATATGATGCAACACACAGGCATGCACAGCTCCGCTCCAGGCAAGCTCATCTCCTCGAGCAGACAAAAAGGTCTTCTGTTAAACCTACAAACTGTTAATACAGTTCCTTTGCCTCAGAAATAATCTGCGAAATGTGGTTCTCAACAGGATTAATGTATTTTCCACGCATTGCAAGGAAAAGCTTCATGGCATTGTAGTTGCATTCAGCATCTGGATGAGTTGCTTACAGACACTCATAAATAAGGAGTATCTTATTATTTGTGGGAAGGAAGCACGGAATTACTTGGCTGGAACAAAAAAAAGGTGTTCTACCTGTATTCAGAGCAACTTCCAAACAAACCCCTGATCCAGCACATACTCAATTATTTGCACTGCAGAATGAATATGTTACATTCCAGATTTGCAAAGGTGAAGGTTTAAGTGAGGACGATATGAGGTTTTGTGCTTCATAACATTTTCACTGATCAGTTTTCCACAAACCACAGTTGGTTAGAACTAAAATATGCAAAGCATTCCAGGATTAAAATATACATGAGATTTATTATAAATACACAGTTTCTCAGGATCTGGGCCTTAGAACAAAGGTACACAGTGCATTTAAAAAATAATTCCTTAAGAAAATTGATTATTTATTTTGAAAATTTCCAAGCAAAAACTAACAAGGACAAAAAAATAGTCCCTCATTCCACAAACAGGTTGAATGCAGAAAAAAAATTGTTTACTTCAAATTATGTCAGGAATAGGAGTAGTTTGGTGTTAAATTTCCTACTTGCAGTACTTCCTAGGTCAACACATTAGTTTCACTAGAAAGAACAAAAAGGAGCTGTAATGATAAACACTGCAAAGCACACATGAATGCACTGTTGTGACTGGTAAACGATATGGCTTGTGGCAGTTCAGAGCTGCTGATAGCTTCTCTTTAGTTTAATAAGAAGGAACATGCCCTTGTTTCAACCAGCTTAACTCAGTATCAATTTTTAGAAATAGAATTCACCTGAAAGAGGTAATAGGTGGCATCTGTGCACACAGAGAGAGTAGTTGAGCATAAAGGACAGGTTTAAGACATTAACCATAATCCTCTTGTATCTAGGAGATCATGCAAAGTCTTTATTAGTTTTTTTTAGACTTGGAAACAAATCAATTGATGGTGTTGCTATGATTCAGCCATCAGCTTGACTGGCTGCATTCACTTTTGTCTCTATAGTCTGTTATTAAAGGTAGGGAATGAAAATAACCTCTTTGGTGCTTATTTTAAGCATACTTATCAGCATCAATCTCCTATTTTATACTAAGAGCAAACAATGTTTAATATATCCTTTTATAACTAAATACAAATTACTAAGAGGTATGGGATCAATAAGTGGTACCAGCTTCCAGGAACATCATTCTTTATGAAACTTTTTTTTTAATAGCATTTATAATATCTATTCAGGAAAACACTGTCAACTGTTTTAATAGAGCTTTACAAAACACTGCTCTGTTAGGAAAGAATGTCTGCATTGCATCCTCTGTTAATATGCTTCAATTGTAAATAACTGCCAGCAGCATCTCCTACAATGAACTCCAGGCCTCCCAATGCCATGATGATACACAGAAATTAAGTGTAGGCAACTACACTGAATTTCCATGTGCAGGACTACATCAACTTGGACACCACTAGATGTTTTCCTACATACCACAAGGACATGCATGGGTATTCACACACATTCACAGTGCAGACACAGCCACAGAGCACCCACTCGTTGCTGCACGAGACAGCAGGGATGTGCAGATAACTAACTTTTGAGAACAGAATACACTAACAGATTAAGTAGCTGTACACCTTACCTTTCTCTTTTCAGAGCCCTGAAGACACGGGCAGATAATTTTGCTTACCTATGTGTGCAACAAATCCAGCTTTCTGCTGCTGCAGAAGCTGTGTAGGGAAGTGGGGAGGGGTCTTACATGCACTGCCCATACATCAGCCACGCAGGAGGCCAGCAAGAGTGTCAGGGAAGGGCATGGCCTTGCCCAAGCTGCTGATGCACACCTGATGGAGCAGGGTTTTGGGGAGGCACAGGCTGGGCAGCTCCCACTCTGAAGGCAGCAGCAGGGACTGGGAAGGTGAATGGCTCATCAGTGGTGAAAAAACCAAGAATAGTCCCCCATGGTCACAGCAGGATTTCAGATGGACCAGGGAAGTGACACAAAGCAGAGGTCTAAGGTTAGGCAGAGCTTTGAGGATCCCTTTTTGGAGCATATGTGCCCAAGCTCCATCTAAATCTAATATTAGATTCAGCTCCAAGGTAACATGCTGAAGTTACACAGGGAGCTTGTACCTGAGCAGCTGTTGAACCCAGTCCTATACCAGCACAGTAATCAATAATCCACTTCCACCTTAACCATACCTAAATCTCTGAAACCTGCAGCTCCAGCATGTTCAATCCAGAATAGGCTCAGGGGTAAGAGCATTGGGAAGGAGATGGGGCTGCACAAGGTGACCTGAATAAGTATGGGCAGTCACACAACTGGAACAACTAAAATGATTCCCCTTCTTGGGGAGTCACTTGATTTTATAATTAACTTCTTTTGAATGAGTTTATTTCTTGCAGGCTCTGTAGTACTAATGAACCACGCAGCCCCTGAGGAACACCCAGCTGTGCAGAACTTGATAGATATGCTTTCATGCAATTTTAAATCTTATTTAGTTAACCACTAGACCTCCTCAACTGCACATGAAGAAAGCAAAGGTTTGGTATGCTCTATCTCCATAAGAAGAGTACCCAGGATGAACAGTGAGCTGAAGACAGAGGCCTGATTTTTTCAGTTAATTAACATGAGATAGTCCTGCTTTCTGCAAGAGGCAGCATAAGTCAGTGTGCAACTATACAACATGATGGATCTAGGTATCATGCTGGTCTCTTTCACAGCTTTCTCCCCACCCACTTGTTCATCCTGGGGCTGTGACAGTACATCCCGGCAGAGCTGGGAATTGCACAGCTGAACTGACATGCATTTAAAAATAAGACTTAAAAAAAAGAAACATTCTTTAAAACCTCCAATTTGTTATTTTCAACTTTGTCTTATCATTGATCCAGTTAATGCAGTGGCCCTATAAAGAATTTTATTATCATAAATAAAGAGACTGTGACTTTATACATGGAAAAAAAAGTAGAGGTGAATGTTAGGGACTGGGATCTCTTAGATGAGCTTTACCACCAAAGTCAAAATTGTGCCTAACTAAACCCACAGTGTCTGGATTTTTACTTCACCTATACTGAAGGGACTATGATCAGAAACTTCACAGAAACACAGAGCAGCTGAAGTTGTAAGGGACCTCTTGATGCTACCTTGAGCTCAAGCAGGGTTGCCACAAGCAAGATACTCAGGACCATGTTCAGGTGGGGTTTTAATATCTCCATGGATGGAAATTTCACCACCACCCTGGCCAACTTTGTTCCAGTGCCGCCATCGTGCACAAGCAATCATATTGCTGCTTCATCTCACTGTCTTAAGCTAAAATCTTCAGCACATGGAAACTAGCAGCAATTGCAATGTCTGCAGCAATTTCAGTGGGATGTGACTGGTTTACACCTACTGGAAGTCTGTCCACTGCTTTGTTTTCTTTCAGACCAAGTTCCTCACTAGTATTTGATATTGAAACTTCAGCCCTAGTTCACTTGCTGGCTCATACTGCCCATCTAGGATCACACTAGCTCACAGGCCACTGTGGAGTCTTAAATTTTATTACAAAATGTAGTGCCTTTGAACTTGTTACTGAAATGTAAATCTAACTGCCATGATTCTGTTTCCTTAAAACAGTAGATTTTGTTTGGTGGAGGTATCTCATTGGGCAATGCTGAATGTATAACCACAATGATACTAACTCCAAAGCCTAAGATAGAACAAATAGATTTTTTTTTCTAAAGTATTACTAAAACACCTCAATGACCAACAGTTTTATTAGGAATCTCTGTTTGAGCAACTCTCCTTTCAAAACCTGTTACTTGTTGCTTTATTTCATATCCTTGCAAACATCTTCAAGATTAACATGTGGCAGCATTTTCTCTTTTGCCATTTATGTCTAGCAGATTTTTTTCCCATTGGGTACAATATGAAGTTCATGGGTCTCATTTGCCAGGGTATTCTGGTATAAGGAGATGGCAGCCAACATCAGGAGTGAAGGTGATATCTGACACCTTCACAGCAGAAGGATGGTGCTTGTTGTGTGTTACTTTGAGGAGATCATCCCTGAAGTTCCTTGAGAAATGGAGTGGGTGCATCAGACCAGCAAAATACAAGGTAATCTTTTCTTTTGCTGGGGTCCTATTTTTTGAAAGCAAATTTTTTCCTGAGCTGCCCTGATTAGATAGTACTAATAACATTAAGCTAAATTGGTTCCTTGGGAGATGTCCCAATTAAATGGCTATCCTAATTAAGCACATCCTGATTAAGCAAAAGATCCTATAATTATAATAATAGCATGTAATAAAAACTGGCCCATAGTTCTGTTCAGACAGAAAGCATTTTGCAAGCCTTATTTACAGGAACCACTTTATCCAGTATTGAAACACAACCAGCTCTTGGGTGAAATGCAACATCTGTTTAACAATGTGCAGCAGAACTCAACAGGCTTTCAGAGCAGGAAAATGAAAAATTCTTCATACTGACAATGCAGACAATGTTATGATAAAGCAGGAGGTACTTAGCGTGTAATTTGGATGAAGTATTTTGACTGATCTTAGCAAAATTGCTGGAGTATTTACAATTGCTTCCCATTATCACAAGTTCACCCAAGAGGGTGTTTTATAGAAGATTCTAACAAATATTTAAGCTCCATAGTAAATGGAGGAAAAGTACCCCACATTGAACTTTTGCTTTCCAACTTCTGAAAAAAAAATCTCATTCCTATATTGACACAATGGAATTTTTATCAACTTCGAATACTGAGGAGAGTGCAGCACGAGAAGCCAAATACAGTCTGGTAGAAGTACCAGTGTGAAAAGTCAGTTTTCTCCAACGAGCTGTAAGGCTGAGCTCCTGACCCCCTGTAGTTATTGCAAATGTATGGCATGCTTTTTGAGCACTGCTGTCCCAGAGGGAATTCTGACTGTGTGTTTTGGATACTGTTCATGCTCCAGCTTGCCTAATTGTATTCATCTGGCTTAGTTCCTCTCTTGATCACAGTGGAGTAGGACAACCCCATTTTTTTTTTAGTTTGTCCTACACCACACTGTAGAGAAGATGTTGAGTAACTCTCGGTAAGTAATAAGAGTTGGATAAACAAATATAAATGAATTTATTTACTTATTAAAATTACTCTTTTTTTGGCCTCCTAGTGACAAAAGAGCAGAAACAAGGAGTTAACATGAAACTCATACCCCTAAGCGTGAGCTGACAATAACTGAATGAATATAAATGTTAGCAGTCATCAGCATAAGGTAAATTATCACTGAAAAGAAAAATTGGTGAAGTCCACCACAAACCATTATTCCAGAGAGTATATATAACAACTCCCTACATCTTTTCTTATCGTCCTGCTGTTGTTATGTCTGAGCATTTGAGGGCTATAGAGATATTATGATATTAATTATTCAATATTGGTTCAGTATTGTGTGGATGTAGAGTTTTTAAGCTACACACCATAATGTTGAGGAGCAGAATCTGGTCCTTGCATAAACTCAGGGGTATGTATAATGCAAGTACACAAGCTGCACTGAGGTACTGCTCTCCACAATATCAAGAGAGATGCCCATCTATGATACTTCTGAGGTACCACTTTAAAATACAGTGGTGCCCTTTGAAGAAAACAAGGATTGCTTGTGCTGCTGGAGGATGGGGACAATGTTGTCCTCTCAGCATTACACTGAGCTCCTGACACAAGGCAGCTCTGAGAAGTGCAAATGCAACCTGAGGGTGGGTGGTAGAGCAACGTAATTGCAATTAGCACCAAGAGTGACTCTATGCAAGGATGTAACGCAGAACACAGAGACCCACATTGAGGAAATATCTACAGAAAGCAGAACAGGCTGCAAAGTAAGATTACTAGGATCAGAGAAACAGCCAATGCGTATACCTAAAATGATTAAAAGAGCTTCGCTGTTCAGGATGCAATTGACATTTGTACCTGCATCAGGCAAATTAAATTAGAAAGAAAAAGCAGTTGAGGTAAAAGGGCAATGTTAAGACGAAAACAAGCTAAGGCTGGACTTGAAACTGAAAGGCTTTCATTGAGGTACCTTCTAACCATGTTAACCTTTCAGAATAAAAGCCTGGTTAGCCAGTAAATAAACTTACCTGGTGCTGTAGCAGATGACAGATGTAGACCAGCTCTTAAAGTCCTGTGATCTGCTGCCAGGTAGTTGTGATATCAGACCAACTGCTTCAATCTCAATTCCAGCCTTGCTTGAAGTCCTTCCTTTATCCCAGCCTCCAAGTCACTAACTCTCCATGCCTTAATATGTCCTGCTAGGAAGCACAGAGAGAAAAATTAACAATTTTGCAGAAGCTACTTGTGGGCAAGGTCCCCCAAGACGTCGTTAGCATAGGCTAAGGAACTAACATCAATCTTCTGGCAGTTCACAGCAGAACAAAAGTCACTCCATGTTCCATTGAGGTAAAGGCCTTCTTTCTTTTTGAATAGAAATACACCTTGATGCTCCCACTTCACAAGATGAATAATACTATAAGTAACAAATGTCTCAGTACAGGATACTTAAAAAAAAAAAACAAAACCAACCGAAACAACAACAACAAAAAACCAACTAAACAAACCTAAATCAGAAGAACATCAACAACACATCAAAGAACTTCTAGTTAGATCGCCAACAATAACAACACCATAGGGAAATACACTTCCGTAGCAAAGGCTAAACTTGTTTCTATACAGCAGCTATCCTTGCTTCTTTTCATACTCACCTTCCCCAACAACTAACCTGACAGCCTCATGTCTAGTTCTTTAAACAGCAAAAAACCAAGGACAAGTCTTCTGGGACCCTGCCTACCATCCCTAAATCTTAGGGATGGTTATTTTAGACTGCATTACACAAAGCTACATTACTCTGTGGCCTGATGCCTCAGGTGGTGATTTTATACCCAGGTGTCGGCAATAAACTGCAATCAATGTTATTGAAAAGCTACTTTTGGTAAAACATGGGGCAATTTTTGTGGAAGCAGTAATAAAACCTTGTAACAATCCTGAAAGTAGGGCAAAGGTTATGGCAGATTAAGTGCAGCTACCCCAGCAGGGAGGCTGGAAGAGTGTTATGTTAAAAAGCCTATTTCCAGGCAGCAAGGACTTGCCCAGCCTAAGGGAATTAACATCTGGTTAAATTAAAAGCAGATGTTTAGCTGCTACAAAGCAGCAGAGCACCATCAGAGTCAGTGAACAGGGTTCCCTTGTGCAAACTCGGCCAATTCATTATCGTGGGGGAAGCTGGGCCAAAGCTCCATCCCCATCCTGGCCTAGGCAATTATGAACCATTCTGAAGTACATTTAGTTAGCAGGTTATTTCATTCTTTTTTTCACTGAGGCATTCTGAACTATGAGCTCAGACGTGAACAAGCAGGTTGTTTTTTCTACAAATACAGCAAGTGCATCTGTGTTACAAATTACTCTTGTTCTCTCAAAATTGTGGTCCTTTTTCACTTATTGTTCTGCTTAGATTTTAATTGCTAAGTGATTCCATGACAGCCGAGATTTTTGTCCTTAACTCAGGATCTCATTTTCAAAGGAACTTCATAATTTGGAATTAACCTTAAGAATGCTGACCACTAATCAGGTGAATCTGCCATTTTTTTCTCCAAACAATGTTTTGTCTCACAGTATAGAGGTCAAAGTTTGTTTGCTCCTAATAATAGCACTCTTGCAGGATAGACAAAAGCTAATGTTTTTATTATTACACTAGAAAAGGTAATGCCTGTTTTCTTTAACAGGCCTTCTATTAAATTGTAAGAGCTTCATAATTTGAGGCAAATTTTCCAGCCTGCTTCATACAGCTTTGGAAAATTGGGCCCTGTTCCTACAGCTGCTATGACAGAAATACTGTTATTATGGCAGTTGTATATACTGTTATTATAGTGGGGAAGGGGCATGAAATCTGCCCTGAACCTCTGCCTTATCTCTGAATTCGGACCTCAGCCTGCATGAACTGGGCTTCCTAGTTTTTTTTTTAGTGAGCTGGGTTCAGATTTTGGGAGGCCTGGTGCTAAGCCCACTACAGGTGATAAAGCTTTGTTTGTGTTCATGGTTCTGCTCCTCTGCTCATGCAGACTGAGTGACTGTGTGCTGCTTATTTTAACTGTCTTCTACCTGTTTCATCTCTTGGGTCATCTCTGTGGATCATCTCTGCTGGGACGAGTTACAGACGTATGGAGTTTATGGTCTAGTCACAGTTTGTACATCACCAGTATCAACAATCTCATAAACACAACCATAAGACACCCTTAATTAATACATCAGTGTTAAAAAAGAATCTTCTGGTGTCTCCAGGTAACAGCAACATCTTCTGATCACACAGCCTGAGTCAGAGCAGTGCCAGAGCAGAAGGAGAGGCAGACTTCATACTACATAACCATACAGCCTCTGCCCCAAACAACAAGACATAGGACTCCCAAACGAGAGATGCTCAGTTCTCAGAGCATGGTCAAGACTGCAAAGTGGGAAAATACTTCTTGGACTGTGTCCTCATATTCACATGAAAATCCTTTAGGCTTTTAGAAATACAGATCTTGCGTTGCATATGTTTATAGGGCAGACAAAACCAAATCTATAGGAAAAGCAGGACTCAGGTAGTGATCTGCCAGATCCATCTTGTGTCTTTTCAAACTGCTGTGATTCAGCATCTACTTCTGTCTATTTACTATGACAAGCATTTGATATACATACATTTATTTATTATTGGAGGTACTTAGCTTCTACACCTCTTACTAAAGTCAATGAGAGAAAAAGATTTGTGCAGCTCTCTGCTCCAACCACAGGTTGTGATCTCAAGAAAATGTTAACTGGATCCCAGCAATCCAAGAGAACTTTGACAAAATCCGTGGTGCTCAGTCCTAGCATTGAATCTGTCCAGACAAATAATCTCCCAGGATGAGAGCCCAGACAAGCTGTGACGCTAAAAAATCCTTCTAAAGTGAGCTATTTCTGGAATAAGGTTTCTATTTCCTTCGCACACAACATCAAGGTCTCACTGATAGCTGCATGATAAAATTATGAAGAAACAGAAGTGTGCTTTTTTTCGACTGGTTTATTCTAGAAGTAAATGGGCAATATTTTAAGAACTACATTGCAAGTTCAGTCTTGACCCCTGGGATTATTTAGCCTTAAGCCTGGATGTAATAACTTCACCCCATTTTCAAGACAGAAGTGTTACGCTTGGTAAGATGTCAGTCTCAGCAAAAATTTTTAAGACTTCACAATATAATTTCTCCACTGATCATCAGGTAGGGAAGTGCCATAACAAGTGCTACAACAATGATAAATCCTTCATTAAACTGACTTACAAAGAAGTATTTCTGAAAATAACTATGACTTCTCTTTAAAAAGCTGCTGGCTCTTGCAAATTAGGACCTGTGCTAGTGTCAAACTCCAAGTTCCTTGGCTCACAACTCAAAAATCTGCAGTCTGTATGCAGACATAAACTATTTAACATGTGAGTGAAAGGGAGAACTTGCAGGTTATTTGTTACATTGCCATCTCGGCAGGTAGCTTCACATGTCAGGTCCTTACAGGTCACCTTTGCACAGGAGGAAAAAGGTAAGCACAATTAACTTCATTTGTACCCTATTTGCAAATCCCTGAAAAGTGTTGGTTACAAATACAGATGATTCAGAGTTATGTGAGACAGTCCAAACATCAGAATTCAGTTCCCAGGGAGTAACAAGCCTCAAGAGCTGGTTCCAAGTAGACTGAAAGGCAAATTGTCTATCCAATGGAGTGGCAGGTTCCTTTAGAGCTCAAACATCATTGCTTGTTTCAGGGAGCGTCAGAAACCAAACCAAGCTGTACTACATAGTGAATCTTGTCCTGTATATTTTGTAAAAATTATTTACCTTCCAGCAGATCAGATTTGGTGCTTGTCACAATCCCCAGCTCTAGGAAGGAAGAATTTCAATTTACACAGAATACAGAGAGCAAATGGGCAGCTCAAACTTGTACTTTCCTGATATTGCTGCTCTTTATGCTTGGAATAGGACACAGACACACACCCTTTCTTGGTCCCTTTGACACTCATGTCACCTCAGGACCAAGTCTGATGAAAGTTGTTTAGAGACTGTAAATATTGACCTGGATCCACAATAAGAGGGAAACACATTTGGCAGAGCACCAGCCCTGGACCCAGAAAGATGCGATTTTGTTCCTTGCAACATCACAGTTTTACCGTGTGACAACAGGCACAGTTAAGCCCTGCTGCAGGGATTAGCAATAGTCTCCATATTCACTCAGTTCTATACTCAAAAACAGGGGTGAAATGTAGCAGGATTTTGCACACACAAGGAATTATTCAGATACCACACTAAGGGTGGTGTGTAAATACCCCCAAGTAAATACCTCCCAAGCAAGGTATGTTTCTTCTGCACGATTATCATAATGGCCTCCAAAACTCACTGTGCCAGATTTATGTATCAGCAAGACACAATCATAAATACAAGATGCCTTTCAAACGCTGTGACACTCCCTTCCTGCAGATGGCTGGAAATGTTCTTAGATACAATATTTGCAAATAGCTTGCTGATGAAATTAGTGCTCTGAAATGGTTAGTTTTATAGATGTCCCTGTTACTCCTTCTGTGGCTATTACTGCTTTAACCTCTTTGAGACCTTGGCTGAGAGCACTTTCTTAGGACTGCAATATTGAGAGCGCAGGTCAGAAAAAAACCGTAGCCCAGCAGAAGCAGTGAGAAGCAGTGGAGTCCTCAGGTGGGTGATTTGTCTTGGGGCTCTGATGAACTGCATCCTAATGCCTGCTGTCCCGCTGCTGACCCTGAACTGGTCACTCCCCTGTGTTTCTGCCTCAGTAAAATGAGGACAGTGCTGCTTCTTGCCTTCCCGCCCCCTGCCTGTGGCAGAGGACGTGCTATGGGAGAGCTCAGAACCATCACTGTTCCCAGTGACCAGTTGTGGTACCTCCTTTTTTAAGCATGAGTAATCACCATTCCTGATATGTGCTGCCCTGCTACTCTCATCTTACCAGCAAGAGTATTTGGTGCATGTGATAAGAACACTTAAGAGAAATCCCTCCAACTCCTGAATCTCCCAGGAGAACTGTCCAGGTGCATGCACTGCTGAGGACACCTGCCCCTCACCTGCTGACTGGAAGCACATCAGTGATGGGAAGGATCCATCAGTAATACAGGGACTTCATAGGTCACATCAGGGGTCTTGGGGGCTCCCATACATCCAGGGCACTGTTGCTTCAACCTAGTTTGCCACTGTTCACTGCTTTGTGTCACTGGGATGTGAGAGAGCAAAGCTTCTTCCATAGGAAGCAAGCAGGAAACTGAGAATTTGATGAAGCTTCTACTTTCTTTGCATCAAAGCCCATCAATGTCTCAGGCTGGTTTTCACCTTTCACTGACAATAAAGTAATTTACTCATAACAAACAGCTGCTCATCTGAAAAACAACTGGCATGAATCATAGCGGAGGCATGAATCAAAGAGGACTGGCACGAAAAGCTCATGCTCATTTTTGAACACTGCATTATGCCCTGATTAATCGGCAGTGGCTTATGGCTCTATCAATAGGACACGCTCCCTGGAAGAATGACACATTTCCGAGAAATCCTCAACAGAACCAAGCATGTATTATTGATGAGCTAGGAGAAAATCATCTGGGTAGTTTTACAAATTCAAGCTTTAAATCAGTTTTGCTGAAAGGCCTGTCAGTGTTTTTGATTATGTTTCCCTCTGAAATAAATTTCCCCTGAGGCAAAATCTTTATGGTACGAGCCTGCAGCTTAGGAGACCTGTACTCCCTCCTTGGTTCCGTGTCAGATAGGTGATGCCTATAGCACCACAGAGATCCATTTTAACTGTATGCCCGATGATCATAACTGCACTTTAAGTAGTCTCACAAAAAAAGCAAAAGCATTCAACTGCTGCCAACTATCCTGGCTGTCCAGCAGTGCTCCCTCCATCACTGCAGTATTCGCAGACCTACTTTGGAGAACTTTTCCATCTTCTCCTGTTTCCTGCAGGGGTATTATCCGTGCTTGCAAGGATTCAATTAATGCCAGTGATGTGGAATGTTGTTCCATTCATCACTGGCCACAGCATCTAATGAATAGGATAATCTAATTCTCCCCAAATAAATATGACACCAAATTAAAAGAGTTCATAAACAGCCTCCAAAACGAGTGAGTTTGTTTCAATTTATTGCCTTTTAAATTGCACTGGATCCCTCAAGTACCAACCTAGCTATAAACAAACCAGTGACTGAGTTTGAAACTTTATTATCACTAATGTTTGCCTTTATTTATACTAGATTTGAGTGTTAGTATTAGCTGGAAGAACAGAAAAAGGGAGGTCATCCAAATGCCACAGTTTTTAGCCACAATTTTCCTAAACTAGAGAGAGAGCTTTAGGGAACAATGTATTCTAGAGAACTATTTTTGCTGTGTTTATTGTCACTGAAGCATTTAACAAAGTAGGTATGACCTATCATTACAACCATGCAAAAAGTTCACCAGGAAACCAGAAAAAACTTGTAATGCCTAGTGGGTACTTGGCTGGTTTAAAAAGACTCTCCTCACCCTATCTTCCACCAAAACCCAAAGACATAGTTCTTCTAAGATTTTGTTTGATATCATTTTATTTGGGAGCCAGCTATTAGAAAAATTATTACATGTGTTATGACAGATGATATTGTCAAGCTCTTCTCTGAAAGCCTGCTTTTCAGTATCCTGCCTTCTCTGACCAGTTTTTCCAGAATGCCTGGCAGGAAAGAAGGTGATCAGTGTGGCTGTGGATTTCTTACAGGATGATCTAGATGCCAGCAAGAGAATCTATGGACTTAGTGTGGTGCTTAAAACATACATCATATTGGCTCACCAATTTAACTGTGCACAATACCTGGTGCTTCAGAAGAACCCCATCTTGTGCTTTACTGCTTGAAAATCCTATTTATTCAACAGCTTCTATAATGGATTCTAAACACTTTCCTGGAATTAATCAATTTAGCCTCATTACAGACAGTCCCATGAAGTAAAGATTTATCTCTACATGGCTTTTACAGTTAGCATTTTACTCAGGGTAACACAGCTGTGGCTTAGAAATCCAGAGCTATCATGTCTGCAATGCAGGAAATTGTCTTGTGCAGTGGGTTTCTTTCAGTCCCAGAAACAGCACAAGCAGTGAGGAACAAGTGAACTTTCCACAGAATCATAGAATGGTTTGGCTTGAAAGGGGCCTTTGAAGGCCATCCAGTCCAACCCCCCTGCAATGAGCAGGGACATCTTCTACCAGATCACGTTGCTCAGAGTCCCATCCAACCTGAATGTTCCCAGGGATGAGGCATCCAACACCTCTCTGGGCAACCTGTGCCACTGTTTCAGTTCTGGCAAGGCTAGAAATGGACATCAGCTGTACTTTTCCTATTTCTTGTTTGAATCTTTTGGGATCTGTTTAAACTCAGAAATTAGACCCCACAACACTGATCTCTTCTGTTAGAGAAGATTGCTACTG
Organism: Coloeus monedula; assembly: GCF_965178545.1. NCBI lineage: Eukaryota > Metazoa > Chordata > Aves > Passeriformes > Corvidae > Coloeus > Coloeus monedula. The sequence goes on from NC_138788.1 coordinate 20,211,711, forward strand.
ACATTTAATGCGATGACTCTCCCCTCCCTTTTGAATAACATCAGCCTTTATTTTGGCTAAAATAACAAGGAACCTTTCAGCTCAGTGGCTAAACCAAGGAACTGAAGGGGGAACTGTGGTTCTCTGGCTTAAACTAAAATACTAACTTAGGAGATATTTCAGAAAGTAAAAATGATGCTCTCAGGCAAACTGAATATTAAAATTTTCCCCTCCAAAATGTCATGTTTCAGCTTCAGATTAAGGAAACCTTTTAATAATTGTTTTTCAGCTTGAATCAGTTTTTAAAAGAAAGTTGCCATTTTAAAATCAATAGATGTAAATGTTGACTTTCATTTCCCCCCTATTTTTCTGCCTGACATCCATTTATAAGCTCAGTTCAATTTCATTTACATCCACCAAGTGCCTTTTTTTTCCTGTGAATATAGTACTGCCAATAATATTTTGCCCAGTGCTGACTGTGATTCCATGCTTCCCTAGACTATTGCTACACATGACTCAGTTCCTGTTTGGACTGTAACTCAATTTCAGAGCTCACTGCCATCTATAACTCCAAAGAGCAATTTCAGCTGAAATCCTAAATTGAATTACAGATTCGTATTGCATTGCTCACTATTTATTAATAATATTGTGCCTGCAACATATCCTGTTCTTCATTACCACAGAGAGAACAGTACTGGTTCCTCTGTATGATCCAGAGCTATTTATTTCTCCAAATGTTAGGTTCCTGCATGTACAGAACCTACAGACATCTGTGTTTCTTTTGTAATAAGTACTTTTATCTAGCCAGAAATGCAGAAAAGGTTTCTCAGGACTATACTTGGATGCATTATATGACTTCTATATCATAGAAAAATATCACCATAAGTATTTTTTGCAACTGAAAGAATGCAAAGTATTATGGGATAAAATCTCCATGAACTTTGAATTCCCATACCAGTGACATTCTTAAGTGTTGGGCACACAACTTTCAGCCAGAAATGCCAGCTCTAAGCCTCCAACAGACATGAGCAGTCTGAGGCATGATGCTGACCCACCATGGCTAATTGAGATTTGTAACAGGAAGGAATGTTGGGGAAACAGAAACACAGCTTGAACAAGTTATGCTTTCTTCCAAACAGACAGGAGCCCAGGTCCTCAGTATTGGCTGGTTCTGCCTTCTCAGAGGACAGTCGGATGCAAACCCTAAACTATTAATTCTTTTCTGCAGCCTAACATAAGGTTTTTAGTGAGCAACAAAAACTACTGGTAATTTCTTGGAACCTCAGGGATGAGTTCTTTGGATTCGAATGTATGACACCAGAAGACTGAACAACAATCACTTACAAGGCCAATAATGTTTGCAGTGATGGGAGAGATGGGCAACTGGAGTGACCTTGTTTGCATGTGGTCTGAGGAGAAGAGCTTGCTGCACTGTGTCAAACAAAACATCTCTTGCTGCTGTAGCATCCCAGGCATGGGGATGTTCTGCAGTCACTGACCCCAGCCACTAAAGAAGTGAAGAGTCTTTGGAGTCAGCTCAGGCATTTGGGTTCAAGGCGGAAGTTGAAGGAAGGCCTGACAGGTCTTTGGCACAGTCCCAGCTTAGCATCTTACAGTTTGCTGCTGTCTTCCCTGCAAAGGAGATTCCACCCATAATCCCTGAGGAAGGTGCACATTTTATTATCAGATGGCCACCTTGCCAGAAAAACAGGCTGCTTCAAGATAGCCAGGCAATAAGCCATGACACTAGGAGACTCCATTATCCCATCTGGCTGTCTGCAGCAGGCAGGATTTAAACCCTGTGGCATTTTACATTACTATATCAACACTAATTTACCATTAATTCATTAATTTAAGCATAGAAAATAATCAAGTTTCCATTCAGGAAGGTTCCCATGTGCCTGTCAACGAGGGTGCTCTCCCCTTGGGCCTCCCTTCAGCCCTCCCCAGAACAAATAGTGGAGCCATCCATGATAGCACAACCCACCTTCCCTTCCCCAAGGCCACACACTGTGCTGTTCTGTGTTTTGGCAACCCACCCTCAGCTCTGAAGAAAAGTGCTGTCTGAGCAGCCTCAAAGATGCCCCAGTGTCAGCTCCGCTGCCTCAGGCCAGGCTCTGGACCGGCTCCACTCCAGCCCCAGCTCAGAAGCCCACAGAAGCCAGGGTTGCCTCTGTGTATTGATTAGGAAAGCGCAGGGAAAAAATAAGACTGAACATCTTTCTCAGATTATTTCCTGCCCTTGAAAAACTTTCCTTAAAAGGAGGAGATGGTAAAGAGATCTCCCACTCTGCCCAGCTAAGATATCTGCTACTCTCTTCTTCTACCTCCTGACAGGAAAAATGTTCTTTTAACCTCAGTTTGAATGCTTAAACATACTTTACCCAAAAATTACTCCAAACTGTTGCAAAATAGAAATGCAAGTGAAGTCAAACCAATCCAATCTTTTCTTCATCTCTCCAGAAGTCACAGGGATGACGCACCTCTTAACAAGCAGAGCCTTTGCTTGCCTGTGGCTGGCCTCCTGGGTTTCAGGTCACATCTGCAGTGGGTTTCTGGGAGAATTAAGCAAGACTGTGTAAGGCCAGCTTTCTCTGGAATAGGAACTCTCAGGGGTTAAGTATGACATATATGCATTAACATCCTATCTGGAACAGATTTTGTTAGTTTTCCAGGTGTCAGGAACAGAGCTAATAGTTGGAGGCAGCTGTTCCTATGTAGGCCTGGGTGTGAGTTCAGCAGAGAGCTGAAGTACCTACACGCCACGAGGCTGATGGATAGCACAGCTCCTGCTGTGTGTGCTGCATCTGAGGACACAGGGCAGCCACCCGGAGAAGACAGCAAGGTGGCATTAGTGCTGTCCCTGGAGACTCCCTGCACACAGGTCTTTCTGCAGCACAGCAAGGGGGAAAAGGCTGGCACATAGGCAGTAGAAGGCCTGCACCAGTCCTGGGCATTTTTCACATTGCCTCTGTTACCTTTTCCTTGCCAAGATTTTATCTCGATTTTTGTGCAGTAAAATCATGTTAATAAAACTGTGAATGAATAGAAAGGCCCTAAGTCAATATTTGTACCTAGAAAAGACTGGTTAGAACAGCTTAGGAATTGATCCTGATTTATTAAAGCACCTGTTCACCCAGGGAACATTTTAGCAGCAATCAATATGTAATTAAATCTTCATTGATGTTTTACAATTGTTTTGTTTCCCAGCAATTACAGTGATAGAATCAGCTTCCCCTGGTTGTTCCTCCTTTCCAGCTTTACTACTGATCTCCTGTGAGCATTCTGGCAACTCACTTTACGTCTCCCATGCTGTTATTAATAAACTGGGATCACAGTCACAGTGAAACAGCTCTAATCCAAACCCACTGGGCTAAGCACAGGCCAACAAGAAAAGCCAGCCTCTGATCTGAGTAACCTGATAGCAATAACAACAACGGGAGCTCTGGGGTGATATAAACACAAATGTTTTCGTGAACTCATCAGACAGCTGTGAACTAAAATATGCTTGAAGAGCTGAGATTCCATTAGGCTTTTCTAGTCAGATTTAGGTCCCTCAGAGCTGGGATTGCTTTTCACACGCTGCCCGTCCAGCTTCAGGAAACAGAGGTGTTGTGGGTGCAGCAGTGTAAATCACTCCTGTTCCCTGCTCAGGCAGACACAAATTCCTATCTGGCCTTTCCAAAATAATACCCCAAACACACCAGAACGGGTCATACTTTCAGTAAAACCTCCTCACACGACTCTGGCTGGAGGAGTGCCTTGCTGCAGAGCTCGTTCACTTATGCCGAGGGCTGTGGGCTGCGAGCCCCTGAGCTGGCTCCCCGGGGGGACAAGGAACGCACCCCTCCGTATCAGGCTTTGAGGCGGCTGGGAGAGAGAGCAAATCCCGCCACATTGCTGCTGTTCCCGCGGAGGCTGTGCCCGGGGTGCCCGGGATGCCCAGAATGTTTGGGGTGCGAGGGATGCCCCAGGATGCCGCGGGGTACGTGGGGTGCCCGGGATGCCTGGGGTGCGAGGCGTGCCCCGGGATGCCCAGAATGCCTGGGGTGCGCGGGGTGCCCCGGGGTGCCTAGGGTGGGAGGAGTGCCCCGGGATGCCCGGGGTGCCCGGGATGCCCAGAATGCCTGGGGTGCCCCGGGAGCGCGGTGCCGCCGCCGGGCTGCGCGCAGGCGGTCCCCCAGCAGAGGGGGGTGTGAGCTCGGCTTTCGCCGCGGCCGCAGCCCCCGCACGGCACTCGCAGGCCCGAACCGCCTCGGAAAAACAGAACCCAAACGAAACAGGGAAGCCTGATCATCGGTGTCAATTAGAAGAAGCGATTGTGAAAAATCAAGTGAGTGTGAAAAATCAACCCCTTTGACCAGCATAAGGAACATGTGAGTCCCTGTCCTTTGGTGCCTGTAGCCGGCCCACATCTCTCAAAAACTGAGTAGAACACCCCACCTTGATGCTCAGCCTAGGGAGCAGGCGAGAAACTGGGATATCACTGAAAAGACAAGCACTTAAAGGTGCAGAGACTGAAACCTCTTCTTCGTGTTCACTTGAGGTGTGCAGATACCCTGACCCCAGGTCCCTTGTCTGTGTCCCGGACTCACCAAGACCTTTTGAGCTTGCCACTCTCATGGCACTGATTCCTGCAAATCTCAGCAGTGCAAGGAAGGGTGCACCCCTTGGCCAAAAACTTCACCCACTTGATCAGAAAAGCTCCTTTACTGAACACATTTACTGAAAGGCTGTTGGTAATGACACATTTAAAGGAGTGCTTTAAGTGTGGAGAACCAGTGGTCAAGGCAGACACTAACTTCTTGAACTTCTCAGACTGCTCTCTCTGTTTCAATGTCCACATTTGGGGCTTCACTCAGCACGTGGTAGGTGCAAGCATGGGGGTTGGAGGCAATTTTGGAGGGAGTCCACTGACTGCTGAGAAGTTACTGTGACACTAGGAGCAGAAACAGGTCTGCTCCCAAGGGCAGGATATCCTATGTTCACCAAAACCAATTCATCCATGCCAGTTTTGATTCCCCCATGGTCTGACATTGATGTGAGGACCTGAACTTGCTGGTCTTCCCCAACAGACAAGCAAGAAGGAAACTAGGCACACAGCCTTCAACTTTCACATGCTTACAGCCAGCTTGGCTCTGCCATTTACTGCTCCTTGGGGAGCCCTCCCTGAAGTTATGTAGATAAGGCTGCTAAACTACTGTCCCTGGCACTAAATTCTCAGTTCTGACCCATTCCCTAAAGCATCATTAATATCTGGGACTCCTTCCAGACCCGCCTGGCTAGCATCAAACGGCCCGTGCTCTACCAGCTTGTCCGAGCGAAATTAGCATGGCATCAGGACAGCCCAAGCTTTGTAGAGTTATTCAGACTTGTAAAACAGCTATAGAGGGTTTAAAAGAATCTTTAATTTCATGTCAAAGTACTATCCTTCACAATGGGTTAAAATAGAAGAAAACTTCAAAGAACAAAATGGAAACAACAAATTAATATTCCCACTTGTGATTGCAAAACAGTTTGGGAAGTGGATAGCATTCAATGTGTAATGAACATCCACATCCTTCAGAAAGCTTTGGAAATCTTGACCATTAATTTGATCTTCTTTTCCCCTCTACTTGGATCAATGGAAAGATTTTCAGCAAGTACATTTTCAGACCCTTGTTCACTGTTAATTTTCTCTCTGTATCCTTTTCAACTTCTTCCTCCTAGAGGCTGTCAGTCACTGCCACAGAGATTCATCAAGGCTGTCTTGTAATCACCACTGGTATCATCCTGACAAGAGAAAATATTAAAACATAGGTGAGTATGGAAGATCTTCTGCATGATCCAAGTGCTGACGTTGTCAGTCTGTGGAATATGGCCACACAGGAAAAGAACTTTGGAAAGAGCAAGCCAGACTTCAGCAGTGTTCCTGCCAGCTGACACACCATCAAAAGAGAATGGAGAAATGAGGCTTGTAGCTACCACCTGAAATAACATTTATCAAGTCCAATTTTTTCCTTTGGAATGCAGGTGAGCAATTGATCAGGGTTCTGTCCCAGAGAGCAGCACAGACAAAGTCAGCACAAATCACAGCAAGCAAACCTATTGTGTTCAGTTTTTTTGTCCCTGGGTATTTTTGTAGCATCTCTTAGGGAAAAGGCACTATAGTTAGCCCTGACACATGACATATTTTAAAAAGCCACAAATGTGGCCATTTTGATCTAGAAGCACTACACAAAATATTCACTAGGTTAAAAAAGAATTTGCTCCCTTTAAATGTTTTGTGACGACAGGTGTAAAGCTAGTTCCACTTCTCAGAAGGAATGAGTATTTTGTACAGACCCCTGATGACTGATCATTAATCAACATGACAGACACTGACAGTGTCAATTAGAAGAAAGGCCCTTCATTGCAGAACCAGACTTCCCATGGGGACTGCTAAGGACAGGGCTTCTGTGCCATTTGCACAGGGGGAGAGGAATGTCCCAGAGTCCTTAGGAAAAATGGTAAAAACCAGCATTTCAGCACTAACAGGGGAGGCACATTCACTCAGAGCTGAGACTCAAATGCTACAATAAGCCTTGACAAGGTTCAGAAACTGAACCTATCTCATCACAGTATAGATCAGGCTTTCATCTGGGATAAGGCAGCTAAAAGAACCCAAATGAAAAGAAAAATTAAAAGAAAAGAAAAATTAAAAGAGAGATAAACAAAATACCCCAGCACTATTTTGACTTATATGGATGGCACTGGCTTGAGGTAGTTAAGGATAGCAGAGAGAGAGGAGAAAATGGCAGAGCAGTGTGGGATAGGTGTAACAAGAATGATTAATTTAATTTAGATTCATCTAGGAGATCATGCAGTGCATGGATACACAGTCTGGTCCATGAAAATCTGGGTGCAGCGTCTCCTTGGGTTTGCTTTGTCCAAGTCACTTCCAGAGCATACAGTCTGGCCCACCTTTCAGACACGTGTCTCTCAAGGACATGACTGTTAACAGGCCTAGTGAAAGAGAGCCATGATCATGGCAGAAATGACATTGTTGCTGCAAACAACCATGGAAGCATCCCCCAGTGCGGGAAAGGTAAGGAATACATGCAGTGGCTAAGAACCATCATATCCAGATTCTGCTTACCGAAATCATACTGGAGAGAGACTTTCCTGCGATACGCTTGAATTCAGGCTTTATAAGATTTAGGTCAACTTCACTTCGAGAAACAATCACCCTTATCAGAGTCCCATCATCCGTGCCAGCCCCCTGGAATAACAGATACATTAGTCTGTGATATCACTGGGTGTTCAAGGGATAAGCTGTGCAAACTAGTCCAGGACAGGAGGAGTCAGCTTTCAAACACCACTTGGCACATATTCTGTGGAACATCTGCATCTCTTTCTGGAGGGCCAACCCACTCACCCCTCTCAGGGGCCACTGTCAGCACCACAAGCCCACCATGGAAGTGTGCACAAGTTTTGCACATGTCAAATGCAAAAGCAAACATGCTACAAAGACGGGAGTTGTCACTGAATACAGATTGTCCTTCTGCAGCATCACCCAGGCAGTGTTTGGCTTCAACCAATATTGTTTAATCACTCACAGGAAAATTAAGATCACACTGATAACAAAACAGTTATCTCAGCTTTCCAAAAGGCTTGGAGAGCTGACATCTTGTACATACCAGTTAAACATTACAGGGGCACAATCTGCAGATACCTTATATGTGCCCATTTGAAACTCTCATTTTATACTGCCATTGAGAGAATTGCTTTCTAAAAAGAAAATATTGTGTTCCAGTCTATTAACATGGAAAGGAAGACTTCACCATAATCAACCTCCTAGAAAAGCCTCTTCCAGAAGTTTTGTCTGTGTTCCAGAAAGTGGGGCTGGGCTCCTTGCAGACTCTTAAGCCAGAAAAGCCAGACTCCCTTGGTATCTCGAGCTTAAAGGGTACTTTTCTACCCAAAGTGTTTGAAAGGATTCAGCTATTACTTGCAACAATTGCACTAAACCTGCTGAATTTCACCAAGCCTTGGCTCTACTAGTTTGAATTGGTGGAAGCCAGGTTACAAGTTACATCAGTATGAAAACAAGTGTGTTGCAATGAAGAGTCTTACCTTTAAAGCATGGTACAGCCTCTCTGCAAAGTAGCTATGGATGTTCCTGGTGCATTTCACTAGGCATACAAAAAAGCTCAGTAAGAATCAATGGTAATTCCAGTCCAGGACAGCAGGTGACTGAGGTCCTATATCTTGCCCATTAATTCAGTGTGTTCCTGGAATCTGAGTTTATCTTACCCAAGAGGTACCCCTTACTTCCTGATATCTTTATAAAGTAGATCCATCTAATATAAGTCAACTACTGCAGAAGAAAAGGCAGCAGACAAAGCAAAGGGAAAGGTCACCACTTACCAATAGCCAGCATGGCATCCTCAAGTGAACCACGAGTTTCACTCTTGATAGAGTCTTCTATGCTCTTACCAGCCAGTTTCTGGTATTCTTCAAACACTGTTTGAAACACACAGAACTTCAAGTTTTTACCAGGTAACCTCCGAGGCATTTTGTGCCCAATATTTACAGGCATTACTTGTGTGGCAATATGAACACACAGATCCTGCAAAAGCAATGGCCACATTTATGTCAGCTTCAGGAGGCTTTAGTCAACATCAGAAATACAAGCTATAAAGATGGATGTTAAAATTTACAAAAAGTCAAACCATTCATGGTTCTTAATTCCTTGACTTCATGTGAAAATGCAATTTCAGTCACCTCAAGTTTATGTGGAAATCTGACCCTTCATCTCTGTCTTTAGCCACAGAAATAAAGCAGACAACAAAGTTAGGCACACCTTTGGTCTTGTGCTTGTTGATGTCATTAGCTTCAGGAGCCAAAATAAAATCAACTTAAGTCTAGGATGCATCTTACAGCCTATGGACTTTAAAATGGTGACAACACCATTTGGAAAAACTTCAACCACAATTAGAAAAGATGAAAAACTGAGAAAAGATGAGCAAAACACAGGTGCAGATTCTGAGATATTTGAGTTCCCACAGTAACAAAAGTTCAGCAACAGGGTAATTGCTCGCCTTATACACTTTGGATACTCCAAGGCTCAGAAACACAGATATCTGCTTTTATTCCTAGCTTTCTAGGACTAACAAAGAAGGAAAACTGCTATGTAATGCAATGGACATCTTAATAAACTTTGCTCAGCATCCAGGATCATCAACACTCAAGACACTGAGGAAATGGAATACAGAATAGACAGATGGATACAAACTTCTCAACTCAGACCTACTCTTTCTATTAAAAAAATTTAAAAAGCTGCAACAATTACGCTCAGGTTTTAAACACAAATAGCTGCAGGTGGCCGTACCGCAGAAGAAATTGCTTGGTGCCACAGTAGGTCCAACAGACTGGTTGCATTATGACAACTAGATGAAATTCAATTCTTAAAGACAGATACAGACAAAGACTATAGAGACCACCTATTTTTGTTTGTTTGTTTTGTTTATTTTTTAAGTGACCTAGGGAGATTGAATTTGGAACACAAGGGGGAGCTGGCTTCCAGGGCATAGAAACAGCCTCAGAGGACGTCAACTTGAAAAAGCTCAGGCATACCTAATTTATCTCGAGCTAAATTTATCAGTTTAGCTGATTCACACAGTACTTGATATGTTTAGATTCAGCCAACATAGTGAAACCTGTTATGCCTCAAAAGCCTCGAGATGAAAAGGTTTGGTCTCTGCTGCACAGACAGTGGGCAGCTGAGGTCTCAGCTGGAACAGAACTAGTGTCTTCCCTCCCGGCAGCCTCTGATGCCCTCAAAAGGACCTGGGGCAGAAATGCAGGTTGCACACTGTGATTCTCCAGCACTGAATAACCAGCTGGATTTTTAGTGATATTTTTTTTCCCCTGGAAGAACCCACATCCAGGGGACATGTCTGTTCACCACATGCTCCTACTTAATTAGGACGGTACTCACTCACTTCTTGGGTTTATAAAAATAACTATCCAGTTATCACCACTGTATAGGGATTCCTGGATAAGCCACTTCATTTTCAGCAGAACTAAATCTTCATAATCTTTCACAAAATCTGCTGGCAGTTTTTGGTTAATGAGTGACCAGGAACTAGAAAACAGGCTCAGGTACTTATTTGTTACCACCCATGTCTCTCATCTATAGCCCTGCCTCTTCTTTTCGGCTAGGTGATTTCTGACTTCAGAGGCTTGGGAGTGTAGTGTTGGTAGTGTGGGTTCTGCTCCATACCTTTCATTAAGTGTGTGGCACTCCTTTTGCACAAGATGGTGATGAATTGTATCTCATCAGTGCCCCGTATCTTCTCTCCAGCAGCATAGAGAGTCTGGAATTTAACACACAGTTATTAGCAAGATGTTCTGTGTGCACAGCTGGTAAAGGAACAGAGTTTGGCTGAAGGCATGGCTGGGGTAAAGGGGTTTGGAGTAACCTAAACCACTGTGTGAACCAGAGTCTCCTAGAATGGTTGGTTATGAAAACCTTTCTGTCTTCTAGACAAATTGGAGCAGCCACTATCCTTTCTACCCGTCCTGCAGCAGCTGGAGCAGCCAACAATACACTTGAGGTTTCTTCCCTTTTCTCTCTTCTTCCACTCCACCATACCCATACACTTTCACATATCAAAAGCAGCTGAGCCAAAGTGCAGGCCTCATCACTCCTCTTTGGAATGGCAGAGCTCAGCAGTGCAGACAAAACTGAAGCATCACTTACTTAAAGATCAGCCCACCCCAAATTATTGTGATTCCAACCCTCTGCTGACCAGGACTGTGCTGCTCACTGAAGCACTCTGAAATTCAAGGAGGTGAGAATGATCATATCACTGATCACAGGTATTTGAGAGTACCTCTGCATCCTGGAGAGCCAGGGCTGTGTCCACGTAGAGAGTGGCATTGTCCCTCTCACCCTATGAGCAGAAAAAGAAAGGTAACAATTTTGTCTCATGAAGATTCTTCCATAAATAAGGATCAGAGCATTCAGTCTGAGCAAAGATCAGTTATCCTCTCAGCTATCTATTTCTGCAGAGTACTCATGCAATAATATTTCAGACAGCACAAGTGCTAGCTCCTTCACTGAAAGGTGCTGAAATCAGTCATATGAAGCAGAGTGAAAAATTGCTCAGTTATTCTGCTACCAGGCAGGAAAATTCTGAAAATGTGGTAGGTAAATGCATCCAAATGCACTCAGCATTGAGGGCACAGACCCTGGAAAAGTGGTGAATCATAGTGGAGGGGCACTGTTTTCTAAGACCCTTGTAGGGTACAGTGGCTTTATGCATATGTAAAAGTGAGGTGACTCGCTGCAGCAGAGCTGGCTGTAAGTTCCCAGCTCTCTTACTGCTCTAAGGAGGTGCTTCAGACCCATCGAAGCTGAAACAGATCCACTCCAAGTGACATGGTTGTCCCTGCAACTTATCTGGTGACCATGACTGTACTGGCTCTTTTAGTGCATGTCTTCTCCGAAAAAGAAGAGAAAAACATGAAGACCTTTATACCCTCAGTTCTGTTCTCCAGCATTACCTGAAGAAGGCAAACCAGAATCTGTTCTAAGTAGCCACTTGTTTCCGATTTTATGTCTTGTTCCAGATCAGAACCGTATTCTACCCAAGGGAAAGAGAGGGACAAAGGAAGGATTTGTTATTGATTTAGGCGATATAGTCAAGATACTACCAGTAACCCAAGCACACACACTGACTGACACCAGGCAAGAAGGTCATTAGGGAAAAAACCAGGGCTGAGAGCAGCTCATACTCTTTGTGATACTCAGGTCAGCATTTGCATCCAGCTGGGTCACTAGCTCCCCTGATGTCCAAGAAATAAAGCCAGAGCTAATTTTAGAGGTATAGCTGAAGGGATGAACAAGATAAAATACTTACAAATATATGTTTGATAAATATCTATCTATTTAATGGGGAGAAAAAAACCAAGTGCATAGCTATAGATTTGTTTATGTTCTGACAATTCTCTTTATAGCCAAACTGAACCAAATTTGTGATTTGCTGACCCTTTGCTGTAGCTGGATGAAGACCTAGAAAGGGATTTTCAATTCTCTCAGCATAGCCATGTTCTGTTTGTCAGCTGAAAGCAGAATTATATTGCTTTTGGAGTTAAATGGCTTTTAGAAAGCCATTTTCTTGCTGACAGTGCTAGCTGGTAACACCATTCCTGCTGCGCAATCAGGCCCATTGCTCTGTCCACAGAAATCTGAGCCCCAGGCACTTACCTTCTTTGTACGCCTTGATTATCTCCTTGATCTGAGCTTTTGTCCGAGATGCCAAGATCTCTATGATAACACCTTCCCTCGTTCCCACACCCTATAATAGAAAACGCAGTGGAGAAATAAAGGTGGAGAAAAGCATCTAGTCACGGAGAGTGATTTATTGCTGGAAAAGTATGGTGAAGGGAGGAGTTGGATGGCAGCAAAGTGTCAGGCTGTGTGCTGAGCTGTAAGAAACCGTCGTGATGAAAGCTGGAGACACAAACCACATTTGGATTGAACATGGTTTCTTTTAGTGAGGTGCCTAGTTTGTAAAGGATGATTTTATGTAACCCTACATTTCTGCTATGCTTTTCTGGAGTCAGACCTTTGACAATAGAAAGGATTAGAGGAATGCAGGGAGACTAGCATTCCCCTTTGGACTGTCTAGTCAGCCCATCTTTGTACCATTTTAACAGACCATCTGAGACTTTTAAAAGTACATTGTCAATAGGTAGGATCCCAGCCAACCCCAGCCTGACCCTTGCACCACCACTCCTTGATTTCTTAAAGGATTCATGGCTCAAGTCGGGCATCAGGGCAGCAGGTTTGGGTGTGAATTTAGTTTTGCTGTTGCCTTCTCAGGCTCTATGAGTTACATATGTACAGAAACTTTCTTACAGCAATAAATATTTAAGCAGCATTTCCCCCCAGTATATTAATAGTACAATTAAGTATTTCTCAAAGGCTAGTGCTAATAACAAACTTAACCATGTAACAGTACAGTTATTAACAGTTGCACAATTGCAGAAAATTAGCATTGCATTTGTGCTACTACTTAAATATCAGCCTGCAATTTGCTTACCTTCATGGCATCATACAGCTCCTTGGCATCATACTTGAATGGGGAGTACATGAGAGCTACAATGAGCCTCTCAAAGTTGCCACTCAATTCGGACTTCAGGTTTTCAATCAGGTCCTGTTAAATGTGCATCATCACATGGTTACATAAACAGCCCCACAGGATCATTTTGCTGCACATGCTGCTTCCATCTCCATGGCCCAAGCAATGAAGCTGAATGACAGCTTTGTTGATAGCTCATTAAAAAAGGTCCTGGGACTGAAAAAGGCTCCTAACTCCAAAATAGGATTTGTCTAGGTGCTTACACACTCCCTGTTTTCTTGATATTCAGGCTTTCTCAATAATTAATCCCACAGCAAATCTTGCTCCACTCTGCTTAACTCAGTGAGCAGAACTAGGTAGCTGAAGGCCTTGCATTGAGCAAGTGTGTAGCTTCAGAGAGAGCTAATTCCCAAAGCCTGCATATGAACTTCCATCCAGGACATCTGCAGAATCAGGAATGCAGTCTGCTTGACGATACACGTCAAAATTCCCTTTCACTTTAGTGCAGGCTTTCCCAGAGTACGACTCTCCCTGCTTTAATAGGATGCAAGCATCTATTTGTTCATTGTTCCATACTCGCCACCCCCATATTTGCTTCCCTTTCTGAGGCTTTTGCATGGCAGTTCCCTTTCCAGAAAGGGTCACTGGAAACTCCACAGCAGGGCTGGGGGTACAGTTTCCTGGTGAAAAAATTTTCCCAATAAAAGTAAGATTTTATCAAAGAAACAAAGAGAGCCAAAGGAAAACATGGTTGTCAATAACCATGCAATTTCCAAACAAGTGTAATTAAATAAGTCTTTAAATTGTTCTTTTTTGACATTTAAAAAGGCCTGAAACAAACCAATATTTTACTCAATGTGTAACTTAGATGGGTATGAATTTTTGTTACAGCTATAAATCAATAAGAAACTTCACTTACAGTTAAAATTGATTTTTAAAAAGTATTCCTGGTCAAAATGCATTTTACAAAAAAATTTAAATCTTTAGGAAAAAACCATTTCTTCCCGGTCAAAAATTAATTTTACACATTTATTGCAGGCCTTATAAATTGATATTAATCTACTTATTTGCAGAAGACTTGCATATAGTTTGCATTATGCTTTCAGGATGAACTGTATACCCATTTGCTACATCCTGCATGCAGTAAACCAGTGACTGAATAGGGCTTTGTTTTGGAAGAACCTTTCCAAACTGTGCTTTGAAGGATTTGGCAATCTCTTGACGCTGCATATTGCTCCTCTTGGTTAGTACTTCAGTTATAGCTTGTTCATCAGTCCCTGTGGAAAGCAACAATAAATCATAAATACAGCACACAGAATAAGCTAAGACTGGTCCAAAATCCCAATCTGAATATTCAGACAGCCTTGCCTGGTTCATTGCCTTTGTGTAGAAGTTTAAGTACGTACTGAGGAAACTTTAATTTTAATTTTTCACAGTAGAAAAGAAGTGATATCTCTGACTTCAAATTTCCTAAGGAATGGCTTTCAACTTACCAATTATAAGAAGAGCATAGAATTTACATATGTGGTTGGAGTCAACTCACCAAGCCCTTTCATGGCCTTGTACAGAATCTGAGCATCAGGTGCAGCATTAAAATTAAAAGCACCTGCCACGGACCTGCCCTCTGCTTCACTCTGAAAGAAGAAGAAAAATACATGACTTTTCACCGCTGCTTTTCATCAGCTGAAGAAAAAGTATTTGAAAAGCATATTAATGCTATTTATTGCCTACACATTGTCAAGTCACAGAAAACAGGAGAGATTGGCTTGAAGTTTCTTAGCAGAGAAACAAAAAGAGAGCACAAGTTTCTCTCCAAAGAGAACACGTTTCCTGTTTCCACCTGCCTGTACCAGCCTTTGCTGCTGGCAGAAACATGAAGGGCAAAGCACGGCTGACAGTGCTGCAAGCGTTGTGAGGTGCAGGCAGTCTGGCAGAAAAAGCACAGACTGTAGTAGACTGGACTTTCCCATTCACTCCTTAAATACAGTCCTTCACAGCATGGATGCTATTGTATCATACTGCACTTCTTAGTGGGTTGGTGCAGGGTAGTTTTTAGATAGCTTTTGGAATTCCTGAAGTAGTCTTGTTCTCACAGACCATTTTTTTCAGTACTTGCTGCTGCACTTCTGCACAGTTGTTTTCAAGAAGGAAGCACCTCCACTGGAAGGATTTGGGCCAAAAACTACTTTGAAGGAAGACATCCATCTGGAGGAGTGCAGGTTTCATGTTCTTCCCTGTACCAAGAATCAGATACAACTACACAAGAATCCTCCTAACAAACCTCTAAGGTGCTGACAGTGCCAGAGTCCCAGGGCAGAAAGACACACTGAGACTTATTCTAGTCACCACAAGGTAGTAGGGCCATCAACCAGAACCCAGGCATAAGAGCTTCAATTTAACAAAGCTGGTAGTCAAGGAACTCCCTTGAAGATACTGCCACATCTATCACAAGCTGGTCTTATCAATAGGGGGAGTATGTGGGTGGGTAGGCATGAAGAGTCATCATCACTTTATTACAATAATAGACACAATTTTCTCCTTCCTAGAAGCAAGTATATTTAAATTGGAAACTACTATATTCTCATAAATTTACCTTAAGAATCAGGGTTAATATTAAACTAATGGTATCAGCATAACCTGATGAATATTTTAAAGGAGATGTCTTCATAGCGAGATAAAATTCAGAGATTACAGACCAGAAGGAAGCATTAGGGTTGTCCCACATGACTTGCATAACATGGACCACCAAGTGCCACCCACCATCCTCCTGCTATGATGCAAATCCCCTCTGCTTTTACTTCCTGTGTGAAAGAGAACCAGTGGATGCAGCTGGCATAATGTTTGCATGCTGGCCCCTTTGCCAGCCACGCTCCAGGAGCAGTGACAAGCAGCCGAGAGGCAATGAGGAGTATTGAGAGAGGCAGCATGTTTAGCAATCAGCAAGACTTGGAAGTTTGCTTTACAGCAAGCACAGAGACATTCTTGCACCACCACACCTTGCTCCCAGCAGAAAGAGCAGCTGTGAAGCAAAAGGTGTCAACAGGAAACTTGGCAAGAGATGCAGCTTTGAATCCAAATGGTCACCGAGCGGCCAGTTTAAGGCTGTGGTGAAGCTGCCACTGCAGAAAAAGCAGTGACAGACCAG
Organism: Coloeus monedula; assembly: GCF_965178545.1. Lineage (NCBI taxonomy): Eukaryota > Metazoa > Chordata > Aves > Passeriformes > Corvidae > Coloeus > Coloeus monedula. Next base: position 20,227,947 of record NC_138788.1, read on the forward strand.
GTGGCATTGCCACCTCTAACAGTTTGGCCTACAAGAATTTGGCTGAGCTGGCAGGATCATTTCAGGTGCTCCTTTTCTATCCCTCTGTTAAGACAGCCAGCACCACCACAGCTTCCCTGGAAAGCAGGTTAGACCCATCCGTCTGAGTTTGCTCTGAAAAAGATGGTCAATCCTCTCCAGCTGCATGCAAGGGCCCTGTGAAGAAACTCACAAACACTCTGTACCCATGCCTGGTGACTCAATGAAAGAGGAAGTACAAGGCTGAGCTTTCATTTGGAGGCAGTGGAAACAAATTAAACAATGATCTTTTTTGGTACTAATTCCGATAAACAGTTACGGCCCTTTCTGGCTCAAGTAGCACATTTGTGACTCACTCACACACCTCTTTCTCTGTGCACGGAATTGTTGCAGCACAACTGCACCAGCTTTTCAGAGAATCCCTGTTCACTTTGGTCTTGTTTCCCAGTTGAATTGATCCTACAACTCCCTGACTGAAACTACTCGAGGCGTTTGTGTGACTCTCATGTAAATATAAATGATTGGCATGAAAGCAGCAGAAGCAGTGTACCTTACAGCTGATGCTGTGAAAAGTTGTACTTACAAATGAAAGGAAGAAGGAGTAAAAGTTTCACTGCCAAAATATTTTCAAACCTAAACAATAGTTTTTTTGAAAAGCTGGAGTCTGGAGACAGGTTGGGTTACTGTTTGGGGTTTTTTCCCACTGGATATTTTCTGAGAAAGTTTCACATTTTTTCATTCCTTTTGCCTTTGAACTGTACTTTTTATGAAGGGTTTAGAAAACCAAAACAATTTTTCCCCATCCTTCTTTGGACATCTCATTTTCTTCTCATGCCTCCACCCCTACAACACCAATGGTTAAGAGACCACTGGAGTTTAAGGGCTTTTCTCCTATTTTTCTCACTCTAAGTTTAGAAATTATTTCCAGCTTAGGGGTAGAGGGGAATAGATCATCCAAAAGGAAAAAAAATTAAGTGAGAGCTACTCCAAGCTTTGGAAAAATATCTATTTTATTATACCAAACTTCCAAAGGAGCTAGGGAGGCAGAGAGAACTCAGAAAGGAAGATTACAATTTTAATCTTTCTGAGGAAGGGAAAAAAAAAAAAAAAAAAGATACGTTTTGAGATCTGGGCAAAAACCTGGCCTGCCACAGAGGCTGATGGGGCAGCTGCCATGGCTGGCACATCACCAGAGCTACCTGCTGCCTGGTCTGAGCCAGACCCCAGGTGCTGCCTCAGCAGACCCCATGAGCTTTTCCCCATCCTGCCACATTCCACTCAAAGCCACAATCACTTACAAGAGAACATACACAGCATTTCTGGCTCCTGGCAAAGAGACAGGGTGTTCAAGACACATCATTTTTGCAATATTAAAAACCCACCAAAGATAGACATTGTGGCTTGACCATATCTTTCTCTGTGACCACAGCCTACCAGCACAACAGGGGACAGGTTAGTGCCCTGAACTCACTGCCACAGGACAAGGGAGCAGACAAGGAGCCTACAGTTTTCAAACTTCAGCTGTGTAACTTTGCTGTTGCATAGTACCACCTCCTCATGAACACAGGAATATAAACCCCCCCTGCACCACTCTCTACTGAGAGATCCAGACAGGGTCTGCTCCTCTTCCTTTAGCCAGCAATCATGTCAACACCTTCCTTCATCAATGTTTTCGAAGTGCTGAATGCTATTTTACAGCCAGAAAAATAGTAAATAAGTCTTGCAGATTTTTAAAGGAAACTTTTCATTCCCACACAGTGCCTGATGTGACTTGTAAGTTACCTTATTATAGTGCCAAAAAACCTCAGAGTGTCAGTATATCCTCTACTTACCCAGGCCTTCCACCATGCCATTGCTGTCTCGGTAGTGATACCCGGGTCTGTTGGTGAAGAAAACCACATATATCACACCTCACAGTTTGGGAATCTGAGATTTGAAGGTGAGGATAGGAAGCAGAGGAAGGAACACAACTTCTTTTCAATACACTTACCACAAGAAAAATGGAATAACTGTACTCCTCTGGAGGCTTGTTCCCTCTGGAAGCCGCAGAATGTAACTGGCCTCTCAGGCACACGCAGGTATAAAGCATCCTTATCTACAAATTCCACAGGGCAACACCCTGAGACATGGCTCAACCTGTTTTTCACATATGATCTCATAGGGAGAGATCAGGTTGCTTAATAAATGAGGCTTCCCTTGTGAGGAGCCCTAAATTCAACCTTGTTGACTCATTGTAATTTTTCCACTCCTTCTCCCAATACACGCCCTTCCCTTGCTAACATTTTGGCCTCTGGCACAGACACAACATGCAAATTACAACTGGGTTATTTCTCAGCATAAAAGTTCACTGAGGCTAGATGAATTCTGCTACAACTGAATAAGTCACTCATTATTACCAATTCTTTCTCGCTACTAATCTGAAACACTGCCAAACAGGACTCTAGAAACATAACAAACCTTCCTCTACCTCCCTTCCTTCAAAAACTTATTAAAAAAACCCTCAGAGCCAAACAACCAAAATATTTCCAAACCAAACAAACCACATACCCAGCCACACTCTGCACCATCCATGTCCTACACCTTACAGTGAAGCTCAATAAAGCATCAGATTGTACAGAGACTTAAAAGGTCCTGCCATCCTACCCCTAGACTTCCACAGCATGAGTCACAAATGATCTCTAGGGCAACACAGGATCTAAGGCTAACCCCAGCTAAGTGTCATAGGAATTGCACTAGCTGCTGTGACATGTTAAGGCTTAGGAGCTGAGTGCAAAACTTCTCTTTTTTCAAAAAAAAAAAAAAAAAAGAGCTGAGCAACTCCTAGTACTTTAATTTGGAGAAATGTTTCTGTGAAATCATCTGACATACCTTATGGTTGTAGCAGTATTTTCCTGTCTAGACTTCTGTCAGAATCCACCCATGCCTGTGTTTATTTATTTATTTGCAATGGAAAGCTACCCTGATGGAAACATTCCCACCAGCTATATCTTAACACTTGCTATATAGGAGCTTTGTGCCCCCTCACATTTACAGGCTCACACGGCATGTTGGGTAAACACCAAACTATGGGCCTCTCTTATTTCCTTCCCACACACTGCTATTTCACTTAACTCAGAAAGGCCCCTGGTGGCCTGGGAAGTTGCCCTGGCTATTCCCAAGAGAATGAGCTGGGCCAGCTGCTCCTGCCTCCAACACATCCATCATATGGCGAGTGCAAGTTGGGAAGGAGGAGGCAGCATTGCCCTTGGTATAACAAAGATGCTGCCAGGTCTGCACTGGCTTTTTTCCTAGTCATGTGTGGAGGCAGGTTGATCAACAGCACACAGCAAGGAGAGCTCCTGAGTGGTCCTTCTGTCCTCCTCCTCTGAGGGTAAGGTGTCTTCACAAGCAGGGTACATCTGCTGTTGCTGGATCCCCACATTTGCTGCCTACATAAATCTTTTCCCTCTATTGGGATTTAATTGGGTCAGCTTGCCATGGAAATAAGCTTTCCTGAGGACTCCAAGGACAAAGAAGCCCTTCTAGGCAGAAAATCTCAGAGTTACAGCAAACAGCCATAGGTCACAGAGGGGAGCAGAGACCAAACCAGACAGCAAATGGGAAAAAGTCTGAGGGGTCATTCTTACCATCATAAACTAAAAAGGCTGTGAAGGGACAAACCAGGGGATTTTAATGCATAGAAACACTGGCCAGGTTTTAATCAATATGGATGGGCTAGGTAAGGTCTGGAGAACCTGAAACATGCAGCAAGACTCACAGCAGGGCTGTACAGACTTAATATAGACCAGAGCAGTCAGCCCTCGCAGGCCAGTGGAGCAGGAGGCAGTCCTGTACCCTCTTTGTTTGTGCAAATATCGTTACCCTGAGCAGCTGTAAACATTAACAGATTTGTCTTCATGGCAGCTCTTGTCCCTCCCTTAGCACTCGTGCTGTGTGTGTGAGTGAGCCTATCTGTGGTTCATGGACTTTACTACTGTGTACCAGAGACACACACAGCTGTTACAGCACCAGTAAGTAATGCAAAGCACAACCTCACACACAGCTCAGTGATTACCCTCAGGAACATGCAGCTCTTTAGAAAAGAGGCAGAAAATGATGCATGGACTCTCCCAAGCCCAACTTTCTCACCTTGTCACTGCCCCCCCAGCCCAGAGGCCATACTTGCATCTAAGGTATTACTCTGTTTTGGAAAGTGAACCCCAAGTGCACAAACCAGACTGTCTAGAAACTCTGCTCAACATAACATTAGAATGGTTAGAATTTGTCTCAGAGAGTGATCATGTTTGCTTGTACTGCAGTGTATTGTGGTACCCCACAAAACAGAGCCATCTCTGATGTATCTGCAGGAGGAACACCTGGGCAGTGGATCAGTCATGCCATGGGTGCAGACACCCACAGAGAGTGACTGTACAGTGACTCTTTCTCAGGCCTCATCCACCAGCCTCCTCCAGGCTTTCAGAGAGTCCCTACACCTGCTGATATGCCCAGCACAGCCATCAGCCAGCAAGAGTGGGCAGCAACCTACAGCAGAACAACATCTTAGAATCAACTTTGGGTTTGCATTTTTAAGCCATTTAGTCCAAATCAATTTTCAGCTAGACAAAATGCAGCAGGTACCAGTGTACTTAGCTTTTCTTGACTCCACCCCTGGGACTTTCCAAGCTTGAATCACTAACAGAACCAGACTTCGACCACATTTTTCACTGACATTGGAAATGCCCCTGATATGTACTCAGCCAGCACAAAGGAAGTAAGAGGAGAAATCACAAGCAGGATTTTAACAAAAAGGTGTCAATAGCCTTAGAAAGATGCATGAGTGACACCACTTTAAGAAGGTTTTGGTACCCATTAATGTTAGGCTGCTCAGCTGTAGGTTGAATGACAGCAGTATAAAGGATGCTCTAATTTAGACTGAGGATGACTAAAGTCTTCTGGGGAGAAGAGGCAGCCCCATTTTCCATCTATGAGTTTGTGAAGTCTGGCCCTATGCCTGGAAAGTTTCAGCCAAGAGCTGACTTCTTTGGAGCATGAAAGCCTATGGAAACCAGGTTCTCAAATGTGCAGCAATTTCCTTTCATGGCTTTCACTTCTAATAGAATCTTTTCAAGACTAACAAAAACAGCATAGTCCATTGGGAATTTCATCCCAAAGTACGCATTTGTTTGGTCTTTCAGCCAGGAACTTGGAAATCAAGTAGAATCATTGAGGAAATAGCAGACCAAACACAGAGATAGCAATAATACTATAACCATATAACACAAGTACTTAAATTTGAAGAAAAGCATACCCTTTAGACCAAACAGGAGAGGGGTATCCTGCTTCAAGGCTACAGAATGGATACCTTTCTCCAACCCAGTCTGTAAGCAGAACTATGTAGAACTGGAACTCTGATGAGGACCCAGTTCAGAGTTATTTTTTTTTAATGTATAAAAGAAATCACCAAACTCACTTAGTACTGTACTTTCCAGATCTGAACATTACCCTTATACAAATCTTTTAGCTTTACACCCATTCCTAAAAGCACTTGGCTCTACCTTCCAGGGTCTTACCACAGTCCCTTGCCCCAGCAGCTGCTGTGCTTGCAGACAGGCTTGCACTCTCACTGTGAAATCATAGGAGTTTCATCCTGCAGGTTTTAAGCCATTCTGTAAACAAGACCAGAGGCCAGGCGCTACCTTCCGCTGCTCCATTTCCCTCCCCCCCTTCTTCCTTTTCTTCCAATTTATCACTATTAATCACCTCACCTGAAATCAGATCTCTGAATGGGAGAGCTGTGCAAATTTGCCAGCAAGCCAATCCAAACAAAGTTATTGTCTGTTTATGAATGAGGTGTGAGAAGGGTGGGTCAGATGGGGAAGGCAGCAGTTTAGAGCAAGGAGAGCATCTGTAATGGAAAAATAAAGTTGCTAAAGCCCCCCCAAAATTTTACTCACCTACCTGGCAGCTCACTAGTCACCCTGCCCTTTCTTCTTATGCCTTTGAATCATGTTTCACAATGAAAATGACCCCAAAATAGGTTTATTTCCATTTGAAAATCATTATCTCAATTTAATTTTTCAAGTTTCATGGATATGAGCCAAGTACAATAAGAGAAATTTCACGTCTTACGTTGTGGGGCATGTTCAAACACAGAAGTAGCAAAAGGATAAAGATTCAGGGCTTGATTCTCCTCGGGACCTCAGTGTCAGTGGTGCCTGTGCTGTGGGGTCTCTGCCCAGCCGTTTGCAGAGGTTAGCGAAGGGTGTGGACTTTGCTTTTCCCAGCAGCTTTGCTGCCTAGGGACCCTCTGCTGCAGGCGGGAGAGCCGGGGTGAGGCACCAACAATTGCCCTGCCTCTGCTCTGCCACTGACTCTGGCTGAGCATTTTTCTGCTCATTCCTTTTTTAGCTAGTGCTGGTGCCAAGGAATTCCTCCCAGCTGCTCTAACAACCATTCCCCACACAAAGCAGGCAATTGCTCTACTTGTTTAACCCCAAAGGCCAATAAAGCAAGCACCCTCTGAATCAAAACGGTAAGAGGCAGCTCACTTGGGTCTTTTGGGAGCATGACAGATGCCAGGAGTTCACATGCCAGCAGAGGGTGGTATGCAGCATTCAGCAAGCCTTTGGATGCTTGGCTGTGAAGTATTTTGTGCATGTGCCTATCTACCTCTATGGGAATTGGTTTTTGTGTGCTCCTTGATGAAACAAGTACAGGTGTTTGTACACAATTAGACACAGTCCTGCCGTTTGAAATGACCCTGCAATGGAGGCAGACTCACACAGAGAAACCTAAGAGAGAATAAAAAAAGAAAAATTTTCTCACATCCCTGGATGTGTCTGAGTCCAGCTGTTTGTAGAAAGGCAGCAACATACCCTTTACTGCTTGCAGTCTCCCAGTTATTTGTGTCAGAGCTGAGCAAAATCCATGGCCTTCTTGGTTGATTTTTGTTCCCTTCCCACTGCTGCAGAATTGCAGTGACACCACTGAAGTCAGTGTGCTCATGCCAGTCACACAGGTAGCACTGCAATGGGTATCCAGATCTCTCTTGGCAGATGTAGAAAAGGCATCTTAAAATCTTAGCAAAGGAAAACAAAAGCAAAGAGACCTGAAGTATTGCTTCCCTTTCCCAAGACATGGCTGCTGAGGCCAGACCCTGGCAGAGTGGCATCATGCAAACTGATGAGGCTTGGCTGAAAACACACTGACGAGCTGTTTTCACGCTTATTTCCCACTGTTAAGTTAGGGCTGCTCCTGAACTACCAAAAATACTGCAATGCCAGACATGAGTCACGTGCATGGCCAGGACCAGGAGCTTCTGCCCCAGGGGTTGCTGCAAAGGTACCCAGAGAGGAAACCTGGCAGCTGCTAAGTCTGAGAGCAGCCAGCATAGCTAAAATTGCTGAAACTGCCTGGCCAGGAGTGCTGAGCTGTAGTGTTCCAACAGCCAGAGCTGGGCTCTGTCCTTGCAGCAAGCAAAACTGAGGTGCAAATGGAGGGCAGAGAAACAGTCATAACTTGATTAGCCTGCACTAGCCTCACAGGAGGGAAGGAAAGGCCACCCCACAAAAACAACTGTGCACAGTTGGTGAGCCCCGAGGTGCTCCATCAACCCCTTAGAGCCCCTTGGCACCAGCAGGCTGCAGTTCAGACCCATGGGGAGCAGACAACCACCACCCATGCATGGCTCAGGAAAAGGAGAACAGGATTTATGAGGGATGCAAAATCACACCCTCCAGATAGAACTTCCAGGAGACCACGGCAGAGACACTGTCTGAGACCACCTGGGAAGCATCCTGCCTTCTCTTCCCAGGGGATGCTGGGTCCAGCTGGCCTGGATTAGAGGCAGACCTACTCCTTTGCTCCTGTGTATGGCTGGGAGGGAAATGAGCTATTTTGTATTTTGATTTGTGAGTCACTTCAGCAATACAAACCATTAGTGTTGGAAAAAATAAAGAGAGAGCTGGGAAATTCCAGAGCCTGCAGAGTTACAGTTTCTCCCTGCCCACTTTTTTCCCTTCAAGGCACAAGTAGTCCCTGGCCATACCTGCTAGCATGGGAAGAGACAGACCCCACCAGGGTCTCTCTCACTGTCCTGGCAGAGGGGCTGTCATTCCTGGTGTTTCAGACACAAGCTGTTTGCATTCCTGGAGCTGGAGTTTCCTGGTGAGCTATAGTAGAGCCAAGTCTACCATTGTGACGTTGATGGCTTTCAAGGGTTTTTAACTACCTTCTGAAGGCACTGTCTGCTGAGGACATTGCAGCATTTCCCAGTTGGAAACAACAGCCTCACTGATGCGTTGAAATCCCTTTATCACTGAAGATCCCAACACACCTCACACAGGTGCATCAGAAATCCAGGAAAGAATAGGAAAAAAACCCCAAAAAGCTGAACTAGGACCAACCTCTACCCTTAGGCCCATTCACTGTTAACTAAGCTATTCCTGATGCAAGAGGAAAGAGAGGCACAAAGCAGGAACAGTTGTGTTTTTGAAGAGCCATATGCTTGCCATATTTTCCCTTTGGTTTCAATTGGACAAATATGTCTTTGATGATGAATCTTGGGACTCCTGTTTCCACTTCAAAACATCTTTCTACGTACTGAAAAAAACAGAGACTAGAAAACATTCGAGGGCACTAAGTATTTTACCTTAACAGTGCATGGGACATGATCAGTAAGGAAAGAGTTGCTGTATTTAGCAACCTGTGGCAAGCACATGGGTTTTTATTACATGGCTATGTCTTGACAGCTGTGTTCCTGTGTTCTCTGGGAAAACTCATGCTCCCAATCCCTATCCCTCTGCCATCAGAGGGAAAAGCATATACCTTAAGTGTGAGGTGTTCTGAGTCACAGGACATAGCGTGTTTCTGCAGGGCTCCTATTTCTACCACGAAGAAACAGAGTCTGTGCTCCAGAATCATGGTCCAGAGGCTCAGCAAGATGCAGGACACCAGCATGGATGAAGGGCAATGCAGCTGCTCCATGGCAGTGATAGGCTGGTGTGAGGAGAGCTCATTTCGGTGAGCGAACTCTGTGGCTGAGACACAGATCAGCTTATCTAAGGACCTCCAGTGAAGTATTTATCCATACAATAATGCATCTCTGAAAGCCTAACAGGAAATATTTCCCAATCTATGTCACATACAAAACCTTTCAGAAGGAAACCTTTCTTCTAGGGAACTTTTTCATCTCATGCATAATCCCACAGTTTGAGCTGCAGTCAGAAATCAGAGTGATACGTTGCTAGGAAACTCCAGTGCAACCCCCCGTGCAGTGAAAAGGTAGGTCCTCTGATGTGCAGGAAAAGGGGAAATTTGTTGCAGAAACAGATGAAACTTGAGATGAGTCCTATCCCAAAGGGCAAAGCATATTCACAGAGTAAAGATCAGACATCTTCCAGCATGGGCACCATGCTCTGCCTGTGGTTTCTGAAGGAATGGGAGGAGAGGGGAAAAGAGCATTTTTTCAGTTCCTGGCTCAGGTTGCTGAAACCAATAAAATTCTTGTTGCTGACTTCCATGCAGCCAAATAGGGTAGGTTGGTGTATGTGAACATGTAAATGCCACTCCTGAGACTGTGAAGTACCTTTGATGAAAGATTCTAAATCAGCACTAGAGGCTATTTATAGACAAGTCCATAACCAAAGACCTGGATCTGCACATTCCCAGTCCCTGGGAAAGTTCAGGTCAAATCTGAATTTTGTTGTCTCAGGCATGCATAAGCCTAACCAGCCACAGCTGCAGCCAAAGTAGGGTTTTTGTTAATGCAGAATAAAAACACCCAGAGCCTTGGCTGCAGGACCACTTTTGTTTATCTGATCTCTTCTGAGAGCCCAAGCCTGCTTTTTGAGTAAGAAGCAGATGGAAGAACAAAAAAGAGCGAAGGCCACAAAACCATACTGGGTGACTATTGTCTTGCCAGCTTGGGGTGCAGAGCAAGAGCAAGCCAGGCTTTTTGTCAGAGCCCCTGCCTCCATGAGGGAGTAGCACAGCTCCAGGCTGAGGATTTCAATTCCCATTAGCAGCACAGCCAGTTGGAGCTGCCCCAAGGGAAGGGGATGCCTGGCTCAGTCACCACACAGCTCCCATCTGCTTTGCTGCGATGAATTCATGTGGCTACCAGACCCCCAAAATTCACTGCCCACCGTTTTTTGCAGATGAGGCTCACATGTGCTCAGGGGACTGTGTGTGCAAAGACCAGCCTCCTTTCCCCTCACACACAGGGCTGTGGCTGCCATGCTGAGCACACTGAGTGCAGAGCACAGCTCAGCAGCTTTGCAGCAGCCTTGATTACCCATAATTGCAGCTTGCTTGGGTTGGAGATTTTTGTGGCCTTCCCCTGTTGACCTTCTTGCCTATCTTATGTCCCCCAGCCCTCCTGCCCTCCACCCCCAATCCTCAGTGGGGCTGGAACAGATACAGAGGAAACATTAGAAGTAGGGAGGGACTGAAAATCTGTAGTTTTGTCTGAAGCCTGGTGACTCCAGTGCTTTCAGAGGTGTAGGATTTCCCATGTAATTTCTCTTCGTTAAAGTCTTGAGCTCTGGCATTTTATCTCACATGGATTTTACTTTGTGTCTACATGTTCTATGACTTCAAGAAAGCAGCAATTAGTTCAGGCTCTGCCCCATGTGTTAATAAATACCTGAGCCCTGACTCCAGCTCAATTTACTCAGCATTTCTACACAGTTTCAAAAAACAATGGCTTACCTTTGAATTAGGCAAAGATCAAAATTCTCAGCCTAGAAACATGAAACTGAGGCACAGAACATACCCTTGTCTCTAATTAAATTAGCAGCAAGTCGAGAGTGGTAATTCTGACAGTCCAACTCCACATTTTTCTCCTGACCATTACACGGCTGAGCTGATTAGAAAGAAGATACCCATTTTAAGATCCCCTCTTAAAATGACCCTGCAATGAAATTCTTTGTAGTGTTTAACCAGTAAGCACTTTTATTGTTGATTCTGAAGCCATTAAGACTACATTATGTTGGATTATAAGATTTTGTCTACATCTCCCACATTTGCATGCAGGCATTACATTTGCAAGGTTTTCTCAGAAAAACAGAGCACGCCCTAAAACGCAGAAAGTTACGTGATTATAACACGGAAGCAGCATGTCAGTTACAGAAATTTGTACCACATGTACCAGTAACAAACCCACACCCCCATGTAAAGCTTCTTTATCCCTCAAAAATCTTACCACCTCCTCTGTCCCTCATCTCCATGCCCCAGCTATGTATCAGCCCACACCCCCACTGTTTCCGAAAAACCCACATCTTTCTAAACAAACAAAAAAATTAAAAATTGAGTACAGTACATTTTTCCCCATAAAACCTGAAACATTTCCTAAAACATTTCTCCCTCACTACCCTTCTCCTCATCCCCCAAATGAAAATTCTATTGTAATCTACACATTTGTTCAAGCACTGTTATACGTTAGGAATCTCTACTGCATTATTCAAAAGTATACCAGTAACAAACTTTTACAAAAACTAGGATGACCCAAAAATTCCCCTTACCCCAAAACTACAGAGAACTGAAAATGCTATACTGCATTATCACACTTGCATGCATGTATCCTGAGCCACCTCTATTTATTCACCTTGAGCCCCTTTTAATAAATAACTGTCCAGCAGTAACATCCAGAAGTGTGCTGTCTCCTCCAAATTAAACTCTATATTTACAGAAGTAGGGCTGTTTTCTCAGTGAAATGTTTCTTTAAAAAAAACCCAAACAAACCACAACAAAACAAAGTAACAACAATAAAACCAGCGACGATTAAAGAGAGAAAGTATGTTACTGATCATGTTGTCTGAAGACCAACAGGAGTAAAAAGCATTAGGAGCACCAGGTGCACATGCATTTGAACTGGTACAGTTCAGGAAATAATGTCATTCATTGTTATGCTTGCTCTTTCACATGAGAAGCTGATTCTTTTCCTTTTTTTTTTTTCCTTTTTCTATTTAGGACCGTTTGCTCTGCAGGCTACTCCCGCAGATGGCAACACATGCACTGAGGTTGAAATATGGCCGTAAATATGCTTTGGTCAATGTGGTTCTGAATCAGGTTTAAACACATAGAGTTTCCCTCCCTGCTGCTTTGCACCTTGTGTCATTTCACATCTGTACTAAGTGTGAGCCCAAGGGCCCATGAATCCACATTTTCCTCTAGGATTTGGGGAAGCATTAGATATTCACTTTTTGCAAGTGTCAAATAATGCTACATACTGGAAAATACATGGGAACCATCCCACATGAGAACATTTGTTAGCAGTGTAACTACTGTAATCACAATTGACATATACAAGAGTGCCAAAAAACCCATTGAAACATCAAGCCAGCTAGAGGGATCTTGTCCCTTCATTTATTTTGAAACAGTTCTCAGCTGATGGACACCAATATTAGTGCCTTGATTTCAGCTGGCCTATTTTGATTTATTCCAGGTAAGGATCAAGCTCAACAGATGATAAAATAGCAACCAGTTTCTCCTACTGTGCCGTTACAGTGCCTGAGATCACTGCAAACAGGTACATTTCTATACAACCAAAGGCCTTTCTGTAGCCAGTGCAGCACATTCACTGCTCCCACCGTTGCAAAGGCAATTCAGTTTAAGGCAAAAAAGTTCACCTTCTCTTCCTGCTTTACTGGCAAACTAAACCTGTAGTGCCCCTGTCACGGAGGCTGCAGCCAAAACGTGAGTTACACACCAAATGCTTAATTTTTTTTACAGTGAGAATGCAGGAAATTCCATTTATGGCAAATCTAATTCTCAAATCCATGGTGGTTCCTGCTTTATCATACATGAATCTTCACCTGGGATTTGGCAAAACCTAAACTGTTCCTATTTCTGCTGCACTTGCAAGTTCTGCAGAATTGTTAGTATGTGTTATCTCTGCAAGACTGTCTATTCCAGCAAAGAAGAATATTCTCCTCAACTGCAAACAACAGGAATGTTGGATGTGTGACTGTGAGAAGCCCTCCCTAAGCCAACACCTCCATTGGCACTGGCAGTGATTCAGATTCTACCAACATTAACATCACGGTAAATAGTCAACCCTACTCACCCTCCCAAGATCTGTACAGGTGCAAGACAAGACAAAATCTGGCTCCCAGGCTTTTTCATTAGCTAAAGTTAACTCTTGACCCACCAAGTCACTTCTTCAATCTCACTGCTGCCTGCTGATAAGAGACTTGGCATCTACAGAGCAGTGGTCTTCCCCAGTCGCACAAGCAGCTAAAGCTTTAATGCCCTGTTTTGTCCCAGTGTGGGAATTGGTTTTATTGCCCTCTGCTATTTCAATTTCTAGTTAGCATTTGCTGGCTAATTGTTCTTATACAACCAACGTGAGAAGCTGTTAGATTCACTGTACACACACATTACAAATGGTCTTAGACCCAGCAAGGTTATTCCAGGGTTTCCATATTACCAACATAATGTCCATCTGTGATCTCTGCCTGTGAAGCACCTTCCCCCACCCTTCCCCCTGCCCTCTCACTGCAGTCATCCAGATCCTTTCACTGGGGTCAAAAGCAGAGTTTCACCAGAACTGTAGCGGAAAATTGGACTTGTTTTACTTTCACCTTTCAATTGAAAGAAACAGAGATAAGTGATGACTGTGTGTCACACTGGCTGCAAAAGGCCTTTCCATTCATAGGAATGCAACTCTCAAGCAATTTTTGTAAAGCAAGAGAAACGAAACAAAACCCTACACAGTTCCCACACACAAACACAGGCGCGCACACACACATACGCACACTCTTCTTTCCCTTCCAAGCAGAAATTCATTCTTAGCAACCAAATTATGCAGACCCTATTCAAGTGTCTAAAAAGAATGAGGATAGGGTTGAGTGCATCCCAATTCTCCTTTCTGATCACAATGAAGTCACAGGTCAGCAAAGTACTTGGGCATAAGGAAGTTTCTCTTGACCTGCAGGACATTTTAACCCATGCAGAAGTGCTTTGCTGGCTCAGGCCTAAATTAGGAACAGCTCCAAGGCCAGCTGGCACTCACGACCGTGATTCCACTACCTGCACCAATATACATGAGGTAAGAGCTAAGCTCAAGAGAGCAGAGCAGTGCAAGAGGAGAAAGAGGCTCTGTGGTTCTTCTGAGTTATGTTTGACAGCCTCAGCTGCATACACACGGCATGTCACAGTGATCAGCATAAACTGATGAGAGCTTGGTGGTGTTCTGCAAGTGGGCCTTCCACTGGAAACATTAAGCTTGATTTCTGTTTGTACCAGTACTTTATATGCCTGTAACAACTGCATGAGATCATCTTAAATCTGGAGCAACTGCACAATACAGTTAATGTTTTATCTTAGACTTACGTGCCAATAACTACTGTGATGTGTTATGCACCCACACACAGATGGAGAAATAGGTATATGCTCTGTCATAATGCAACATATCATTATTTCTACAACTATCCTAAAAACACAGCCAGTGCCAAAGCAGACCAGCACAGGTTTCTTCTCCAATACAATAGGTAGTGGTGGATAAAAAGCAAGCTCAGGTGTTATTTTGATTCACTAGGGAATGCTCTGGGCACAACCCACTCAGGTATTGCTAAATGAACACTAATAATGGGCTGACCCACAATCCCGCGTCATAAATTCCCACCTCTGTATGGGCGCTCCCATCACTTTCTGATGACACCCAGAATTGAGGTCATGGGAGAGCAGCCAAGCATATAAAACAGGGATAAAAGCTCTTACTCATTCTTCACACCATGCCTCTCAGCCACAGGTAGACTGCAGGGTTACATATTAGTGGGATCTGTACTGTCTAAAGAAAGAGCTGCTCAAAGAGGAATTTATGTTTGAATCACAAAAGGATCGAATTCTTCCTGGCAGTAAGATCAAAAGGAAATTTATCCAATCAAATAGCAACAGAATCAGTCCCTCAATGCTGCTGATATAAACAACACATGCTGTTTGCTTACTACAGTGTCTATGCTCAAATTCTGTGTATGTTTGCTTCATTTTGGACTATGCTTTCTGTAAATGAAAACTAAACACCTAGCTAAAATCTTTTTCTCAAAATTCCTCTGAACTTTGGACAAATCTGAACCCAAGTCTTGTACAAAGTCTGAATTTCTAGATAAGAGTATCTCGCCTTCAGTGGTTATCCTATGCAACCAAGTCTAAACATATGCAGAGATGGCAGGCTCAAAACTGATTTTTCCAGGTAAAAAAAATATATCCCTCTTCTATGATAGATCATTGAGCTAGATTATTGGCACGTAGTCTCATGTTAGCACATTATTGTTATAGGCTTCTCAAAACTTCCATGGAAATTCCACCTGCAGAACAAAAGGCAGAAAGTTATCTTTGCAATTGTTGATCCATATTAACATCTGGATGCAGTACTGTTGGGGAAAAGAAAGCAAATTCCTCGATGAACTATGTTGAACCAACTTGCAGGTGGCAGCTATCAAAGCCACTGATGCATGAGTACCGGCTAAAGTTATTAGTGAATGATCTGACATACCAAGTCAGACAATGTCATATCTAAATAGATCTTCAAATGTATACACACAAAAGCTGCTACTGTATCTAGATGATCATTTTGGTTTGTTTCTATACCCCAAAACTCTGAATCTATCCACTGAATGTTTACTCAGCATGTGTGGTATAAATATATTCATACACTAAAATTGACACTTGGCAATTTTTTTTTCTTTTTTCCTTTTTTTTTTTTTTCTTTTTGCTGACCAGCAACAAATTCTGATATCTTTAACTGTAAACCAATACTCAATAAATATGCTGTGTTCAGCAAAGAGACATGTTTTGTCAATCAGGTCTTGCTGCACTCTAAGCCATGGGTTGCGGGGGCGGGCGCGAAGGAGGAGGTCCAGGAGGGGCTCGGGATGGAGGCGGTCCAGGAGGTGGCTGCCTGGAAGGGGGTTGCAGAGATACAGGAGAGGAAGGATTCCTTGGAGCATTGTTGAGGGGAGCATTGTCACGCCATGGCAGCTTCGGTGGTGGGCTGTGAGGGGCAGAGGTTCCATCCGATTTCACACGAGTGAAGTTTATGCATCTTCCCTAGAGGTGAAGAAGAAGTCATTATTAAAAAGCAGATATTTTGACTCATCAGCAGCTAGTCAAAGGGAATATAAACAGAGGGGCCAGGCTACATTTCATCAGTATCCTTCACTGGGTCCTAGACATGACATTCAAACCATGCTGTAATAAAGCTCATACTTCCCTTGATTTTCAGAGCTCCTGCATATAGAGAATAGCTTAGGACTGGCTTAAACCAAAAGGGACCACATTGGGACTGTGATCACATGCGCTCTTTGCTCTGCTACTAGAGCTATGCAGAACATGCCTAAAGCAACAGCTCCACCCATGTCATGCTTGCCTTGGTGGGATCCTCGACTGACAAAACTGTGCTTGAAAAAAACTCTTACAGGATTATACCAGAGCAGCAACATTAACAGAGACACAATCCGTAGCTCTCATTTTCACTGTGATCCTAGCCTGGCTAATGTCTGTGCTTTGAACATTACACTGGGATAGTATGTGTGTCTTCTGTGCTCCAGTATAGATGTGGCTTCCCTCAGGAACACCAACATAGTGTGGGACTTGCACACAGGGCTCTCCAGTGAGTTTTTCGGGATGGATGTGGGATGCAGGCAGGCAGGATCTGATGGGAGCACTGTGGGTGGAGATTTTAAAACAGGAGTAGATTGGATTTGAAAAAAGCAAGCACTGGGGGTGTCCTAGTCCACTAGGGGCTAATATGTCAGGGCTTCCTTTAGCCAAAATAAAGCTTTGCACAGGTTCCCACTAACCAAGTTCCAGACAGGAAGAGGTAGAGAGACAGACCCCAAAGACCACCTAGCCTTTCCTGGGGCAAGCAGCCAGGGTAATGAAAAAGCTACTACATGGTAACCTCGGTGGGACACCTCAGATAGGCTGCATGCTGGGATCAACAAACCAAATTCAGCTCAAGGTTATGACAACAGCCCCCAAGCAAATTCAGGAGAAGGATTCCAAATATAGATACTTATCTCAAAGCTAAGCAGCTGTAGATCATGATCCTCCCCAGCTACCAAAGGCTGTTGCAGCAGGAATACAAAAACCCACACCAGTCACAGATTGCTCTTGGCTCAACGCTGCCTGGCATAAGAAAACTCTGAAGGTGTTCAGAGAATGGGCTGAGTTTCTGTGGCAAACTCACAAATCTCAATTTCCTCGGGAAACCAAGCAAAAGCCATCACAGCAGAACCACAACTGTTTTGTTGAGTGACTTCCAATGCCTGCACCTTTGTTCATGAAAACTATTTCTTTAAAAAAAGGGGCATCACTTAAGTCTACAGCTTCTCTGAAGAAAGGGAAGCAGCATTTCAAAAGAAGCTTGTGTAAGCTCCAGAGCTCAGAAAATGATTCTACAAATGTGCTAACACCCAAAGGATACCACCCTACCACTTACTTGGACTGAATGGCTCTGGGCTTCCAGAGCTCAGCTGCAGGCATGAGTTGTTGGGCTTGCTGTTGCCTACACAAGATACTCAGTAGTTCTCTGTCTCAGTTTTCAGCATCACCTCTACACTTAAACAACTGCGTCAATGAGTAGGATAAAACTCTCTTCCTAAAAATCCAGGCTTGCTATGGCAGACTTTGATTGTGAACCAGGTTCGTGGCAATGCTATACTGGGGCCAGAGCCTTTGCATGTAGGCAAGAGGCAAAAGCCGAGGTCTTGGTTACTTCTGCAAAAAAGATAAACCATTGGATCAAAAAACCCAAGTCAATGCTTTGCTCTACTCCATCACAGAACTCAAGTCCTCATCAGCATCACAGTAAGCAGCCATCCTTGCCAGGTACTTGTCTTCTGCTGTGCTCCACTGTATTCAAAGCACACTTGGACATTTGGCAGTATTTACTGACATGCAATGAATGTTACAGGTATATTTAACAGCTGCACATCAACTTAGTTTAAGAAAACTCAGCTTTGATATTTATAAAATTATGGATTTCGAGTAGCTAAATAATCACTCAGGATGAAAGAAAAAAAAGGAAAAAAAGGTCAGAGGTGCTCAGATAATACGAACCATATGGGGAGGGAAAAATTTAGGACAGAACAATCTCCCTCACGGTAAATGCAAAGCTGCAAGCCCAACACTGGTGTTTTTGCCTACAAGCCTTTCCCGCCTCTCTGTTGTGTCTCTCTCACAAACATCAATTCCAAATATATTCATAGTCTATAATCAAAGGGGATCCCATAAATCTGTTTGCATTACTTTCACTTCAGTTAAAGTGATAGGCGACGTCAAACTGCTGCCAGTTTCTGCCACACTCACTGATTTGTCAGACAGATGGGTAATTTAAAGGCCATGCGCTGCATTGTGTCATGAAAAATACGGTTGAGTGTGGAGAGTCTGACAGACAGAGGCTTGGATGATCGATGTATGTATTGTGACACTTCCTCACAAAAGATTATCAGTGTTAGCCTACAATCTCATATATCAAAGACTTCTGGTGAATACTGGAGCAAATCCTCCTGAGCACTTCAAGCAGCCATTGATAAAATGAGGCCGAACTCTAAGCCAGTGTCAGGATTAACAGCTGAAAAGGGAAAGGGAAAAACAAATGACAATAAATCATAAGTGATAGTTTGGACTTATCAAGTGTGTTTTGTCAAAGGATTTCTAGGTTGAAGAATTAAGCCTTCCACACATCAGTTTCCTAATAAGAGTGACACTGTTACTCTGCCTAACATGCATATCCCTCTGGGGTTAGTTTATAAAAAAATCCAAGAAGTTTCTCAAATAAACATGCTAACCACAGGATTTTAAATATTCTCTGCTTGAAAGAATTAAGTAATTTCCTCTCCAAAGGCATAAAAAGGCTTTTAAACCCTGGGAACACGGACAGAAATTAGGTATCCTGCACACTTATCTCTGCTCTTCCTGCACAGAGGATTAACAAGGACTAGGAAGCCACCACCACCACTTTAGTAGTGGGAATAATATATATTTTTCCAGAAGCATGGAACACACTAAGTGTCTCAGGGAAGGCGTCAGAGGCGCAAGGTGCAGCAATACCAGGATGATCTCAGGCACAACAGCTGTCGGGAGCTGCTTTATTGTTTTCTAGGAGGCAGATGATCTGTGTGAATCCAGTTCTGCCTGGTCTGGGCCCCGCTCCCCAAGCGGCCGCGCTCAGATGCTGCGACCCACACCGCGTACTGTCATTCAGGCACCAACCGAAGGTCAGCAGTGTGCCATATGGAGTGACGCCCTTCCTTCAGCTCACATCTGCACCGTCTTCCTAATGCACAATTATTTTGCCTCCCCATATGTCCATCCACTTGTTAGGCTCTTGTTATGCTGCTTGCCAAATTGGCTTTTCAAAAAGTACAAATACTGAAGCAGTGGGATCTGCCCTTGTCCTGACTCCAGCTTTTATCCCAGTGTAACAATCACATGTGCAATTCAGCCACTTTGTACTTGCAGGCAAAGTCTCCTCGACCACCTAGGATGTGTTTTTGTGTGTGGTTTAAGGGGGGGAGGAAGGGAGGAACCTCCTGAAAGCCACTGCATCATGTTGCTGGGCTATCTTCATCACAGTGCTCAGTACATCAGTCCCCAGCACTCATTTCCCCAAAATCTTTAGCTACTACTCAGCAAGTTTTCAACTGACAGAAATGACTGTTAAAGAATCCAGGTAATTCAAAGAGTGCCATGGGGAATCTCTTCACCCATGATACTAGGAGCACATCAGCAAAAAGAATTTTAAAAATCCAGGCCATCTGCCAGTAGCTGTCCCTTTTCTCTCTTCATTTTAATATATGCATTGGTGTTTAACAAAAATCAAATCCAGTTTTGTGTCTGTGCATGTCAGTATTTGTGTACACATAAGTATGCCAGTTTCTTATTTTTAGCTACATTAGTTGACCTAATAAAAGACATCCTTCCTGTAATAAATTTTGCTTGATTTTCCATTCGCTCTTTGTTTGGCTTACAGAGTCCCAGTGCTGCAATTTGGATTTGCAGAGGTGGGTATCTGACTGAAAAAGAGTTAGTTTACTGAATTTTCTTGTCTTTGACCTTGTAAGAATATGATACTTGCATTTTAAAATGGATTAAAATAAAATAAGTCCTTTAAAATCTAAGCATGGCCATTCAAAACTCTAGACCACCAAATTAAAAACAAAGTTCCTCCTAGTAAGGAAGTATTAAATTATTATTTATTATTTTTACATAAAAGTGTTATTTAGGATGCTGAAATCCAAAATGAACATAATTTCCTTGGGCTCTCTCTCCAATTTTGTTTATGTATGTCACTGGGATGAGTCACCTGGGTCACCAGCATGCAGTTTCACTTCCTAAATATCGATCAATAGCTCAGCATAAAAATGTGAATCTCAAAAGAACAGATTCAGGCTTTTATGCTACTTACAAAACTGCAAGTGGGGGCATATACAAAAAGTTATAATCACTTTAGCTAAGTGAAGGCTTTGATCCACACACCCAGAAAACAATGGGATGTACACCTTTAAGATACGTGACTTCTGGAAAAATTGAATCTTGGCAAAATTAGGGATTACCCTGTCCTCTAACAAAGAACAAGAGCGTTCTAGCAGAGACACCTACAGAGAGTATCCCAAACCAGCCAGTATGGGAAACTCATTTAGCAAATTTATTTATCAGAGGTAGCTTATGGATACAACACTTGTATAGTGAAAGAGATGAAGCAAGGTGGTACAGAGCTCCCAATAGCTGAGTTTCCCTGGGCGAGTGTCAGGATTAGCAGCTGGCTCCTCAGGAGCCAGGATCTATGTGCAACAGCCTTTGCCAAAAGCTTCCTCACACTGCACTGCTTCACGCTGACTGTGCGCTCAACATGTCACGGCTCATTAAAACCTTCACGGATTTCCTGGGAATTGCACTGATTACCCTGCAGCATACAGGCTAGAAATTAGTGAGCTGCTGAAACAGTTTGTCATGTAAAACCCAAGGCTGCCTGGTTTCCAGGCACATACAAGTTACTTTTACCAACTCCTGTTCTTACATCTGTGACTCAGATGTCATTTTTATGTTGAAAAATAAAGTATTGGAAGTGTCAGAGATTCCCATATCACCAGTTTGGTGACTGATCATACTTTCAGGTCAATAAATATGTAATTCATAATTATTTTCTAATTATATTATTTAATGATTAAATTACAAGTATAAAAATATTTATATGATGGTTATTTAATTAATCATTAACAATTATTTTATGAAATTGTAATTAATTTTTATATTGAACCATTTTAAGTTATTAGGACTCAAATCAAAACATTAAATATCATCAGGTTAAAATATTTATTTGCATGATAACCTGACTCTCATACATATCTTCCAGTTTAATAAGTCCTCTCTTGTACAAAACAATTTTCTGGGAATCTATTTGGCAGCTCAGCACTGATGCTTATAATGATGGCAACCCAAAACTATGAAGAGATAAGAGAAAATAGGGTCGACTGAAGAGAGGAGGGTTTTAAAAGTAAGATCCAGTAAAGTGGCAGTGTCCAACTATGAGAATGTAATTATTTCCTTTTCTGTTGCTTTTAAAAAGGAAAATAAGTTCAGCCCATTCTTTTCCCAGTGTATTATCTGGCCTCTTTATAAGCAAACTCCTATCACTTTTGCTCCCTCCCTTCTATGACGGAGTTATTGGAGGGGAAAGAAATCACTGCACTATGGGTTGTGAATCACTCATCGTAACAGTGAGGACCCTGTAATGCCCTTAGGTACATTACGTAAACTCCAATAGAAAATTACAAAATGATTAATGCAAATGCCCAAGGATGAACCTAGCACTAGCAGAAAACTGTTTACAGCACAGCATGAGCAAGGCGGTGCTACCAAGAGGTGTAACCTACTGGGCTCACTCAACATGCTGCTCGTTGCAAAAGAAATTAGGCTGAGCTTTAAGATGTGGGAGGTAACCCAACTTTAAACAGGATGCACGTCCTGACACAGGAAGGGGCAGAGATAGAAGCAGCTGAGGCACATGTGAATCCTTCACAAAGTCCACAAAAGCCCTCTTATAAGTAAATCTACGCTTTTCTCTTTTTAGCAACCAAACTAAACCATCCACAAACCCTGGCTCGTTGGTACAGCACCATGGAGACAGCACAGGAAGTTAATGCCTGCCTCATGAACTCTGACTCCCAAGTCTCAAACAAGGAGATCCTGCACATGGACGGGAGCTGAGCACATGGTGACAGTGACACACAGCTAAACAATGTCTTGGGCTGATGACACACTCAGGATAAAACCTATTGTCTTGGCTGAGGCATGGCTGACATTGCTGCCAGAAAAGCTTAGGCAAGATGCCTGAGCCCCTCACAGAGGCAAAGTGGGACCAGCCTTGTTTTGTAAATAAGCTGGGAGAAGAAATCCTTCAGAAGTCCAGTATGCCCTCAGATATCCTGGCTATGGGGGCCAAATAGCAGAGAAAATAGGATTTATGGGGTGGGGAAGGGATGAGAGAGCATAGGAGCACTTCTTTTGACACTAAATGTGTGATAATCCCATCCAGGGATCCCCCAGGGACCAAGAGAGGTAGGTTGCCAGGGCAAACTCACAAACAGACCCATGGCATGCACTGCACATAACAGCAGCAATAAAAGCCATCTGTCGGTTCACTTGCTGGCCAAAGGAAAAGTCAACAGCAACCAAAAGTCTTCATTTTTCAGGTAAAACAAGTATGTCAAAATAAATTTAATTCAGGCTTGAAACATGTGTTGTTGATTTCAAACCATCTTTGAGTTTCAGACAGAAAAGGTGTTTCAAAACAAAAATGGAAAACATTGAGACTTTCAAGGGTATATTTTCAACTTCAGCTAATTCTACTAACATGAAAAAAACATTTACAGACCATCTAGAGGAACAATTTTTAATCAAAATAAAGACAGTAACAGGGAAAATGGTGTTCAATTCTACTGGGCAATTAAAGCAGGAACTGTTTTTTGCAATAAGATTAATAGCAGCAGTATCCCAGGCTACTGTAGTTTCTTTTATCAGAATACTGAGATGAATACAATCAAGTACTGATAGTTTCCCCAGACACACATCTGCTGACACTATACCCCAGTTCACAGTCCCAGCTGTGCACAGTGCCACTTAAAACAAGGGGTGGGTCTTCTGGGAGCACTCTGCTCAGTTAGGTTGAAGACCAGTGCAGGAATACACTGAAGAGAAGGGGGTTACTTCCAATTTACCACTGGAGAAAGTAGACAATAATGAGGAATCTGAGGGAGGAGTAGCTCAGCCAGGGAAATCACACTTTTAAACTAGGACCAGTGCTCTTCAGCAAAATAAACTTTGTGCTGAACACATCCCCACTGTCCAGCTCTCTCATGCCACTTTTTCAGCTTAGGCGCACAAGGAAAGAGACATGGAGAACCCACCCAGTATTGAAGACAGGGCTATTCAAATAATATGCATCACACTCCAATTCAGCAGGGAACTGCACGCTGCTTCCAGCCCTGCCTCAGCAAGGAAGTGCAGCAATGGGCTACAGACACCTCCTGAAAGAATGGCCAGAGTCACAAGATATCTTGCAGGAATGCACAAAACATCACATGTCTTGGACCCTGTTGAGGCTGTGGCTGAAGTAATGCACAGTGCAGGTCCATAACAAAGCCTGTTGATTCTGAGCCCTAAAAAAGCTGAAGTGACAAAGGAAGCAGAACAGAGTAACACTGGGCATAATCAAAGTTAAGGTCAATCAGGTACACTTTATATTCAGTACCAATCTCAAAGTGCCATCATGCCAGACCAAATCCCACCCAAACCTCAGAAAAATATCTTAACCTAAACCTGCACTCACAACATGTGATTTGCTGCCTTCTGACAGCTTTTATGGATGAGGGTCCCAGAGTGGAGGAAGCAAGGAGAGCCACTGTCAGGTCATGTCATCTACTCAAGGTTATGCAGGGGGGAAAAAAAATGGTATTTACAAGTTCAGGACTCGTGACTCACATCCCTTGTTTTAACCACAGCACCACACATTTCCACACTTGAATGCTGACCAGACTAGAATGCGGTTCAAGGAAAAAAAACAACAGTGGTTGGTTTGCAAAAGATTTTCCTCTTTACTTTCGTGTTTTCAGGGAAGAGGACATTGCATTTGTCCATCTCCTAGAATGGGGAGGGCTTTGGAGCATAGCAACAAAAGCAACAAACATCTGCTGGGCGCAACAGCCTCAGCCTTGAGGTATTGGTGGCTTGCTGGGAGCAGCAAACTATGCCACAAAGGATCATAACTGGTCTTGCTCAAACTGCAATTAAGTGTCATCATGCTTTCCTGGGTGAATTATTTGATGGTCTCTCAGGAGCAAGCTGGGATTATTGTGTGCACAGGGGAATAGCACAATGTTATTCACCTGACTAGGGTACAGAATAATGATAGAGACTCAGATTTTTGGTGGAAATGGTTATTATTTTTCGTTGCCTCAGCCAAAAATAAAAGATCCTGGCCCAGCACACAGACAGGCTGCCTCTTTGTGTAGAGCCTAGAAACAGATACAATTATCCCCAATGCTTCTCTGGGTAACTGGCCCTTAAATGGCTCTACTGCTACCTAGAGCAAGTAGACGGTAAATCCACAGTTCTCAGCTTCCCCTGTGCTTATCTCACAAGGATTTTCTTCTCCTGGGATGGGACTCACACAGTTCATTATCAGTGCTGGCCTGTTGATAAAGCACAGAAAACCTCTCCTCCCCCAAAAGCTCCTATGTTAAATTGAATAGCAGATTGCCTTGGGACACAACTACCTTATTCTGTCTAAGAATGAACACACCAGAAAAGCAACTCAAGGACCAAAGTCCTAACATGGAACTCTCTCTGTCCCATTTCAGGTATGCTAGCGACCTAACGCTGTGCAAATGACTCCCTGCCATGCTTCCCCTATGCAGCTTGACCAGGCTATCAGATACCAGCTCTGCATCTTTTCCATGAGCACCCCATTGCCACCTCTCTCCTAGCAACTCTATTAATACACACCCTGGTGTCAACCTCAGCAGTCAGTGGCCTGTCCCCCAGCAATAGAAAAAATCCCAAGCACAACTCCTCTCATTTTTCAAAGGTTTGCTCAGCTCAGAGTGCCTGGCCATTAGCATTGCAAGAAAGGAGATCACCTGCTGGGGCAGGCAACGTCCTCACCTCTTTCATTTTTCAGGAGCTTGTGAAGGTGATTGGCTCCAGAAAGGTTAAGCAAAGGGAGAAAAGCCCCAGGACCAGGCAGCAGCCGCTGATGACTACAGTCTGAGGGAGCTCAGTGCTGCTTTTCCAGCACCCCCTATAGCTCTGCCCATTGTTACACAGGTGATTACAACACATCTCCAAGCAAAAGGCAGGCAAGCCTATTAAAAGCCATTACTTGGTCTTGAAGAGAAGTAATCAGAATGAGCTCCAAATAGCACCAGTACGTGGGCAGCCACCGTGGCGTGACAGGCGGGTGCTGCCATCACTGTGGGCTGCATTCAAGCTGCTGACCACCTGTAAGTAGCAGCTAGAGAGTAATTACTAGTCATTAATAATCCATAAGCTTGATGTCCCATGATTCATCTAAGGAGTCCCAAGTGCCTGGCAGAGCACTAAACCTCACAGCTGTAAGGAAGATAAATACTGTGTTCTCAGGATTATTTTGTTGTTAGGAAAACTAAGGCACATAGACGTCATGGTCAGCATTACAAGGAATCACTCAAAATTTGAGGGTAATCAGACCTCCCGAGCTTTAACAAACCCATCAGACTAAGAGCAATCACCCTGAAAGGGATGCACAGAATAAGGAACCCACATACTCCTCATTTCAAAGGCTGCTGTTTAAAATCCCAGCTGCTATGTCTTGTTCAAAGTCACACTGTAACTCAAGGGTGGGAACTTGAAAGGATCCAGAAGTTCTGTCTTCTAAAATGACCATCAGTTCATAGTTTGCAACATTTTTGGCTGCACAGCAGCATATTAATCTCAGTTTTATGGAAAAGAAAAAGGCAAAAAGGCTCTCATATTTTTGTACAACAGCCTGCTTCCAGTCCCCTTCCAGGAAAGGGCTTTACATGTACAAACTGCAGGGTAGTACTACTAAGGCATTGCTTTTCTCTAAGTAAAGTCCCATAGGTATACAAGGGGATGGTGACAGCAAAATCCAGTCTACACTCTCCCTCTCTGCTGCAGCTACAAAATTTTCAGTGACAATAAGGAGAGATCATGTTTTAAGTCTTTCAAATAAATGGTCAATTCTGCCTGAGGGGAAAAATGTTGGGTTTTTAGTCAAGGCTTTTGGTAAACTGAGCCTCTAAGAATTTCCTGCATCAATCAGTATGTGCTGAGAAGCAAAATGGAACAGAATTGCTGAAAGCAGCAACTAACAGACCAAAGCACCTCCCCTTTGTCTCTGCGCGTACTGGGGCTTTCAGTGTTGACCTGCTGCCACTGGTAACAGCCCACTTTTGAACTATGAGGCCAAGGGGAGGAGCTTGAAACTTACCTTTTGCAGAGACCACTGACAACCTGCCCTACCAGCTACTGTGGTTTGTTTGTATGAAATATTTCAAGACAGCCAGACACTAGTATTTCCCAAACTCCCACTTTTACATCAGCTGCTGCAAGCTCAGAAGGACACCAACACAGTGATGGGAAAGTCTTCAAGGAAATCTGCACATCTTGAGCAACACACAGCCCCATCAGGCCGTATAGATACTCTGACATACTCCCTGAGGCCAGATGAGCAGTGTCTCCACCTCAGAACTGTCAATCCATTTCTTGGGCCAAAAGAGTGACTGCTGGTCCTCTAAGATATAATTTCTGAGGAAGAAGGGAAGAATAATAGCCTAGCTCTAAGGGCTCCATCACTGCAGCAGTAGCACAAATGCCTGTGAAGGCTTCACCTTTGTATATTCCAGCAAGGCAGAAAGCCCAGCAATCCACCACAGAGCCACTAGGCCTTTTTCATTGCTTCACTCCTCTGCTGATGCTGTCGGAGAGCTCAGCAAAACTCCATGCCACAAATAACAGCCTAGCTGCTAATGATGGGGTAGAGCTAAGTGTGTTTATCCCTTGTTGCCCCATCCTGGTGCAACACAGAAATTCCTGCTAGAGGTGACCTGAGGAAGTCAAGTGAGCAAGATCCTGTGACCCTGTACTGAGGTATTTGCCAAACTCATAAATTTCAGTGGTGGTGCTATGATATGACCTCTAATGGAAACCGAGAGGAGGAGCTGCCTGTAAGAGCCAAGCAAAACACTGTGGGCACACAAGGAGAAGGAGCACCAGAGCTTGTGCTTGGCTGGTTTTCTTTAAATAGGCAGTTCCAAAAAGCTCCTGTGATTTTCACAAGGATTAATACAGTCCTTTTAATACAGTCCTGCCTAATACTGATGAATCATCCATCCTGAGATCCTTTTCTTGATAAGTTCATGGAAGACATGAGCCAGGGCAGGGGAACTCTCAGAGCTTCAGCCAGCTCTGCAACAAGGCTGTAGCCCAGAGCATGATGCCACCAGCAGCTCAGGTCCTGCAGCATGAGAGGAACAGGGTAAGGAGGCTGGGGACCAGCCCACTGCTCCCAAAGACAGGACTGCAAGGGAGCCAGTCTGTCTCATCAAGGGGAGGGGCATGCAAACAAGAACTAAGAGAGAAAATGAGGAAGAAACCACAAAAGGACACAGGTAAGGAAAAGAGCAGGATGCGGAATGGCAACAGGACCATGATGAAGGAAGACAAATAGATGGATGGACAGCAGACCTGCTCATGCAGAGGAAAGGACAACAGAAACCCCTTGCAGCTGTCAGCCCTGTATTGCTGCACACAGGCTTCAGCCCATATTTCTACTGCAAGGTTCTCACAAACACTCTGGAATGGGCCTCCCCACATGAAGAGTCAAAAATATACAAACAGTGACTTTTTTTAACTTCACTTCATGATGGGAATGGGTAAGAAGTCATGATTTAGAAATCTGGGATAGCAATGCTGCCTTTGCTGTATGGTTTGCAGATCCAAAGAAGAGGCCTGCGTTGTGGGGGAAGATGCTGAACAGCTGTCAAAAAGTGTAACAGGCTTTTGCTTCTCTGTGACAAAGCCAGATATATTGGTGAATATACCAAAACCAACAAAACTATCAGAAGGTTTTTCTACAAGTATTCTTCAGGTTTCTGAGGGAGAGAAAAGCTCCCAAATCACTGTATTAATTTTCAAATGATGAAAAAGTTACACTTTTCAAAAGAGTTTCTAAAGATCATTTTAATGTAAAAAAAAAAAATCTATATATATTTTAAAAATCCATTTTCATCTTCCCCCTGTACCTAAATCCTTGTAAAAAATATTTTTCTCCATGTCATGTGGATGTTCTCTTCTCCCTAATGAGTATTTTCATTATGCAGAAAAAAGTGGCTTGCTATCATTTCATCCAATGGCTGCAAAAAGGAATATATGCCCAACCGAAGCAGTAAAAATGGAAAATGAAAACTTTTTTTAGAATGGAGGTAAACTTGAAACAGAAATTCAGAAAATGTAACTTCAGTGAATCTTGTTCCAGTGGGAAACAACCTATATCTCTTGTAATCCCTGGAAGTATAAAGGAAATAATTTGATTCTGGGAACTTCAAATTTAGGAATTTTCCAAGTTATGAATCCAAATGTCACTCCCAAAACAGAGCTAAATTGTGTTCCTTTTGCTTTCTAAGCTCTAAGTTTTCCTGGACAATCAAGACAGCTATGAAATCACTTTAAAATAAAACAAAAAAGGCACACTTAGACCTCACCAAGAACTCTTTCCCCTGTTCCTCCACCCCAGTCCTTCAAAACCACACAAACCAAAGCAACCTCTCACTCCAAGATCACCACACAGTCCCTGGCCTCTGGATGGCACAGTCTGGAAGAACACCATGCACCAAGGCATGTCAGGCTGAACATTCATGTCTCTCCAAGCCCAAGCTAAATCCTCTGACCGCTGCCAGCACAGCTGGACAAGGAGTGACCTTGTCCTGTCTGGGCTGAGGTGAGCAGAGCTGTGGCCTTGCTCCTGGGGCTGCCAGAGCTCCAAGCTCTCCGTGCTGCTGGTCACTCCCAGCACTGACCTGATCTCCCAGTTCTTCAGCCACAAAGATGAGTGTGCACACGTGTCTATGCTCACATTTACTTACATGCACATACAGGTGTATTTACACACATCCCCCAACAAAAACCTAACTTACAAGGAGTCAATTAGCTACTGAGGGAGTGCTACTAGAGAAGTTACCCAAAGAATAAATAATAAACTTGCTCCTCTATGTGCTAGTTTTCTCCATGAAATATAGACCTGTGATGTTGTCTTTTTTTTAACAGCAGAAAGTTGTCTAGTTATTTTCTTGTTTCACTTTCAATACTCTTCAGCCTCAGTTAATTTTGCAGGCCAGGGAACACAGACGATTCTATGATTCCACTGGATCTGGCTCAATAGGATTCTTTCCACCCTATTTCCCAGATGTACATTTGATTTTTCTTATGTTATCCCCAATACAATAATCCTTCAGCTTGCTGTTTTACATTGCCTCTTTTCAGCCCCTTTTTCTCCCCACAGCAGAGCTGGAAGGCAAGGAACTGAGGATCCCTGTTCTCAGCCAGCCCCCTGTCTCTTTCTTGACCATGCTGGCTAACAGAAGCTCTGTTGTGCTCTGCACCAATAGAAATGACCCAGCCAAGGGAGTGAAAGGCAGAGGATAGATTCATATTATACAATGTTAGTGCTATCAAAATACAGCTGGACCTAAAGAGCCTATTCAGAAGCTCTAGATCGTGCTTAAAAAGTAAATAAGGTGTCTCATGCACAGCTGCCTTAAAAATGCAGCTTAGTAAAACATTTAAGACCATTTTACAAAGTAGTATAAAAAGCAGGGTTTGTTCTCTTAGTTTCCTTATGTGCCAAAAGAAAAATGGAAGAGATTAAACTTGAAATACTGATGCAGTATGTTTGGTTAATGACTAGACAAATGGCATAACAATATTTTACCAAAAGCAAGAGGCATGCAACTTACTGCCCTAGCTGATGCAAATTAGAGCTACTTTGAAAGTCTGTCATTAGGTGTGAAAGCTACCCAGGCAAACAAGCCTGGGCGTCTGCACCAGTTCTATCCCCAAAAAAGCACTATATGGACCCTATTGCTGTAACTCTATAATACCTGAGAGCCAAGGTGATTAAATGTATGGACTCTGCCCACAGGGGAGAGAAAGATGCTGTTGTGTCTGCTTAGTCTTCATGTTACAAAGAAGCATTGCAGAAAGCAAAACCTTGATGGTGAAACAGCTCAAAGCAGCAGCACTCAATTCTTAGGGAGTTGTCCCCTCAGAATAACAAAATAGAGACAATCATAACAGTGCCAGGCTCACACGGGGAAACTTGAGAGCTCTGAACTAAGCTATTGCCAGTGACCCAGGGACAGTACACAGACATCTTTGTGGCTCTGAAAAGCACAAACTCCCTGCTTCCTCCCAGGAGGAATCGACTCCTGACCTACTTTTGGCCAATAGACTTCATCAAGGCAGGAGATACTCCCAGCCTATGTATAGGAGATGACTGAGAAATGCATCTGCACATAATTCAAGACCAACTTGTTCTCAATTAACCTTGCCATAATTTGTATTTTCATCATCTGTACCACTCATGATTTCTCAATCATTGAAATCCGTTATTAAATCCAAGAAACATTAAAAATTTTTAGCAATTAGCTTTCAAATACTAGTGCATTTGAGACCTTACCTTATCCCCTGGCTGTGGTCTCATAAGGGAGACTTGGTCATAGCCTCGTCGAACCAAAGCCCACAGTGCATCAAGTTTACCCTGCAATTAAAAAAAAAAAGACAACATATGAGTAAGAAGTGTGGTGAAAATAGCATGAGATTAAACTACAGGTGGGTTCGTATAGGTTTTCTGTATTAAGCTGTCTGCACGCACACTGGTCCTGTACCCTTGCCCTCTGTCACTGTTTATCTGGACAACCAGAAGAACCCCAGTGGGGTAACAAATGCCCAACATGCAGTGAGCCAAATACCCAATGTGCAGTGAGGATGAGAGTAATTTAATGTGAACAAATCCCTTAAGAGGCACAATTAGACAGGTGTCACTTGTTACAAAAGGCAGAACAAAAGTACAGTACAGATGGGAAGAGAACTGAAGTATGGATAAACAACTACAAGAATACCTACCTAGGCAGGCTATAAAAATTCACAGATGCTTTCCAGACAAATTCAAGCACTGTTTAATTGATATATGAGTAAGGAGGGGGGGGGGGGGGGGGGGGACTCATTCCACAAAGCACTGTTTTGGGACATGGCCATAGATTCCTGGGATGAGCATGGTACGCTGCAGCCTTGACTATGCCAGCCCTCCACCTTCCTTCTCTGTAAGCAGAGATAACAGTTCTTCCCTTCCTTTAGGGTTGTGTGAGGATACATACATTAAAAGACATTGAAACACCAGATATTATAATGACAGGGGAGAATTGGGGATGAAAATATAGAGACTGCGTGACTTGCCCAAAAATCAAACATTACTGTCTTGTGGGTGAACTAGGGAGAAACAGAGCTGGATCCCAACCCAAGCCCTTAGCCAGAATGCAGTCAAAGCAAGGACTCTGCACTTTATCTGATCCTCTTCTAGACTGCCTTAAGATGGCACAAAACAGCATCTGCCCTCCCTAAGGTTCAAGAGATCTGCTGTTGCAACCCAAGCAAGAGTACCCAAAAAGACAGTGTGAGCTGAGGAAAGGAAGATCTCTGCTCATACCCTCTACTCTTCTCAAAAAAGTATGGCAACACAGTGCCAAGTGAAATGCGTGTTCCAAAACCAGGCAAAGGTGAGGATTA
The DNA here is from genome assembly GCF_965178545.1 of Coloeus monedula. Classification (NCBI taxonomy): domain Eukaryota; kingdom Metazoa; phylum Chordata; class Aves; order Passeriformes; family Corvidae; genus Coloeus; species Coloeus monedula. Next base: position 20,259,792 of record NC_138788.1, read on the forward strand.
ATGGCCACTTTTCTAAATAGGCTCTGCTGAAAGAAAGGCTGTGCTAAGGAAGTGGGATCTTACATGGGAAGTATCTTACATGACACGAGAGGCTTGGTAAAAGGGAAGGTCAGACACATTACCTTGATTGGAGTGTACCATTTTCGCTGGGAAGGTGGTTTTCTCACATGGGGCTTCTTCGGCTTGGGTTCCCATGGCTCATACTCCTGTTCTGGCAACTTGATAATAGCATTTTTCGGTTTTTCCAATTTTGCTCCCTCCTCTGTTGACCCCTTGTCTCCCCATCGCACCTGATGTCAGGAGAGCACACTGTAAGAAGACACTTCAACAGTCCCCACCAGCAGGTGGTTTCCTAGATATTGATCTAGTTCCTATCAGATGACCAAGTGCTACCAGGAATAAAGTCAAATTTATGAAAGCACCAAACTCCCACCATAATCAGAAATACACATTTAAGAATAAAATAGTCTCACTCAAAAACTGCTGGAACTACTAGCCTCTGCACATTCCAGTCATCTAAGATGTGGGAATTCACAGCATCTGGGGCAGATGAGGATCATTAAGGTTGGTAGGACCTCTAAGATGATTGAGTTAACCCACAGCACCACTAAACTGCATCTCAAGTGCCACATCCACATACCTTTTCAACACTTCCAGGGATGGTGATTCCATCACTTCCCTGGACAGCCTTTGCAACTCCTAACCACCCTTTCAGTGAAGAAATTTTTCCCAGTATCTAATATCCCAATATCTGATTTTGTTGTCGGACTTAGCTCAAGCAGAAAAGTGACTCTGCATTCAAGAGCAATATATGATCCATGGTATCACTGTCAGTATACATTCTCAGCACCAAGGATAAAATTCTTCCAAGGAAAATGGTTAAGAATATTAAGATGCAATACTTCATCTGCAGTCTTGCAGAAACTTGCTGAGAAGCCTTCTCTTACATAGAAACCAGGCACTGCATAGACAGCACCCTCAAATATAAAGCCAGTGTAGCTTTCCCTGAATTTCCTCTGACAAGAGAACTGGATGCAACTGCACCAAAGGGTTTGATTCACTAAGTTAAAACTTCTTTTGGTGCTTATCTCATTTCTTAACCTGCAAATTTTCTCTGGCTCATAACGATAGATTGATTTAATTATTCATGCAAATAGCAGTTTGATGTCTGTTACTTGGACAGCAGGTGCAAATTAGGTGGACAAGCCCTGATAAAATCCCAGTCTCCAGTCCTCTTCAAAAATCACATAAAAACATAGTGGTACAATTTTAATTAAATGTGCTGGGGTTTATAACACTAAGCCAAATACCTCCATCCTCTTAATCCCACCAACACCACGACCTCCATAGTAAGATGCATCCACAGTTGGCCACTTCTTCTTTGGCAATCCATCTTCATCATCTGAGTCCTGTGGGAAAGACAGGGAGATATTACTGCTGTTCTCACATAAAAAGCATAAACTGTGGGAAACAGCTGAACATCCTATGGTCCAATCCTTGGATATCTGACTTTGCGTGTTATGCTTATTTGCTGACAAAAATCAAAAAAGTCTCTTGTCTCTGCAGCTGCAATTTTATCTGGGGAAGCCAGAGAGGATTGCCTATTCCTCTCTCCAGGCTGCTTTTGTTCAGTCAAATATGCATTGAGCTCCAAAATCCCTACTGATCTGTAAGGAAAGCCAAAGTGCAGATGAATTGTACGCTATACTGGGTTGCCACTGTGCTATGCAGAAAATGTAGTGATGAGTTAGCCCAAAGAAATAATTCATTAATTGCACTTTTAGAACTTAATGTCATCAACAGAGGAAAGAAAAGCAACCACTGTTGAGTTTTCTAACATGTGCATTAGACCTTTTTGTCAGGGCAGCTCTAACCAGTTATTCTACATTATTTGATGCTTTGTGGAGTCTGGCTCAGGCTGTACAATTTGGAACACAGTTCAGACAGAAGCAACTAACAATTGCCAGGGAGATCAGAACCAGAGCAATTATAAAGACTGAAGATTATTTTTCTGGAGCATGTGAGTGCCTGAATCAGGAATTAACTTTATGTTCATTCTTCTGTTCTTGCTTAACTAAAAGCTGGCAAATAGTTCTGGTTTAGCAAGACATCTCTACATCTCGAGCCAAGAGAAGTAACTAGGATTTCTCAGACTCTGTATTATTACACTAACTTGAGGCACCTGAAAGTCACAGCCTGACACTCTCCAAGTACACACACAGCTGAGCAAAGGGCACAACAAGCCTCCTACAGTATTTTCTTCATTCCTCAGATAACTGTACCTCATGCTGATATGCAGATGTGCATGCCACTCTTGGACTGGCCATGCACAGGGTTCTCTGCTACTTCTCATTAGCACAGGTATGTTTCTCGAAACATTACTTTTTAATTTACTTTTTAATTAAAAAAAACAAAAAAACAAGTGAAATCCTAATACTATAGAGAGACATAAATTACTGTTACATGACTAGATGGCATTTTCTCAAAATTGCCCTACATGTTTCTGTTGGAAAGTAAAAGGAATTAAGAGCCCCAAAGACAATAATAGCTTTCTAAAACCATACTTTAATTTTTGTTTGTATTTACCTCTTAGGTTATGCCTTGGAGAAAGGTATTTCCATAAGTTTTTCAGTGACATGTGGTGTCTCAGCAACGGTTCAATGGGTCAGTTCCTCCAACAAATTCTTTAGTATGGCCAGGCAAGACTAGAGTTGAAATTTGCATTATGTAGTAAGGGGAGTTTGGGTTTGGGTTTTTTATGGTTGTGGTTTGACTTTGGTTTACCTTTTTATTTTGTTCCTGTAATTTTGATTTTATCCTAAATTGGGGAAATCAACATACAATGAAGGTGTTGTGGTTTGGTGTTGGGTTTGGTGCTGTTTCAGTTAGGTTTTTTTGAGAGTACAAGTACACAAATTTTATCCCATTTCATGCCACATCTAAACCAGTACCCAGTGAACTACAGCAGCATGTAAAATTCATTCATATTTGATTTCACTGTGAACCTGAGTATTATATGAGATCCTCTGTCTCTTCCATGCAATGTAAAGCAGATTTCAAGTGTTCCTGTCTAACAGCTCTTACTGCTGGCAAGCCTGACTCCAACAGGACAGAATCAATAGTAACAGCTGATACTTTTCCAGTTGATAAAGGATTTATACCAAATGTCCCTTAGACTGAACATACAGCTAAACAACATTAACAGCTACCACATAGAAATCTAATGCTCATGCTTTGGAACAACATTTACACACCTATATTCAGTTTAACAGTAGCAATGTCACAGTGTATCAGCTAAAGGGCAGGTCACCATACCTAGGGAGCCAAGAACTAAATATAATGAAATCCATTACACAGTTACAATTATTACAATGCACGATTAGGACAATCCATACTGGATGGAGACAAGGCCAAGAAAAGGGAATGGATAACATCTGTGTTCTGTGTTATTCCTGGAGGTTTAGATCAGTTCATTCTCTTTGATTGCATTTAAAATTGCAAAGCATCTGCAACTTCTGCAGGGGTGTGATGCTCTCTGAAACACCCTTCAAACGCAGCATGGCTGCAACTGCAGGCTTTGTGATAGTGCTAATCACACTAACCCCAGCATGAATTCTGGTGTGCATTCTGAAGTTAAATTGTCACAGCACTGCTGTTCAGGACAAGTAACAGGATCACATACACACTAACAGTGGCCCCTAGCAACCTCAAAACAGCAGCTGTGGTTGCCTCCTTACATCCACACCAAGTTACAGCAAGTTAGCAGTAAACTATAAGCTTCTCTTGTGGGTTAGGCAAGTATTTTTCATCATCTAACTGTCTGCCTAGGAGAGAAATTAAGGCAGGCATAAGTTGTCTCTGGAGGTGCTTTTATTTACTACTATTATTTTCAAGAAATTAGTATGGTGAGATGATGAGGTCAGGGTCAGTGAGCTACTGTCCCCAAAAGAGCTAAATACAACCCTGTCTCCAACAGCTCAAAACCTAAATGGAAAAAAGCTAAATGTCCTTCCAAAGGTCACTCTGCAGAAGAGCCACAGCCACGGCAGGCTTTTGTCTCCTCTCCTGCAGCAAAGCCACAAGAATCTGGCCTTTGCTGTCCTTTTTTCCAGCTGCCAGACTGTTTCTTACTTCCAATCTGGGCTAAACTCCTGCTGAGAGCAATGGCAGCTTCACTGGAGGAGGGACAGCTGTCAGCACAGCTTGAGAAGCAAAAATTTGCTTACACACCTGTTTGATGCAGAGCAGAAAGAACAAAATACCTTAGGAACTGTTGGTCTGTGGATTTTTGAGTTATGCAGCTGTTTTTACCCTGGATGGAAGCAGTACATAAAGAGGCCAGAAGGCAGAAATAACTGTCCTGACCCAGAGGGCTTCCTCTCACAGCCTTCAAGGTGTTATTAAGACACCTACAGGGCTGACATTCCTGGGCAGCACAGCACGCTACAGTGGCTGCAGACAGTGCCACAGCTCAAAAATAACACACTTACAGGCTCTGGAGGCGGTGGTGGAGGTGGCTCCTTAATCACCTGGGATAAACAAACAATGGAAAAATCTGAGACAATGGTAGGGTTCATCCATCTCAATACTATGTCCTCTCTGATTTCTTGCCCATATCACAAATGAGTCACTCTGCTTCATTCCCCCACATTCAATCCTCTCATCAGCCCCACTGCTTTTCAGCAGGCATAAAATAACCCAGATGAGACACTAAATCCTTTGCATTGAACTGTTTGATTAGCCAGGGAGTGCTCTAGAGTAAGCAACCCTGGTAGTTCTGCCTGAAAAATACCATATAACTACCAAGTTAATGCAAAGATATTTGCTCAGAATCTGCAGCTCCTCTGAATAAATTAAAGACATCCCAACCAACAAAATGCAAAAAACCCCCTAACTTGTCTTTAAAGAGGACTGTAACAGCTTATGCACACATTAGTAAATCAATTCCATTACACGTTTATACAGCCGGTTTCAAAGCTGGTCTAAAGGAGGTCTTGAGACCAACAGAAACTTGAGTCACATCCATGAGCTTATTTAAAATTCTCATTCAATGTAAAAATCACATAGGCATTGAAACAGTCAAAAACCCAGACTAGAGTAACTTCAACAAGCACTTTAAGCAAATTGTTGCATAAGGGCTTTATTAATATGGCAGCATTTTTCTTAAGTAAGGTTAACCACCCACTCCAACACTTTAACTCTGTGCTTTGGCAGAGAATAGATGAAACCAAGTCAATAGAATGAAAAAACTATACTTACCACTGTGCAGCAAAGGGGCCAAAACCACCACAGAAGAGCCAGAGCCAGCAGAAGAAAGAGAATCAGAAGAGCAATGAAAAGGATGGTCCCAGTCAGCTGCAAGCAAGATGATAATTTCTCAGTTACCTCTGTATGTCTCAAAGAAGGCAGGAGTCCTAAAGTTACACATTTAGAGTCAGCTTTCCCTCACTATGAGGTCTTGGGTAGATTGTGCAGTCAATCACTATTATCATTAGGATCACATCAGTATCTGAAGTCACAAAACCAGGGAAGTATTTGCTCTTTGCAGTGTGTATAATTTATGTATGAATTTATGGTATGTTTATTGCCCACTAGACTCAAGAAGGTTAAACTTGTATACAACCCATTCTGTGCTGGTAAGTCCCTTAGTACTGTCTGAATGGCATTGCAAAGTACTTAACCACAGACTCCCAGGTGTACAGAAAAACCCTTCATTCCTAGAGATGCAGAATATGCAAATGCTGATATTTAAAGAATGGGAATATTGGAGCTCAGACATTATGGGTAACTGTTCACATGTCAGTATCATAGCACAGAGCACAACTTGCTCACTGCATCAGCTCCCAAGCCTGCCTGTGTTGCCTCTTGACTCAAACTGCTCACACAACTTTTGCCCGAGTGATTACGCAAACCAGTCAATACCGCTGTTTGTTCTTGGTATGCTTCTTAGGGCTGTTTACCTATTTTTAATGAGATACTGTAATCATTATCTTAAACATTTCTGATTCTTCTATCCACTGATCTCTCTGCAACTCTGGGGATGTAGAGCTAAGGGTCTATACCTTCAAAATCAAAATTAAATTTTATTTTAAATTACTAGGAAAAAAAAAATCAAGTGTTAACACTTGAAATTAGCTTTTCAGAGCAACTAGGCAATCAAAGAGAATCACAGCTCCGATTTTTCTGTGTAATCTTGATGGATCCTTTGCACTTGCAGCATTTCATGTTAGTGCATTCAGAAGAGATATTAATTCCCTATTGCTCTGATGACTACAGGAATCAGGTTTTCATATGCTGCTTGATTCCTGCAGGACATACAGAGCACGTGGCTTTTGGAAAGTAAACATTTGTTTCACATAGGCAGTGGCATGCTGAGACATGTCCTATCCTTGGACTGTACTGGGTTCTGGAAGGATATTAACATTAGCACTGGTGTTTAAGCTATTTTTTTTTTTTAATATATATATGCTGGGCAAAGAAACCTCTTCAATGGTAGATTTTCAAAATTTGAGAAGAGGTTCAATTTGCCAGCAACAGGGGTATCAGGGGACAGGCAAAACTGAGCAGCAAACTAGAGGAAAGCCTGCGGCTAGGAAGATGAGAAAAGAGCTTGAAGAAAGGTCTGTCAGTCAGGCTGAGGAAAGAGCTGTCTTGAAAGGAAGCTGTAAGAGATTTTCAAAGGATAGGTGGGAGGATAAGGGAAAGAAACCAAATTCCAAAAGTGATTTCTGTATCCATAAAGTCCATGAGATTCACCTTATTGAATCTGGAACTACTTGCTGAATTTCCATGACACCAGAAACTGACGCTTAACCTCTTCTTACAACAGGGATTCCCTTCACTGTTCTAAGTGCATTTGTTTTCCCCTCAGACAATGAAAAGGCTGAGGGTGGAAAGTACCAGCTGGTAAGAGCTTTGCAAAGTCTGAGTGAGATCCCAAATGACCGACTTAGGTGGTACCTAGTTTTCTCAGGCCAGTTCCTAGAGCTGTCAGCACTGACATGTTCAATATGGGACTAACACAAACAGAGCTCCTATTCCATGCTTTTAGGAAGGTAACCCAGTATCCCATATCTGTGTCACAGCATCACCATCCCTGCACTGCTCTGTGGCTTTTTGTCATAGATGCAACAAACTGACCTGTTTTAGGATATGCTATTTAGCTCATGTTCGTTTGGCCAGGGAGCAGCTGGACTGCTCCAACATGTGCCAGACTCCCTGCTCAAAACAAGTCCTGTTAGAGGACACAGTACTAAGCTGCAGTTCAGTGCTAAGCCCCCCTCTTTGGTCTTCCCATGGCCCCATGTACAACTAATGCATCTGGAAAGCAGATACTTGAAGAGAAATGAATTCCCAGTGAAGTCAGTTTGCTGAGAAAGGGCTGAGTAAAAATCCAGCATACCTTTAAGAAGTATTGCTGCACTCCTTAAAAACAAATCCAAGCACAGTATGGCAATGCAGTACCACTACTACTATTACTCCAAACACATATTACCACCTTGTTTTGTAGTCTTTGTACCCAGGCATCGCTTTTCCCGTGCTGACTGCACATACAAATTGCTGAGACATTTGCCAGCCTTAGCTCAGGGGCTACTGGCAGCAAGAAACTAAAGAGTCTTCTTTTAATGATTTTAATGATACAAAGCACCATAGTGAAGCTGGACTTTGAGAAGAAAATAGCAGACTTCATGCAGCTGAACAGAAATAAGCACAGGGATCACACAGAGGCTTTTGGATTATAGTGAAGATACTTACTGTACAGAAAGGACAGAAGGACCAGCTGGGGAGGAGAGCTGAGCAGGCCAGCTGACTGCCACCCACAGAAAAGGAAATAGGAGAGGAAAGGAAATGGAGGGAGTCTCTAAAACGAGAAGAGCAAAATGCATGAAATTAAGACAAAGCTGGAAACTGAACTGCCAACCTCCCTGCTTATGGAACACAACAGGAGTGAGACTGTTTTTGTATCAGCTGCAAATCAGGCTTCCTGCCTCCTTCACATTCAATCTGCAAGAGGCTGGTCAAAAACTGTCAGATTGACATGACTGGAGATTGGATTCCTCTTTTTTATCCTAAGGCTACCAAAAGGAAAAGCTTCCTTCATCCATGCTCTGGCCTTTAGGAACCCAGGGCTGAGACTTCAGTCTTCATCAGAAATAGATTACATATGGGCAACTAAATGCACCAGTTAAAGCTTGTGTTTCACTGCAGACTTGAAAGGTTTTATTGTACCTGAGGTAAAAGAGTGGAGTAAAATGTGAAAATATCAGTCCTCAGTATGGAAAATTTGGAAGAAAGTTTTGGCAAAATAGAAATAATCCCATAAAGAAGCAAACACATCTCTGCTTAATTGAGTCCCTGTAACCCAGACTGTTCCAGCATTCTGGTGTGATATTTCCCACCTTCATTGCTGAAAACATCAGAAAATTAGATTTACAAGTTCCAGTCACCTCTATCTGCATTCCTGCCCTTCTGTTCTTCAGCTGTCAAAATGGCCAACAATGATTACAAACCAATATGACAGCATTTGGCATAGGCTATAAAAGTCCTTTTGACACTAATAACAATAAAGCTCAAGTTTGATGCAAACTGCTATCAGGTACTTCAGCCAACTTGGTTTAGACCACAAGCACAAGGTCACATATTTAATTACTGTACTTGCTTGCACCAGCTACAGGCACTGCCTATTTTTACACCACAGCAAGGAACACATCTGCTTATCTATTAGTCAGTTTCTTAATTTTGCTTATTTGATTCCAAAAATCAGATTTTGATAAAGGATCACTTCTAGCTGTTTATCCCTTACATTCCACCTGGTCTTTTTGACTGTGTGATGCAGGACAGGCATCACTGTCCTTTTCCTCTGTGGCCTTTCCAGATACAAGTCCTAACAGTTGTATCTTTCACCCCAGATCCCATCAGAGACCCCAAGGCTCAGAGTGTTGCTCCCTGATGCTCCTTCCATCATTTTCTCAGATGTCCTTCTGATAAGATCCTAGTTTTGAGGATCTCTCTCCTGGTGTAGGAATGGACAGGGTGCCTTTTATTATAATTTTTTACTCAGAAAATCTATCATGATCTATCCATCATCAACAACAATTTGATCTTGAGTTGCTCTGGTTATTTTCCCAAGAGCTGCTAGGATCCAGTCAATAGCAGTGATGCAGAAGATGCAGAGAGCTCATGCTCACTCAAGAAGGCTTTGCCTAAAGAACCACCATTTCTTTCCAAGGTCTCATGGTTCCTCTGTCAAGCCCCACTGGAATTACTTACACAATGAGTGCTGGTGATGCTGACAGAGCTGGAGATGAATGTTAGCCCGTTGTTCATGCTGACTTGTAGGAAAACCACCCTAGAGCACAAAACAGATACATTTATTTTCAGTGTCACCTTTACACCCATTGTTACCTTTACTCTGTTTTAGCCACTGGTTTATGAGCATGCGTGGATAGCATATCCTGTTGAGTCAGGGCATTTTCATGCCCTCAGGCACTTACCTGCATTTGACTCCCTGCCCAGGAGCCACCCTTTTCATGTTACCTTTATTGAGCTGGGACATTTGCTCTTTATTAAAAAACCCCCATCCCATCTGGGGCTACAGGCACTAGGACAGTGAGTCATAACAGAATGCCTCAGAAAATAGCAATACTACTGGAGATAGCATGAGAAACTTTAAGACTTTTTTATTTATTTAAAGAAACTCTTCTGCCAATGAGTCAGAATGTGTTCTTTTGTATCAAGCAAATCCAGAACACCTACACTGAGACCAAGAAGGGTAAACACACTGAAATGCCAGTGAAATTCAAGAAGAATCTTCCCTAGCCATTCTGCAATATCAGAGAAAGAGTCCAAGGAAGAAAAAAAATTAAGTGATAATAAAAAAATGACAAAACCTCACCAAATTAATTTCCTTCACCCACAAATACAGAAGGGGAGGGAGGCATTCACTCTTAGCCCCAGTACAGTATTTAAGCACCCACAAGATCACCTAGGGAAAAGGAGACATTGTGCCATGTCTCCCAGAAGTCTACAGGATTAAAAAGGCTGAAAAATATCAACACTAGACACAGGAAGCAACATACACAATAGCAGCAAAGGAATTCGAATCAAGCATCTCCTTTCCACCAAAATTAAAAGTTTGTCTTGAATTTAATTACCTTTTCATCTGAAAAACAGGATATAGGAAGAGAGGAGGAATCACCATTCTGTGATTCTATGAAATGGGGCCATGGTCCAAGAAGACCTTTGGTTAAACTGTGCTGAAGACCCAACATTAAATAGAGATATGTGGCTCCTACTAGGAAAAGATTTGGCACAAAGGAGATGGCTGCAATATGACACACACACACACACACAAATTTGTTAGCTTGACACTTTGGGCAAAATCCTGAGCCTTTGGCTCAGTAATGACATCCTCACTCAGAAGTCCACTCTCTCTTGACACATGCTGGAAAGCAATACTCACTGTCCAGCATCTTCTATCACTGGGGCAGGGCAGAGTAAGTATGTATCGTGAACAAAAGTCGGCTTTTCATCTGAAAAGAAATTATTATAACTATCAGGGGTGAAAAAATAAGTTGTTCCAAGCAGGCCATCCCCTTGAGAAGCACTGACACCAATGACAGCCACAGATGAACTCAGTATATTGGCAAGTACCAATACTCCCCAATAGTGCTGATTACAAATCCAAGTATAGATAACCATTCATATTGTTGACAACATGATGCTATCAGGCTAGAGATATCACAGCTAAGAACTGGAAGTTTATCTCTGTTCCTGACCAGTGATCAGGATTTGGAATCCAGCTTTGAGATCTATTCATCATGTCTATCATAAAATTACATGCAACCTCTACTCACACTGAATACTCTGACCCCACAAGTTACTCAAGGGCTCAAAAGTTTAGGGTTCAATTTTTGTCAACCTATGTCCAAACACACAGAGAAGAGACTCCAAGGCTGCACTGTCTGAGCCCAGGAAAAAGGAAGGAGAGAGAAGGGGTGGAGCTGAAATGGAAAAATACTGGGGCAAAAAAACCCCAAACCCAAGTGATGGTTGGTCATTTACAGGGAACAGGCACAGAGGGGCCATGACTGATGTTAGCATGAGGACCTGCTCTGCACTAGCTGCTTCTCCTGGACCCAACCTCCCCCCTGTGGCAGCATCATCTGTAAACAGCCCATGCTTCTAAGGGTTTGGTGCAGGCAAAGTCAAACACAAGGGCATACGTGTCTTCCCACCTCCTTGGACTCCACTGCTCCAGGAATCAGCAGTGTTAATCCTGTTGCTTTCAGAAGTCACATCCAGAAAGCCAAGTCCTGTGAATACAGGCAGGAGGCCCAGCAGGAATCCTGCACTGCCACTCCACCAAAAGTGTGTAAGCTGAAGCACAAGAGCACACACACCACTCCAGTGAATAGCTTAGCTCTGAATGGCCAGCAAAGCAACTGTGGTGCCAGCCTGGAGAAAGACTGGTCTACAAGAGGCAAACCCAAGGGAGTAATGGGCTGATAAAAGCTGCCATCTTATTTATACTTTAGAGGCTTGTTTAGTCTTTTTATCTAGGAAAAAAATTAACTCAAGCAACAACAGATGTAAGAGTTGTTCCTTCATGCTTCAAGCACACCTGAAGACAGAACTAATTTCCCTGCCTTGGCAGAGATGAGGGCATGGAAATCAGTGATATGTTTTAGGGCCAGCCTAAGGGGAAAAAAAGCCAGCATAGATCAGCATCTCATCAGAACAGCTGTTGCAAACCTAACCCAAGGAAAACACAGCATGGAGTTGGAATGGAATCAGACAAGTTTCCCTCCTGTATATTTCCAGGCTCAGGTCAGCACTTACTGTGTGAAGTCCAGTCAAGGTGCTAATGATTGGGGACAAGGAAGAAAAAGCAAAATGTCTGTCTAGCTGATAAACCACAAAAACCAAATCCTGGTTAAAGCATATCTGTAAGTGGCATAAATGCAAGACCACCAGAGCTGATTGACTGCAGTGTCGACATAGACAACTGGGATGGGAAATGAAGGAGCAATTCATGTGCTCCCTCTTATAAGTGAATTCACTGCTAGGAAAGGCACCAGTCTGGCCACGACAGAATATGAAAGCCTCTACTGTGCTCAGGCCACAAGGAATAGCATACATGAAAGAGGAGCAGAGCTCCCCTCCCCACACCATGCTTCACTCTGCCAGACACACACAGCTTCTCAGGAATGAGAGAGGACTGCTGAGAAACTGGACATTCCATCTTCTTTTGGCCAGTCAGTCCTTTGCCTTGCTGCTGAGACAGCAAACGAAGGACCCTGTTCAGCACAGCAATGACAGCGAGTTTCCATGTTACAGAGTCACTGCGATGGGACCAGCACCTGGTGTCAGAGAGGAACAGAGCATGCCTGGGAGGCCTGGCTTTATGGCAATTGTCTTCTAAGTTGGTGAATAAAAAATCTGAAAACACCACCAGGGGATCAAGATAGCACTATTTCTTTTTACTGGTGATGAACAAGGGAATAGGAAGCAATTTTAAGTTTCCATCTTAAAACCTGATCCCCAGTCCTCTCTTGCTGTATGCAGCACCCGTGTGCATCACTACAACGGTGCCAAGGTCACGGTGCAGCAGCATGCCCTGTGCAAGCGCTCACAACACAATGCCCGCAGGTCACTGCATTGAATAAGGATGGATTTCAAGCTTCTTTTGCGTTCACACCTCTACCCCAGCTCCCTCTCACATCTGCTGCAAGGACTCCCCTTAACATGGATGAGAGCTGGCCTGTGTCCTGTGAGGTGACACAGCCACAGGGGTCACTGCAATCCACCAGCCTGCAAACTTACTGATCGTGAGGCTGTCATTGAGCTTGAAGCTGCAGAGTACCTGGTCGATATTTCTTGCATGATAAAAGCCGTTGCCTCTTACCACAACTTGAAAGGACTCTGTAAGTGAAAATACAGAAGATTTATGAGAAATAACTCAAATAAAGCATTTCTGTACAGAGTGACACAAATTAAAACATGACAGTAGCTGTTCTCTGCCCTATGCTTGAAATAAAGCATTCACGCTGACATTCCCTCTATTCAGCAGCAATGTCCAAAAGCAGCATAAGGGCTCCAGAGACTTCTCTTTGTTTCAAATCAGCTCCAACAAGTGTAACACAACTGCAAAGCCTTAAAGGTGCCACAGTAAAACTAAGTCTGACTTAACTGATGTTATCTCATGGTTCCTCCACGGTTTTTGGGGCAGACACCTTTGCTAACCACAAGTACCAGTTCTTCCACCTAATCTTCATGGCAGATGGCACAAGGCTTTCAGCAGCAGCTCTGTTCAGGCAGATGCTGACAGACAGAACTCCCCTCCTAAACCTCCTGTGACTCAGAGAGAAAGTTTTGCATCTGGGTAACCTTGGGAAAAAACAGTGCTCCTGCCCATGCACCGAGTCCATGCATAGTCCCACTAAAATCTGCTCTGCATGGGAATATCCAAGGGCCCAGGCACCACTGTTTTCTTTGTGCTCGTCTCCCACATCCCTGCCCCAGCAGCTGAAACCACCAGTGGCACAAGGAGAAACCTGCCACCACTTCTGTTGCTTTATTCCTGATAGGGAAGGCACCTGAGATTTTTGACATTATTGTGACAAGAACTATGATTTGTTCATTCAAGCAGGAGAAGTATCATCAGGTTTGGGTTTTTTGGCAAACATTCCAACAGCCTTTTTACTGACAGAGCAGTTTTGCACTTGAGTAAAGCCAAATCTCTGTAAGAAGTGAGATGCCAACAGCACGTGCCCTCCACTACTGATCATGTTGCAGTGCACTGAGCTTACTCATAAACCTAAAAAAGAACTCTATTGCCAGAGAGATCAGTAATGCCTGGCTGAGCATCTACTGGAGCTAGAAACATGGAGGGAAAGGCAAGGGATAGAGACAGGTAGAGGCAGGATTGCTGAGTTTATGCCTATCATGAAAGCACCTGGTGTCACCATACCCAGTACAGTTAGAGACAGAAAAGGTAACTCAAGGAAGAAAAGTAGAAAGAAATCTGGCTTTGTTTTCTCAGCTTCTCCCCAGCAAGCATTTAAAGTTATTCCTTAGTAACCTACACAGTTAACACTTCTCCTTGGAGCTCTAGCAACACATCAGTTTGCTACTCTTCCCTCCCTTGTACTGTACACTGGTGAAGCCCAGCACAGAGCCATAGTCCCCTTTCTGCTAGGTTAAGCCTGAACTGCCAAACTAGGCCCAAGGTGCCCCAGGAAGGGAAGTGGCAAGGGAAACGTGGTACACAAAAAGCTGTTGTGGCCACTACACTGACCACAGAGGTGATACCTTTAATGCAAGCAGGTGGAGAGACATGTTACAAATTTGTTCTGTCCCCAGCACGCTTTTGAAACTCCCTTTGACACTGCACACAAGCTGACAGCTGAGATCCCTGGCACACAGCAAGGGAAAGCACAGAAGTTGCACTTTCACGCATGAATCTCCCACTTTAACCAAATCCTCCACAGATGCTGTTCAGAGGCTCTCACACCAGCCTCTGAGCAGCATCTGAGGCCAGCTCAATACATGGGGAATAACAGCACAACACAGGACCAATTAATCTTCAAGCTTCACATAGAAAAATATGAATAAATTATACAGTACTCCACTAGTAGCAAGTAAAACCACAAAGAAGTCTACATGCATCGTCATTTATACTTTGATGAACATGCCAAAAAGGAGAGCAAAACAATGTTGGTAGGATTGAGGGGAACAGTACACAATTTTTAGCAATGTAAGATTTGGCTTTTAGTAACATTCCATACAAGGCACTGCCATGTTATTTGTATGCTTTGGAGGGAGGAATCATTATTGGATAACGCTGCATGAGACCCAAAGGTGGTTGAAATACATTCAGCCTCATCTGCTGCCCTTCATCATCAAGCTACTGCAAGGCAAGCTAGCACAAAGATGTGAGGTGCTTTAACTTTTCTGTACAGACAGCTTTTTTGCCAAAACCACTCACTCATTGCCATTCTCACTGCATTGGGATCTAATGCAACTCCAGGTGATTTGGACTAGGGCATTGACAAATTACAATCAAGCACTGGAAATCCACACTGTGGGATATGCCCAGCCACTGCCCTGGAGGGATGTCTGCTGAGATAAAAGATTTTGTGATCACCCAGCAGGACTCCCTGGAAAGGCAACTACTTTGGGTCATGGCGAGGAAAGGTAGACCCACAATCCTTTGTGATACCCTATGCAGATCATTCTGTAACCCATTGGTCTGTCCCAGACCCTCTGTAACCCATTGGTCCCCTTGCTGATCCCCTGTATCCCTATAAAGGCAAGCTCCCTCACACTCTGGTCTTCATCATGGTAACTTGCTCTAGAGCAGGGCTCTGAACTGACAAAAGCCACAAGGTAGATGGGAATCAAAGAAGATATTTTGGGAGGAGGAAAAGAAAATAGCTACTGGAGTGAATTTTGAAATGAAACATATGCTTAGGCACCTTGCTAAAGAAAGATGATAAAATTTGAGATCTCAATGAGCACACCAAGAACCAAATACACAAATCCAGCATCAGAATTTGGCCTCTCTTTAATGGGAAGGGTCATACATCCTGGCTCTCACTGGGGGTGGTGGGCATTTCTTTAAACAAATGAAAATGAACTGTAGGGCAGATTCATCTGCTTCTTACTCCAATAAGAATCTTGAGTTACTCTTAGTCAGATTCATGCCTTGAGCCATTCCACATCTAACCCAGCTGATATACTGAGAATTATTCTTGATGAGCATCTCTTTTTTTGCCAGCAGAGCTGAGAGTCATGACCATCCCTGAGGGCAGCTGGGCCTCTGCCCACCCACCAGAACTACCTGCCTGGGACCACACACTGCCAGACTTGCTTGTAGCCAGTCCAATTCACTATGGCTTAAACACCCAGCCAAGGTGATAATTTTTTTTCCCCATCTCAATTTTATATTTTAGAAGAAGCTTGCTAAAACAAAACTGTACTTAAAATTTTTCTTCCCCTTCTCATGAATTAATGGCCTTAAAAGGCAGCAATCACAAAAGCTTACTTGGTAGCTGTTTCAGTGTCTTTAAAAAGATGCAGCAAGTAAGAAACTTTCAACACAAGACATCAAAGGTAAAAGCTACACCTAGAAGTTTAGTCTTGTCAGGACAGTTTACCTCTCCCGCCATTCTTTTCACTGTGATGGCCACTCTGCACAGTCAGTTGTGAACACACGATTGGGCAGTAACCTGTCCACCAACACAAGCTGACAATATACCAGACTTGCAGGGAAATGTAAACAGCTGGTACTGGGTTTGTTGTTGCTGTTCAGAAACCTGTCCCCTTGGTTGCTCTGGAGCATTAGCGTGCTCTGGATGATGGTCTGTTGAAATGGCTAATTCCATTTAATTTTGTGCTCTGGCCCTGGCTGCGTCCTTTTCTGCCTTAGTTACTGTCAGATCACAGACTGCAGCTTTTGACAAGACAGCGAAGGGAAAAAGGTCAGCACTGAAATAACCGGGCGGCGCTGGCAGCGAGATGGTAGATTGAGGCTGGTGTGCAGTGGCTGTGCTGTCGGCTCCGCTTCTCTGACTCTGATGAGAAGCTGACTGCTTTCATTCACACCTGGTAGTTGATGTGGCCACTAGGATGCCACATCCAACAAAACCTTTCAATCACATCTGCGTACCATAAGCATAATCAAAACAATGATGCTGTCAAACGGGATATGAGGCACCTCTGATGCTGCACTGATAGCCTGCTTACAGGCTGCATGTCTTGGTCACTTTAAATCAGAGGGAACACGAAGGACCCAACTACACTGCTCCACAATGGGGACAATGAATTTGCAGGGTCAAAAAGCATTAAACATCAGATAGCTGTCACAATACGACGAGATCAATTTGTAACTTGACTTGCCAGATAGCTTTGTCACAGAAAGCCAGAGTCCCAACTGGAATTGTCAACGCACAGAAATTGTTCCATTAGCCTTTTACTAAACCTCTGGCAAGTCAAAAATGAAGCCAAGATCATCAAGTAATCACCAGTGCAGTAG
This sequence comes from Coloeus monedula, assembly GCF_965178545.1. Lineage (NCBI taxonomy): Eukaryota > Metazoa > Chordata > Aves > Passeriformes > Corvidae > Coloeus > Coloeus monedula. The sequence goes on from NC_138788.1 coordinate 20,276,830, forward strand.
TAACTACGAGAACACTTAAAAGGAGTGGCTCAGACCCTGCTTTAAGCCCTGATCATAACTTGTTTCCACTGAGCCATACAAACCCCGTATGATCTCAAACCAAATTGCAAAAATTATCAGCAATGCTAAATAAAGGCTAAACCAATTATCACCTCACTCAAGTAAGTTTCATACAAAAGTGTGGACAGACACACATTTCAGGGCTGTAAACAGATAAATATCTTTTCTGGAGAATATGATAATATACTGCACTCTTTTCAGAGGTCTATTATTTTTCAATCATCATTTTGAAATGCAAATTTCTATTATGTATTTGAAAAACCAACCAGGCAAACAAACATTCCTAGCCCAAAAAGGCGAGGAATGGTGAATTTCTAGAAAATGTTACCTTCTAATTTTCAGCCAGTGGGTACATCCACCATGCAAGTGTATACATATGTTTTGATGTAGGTTTCAATGGCTATGTATCTTAACACAATAATCATTATCAGTAAATTATATCAGTAATTACCTGTATTGAAAATGCATAAAAATTCTGATGTTAATGCAAAAAAATAGTGAAGCCTATGAAGTAAAGTCCAAATTAAGCACATTAAAAAAATAACCCACATTACATATAGAGTAACACTAACTCTCCAGTGAACTGAACTCAAGATCTGGATTCACACTACCATGAAAAAAGTTGTTTAATCCCAGGGCATTCCTTCCAGGAGACAGTGGTGCACACAGCTATACAGATGAACCTCCAGCTAAGTTGAATTAAGAGGGATAATAAAGGATAATAAATCTAAGCACAAATGTAAATATTTGTAACCTCATACTATAAAACCTCTTGCAGGAGATAATTTCAGCCGTGGCTTACAGGATAATAATAAATGCTATTACAGGCCTGATTCTTAGTGCTTAAGACCTTAATACTTTAAATACAACAGTATACAAACAGTGCACACCATGTGGAGCTGCAGCTCTGGCTTCCTCCCATTTTCAAGCTCTCTGCTGCTACAAACAAACCTTCAAGCACGTGGAGATTGGGCAGCAAAGCTTCACCATGTGCCAGCCCTTGCTTGGTCAACAGAACAACAGGGACAGAGCAAACCTCAGAATTTAGTGGGAAAGAATTCACTTAAAGCACTTTCCCCTAAAGTGAAAGCACTACCTTGCTGAATCAGCAGCAACACACAGAAATTGATTCTGCCCAGTTTATATTCATCTTGCTTCCCACAAAGGCAATGAAAAACTTCTACAAATCCAAGTAAGGCAACAATATTTTTTGGGGTCTTTTTGTAAGGGCAAACTATTTTTAAAGAGTACTTGTGTAATTTTAATCACATTTGTCATAAAGTTGTTACCTAGCAAGCTTAGCAAAAATTGAAGTGGCTTGAACTCATTATCCTTTGGGGAAAAAAAAAAAAAAAGAAATTCTACTCTTTTTGCTGAAATATATTAATTTTATTGAAAGAATTTTTTTTCTTCAGAATTTTTTTCTTAAATACTCCATAAAGATATTTTCAACATTCTATTTGAAAAAATTATTTCAAATTCAACTTTCCAATATTCTTAATATTGTTCCAAAGAATTGAAAGAATACTACTGAAATCCTTCCTATTGGAATGCTGACATTTTCATGTAGCTAAATGAATTTTTGTTTAACAGGATATCTTGCAATAAGCTTTGCACAAAAATTGTTAGGTATACAATAATTAGGCAAAAATAGGAAAGTATCATTATGAGATAAAAAGCTTTAAATGTCAAAGCTTTTAAACTGTTTTTTTTAATTCAACTCCACAATATTTTTAAAAGTAAAATCATTCCTTTAAATTTTCTACAGATGAGATTTTACATCTAGTCCACAATAATATACTTAGGAATAATTCAAGAGACACAAGGATGTTTCATGTTAAATTGAAACATTCAGGGTAAGATCATACAGTGATTGACATGCAAAAATGAAGAGTGAACAATTTCTCTTCTGTGATACTAAATTTTTCCTGAGTTTCATATTTTATCTGTTTTCAAGGTCAGCTTTCATGCATCATTGTCATTTTTTATGTGCTCCTTTTTACAGTGTACAAGGGAATGAACACAAGACACTAACACTAGAGCTAAATAACCATGCTGAAAACTGTACCTTGCAGCAAACTTATGGTGTCACTCTTACTCTGCTGCAATGGCTTCTAAAGTAGATACAAACACAGCATGAGAATTGCTAACATAAACCAGAACAAATCCAAGTTAAATATACTAGATATGAAAGGCATGAAATTATCAACAACTCCTCTGGGTATCCTTCATGTTTACCATAAAGAAAAATGGTTCTTTCAGACAAGTAAAACATTAGCATTTCAGAAAACACAAGAGGTATCTTGGCCTACGCAGCAAATCATATTTGGTTAAATAAACCTTAAATTTCTGTAAACGTTTTGCAAAATCTTGTTCTAACTGCTGACAAGTCTTAGCAGATCCCAGGAATGCAGTCTTTCCAGAAATTTGTGAGATATTGCCTTTAGACCCTAAGACATCTCTGTCAGTCTGGCTTTACATTATTTTTCTTCTCTCTCTCTCAGATTTTTTAAAAAGTGGTGTCCCCAATTCGCTGTTACTTCTATCAACTCTCCAAGCTGGTACTCAGTCACAGCAGCTGCATGTTTATTGTCAGAATGTTTTTCTCAAGCTGAGAAGGAACATGCAGGGCTTTAGCCATGGCCTGAGAGGATGCTCTAACACAACCACAGGCTTCGTCTCCAATACCACATTAGGTAGTTACTGACATTTCATCAGTGTGATTCATTTGCCTTAACACACTGTTCTTGTGGAAACTTACCTCCTGCACAAACACTGGATGGTTCAGCTGCTAGGATCTCAATGCAAGACTTCTTCAGAATCTAAAAGATTTAGATAAGCGAATTTTTTGGTAACCATTTTCATCTGTGTTTTATTAATGCAGGAAAGGGCACCCTTTACTACATGTCAGAATATCCAACTTACTGAATCAATGGTTCCTCTTAGGGCATAAAAGCCTCCCTTAACTGGAAAAACATGATCGATGCTGTCAGCAATCGTTGACAGCTGCAAAGAAAGACAATCATAAATCACGAGGAAAACAAAATTACAGTGAACAAAACCAGGCCCTTTCATACTTGTTAAAAGACATCACACTGACACAAAATGATTTATGCCTCAAGTAATTAAATAAATGCCTTCATCTGATGCCCTTACTTGTGCAGTAGCATAAAAGAAAAACACAACAAGAGAAAGCAAGCAAGTTACCTGAGTTTCATTGAAATCTTTCACTCCAACACAATAAACAATAGCTCCAAAGCTTCTGGCTCTGTTGGCCTAAAAAAACCAAGAACTGCCATTAAGTGCAAAGCTATATAATCAGTGGAGCCAGCAGTAAATGTGTACAGGTTTGACGTAAATTAGTTTGGACAAACACAGAAGTGACTTACTTCTTGCTCAGCATAATAAAACTGAGCATCTTGCAGCTCTCCATCCGTCAGGGCAATAATCACACTCGCGGTCCGAACTCCTACACGGAGGGCAGTTAACAACAGATTGCATACACATGACACAAGATTCAGCAATGGAAAAAAATGTTTGGAGTGAGGCAATCCTTTCTGCCAATAAATAAATACAAACCCATAAGGCCAGACTCTCAGCCTGCTTTGTATGGAGTTGGTGATACACCAGCTGAAGGCCAGATGCAAGGCATGCAATGAGCCAAAACCTGCACACCTTCACATCACCAGCGTCACTGGAGGGGGAGTGCTGCTCTAACAAGGCCCACACACCGACCTTTCTGTTCTGCATTAAATAGATCACCTACCAAGACTACAGCCAGACCTTTCACATGGAGAACAGATGAAATGGGTTTGCAGAGAAGGAGAGGTTTCCCCTCTTCTCTTGACAAATTTGTCTCTAGATAAACATTGGCCAGAGATTGTGGTAAGAGCTCCTCTGCAAAAGGAGCTTTCCTGCCATCCTACCTTCCCCTCCAGCAGGCTTTGAAAGAGCAACCCCACTGAACATGGCATGAAATGGGCTTCTATAGGGAGGTCAGTCCTACAGTTCTCAAGCAACAAGAACTTCCAGTGAAATTCATAGGAATTCTGAGCATGTGAAAATCTTAAGATCAGGTTCATTAGAAAGACATCATGTCTTGTGATACAACATTTCATATCCCATCTAAACTTAAGCGAAAAGGTTGTATAGACTGCAGAGATTTATATATGTAATGGAATATAGAATACATTGCTACCTAGAAAAATGCAACCTGTTAACAAAATTAGACCAAATTAACATGCAAACTATGGTTCAACCAACCGTTTTGAGTCCATAGTTCTTAAGCCAAGTAAATAATACACATACATGTTACTTTCAGGCATGTATTTGTTATTTTTTCAAAATAATCTGCTACAGTTTCAAGTGTCTTCCCCCATACTGGCTGAAATTAAAGACTGATTAGTTCTGACAGTTTTCTTATGCCATGCAGTCCTTCCCATGTCATGTCAGACACAGACATAAACCTTAAAAAAATGACCTGCAACTTGGGGGAAAAAATAGCTTGGATCCCCTTTTTTTTTCTGCCCAGCACCCTTGAAAAATGCTGAAAAAACCTGGAGATCTTATTTTGTTTTCTTTTCAACACTTGTTTCTTCCTTGGTAGCTTAGCTTCTAAATCCAGATCTCATCTACTCTTTTTCTTTCCTAATTCAATTTACAGAATACTTGATTAGCTCACAGCTATATGCTATGAAGTAAAATTGTTTTCAGTCGGACACTTCAGGACTCCTGATTTTACTGGCAGAAATGCTGCAACATTGTGCAGAGCTGCTGCTCCTACTCACACACCCTATTTTAATAAAAAAACACGGACCTGTTTCTCCATCTTCCAAAGAGACAATCAGCTCACAAATGAGAGCAACCTCACACCAGGGTATGAACTAGGCAAGTCTTGTTAACTAACTAGGTCTTCTTTTGGCACAGAAAAAACCCACAAATACACTTTCTTCTAAAAATTTAGTGAAAACACACATTTTAGCAACTCAGAATCTGAACACACATCATTCACACCAATGCAAAGTCCTCCTTCACACCTACACTAATGAGAACAAGGATGTGGGACCACAAAGCAGATGGGGTGAGTGCATCGGGACAGAAGGGACCAGGAGAGCGCGGGTATTCCTGTCTCCTGGGTGCAACATGGGCAGCTCCGGCTGCAATGGTTTGGTCTGCATTCTGCAATGGTCAGATCTGGGATCATACTGGTCTTCTCTGATCTCAATAAACCATGAATCACACATATAAAAGTAGGGCTGTATCAAAATGGAATGCAGTGTTGCATAACACCACTCCTCCTCCAATACATCTTGCAGCGGGTTTACTGCAGGTCATAAAAAGAACTATAATCCCTGTCTTTTCCATGCAGATATCCACTATGAATGATATACAACACATACCTCCATAGGTTTCATGGTAAATTTGCTCATTTGCCTGCAACGAAGTGTAGAACATGGTTAGCTCTGAAGTATACCAGCAGGAAGTAAGCAAAGTTTATACGTGTAAAACAAAGAAAGTAGGTG